>NC_056627.2:196719460-197333626 GCF_002870075.4 Lactuca sativa | reverse complement strand
TAGTATCACAGGTAGTCCTATAGATCTACCAGACTAGCATATCAAAACTAGCATAAACATATATTCCATACTCAGCATATCAATGAATATCAGGTTATCAAACCAATGGGTCGGCCTTGGTGCCTTTAACCTGCAAGTATAGGGAGGAGAACTCACCTCGCAAACTGGACAGAACTGATGAGGCCCAACTCTAAATCTCAGCTCTCTACATAATACCTACATCCACCAAGTGACCAATTCCATAAAAATCCCGAAATACCCAAAATACCCTCAAAGTCAAACTTGGTCGAACTTTGTCAAACATGGTCAAACTCAAAGTCAACTGGTCAAACCTACTAAACCAACTAGTCAACCCAATCGAGTCGACTCAAACGAGCCAACTCAACAATGGTTGACTCATGTGAGCACGCATGACGTAACCTAAAGGTATGCTAAGTGTATGCAAAGCCTCGCATTAACCAGCTTACAGGGAGCTGACCGAGTATGCGGGGCGTACTCTCATCTACGCGGGACATAACCTCGCAAACCTCAAATCCTCATTAAGTGCTTAATGTCTTAAGCACTTAAGCCCATATTTTAGATCTACGGTCCAAATGCACTCTAGAGTCATAAAGTCTCCAACTTTATGACTTTGCATGTCAATAAAGTCCTTAACACAAGGTCTTAATCAATTAAGACCTTCAATAAGATGCATGAGACAATTCTAGCCATTAGGACCTCATTTTTATGGCTTATGACCGTAGGACAGCTGAAAACAATAATAACCAAACATGCATATAATGGGACCTTTGGGACAACAAAAAGAAACATAAAACTCCCAAAAATGGGATTTAACAACTAAGACATCAAGGTATAGACTTTATACCTTCTGGAGCTTCATAAAAGGGCAAAGATCCCAGATCCACAAGCTTGCTTCCACTTTAAGGCTTATTGATGCAACTTCTCCTTCTTCTAACACACCAAAAACAATCTCTAAGGCTTAAAACACACTCTTGGGGGCTAGGGTTTTGCAAAAACATCTCAAAGGATATTGAGTGTAACACTCCAAATATGGTAGTTACTATTTATAACCTTGAAATGAAAATTGTGGCATAATGGTCCTTCGTATATTAGGCGTATTCTTGGAGTACACTTAGCGTACTAAGGATGGATGATCGTGAAGGGTCAGCATGTACGCTGGGCGTACCAGAGGGTACGCGGGGCGTACGTGACGGATATGCAAAACCCTAAAATCCAGACTTGAAACCCATTTAAACAACCTTAAGTCATTGAGGCTAAACCCTAGCAAGCCTCTACAGCCCCATTTCGTCCCTTAACGTCATATTTCCTTGTGAGAGTGTTTCTTGAGCATAGAAACTGTATTGGTGGCCATTTTAGAGATTATCCAAGAAGGAGAAGATAGTGAGCAAGCTTGGTGTGGCATTGAGCTTCAAGATCCTACATCTAGATTATCTTGAGGATCTTTTGGACGTATAAAGCCTTAACCTTGTCATCTTATTCATTAGATTGAGCTAGGGTTTTCTTTATTATCCCCTTTTGTGTTCATGAATCCTCTCTTGGGAGTTTGAGCAACTCCAGAGCTTATGAAGAGTAAATCTGAGGTCCCTTGGTTCATTAGTACCATAAAAATGTAGTCTTGATGGGTGTTTGACCTCATGCATGAGTTAAGACCCTTGGAAAGGTCTTAATGGGTTATAAAGGGTTGTTGGGAGCATATGGAGCATGCAAAGGCATAAAGTTGCCAACTTTATGCCTTAGGACGTCTTAATGGACTCAAATCTAAAGTTGGACGTTCAAATCCCAAGTGTTAAGCACTTAATGGCCAAATGTGCACATCTTGCTTGTACGTCATGCGTAAATTAATGTACGCATCGCGTACTGCTTCAAGGGATAGTAAGTTGAGCATACTAGAGGGTTACGTAGGGTGTACGCACTCTAGTTAGGTTTTGGGCTTTGTGTGGTCTTGTAATCCCTTTTGGGCCTTATTCAGTTTTTGGCTTAACCATATTTTAGGTTAGTGGTCCGATTTATATGCTTTGGGCCATGACTATTTTGGTTGGGCCTTATTGGGCCAATTGTCCTATTAATAGATTTGGACATGGATTTTGGGCCTATTAGCGAAAGGAATACTCTTGGGCCAGTATGAAAAGACTTGGGCTCAGAACGTGTTTGGGCTTAAAAGGATGGCCCATGACACAAGTTGGGGAAAATTAGGCCCAATTTGGAAAATTGGGCCATTAGTGGGCTTTTATGGATTTTATAGTTTTGGGCCTTATTGGTTTTGGACTTGGGACTAAGTTATGAATCTTGTTGGGCCAGGGGCAAAATGGTCAATTTAACCCCAAGTATGGATTATGGATCATGGTTTAGGACCCAATTGCTAAGCATTTCTTGCAGCTAAGGATTTCTTGAAGGGAGTTTCAGTAGTGCAAGGTGAGTTTCCTCACCATACTGATGGGTCAAAGGCACCAAGGTCAGCCCATTTTGTGATATGTGGTACACTACTAGATGTAGTGATATGTGGTATACTAGTTGGTTATATGTTATGTGAAATGCTAGTTGTTTATGTAATATTTGCATGCAAGACCATGGTAGGAGCCTATGGCACTTGGATGTAAGATCATGTGGGGGAGCCCATGGCTTTCCACGTAAACACCATGGGGGAGTCTTGACCGCTCCGCCTTCACAAAAACCTGGTAGTCATACTTGTCTATTTGTGACCTAGGAATACAAATTATTTTGAAAGCGAGTATCAGCAATAATGTTGGTGAATTCATAAGTATTTATGTGACTTTGATTTGTAAAGCTGTAAAGAAAGACCTGTAAATGTTTGAAGGAAAGTTTGTACCAATGAACATGTTTGTAAGTAATTGTAAACTTTTGAAAACCCTAGAAAATCCCATATTTTCTACTAGTATAAAAAGTAGCTTTCTACCAAGACCCGACTGTTTTGAATGTTTGCTTTTAGAAATCCAATATTTGCCCATAAGTGGGTGGTAGTTTAAAAGTCCCAAAAATGAACTACCATGGTGTTTTTCATGCCTAAAATAGTAGATTTGTGTACGTATAAAATCGCTAAGGTTGATAACCCCGTAAATCAACGTGTTTTTAATACTCCATGTGAGTTTTATAACCATGCTAATGACCCAGACTGCCTGTAACAACGTTCTTCAGGCGTTGGAATGTTATGACGTTTTTCACCCCAGACCTGCCAGTCTAACTGTAGCTAACAGTTTAGGTGCGGGATTGTCAATCCCGTATAGATCTATACACAAGTGTCACGCTCCCCCTACAAGGGATTATGGTATATAATAGAGGACTTAATAATGCATACTCGAAAGTACCTGAAATGTCTCACAAAACCTAGTATAAAACTGATTTACGTATGAAAATTTCCATTTCTTCTTGTATATGAAAATATCTCCTTGATATGGTACTTGTAGTATGTAAAATTTCATGAATATCTAGTACACTATCTTATGTAATCGTATCTCTTGTAATTGTATGTCTTGAAATTGTATGCCTTGTAATTGTATGTAATCGTATCTCTTCATATAGTATGTAATGTATTAGTATAGACTCATAAATAAACTGACTCTTGTGTGATTCCTTGTACTTGGAATGGTAAGTAGTATCTCCTAACTATACCTATTATAGTTACTAGTATTGTACGTGTATAACTGAAGTATGCCTTTGCTACCCAAAGGTACCGAACCAACTTATGGAAACTTTTATGTCTATATATGTATACATGATATATATATATATATATATATATATATATATATATATATATATATATATATATATATATATATATATAACTACACATATATAGGCGTGCATTTGACAATGAAATTATAAAAGAAGTTTTGTAAAACCTTCGAAAAGCTTAATAAATAAGAAATCATGACTTGATGTCAGTTTATAAAATGATTTGAAAGTAGTTTGTTTGATAAGAACAATTTTAAGTATAAGAAGACCTTTGTTTGAAACACGATTCTAACAGCGTTTGAAAGGAAACATAAAGTATGTAAGAAAGTTTGATAAAGAATCTTTAACATGTAAAAATGTTTGTCATAAATTATTATAGTTTTTCCAAAAGTTTGTTTCGTATGTATAGTAAACCCTAGTGAAATTCTCACTTGTTATGTAAAGTGTAACTTTTGTAGTGACATAAATGAACACATATACTCAAAGTATAAATAAAGAGTTTGATTCGTATCTGCATAACAACATATTTAATTTCAAAAGACATGATGTTATCGTGATATATTTTGCTTATGAAAGTTTCCATGTAGTAGTTATGAATTACATATGATTTACTTGATAAAAAGAGTATATAGTGAAACATTAGGTTACACACGATAATAACCGTGTGTTTACTTGTATTCCCCCCCCCCCCCCTTAAAAGTGTATAAAAAGCATTGATAACACATTTGAAAATGTAGTTTATAAGGGTATGAACTCACCGAAGAAAGTGCGACGATTCGAAGAAAACGAGCTTTTTCTCGGGCGGAGCTTCGACCGGAAAGTGGGGAGATTCTCGGGAATCTCGGGGCTTCGGACCTTGCGTCGTGTACTAGGGTGTACCGGGACTTTCGGGTGTTTTAGAGGGGCTTTAGAGGGGTTCCAAGATGAATGAAATGGGTAAGGAAGCAAATAAATTTGGGCAGCCTCGTATGATATTTATAGGGTGCTGAAAGAGGGATTACGCTGGGCGTAATTTCGGAGTACGCTAGGCATACTCGTTACGCTGGGCGTAATTCCGGAGTACGCTGGGCGTAATTTTGGAGTACGCTGGGGGTACGCAACGTCAGCGCTTACCGCATCCTCGGACGAAGCATCGAAGCGACGTGGACAATCTGGAGCCTAGCATCCGAGTATGTTGGGCGTACGAGGGTACGCTGGGCGTAAATCGTTTCGGTGTGTGTGCCACGAACTTGTAAAATCCGTAACTTTCGCATACGAGCTCCGTTTTTGACGTTCTTTATATCCACATAAATGTGAGAAAATACTCTACAACTTTCATTTAGACACCGTCGGCTAATTTTGAATTTATTTTTATTTATATTTTATTTAATAGGCCGGGACACGATAATTTCGTTAAAAATCCATAACTTCTTTATCAGACGTCCGTTTTCGTTTGTCTTTTTACCATTGAACTACTATTGTCGAGACCTTCCACTCTCATTTAAGTTGTGTCGGGTAAAATTGCTCGATCTTTATTTCGAGTTTTTAGCTGTCTACCATTGTTACGAAACTTAGAAAATTTGTAACTTCTTCATACGATGTCCGTTTTGGGCGTTCTTTTTATGCATGATCACGGTTTAACGTAATGTACAACTTTCATTTAAATACCTAAGGCTAAAAATTATCGTATTGCAACTTCGCGTTTTACGTCTATCAGCGTTGCCGGTTTTTGCCGCGAATCTTAGATTGGTCATAACTTCTTCGTTATAACTCGGATTTTAGTGTTCTTTATGTGTACGAAAACCTTGATACGATTCCTACCATTTTATTTAACCCAAATAAGATTTTAGGAAAGTTATATTTTGGCATAAATTTGACTGGTGTTACATTCTATTGTCTCAAAATATCGGGTTGTCACATCATCCCCCTGTTATAGAGAATTTCGTCCCGAAATTAGAGTTTAAGCAGAATTAATAATCATGCTATGGATAGAAGTTTTATTTGCTACTCGTGTTCTTAAGTGAACTCCAGTCCTCGCTTGGCATTCCAGCGAACCTTTCACTATCGGGATACGACTTTGCTTCTTTCGCTTGCCTTCACTGGGGTGATAACTCTTCTTGGTCGAATGTATGTTGAATGTTTTTATGGTCTGAGAACATAGTACACCTTGTACCCTACAAGTAGTGTCTCCAGATCTTTAGAGCAATTACCGTTGCTCCTTACTCAAGATCATGCGTTGATTAGTCAACCTCCTGTGTCTTAACTTGTCTTGAGGTATAGGTAGTGACCTTTCTTCTTGCATAAGAACACAACCAAGCCCTTGGTTGGATGCATCGCATTACACCACAAAATCTTCTATCACCTTTTGGGAGGGATAATTTCGGTGCGGTGCACCAGGCTTACTTTAGCGTTTGGAACACTCTTTCTTGTTTACAGACAAGTCTGGTGCTCCTCAAGGTGAGAAACTTGGCCTAAAGAATCCTCTTCTGAGGAGTTCGTTAAGCTGTCTGGGAAGTTCCCGTATCTTAGTTGGAGCTAGATGATAAGGTGATTTGGCTACTGGGGTAGCCCTTGTAACTAAGTCAATTCTAAACTCGAAATGACGTTGTGCTGGTAATCTCGGTAGTTCTCCTGGAAAGGTGTCGGGAAAGTCACGTACTTTTGGGATGTTCTGAATGTCCTTCACTTCTCGGCACATCTCGGCGATGTGTGCAAGGAATGCATGATATTCCTTTCGTAAGCATTTCTGTGCTTGCATACATGAAATGATGAGAGGGTTCGTACTTGGTTCGTTGCTGTAAATAACTAGGGCTTCGTTGTTTAGGAAGGTGTTGGATTAATGTCTAAGTCCATAACTATATTTGGTATGTACTTGACCCGACCCGGCATGGTCCATTTGGGTTGCACTTCACCGACACAATTTATATGGATAATCTTTTGAGAATAGTATGTTTATGATTAATATTAATATATTATAAGTTCTAATATATTAATATGGAATCATATTATTTAATTAGTATTGATCAAGAATTAATTTATAATTAATTAAGTGATCAAAAGGAACTAATTAAATATGGACTCTTATATATATATATATATATATATATATATATATATATATATATATATATATATATATATATATATATATATATATATGGAATGGGCCAAGTTCATTTAGGTTGGGCTAAGCTTTCATGGATAGTCCATGGAGTGTTTAACCCATGGATCCTAGGAAATGAAAGGTCATGGGTATTAGGGTTTAACCCTAATCCTCCATACTATATAAAGATGTCTTTGGTTGGTGAAATAGGCACTAGTGTGGATACACTAAAGAAGGGCTAGCCAATTTCACTAGAGAGAACCAAGTAATCATATTCTCTAAAGTATTCCAAGGTGTCTTGGTGATTTGTGATTCCACTTGAGGCTTCCACACTATTGGGGCTAAGCTCTTAAAGCTTGAAGACATCAAGCTACATCAAGAGGTATGTATTCTATCTTGTTACATTCATAGTTTTTGTATGCTAGATTAGGATAATACCTTGGATGTTCTTATTTGCATGTATAATAGAGAAAACATAGATCCAAGGTATTTAGGGTTGCATGTACACTTAGGAAGTGTTAGAATGCTCAAAACCCAACAGTGGTATCAGAGCCACGGGTTGTTTTCTGTTATATTGATGCAAATATTTTATTTTCAAAGTTGGAAAAAAAAACATGAAGTTTGTCAAATTTTAAGATAATTACTTGTTCTTGTGAAAAACTAATTATTTGTAAAATTTGAATAATTTGCTTTATGAGTTGAATTAGGTCAAATTTAATAAAAGATAAAATAATATGATTATTTTATTAGTTTTAAAAGTTTGATCTAAAGAGTTTTATTTTTTGAAACCTCCATAAGTTATGCATATGAAAAGGTTTTAAAAAAAAAAATTGATTCAAAGTTTTTTTGGAGTTACAAAATTTGGTGTTAATGTTTTAAAGGATTCCATAACTTAAGAATAAGTTATGGATCACCAAAAGTTTTTTTGTGTTACCTTGTTTTATGAGTGAATTTAGATTAATGAATAAAATTATGTGATAGTTGGTTTTAATCCAAATTAATCTAAGAATTGATTCTAAAATGTGTTTTTGTAACTTGTCCTCAAGTTATATGAAAAGTCACATTTAAGAATCATAAAACTCATAAAAATTGGCAAAGGTTACAAAAATGAAGAGTCTAGTTCTAATTAAATGATTTTATGACTCCATAACTTGTCCTCAAGTTATGGAGGACCAAGAGTCTCTTCATTTAATAAAATAAAATAAAAAAAAAGGTGTAACCTTAATTAATTCCATAAGTTATAAAATAAAGAAAAGTTAATTCTTTTATTAGTTTAAAGTCTTCCATAACTTGTCCTCAAGTTATGGAACTTGAAGAGTTTTTGGATTAAAACTACTTTAAACACATAAGTTATGGAATTAATTAGTTTTGAATAGTTTCAAAACTTGCCCTCAAGTTTTGGAATTTGTAAAGTTTTCACTTATGAATACTTTAATTCCAAGTTAGCCCTTAGAATTTTAAAAGTTAAAATTCAACCCTTATACTTTATAATATTATAAGTTAATAATATATATATGTATAAGAGTAAAGTCAGTCTTACCGCTAGTACGCCTCATTCACGAAGCCGGTCTATAAGGTGGGTATAAGGTTGTTGCCTATAAAATGGCAACTTAATGGGTGTCCACTCTCACCCACCGCTTGCTTGACCGGTGGAGGGTCGTTAGCCGAACGGGTTTGACAAGACTATAATTCTCATTCATTAAAAGTATTAATGATAATACTAAGTAACTAAACTCTTAATAATACCCAATCTTAGTTACTTAGGAAAAATGTGAATAAGGTGCTAACCCATGAAATTACACTTTACACTTTGTCTAAGTCGTTAGTGGAGCGTGTGTGGTTAACCGGCACACTAACTTGGACTTAACAAGGTAGGTAAAGGGTGACTTAATATTTATCATAGTATCGATGGAGCGTGTATGGTTAACCGGCACATCGATTGAGGGGTAATTTATTAAGGGTACCAAGTGATTTGCATGGTTACTTCACACCTTGTTTTGTGATCCTCGGCATCCCAGTCACAAAACCTGAAGGGCACACTCGAGATTGAAACATGCCTTTGAACAGTTCAATGAATCTCAAAGATCTAGGAGTTTCAAAACCGATTAAAACCTAATAATACATTTCGTTTATCTTGGTGGAAATTGGTGAATCGTCATTCACCTACCTTCAAATATTTTATAGCTTGGATTACGGCATCCCTCTTCTGAGTTATAAAATAGTTTGTTGGGTCGTAGCCTTAATATTTCATATTGGGTGTCATATTAAGGACTTTAAATCAACTATCTTGAATATCTCCCAAAAGATGTCTGTAATAGAAACCTATGATCTTCCCAAATCTAGTGAAACAAGGTTTCCTAAATGAAGATGATGTCCTTTGGAAATCATACTTCTTTCACCTCCTCCAATTATTCTCCCCAACCCACAAGTTCTTGAAAAGTTTAAGGTCACTCAAGCCCTATTGGCAAGGAAAGGTCTAGGTGTGAGCACATCTTGGAGATGTAGTCATATTGACAAGCCGGGAGAGTTGGGTGTCAAAGTCTT
Source organism: Lactuca sativa (assembly GCF_002870075.4). Lineage (NCBI taxonomy): Eukaryota > Viridiplantae > Streptophyta > Magnoliopsida > Asterales > Asteraceae > Lactuca > Lactuca sativa. The sequence goes on along the minus strand of NC_056627.2, from coordinate 197,324,286 downwards.
GAGAAAGTTGGTGGTTCAATCACTTTCTAAGTCACATAGTGAGTTCCTTTGGGACACCTATGAAACAGACTATGACAAGACCCTTAACGATCTTATCTATTTGCTAAGATCAACTTCCTAAAACTTTATGGACATTGACAATGATGACATTGGATATCCAGTAAAGCATTCTCTTCCCAATGGAAAGGGATCGGCCATAGTCAACTCGGTTGACCAAATGGTAAAGAGAAAAGCTAAGTTTGTGATAGTCTCGTGTACCATTATCAAAGGGTCCATATGTTTATATTGCCAAGGGAAGGGGCATTGGTTGCGAAGCTGCCCAATTTACCTAAGGATGTTAAAGTCAATAAGTTTGACTCTACTTCAGGTAAAGACCACTATCTAACTCTGTTAAGTTTCTATTCTGAGATTCCTGATACATGATGTGACTGGGTCACATGGTGATGTTTTAAGAATCAAAGAAAAGTGAAGAAACTTAAAGAAAGAATATGCTGAATCTGATGGCTTAGATGGATTTCTATCGCATAGTTTGAAGATCGGATTCTTGAGCAACTTCTTAGGAGTTATGAGATATTGCTTAGGAATAGATAACAACAAGTTTTCATATGGATTGTAAGGATAAGTTTTTCCGCAAAGTTTTAAAAATAAAAGAAAATTTTTTTTGATTTTATTTATTTTAAAATATCCTTACAATGGCTTTTGAGGAAAAATTGTTGCTTATATGATTCCATTAAAAGCAAGAGTGGAAACATGAAATTGATTCTTTCATTTGTGGTAATGTCTAGATTTACCAAATAAGGAAAGATTCTCATCACCCAAGTTTCAATTGGACCGGAACTTGGAATCATGCAAGTTGTATAGCATGATGAATGAGAACTTTCAAGTTTTGGAAAATTAAGACTAATTACTCGGCCACATGGATGTGTGAGTCAAGTAAAGGACTAAGGGATCGAGTACACATTCTTGTGCACTGATTAAGTCCACCACAAAAGATTGATAAGACTATTCGTCATAGTTTACTAAAGCTCAGTAAATATGATTATACTTACAAGCTTAAGTGTAACTCTGAGACATTGGAAAAGGTTCCAATGTATGGCAGGGCGAATAAGAAGAATCAAATTAGGCAGAAGGATAAAAGTTTCTCATATCTGAAAAGATGGGAGAGTACTTTAGTATCAGTTTTGTGATCATCTTAATGATTAAGAAACCATATCAAAATTAGTTCTCTAAAGAAATCTTAGTGCATTCTTATGACTAAGAAGAGGAACTTGAATTGTTGAAATGGTTAAATCAAGAAGATGAGTCATACTTCGTTCCAATACAAGTCTTAGAGTCATACTCCAAGATTGTCATTTGAGTGACATGTCTTAAAGAAGGTTTAAAACACTTGTCAAATGTAAGAGTAAAAGTTTTCTACTCTTGTACATTTGAAATTGGTAAGTTGTGATGTTTTGGATAAAACAAAGACCAACTTAGGCCAATTGGGTAAAGTGTTTTTCTTGATTAGAATCCGCACTATCTCTTGGATGTTTGACAAGGGAGTCTTATATGTCAAGAGGACAGTGGGAGTCTTAAAGGTCTTGAAAGTCTCAAGAAATAATCAAGAATAAAACCTGAAGTTCTTCACTAGCACACGACTTGAGGTTTATAACCTATCGTGTTGACATATCTGTGCCCATTCCAGTTAAAGTTGGCTTTGCATATGAGTTCTTAGAGTTCTCAGTTTGTTGCATAATAACATGGAAGCAATGGCAGGCCCTTGAGCTGCCAGGTGGCAAGAAGTTAAGATTGAGTTCAATCCATATGGTTTTGGATTTGTCATTATCTTTGTCTTGTGATTATGGTTTGACAAATTCATATGGGTAGGAACTCATACACCATATAAATCTAAGTGTCATAAGGTTTCTCTCCGATTCATGAAAATGATGGTGAGGAAACGCTTTCACTAAGTAGATTTTACGAAGATATCAATTGTGTTATTTGCATTTTCAAAAGTCGTTAGTGGAGCGCGTGTGGTTAACCGGCACACTAACATGGACTTGTGAGAAATGGCAAATGCCTAAGCAATTGAGACCATGATTACGGTATCCCTTTTCATGGTTCTTGAAATTGCTTAGACACACAGGTGAGCTATCTACGGAAAGGGTGTATGAATCTAAATTTCAGACTGTCCAGCTGATTTCTGAGTACATGTCGAAGCTAGTGGGAGCATAAGTGTTATGCTAATAATCATCATGTTAGTGGGAGCATGATAATTATGATAAGTATTGCAAGTTAGCAATGTTAATTATAGAAAACAAAAGTTTCAATTGGGAAAAAGTTGTTTTTCTATAATTAAGGGAGAGGAAATTATGCTTCATCTCAAATCTATAAGCTTAGATCGTGAGGTTTTAATCATTTAGTCAAGGATATATATGAATTTCATGTTGGAATGGCTCAACATAAGGAAATTTTGTATATGGGTCCATTATTTGCGTTCTAAAATTCGATTATGATTACGGCATCCCTTTTCATAATCTGAATTATGAGAACTTGGCAAATTGAAATGGAAATATTATAGCAAAAGACTAGTTTAGTCTTTATGTAAGACATCATGAATCGTGTCCCATATGCTTCAGATATAGGATCGATTACATGTGCTATATTCATCCGTTCTAAAATTTTCCAAATGCCTGGGGCATTAAGAAGGGAAAAGGTTTAGAACTGGATATGACTAAAAGGATTAAACAATTGTGGAGGACAATCTAAGGTTTACCAAAGATTGGTTACTCAAGGACAATTGGAAGTATAGTGATAATTCTGGAAGGACCATATTGACATAATCTGTAAGGAGGCAACTCTTGTTCAGAAGTGATAGTCAAAATGGAATCTAGAAATGTTTCAAAGTTAGAATTTTCAATCTGTGTAAGATTAAGGAAACTTAATGCAAGAAGAATATTTCCAAGGAGTTGATCTCCTTTGGAATACTCTGTAATGATTGTTGCCAAGTCTTTATGACTTTGTGCATAATCATTACGAGAGGATCAATGCATATAAGTTTAGAATCTAACAGATTTCAGTAAATGGCATGAATTTGGAATTCTTGCATTTGCGGTAAGGATTTGGGAGTGTGAAAAGAGAATCATTGAAGTTATGTTCAATTGATCTAGTTCACAAAGTAAGGATCATAGACAAACATAGTATGCATACTTGGTGTGTGGCATGACTAGTGTTTAAGAAAACATAGTGTACATGCTTGGAGCATGGGACAACTATTGTTTTAAATTTAAGAATAAAGTTGATAGCTGAAACAATATACAATGAATAATGTGTAATCATATGGTGATAAATAAAAGGTGTTTTATTTATGTTCAAAGGGTTGATACCATATTGGATTCAATTATTATTGTGTTTCACTTTGCATGTTTTGACTTCCCGAATAAACTGGGTTATTCTTCCTGAATGACTAAGTTATTCAAACATCCACAGTCGGTCATATGTTGGAAGTAGATATGAATTAAGACTGTCATGGGTTGGCTTGTAGAGGTCTAAGGTGTTGGACAAAGGGCTACAACACTCATGAGTGCTCATAAGTTCTGAGTATTGGCTTCAACCCGCGCTCATTGGAATCACTTCATGGATTTTATCACGAGTGATCATGAGACGATAATATCTTATATTCTTCAAACCTAGAGATATGAGTTGTTACTATGAGTTGGTTGTACATTGATTGCACGAAAACGCATTTGGTAACTCGGTGCTATAAAACGTGCCTTTGTGTATGATTCAACAAGTAGTAGAACAAGCCATATGAGTCGAAGTTTATCCATTCCTTTTACCTTCGGGATAAAAGCGATATATGTGGGCCCCTCGATGATTTGATGATGACAAATGGAAGTGCTCGGCCGGGCCAGGACTGATTTGATTTGTTCAATTAGTCAGTCGTCATCAATCGGAAATCGGGAAACAACAAGTGGACAGAGAGAATGATTATAATCCATGTCTCAGTCCATATGATATCTAGAATGGAGGAATATATGATCCCTTATCTAATGGACAAGTTCGTTGACAAGATCAGAGTTCGACAGCGGCTTTAAGAGCTACGATTTCCAGTTAGGTTTGAAGTCATACGCAATAATAGTTTTAGACTTATCCAAGTGGGAGACTGTTGGATTAATGTCTAAGTCCATAACTATATTTGGTATGTACTTGACCCGACCCGGCATGGTCCATTTGGGTTGCACTTCACCGACACAATTTATATGGATAATCTTTTGAGAATAGTATGTTTATGATTAATATTAATATATTATAAGTTCTAATATATTAATATGGAATCATATTATTTAATTAGTATTGATCAAGAATTAATTTATAATTAATTAAGTGATTAAAAGGAACTAATTAAATATGGACTCTTATATATATATATATATATATATATATATATATATATATATATATATATATATATATATATATATATGGAATGGGCCAAGTTCATTTAGGTTGGGCTAAGCTTTCATGGATAGTCCATGGAGTGTTTAACCCATGGATCCTAGGAAATGAAAGGTCATGGGTATTAGGGTTTAACCCTAATCCTCCATACTATATAAAGATGTCTTTGGTTGGTGAAATAGGCACTAGTGTGGATACACTAAAGAAGGGCTAGCCAATTTCACTAGAGAGAACCAAGTAATCATATTCTCTAAAGTATTCCAAGGTGTCTTGGTGATTTGTGATTCCACTTGAGGCTTCCACACTATTGGGGCTAAGCTCTTAAAGCTTGAAGACATCAAGCTACATCAAGAGGTATGTATTCTATCTTGTTACATTCATAGTTTTTGTATGCTAGATTAGGATAATACCTTGGATGTTCTTATTTGCATGTATAATAGAGAAAACATAGATCCAAGGTATTTAGGGTTGCATGTACACTTAGGAAGTGTTAGAATGCTCAAAACCCAACAGAAGGTTAGGATGAACTGCTTTATCAAAGCACCTGATGTCGGCTCGATGTAGACTTAACCAATTCTTACTGATTATGACGTCAAAACCTTGTGGTTGATTAGATGCCGTGAAGGTCTAAAAGAAAGTATGACTACTCATGAATTAAGGAAAAAGGATAGGTATTTCTAAGTTTATTCTCACGGAAGCACGATCACTCGCAGTCTTGGGCTGTCTCCGCCCTGAAGTTCATAGTAGAACTCATACCTGGTTCATCAATCAAAGTCTCGGGTATACAAGTCGTATATAATTAAGATTGAAAAGGGTGGGTCTTTGGATTGAACTTGACGTACTGCACGAGTGGTACTTCGGGGAGGTTTGCTGAGGTTTCTTTGGAAAGGATAAGAAACATGAGGTACTCTATGCATGAGTACTTCGGTGTTCTGGAATGACGGCTTCGCTAGAAAGACGTTTTTCGGAGAAGGAGAAGTACGCACGAAACTTGTATTGCGAGGATCGAATTGAGTCAAGTTGTATGATGATATCGGACTTACTTGGAAATAAAGGTATTAGATTTGATCATAAGGGTGTTACAGACAAAACACAACAGTGCAACTTTTAACAGAGTTACAGTACTTTGGTTTTACTACAAGACTATTGTTGCGAACAAGGTATACTACAAAAGGCAAGTATACGCAGCACGAGGGTCCCCTTTTCTGACGGGATCTCTCAAAAGATAAGACTCGAGTTGCACTAGTTTTAAACATGTTTAACAGCATACTTAATGATGACGATTGGAAGTGAGCCCGTATTATAGTCGGGTCCTTCATTGCCTTTTTCCATTCTGAGGTCAAACTCCTCCTGTTCCACTGTCATTCTTCTCTGTTTGGCAGTCCCTCTTGAAGTGTCCCATTAAACCACATAGATGGCATATCCGAGAAATTTCGACATTGGTGGTTGAAGTAATGTGTTGGACCCGAGTCTTGCAGAAGCGGGTAGTGTGTCCGTTCTTGTTGCAGGTCTTGCAGTGTAACAGATGACAACTACCTAGGTGATGGAAGCTTCACTTATTGCACTTCGGTAGGTTTCCGGCATACTGTTTGGCCGGGTTAGGGATAATTGGGATACTAGCAGTGTTGGTGGTAGGAGTTGCAGATGTCGTGGCTGCGAAGGCTGCCACCGGTGATGTTTTCTTGTTTGTCCCTCGAGGTGATTTGCCTTTAACACTATCCCTGAATTTTCATTTATTGCTCTTTTGTTTGAGGTTCGGAGTGTCGTGGTAGTTTGTTACTCGTGGGTGTACTTGGTTGTTACTTGGATTGGAATTATTGAAAACCATCCCGCTAACATTTGGGTTGTTAGCGTTAAGGTGAGTCAGAACAGCTGTCACGGTAGCTGAGACTGCAGCTTGAAAGGTAGCTGCATCAATCTGAAGAGTTGGTGTTTGGCTGATGGGTTGATTACTTTTCTTCGGCGACATGATTCTATAACACAAAAGAAAAAAGATTTTGTGAGTGATTTTGGTTGACCCTAAATGTACTTCGATCGCTTAAGTAAAGAGTAAGAGTATGTTCTCGAAAGTTTGACCTACATCCCTATGATGAAGTCCTAGTACAGATTGGAAGTATGTCCATGATGGTTTGACCTACATCCCTATGATGTAGTCCTAGTACAGAGTAGAAGTATGTTTGTAGAGTGGTCTTAAGACGTTTGTCGTTCAAGCCGAGGTATCGTTGGTTGGTGAATAACATGATCCAACCACTAAAAGAGACTTGGAAATGTCTCTGAAGTTAAATTACTATAGTCCAATGACTTGACTAAAGCATGTTTCAGATAGACTCCAACGAAGGTATGATGAGGGTTTTTGAACAAAGAGTGACACGGAAGTTAGCCGACTGTCAATATCATTGATGTTTAAGATGTAATAAGTTTAGGAAAATTTGATCTTGAAGAAGGTTTTACATCATATCCGGAGTAGAAAGGTTTTGGCCGCATAAAGGCCTAACTAACAGTACTTACAGTACAAGAAGTTTCATAGAAAATGCCGCATCGGGCATAGACAGAAAAATAACTCCTTTAACAAGGAGAAATAAAGTAAGGCATCTACTATTGGCGACGTTCATCCCTCTGGTGAACTCTCAGCTTAGCCAGTTGACGTTCCATATCAAGTAGGGTCTTTCGTACACTCTCTAGCGTACTCGTAGCTCTATGACTTCGGCTCGTGTTTCAACTAATGCTTGCAGCAGCGTCTCATGGTCTCTCTCAGATCTCTCACGAGTGTTTTCATGACGATTGGTGCGGATGGTATGCATTCTTGCATTGACATTTAACCTCTTCGATACTATGGAGAGTCGTCATGCCCTGAATTTCGTTTCGGGCAACTTTACGGATCAGGATTGGTAGAACTCTGTCTGCTGAGCTCCCTTTTGCTCAGGTCAAAAAAGCTTCGGTCACCATTAAATGGCATGGGCTGATCTTGTCCTTGGCTCCATGTTTCCAAGCATTCCACCGACGGAGGCGTCGGGCCATGAAAAGTCGGACGAGTGTTAGGATTTGGAAAGGGAGTTGCCTGGGGTAGGTTCTCAACCTCGGGTTCGGAGTTAGCACCATCCGAAAGGTCTTCATCATGGCGATCATTCAAAGGGATAGGATGATCATTCCCTGGTTTTTCTCCAAACCATCCAGCAATGACTTCGTTCGGAAGGTACGGGTTGCCGTGGGGATGGAGTCCAGCCATGTTATCTACGCGGTAATTAGGGTAAGGAAATAATTATTAGAAAGACTATCTAGATAATTATTAGAAAAATCTTCATTAGTTTCATCACTATTTGTAAAGTGCATACCAGTTATATGTAATCAACACAGGATAGGCCTTCGAATAAGTGACCTTAACTCCAAATTCACAAGGAATAGGGGTAAAGCAAAAATTTCACAGATTCTAAGTCTATAACATCCTAGTTACATACAGCCTTAGTGTATCCACTTAGCAACTATCAACTTAGTAATGAAGATCCTTTTTAGTTCTCAAGTAAGTAATTATAGCAACACAAAACACCCCTATGGCATTTTAGACTTAGGTTCTATTATAATGTTCTCATTTTAGTGGTGTTGGTAAACTTTTAGACTTGTTGCCATATCACAACCTTTCTTGGGCATATGCTAATCACTCCTCGGACCAGCATAGTTAATCAGGCTATTCCATTCCCAGGACTGACCATACATCCCCAAGCTTACTTGTGATATGCAACAGTCGTAATACTTTTGTTCTTGTCATTGTGACACTGCTTTTAGTATGAAAGCAGGCATGTATACTTAATTAAATATTTTATTATTTAAAAGTATAGACTCTTTATCAGAGTATTTTAATCCCTATTGTATTTATAGTTTGTATATCTTTTATGGGTTGATATACTCAATTCACTATAAACAATGCTCTGATACCAATCTGTCACACCCCAAAACCGAGAACGGCAGAAACGTTCTGGGGCGAAGGACGTCATGTAATGTATCACAACAATGCAAAGTAGTAAACAAGCAACAACATCATCCATTGCATTAATAGTATAATTTTTAAGTACATGAGAGTTCTTTCATACTATAATTCTACAAAATGAATATTACAAAATAAAAGATGAGTCTTGACCGCTCCGTCTTCACAAAAACCTGGTAGTCATACCTGTCTATTTGTGACCTGGGAATACAAGTTATTTTGAAAGCGAGTATCAACAATAATGCTGGTGAATTCATAAGTATTTATGTGACTTTGATTTGTGAAGTTGTAAAGAAAGACCTGTAAATGTTTGAAGGAAAGTTTGTACCAATGAACATGTTTGTAAGTAATTGTAAACTTTTGAAAACCCTAGAAAATCCCATATTTTCTACTAGTATAAAAAGTAGCTTTCTACCAAGACCCGACTGTTTTGAATGTTTGCTTTTAGAAATCCAATATTTGCCCATAAGTGGGTGGTAGTTTAAAAGTCCCAAAAATGAACTACCATGGTGTTTTTCATGCCTAAAATAGTAGATTTGTGTACGTATAAAATCGCTAAGGTTGATAACCCCGTAAATCAACGTGTTTTTAATACTCCATGTGAGTTTTATAACCATGCTAATGACCCAGACTGCCTGTAACAACGTTCTTCAGGCGTTGGAATGTTATGACGTTTGTCACCCCAGACCTGCCGGTCTAACTGTAGCTAACAGTTTAGGTGCGGGATTGTCAATCCCGTATAGATCTATACACAAGTGTCACGCTCCCCCTACAAGGGATTATGGTATATAATATAGGACTTAATAATGCATACTCGAAAGTACCTGAAATGTCTCACAAAACCTAGTATAAAACTGATTTACATATGAAAAATTCCATTTGTTCTTGTATATGAAAATATCTCCTTGATATGGTACTTGTAGTATGTAAAATTTCATGAATATCTAGTACACTATCTTATGTAATCGTATCTCTTGTAATTGTATGTCTTGAAATTGTATGCCTTGTAATTGTATGTAATCGTATCTCTTCATATAGTATGTAATGTATTAGTATAGACTCATAAATAAACTGACTCTTGTGTGATTCCTTGTACTTGGAATGGTAAGTAGTATCTCCTAACTATACCTATTATAGTTACTAGTATTGTACGTGTATAACCGAAGTATGCCTTTGCTACCCAAAGGTACTGAACCAACTGATGGAAACTTTTATGTCTATATATGTATACATGATATATATAACTACACATCTATAGGCGTGCATTTGACAATGAAAATATAAAAGAAGTTTTGTAAAACCTTTGAAAAGCTTAATAAATAAGAAATCATGACTTGATGTCAGTTTATAAAATGATTTGAAAGTAGTTTGTTTGATAAGAACAATTTTAAGTATAAGAAGACATTTGTTTGAAACACGATTGTAACAGCGTTTGAAAGCAAACATAAAGTATGTAAGACAGTTTGATAAAGAGTTTTTAACATGTAAAAATGTTTGTCGTAAACTATTATAGTTTTTCCAAAAGTTTGTTTCGTATGTATAGTAAACCCTAGTGAAATACTCACTTGTTATGTAAAGTGTAACTTTTGTAGTGACATAAATGAACACATATACTCAAAGTATTTGATTCGTATATGTATAACAACATATTTAATTTCAAAAGAAAAGATGTTATCATGATATATTTTGAGTACGAAAGTTTCCATGTAGTAGTTATGAATCACATATGATTTACTTGATAAAAAGAGTATATAGTGAAACTTTAGGTTACACACGATAATAACCGTGTGTTTACTTGTATCCCCCCCCCCCCTTAAAAGTGTATAAAAAGCATTGATAACACACTTGAAAATGTAGTTTATAGGGGTATGAACTCACCGAAGAAAGTGCGACGATTCGAAGAAAACGAGCTTTTTCTCGGGCGGAGCTTCGACCGGAAAGTGGCGAGATTCTCGGGAATCTCGAGGCTTCGGACCTTGCGTTGTGTACTAGGGTGTACCGGGACTTTCGGTTGGTTTAGAGGGGATTTAGAGGGGTTCCAAGATGAAAGAAATGGGTAAGGAAGCAAATAAATTTGGGCACCCTTGTATGATATTTATAGGGTGCTGAAAGAGGGATTACGCTGGGCATAATTTCGGAGTACGCTAGGCATGCTGGACGTAATTCCGGAGTACGCTAGGCGTACGCGACGTCAGCGCTTACCGCATCCTCGGATGAAGCATCGAAGCGACGTGTACAATCCGGAGCCTAGCATCCGAGTACGCTGGGCGTACGAGGGTACGCTGGGCGTAAATCGTTTCGGTGTGTGTGCCACGAACTTGTAAAATCCGTAACTTTTGCATACGAGCTCCGTTTTTGACGTTCTTTATATCCACGTAAAGGTGACAAAATACTCTACAACTTTCATTTAGATTCCGTCGGCTAATTTTGAATTTATTTTTATTTATATTTTATTTAATAGGCCGGGACACGATAATTTCGTTAAAAATCCATAACTTCTTTATCAGACGTCCATTTTCGTTTGTCTTTTTACCATTGAACTACTATTGTCGAGACCTTCCACTCTCATTTAAGTTGTGTCGGGTAAAAATTGCTCGATCTTTATTTCGAGTTTTTAGCTGTCTACCGTTGTTACGAAACTTAGAAAATTTGTAACTTCTTCATACGATGTCCGTTTTGGGCGTTCTTTTTATGCATGATCACGGTTTAACGTAATCTACAACTTTCGTTTAAATACCTAAGGCTAAAAATTATCGTATTGCAACTTCGCATTTTACGTCTATCAGTGTTGCCGGTTTTTGCCGTGAATCTGAGATTGGTCATAACTTCTTCGTTATAACTCGGATTTTAGTGTTCTTTATATGTACGAAAACCTTGATACGATTCCTACCACTTTATTTAACCCAAATAAGATTTTAGGAAAGTTATATTTTGGCCTAAATTTGACTGGTGTTATATTTTATTGTCTCAAAATATCGGGTTGTCACAGGAACCTAGGTGGAGCCTAGAAGGTGTTTCGATGAATATCGTGTTGCTGTTTAGCAGATGTTTGGTACATCGGTGGAGTAGGTGACTTAGAGGATTCAGGAGGATTGCTGGGGAAATTATGGATTGGTGTGGAAGGTTGTATTAGGCATGTATTACTGAAAGCACATGATCCATAATTGAATCGGTGAGACCCTTGAAGAATCTAAGAAGCTTACAGGGAGGAAAATCATTTGTTATGCTTGGACCGTGGAAATAACTGCCCTACAGGATGAGGATGAGCATGCATCTAGAAGGACCAGGGTTTGGTCCCAGCTCCGGTGGTGAGCTAGTTAGTGGAAGGAATGCTCGAGGATTTTGGTTCGCGTTGAACTAAGGAAATGGAAAGTGTTTTCCGCACTAGTCACTACTTCTTAGGAGCTAAGGTTCGGTTCGCTTTGGATCTCTTGTATCGAGCGGAAAGGATTGACTGTGTGATCTATTGCACTTTCGGAATTGGAGACTACGTCTTGGGAGTAGCTTGTAGCCTAGGTTAGGGAAGAGTTTGCTCCAGCTATTGCAGTTCAGTTGTTGACGATTGAGCTAGTGAGGGTGCTAGGGTGCCCGACCCTGCATGATATGAAACCTAGATTTTGAGAGCGGGAGATCGATTTGGGGTACCTCGAGGAGAGAGGGTCAGGTCAGGTTCATTTAGTGCAGGGTCTTGGGAAGAGCCCAAGATTTCTGAACAGGGTTGGAGAGGTCATCAGGGTCGGGGTCGGTGTAGTGAATGCGAGAAAGGCACCATGAAGCTTGCCAATCCAGAATTATGGGTTGCTACGAGTGTAGCGGGTTGATCATGTCAGTAGAGATTATTCCCTAGGGAGGAAAGAGAAGCCAGTGCTCTAGCAGGTGGTTCGGCAGGTGTGTTATCGTTTACGAATTTTTCGATGGCTATCAGTTTCTTGTTGCCTGGAATCTTATAGTATGTTGGGTTCACATTGTCTTTGGGTTGTGATTATGTCATTATTGGACTGTATCTTCGGGGAGTATTTTATATCTTTTGCATGCCATGAATCGTTAGTGGGTTATTGAAGGGTCATTTCTCGTATAGAGAGCTCCAAGTGTTTGTTTGCATGTTAGGTGGTAGTCGAGATCGGTTCAGGGGCATTGTGTGGAGGATTATGGTCAGGATTCAGCGGGTTAACTCTTCCGTATCGTTAGGATTTAGTAGTCTTTCCAGACATGTTGATGGGCGTTTAAGGGAGACTAGAGAGGTGGTATATTGCTGAGGTTTTAGTTTAGGCATCAACTCTGAGGGTTGCAAGTGTTAGGTGTAGTATCATCTAAAGTATTTGGGATTAATAATGTTGTTGGGCTTTAGGAAGTGTTCAGCAGACCGTTAGGGGGTAAGAAGGATTGGGTAAATCCCTCAATCTCTTGTTGTGTGAGTACTTGTCGAATCGATGTGGGGGAGAATCATGCAAATATTCAGGAGCAGGAGCGGTTATGAAACTAGGATGAGTTTTGTATCCGCGTCAGGGAGGAAGGTGGCCCAAGCGGCTGATTGGTTTAAGGGTTGTGTGAGTTGGGAGTTCGGTAAAACTCCCCAGCATGTGAATCACGTCTTCTTGGTGCTTAATAGCAGAATTTACGGAATCAGGTTGGGGCTCCAGTCATGAATTCAGTTCTGTTTGGGTGTTCGGTCGAGTGCGTGCTCGACTCTATGTGCAGTTTGAATTGACAGATTAAGGGTAAGGCATTAGGCTACAATTGTGATTGGGGCGAAAGTGTTTTAAGACTGCGAGGGAGACATAGCATTCACTACTAGTCTATTGAGGAAAAAGTGTTGTAAGACTAAGGGAGAGCTATAGCATTCACTACTGGTCCTTTGGGGAGAAAGTGTTGTAAGACTATAAGGGAGTCGTAGCATTCACTAATGGTTAGTTAGGGTGAAAGTGTTGTAAGACTGCAGGGGAGCAGTAGCATTCACAAGCATCCGGATAGTGTGGAAATTGCAGAAAGACTGCAGGGTAGCCATATAATTCACAGATTTGTTCAGATGACTTAGGCCAAGGTGGGCCGGTTCGCATGGTTGTGAGTAGGTCACAAGCATGGAAGGGAGATCAGTTCATACTTTGGGGCATGTCGACACGGTTGTCATGGAATTCTTCTCTGTTCTAGGATGAGGGTATTTGGGGTCCACGGGTGAGCTTGGGTGATTATGGAAATTCTAGTTGGAACTGGTAGAGACTATTGAGTCAAGGGTTGGATCTTGAGTTACAAGACATGCGGGTAACTAGTGTGTGACGTAGAGGGGTTCAGGATGGGTAGCCTGGTTGTTGACTCTTGGGAACTTGGTGGTTGCACCAGGTACAAGATTGGATGTCTCGAAGATAGTTGGGGTGTACCAATTCATCGGTTAAGTAAAGGGGTTGTTAATCAAGAGGATTTGGTGTGAGATGTAGGTGCAGATTCATAGATGTTGGGTTAGGAGTGTGTATCGAATCAGTTTTGGGTAAGATCTCGAATCAGGTATCGCGCATGTTTGGTTCATGATTTTCATTCTAGTGGGATAAGGATAGAGATATTTATATGTTGAGGGCATCAATCTCAGGTTTCAAAGGTAATGGATGGGTTTAGTTGATGGCAGTTCGAGTTACTCTGATGTGTCTTGGGATGGTTTTATCCGTGAAAGAGTCAAAGCATGTTTGAAGTGAGGAAAAGATGGGTTGTTGGAGACCGGGTTGGAGATGAGACTGCAGTGGTTCATGTAGTGTTCATTCGGTTAGCAGAAGTTTGATGGCAAGGTGTGTAAGCAAGTCCTATCAGTCGGTTTTCTTTTCGGGAGACACGTGGGACTACTATGTATGTGTGTGTCTTTTGGACCAACAATTGGTTAGGTGTCCGATGGTTCGGGTAGTGGGCAAACAAGTTGGGACCTGCTAGGTCTCGGCTACTTTTTAAAAGCAGCAGGTGCTACTAGGAAGAGTCGAAGTGGGTTTAGTGATTGGGATTCGTGTGTGGAATTGCTTGTTATTCAGAGTATATGCAGAGATGTTTATATTTGGATTAAATATTATCAGAGTGGCTGATTAGACCCTGTTGCGCAACTCTTGTCTGAGTCTAACCGTGCAGGGGTGAATCTTTTACTCGAAGGATTATTTGAGCCTCCTGACAAGTTGAGCATTTTGTAGCCGCAAATGATAGGTGATATGTTCTTTTGGAAGTGTCAAGTCGTCAGGAAGCTAGGTCAATTTGAAGTTTCGAGTTTTGGAAGGGTAAAGGTTGTTTTATGAAAGAGGATTTAAGGTTTGTTCCTGTTCAGGTTGGTAAGTCCTTGTAGGGTTGGTATCATGATGCCTTGGGAAAGTTGTATTTATTCCGGAATGTGGAGGTATTGACCAAATTGTTGGAAGTGCTGGGAAGGTAAGGACAGATTTCAAGGACGAAATATGATTCAAGTGGGGGAAAATTGTAACACTCCAAATCTGATAGTTAGTTTTTATACCCTTGAAATCAAAATTGTGGCGTAATGGCCCGTTCGTACATTGGGCGTACTCTTGGAGTACACTTACGTACTAAGGATGGATGATCACGTAGGGTCAGCATGTACGCTTGGCGTAACAGAAGGTACACTGGGCGTAGATGACGGATATGCAAATCCCTAAAATTCAAACTTGACACCTATTTAAACATCCTTAAGTCATTGAGGCTAAACCCTAGCAAGCCTCTACAGGTCTATTTCGTCCCTTAACCTCATATTTCCTTGTGAGAGTGTTTCTTGAGCTTAGAAAGTGTATTGGTGGCCATTTTAGTTATTAGCCAATAAGGAGAAGCTAGTGAGCAATCTTGGTGTGGCATTGAGCTTCAAGATCCTCTAAATCATCTTGATGAGCTTCTGGAGGTATAACGCCTTAACCTTGTCGTCTTATTCGTTAGATTGAGTTATGATTTGCTATATTGTCCCCTTTTGTGTTCAAGAATCATCTCTTGGGAGTTTAAGCAAATCCAGGGCTTTGGAAGAGTAAATCTGAGGTCCCTTGATTCATTAGTACCATAAAACTATAGTCTTGATGGGTGTTTTGACCTCATGCATGAGTTAAGACCCTTGGAAAGGTTTTAATTGGTTGTAAAGGGTTGTTGGGAGCATATGGGGCATGCAAAGGCATCAAGTTGCCAATTTATGCCTTAGAATGTCTTAATGGACTCAGATCTAAAGTTAGATGTTAAAATCCCAAGTATTAAGCACTTAATCGTCAAATATGCACATCCTGCTTCTAGGTCGTGCGTAAATTAGAGTACGTAGTGCGTACTGCTTGAAGGGATAGTACGTTGAGCGTACTGGAGGGGTACGCAGGGCGTACGCACTCTAGTTGGGTTTTAGGCTTTGTGTGGGCTTCTAAGCCCTTTGGACCTTTTTCAGTTTTGGGCCTGCTCATATTTTGGTTTAGTGGTCCGATTTATATACTTTGGGTTATGGTTGTTTTGGTTGGGCCTTACTAGGCCAAGTGTCCCATTAATAGATTTCGACATGGATTCCAAGCCCATTAGCAAAGGGAAGACTCTTGGGCCATTATGAAAGGACTTAGGGTAAGAATGTGTTTGGGCTTAAAAGGAAGTCCCATGTGAGGAGTTGGGGAAAATTGGGCCCAATTTGGAAAATTAGGCCATTAGTGAGCTATTAGTATGCTTTTATGGAATTTATAGTTTTGGGCCTTGTAGGTTTTGGATTTGGGACTTAGTTATGAATCTTGTTGGGCCAAGGGTAAAATGGTCAATTTGCATCCAAGTATCGATTATGGATCATGGTTTGAGACCCAATTGCTAATTGGTCAATATTTTGATATTGACAGCTCGAGGAGTTGTTAGGGCAGCAGCTACGGATTTCTTACACGGAGTTTCAGCAGTGCGAGGTGAGTCTCCTCACCATACCGATGGGTCAAAGACACCAAGGCCAACCCATTTTGTGATATGTGGTACACTACTTGATGTAGTGATATGTGGTATACTAGTTTGTTATATGTTATGTGATATGCTAGTTGTTTATGTGATATTTTCATGAAAGACCATGGGGGAGCCCATGGCACTTATATATAAGACCATGTGAGGAGCCCATGGATTTCCAGGTAAAGACCATAGGGGGAGCCCACGACATCCTGGAGTAAAAACCTGGGAGGAGCCCAAGGCATCCTTATATGTTTATATGCATGGCTTATATGATTGATATGGTGTATGTGGTTATGTGTATTATGTAGAGAATGTTCTGGGGAACTCACTAAGCTTCGTGCTTACATATTTTTGTATGGTTTCAGGTAACATTGGTTTGGAAAGGAAGGGATCGGCTTGATCGTAGTGCTCACAACTGTATTTTTCGCATTATGTGATTTTGGGATGTAACTCTGATAAATGTTTTAATTAAGCAATGTTTTTAAATGATTAGATGAAGTAACATTTGTGTTTGACTATAATGAAAAATGAAATTTTTACCCTTGATTTTTGGGTCATGACATGGAGGCTGAAAAGGTGCAGAGATGTGAGACATAAGGATGCTTAAATACCACTCAAACCCTAAAATCTAGGGTTTCCTCCTGACACGAGTATGCACATGATACTAGGGCGCGCCCTAGTATCATGTACGCTTAGTGTACTCCTCCTGCCCATAATTACAATATTGCCACTAGGGCTTCAAGACACCTTCTCTTGGACTTAAGGACCAAAAGTCCAAAATGTCATAAAATAAAACTATAGGGATGAATTTAGAAGTACCCGAACCTCGGGGTGTTACAATTTCCCTACTTGAACTAGACTTCAGCCTCGAAGTCTGTTGCGGTGAACAAATCCGGATAATGCTCCAGCATCTCAGCCTCCGGCTCCCAGGTCCACCCGGAGCCCTTCTGGTGCTGCTATCATAACTTTACCAAAGGTACCTCCTTTCTACACAAAACCTTTACCTTCCTTTCCACGATAGCTATCGGCCTCTCAACATAGTTTAGGCTCAACAACCTAAATATCATCCAAGGAAACGACCACATCCTCATCCAATATGCACTTTTGCAACTGCGAAACATGGAAAGTGCACTCAATCTGGTTGAGCTCCTCGGGAAGATCCAATCGGTAAGCAACCTTGCAAACCCTGACGATCACTCAAAACGGCCCAATATACCGAGGACCCAATTTTCTCTCTTCTTGAAGCGTATCACACCTTTCTAAGGTGAGACCTTCAGTAACACCATGTCGCCGACCTGAAAATCCAACTCGGATCAGCGCCGGTCGTCATAGTTCTTTTACGGACTCTTAGCAGTTTGCAAGCCCTGTCTGATCTGCTAAATCATCTTTGTGGTCTGAAGGACCACTTCAGTCCGCCCCATAACCATCTGATCAACCTCGCCCCCACTAACTGGGGTACGACATATCCACCCATACAAGAGATCGAAAGGCAGAGCACCAATGATGGAGTGATAATTATTGTTGTAGGACAACTCCGCAAAAGGTAGGTAGGAGTCCCAGCTCCCACCAAAATCGATAACACAGGGTCTATATCGTCCACCCACTTTAGTCGTCGGTATGCGAATGATATGTTGTGCTGAAGTGCAACCTCGTGCCCAGTTCCTCATGGAACTTATGCCAATATCAAGAGATGAACCAAACATCGCGGTCTGAAATAATGGAGACCGGAACCCCATGGAGAGCAAGGATCTTGCGAACATACACATCGACCAACTTCTCAGCCAAAGAACTCTCCCAAATCGCCAGAAAGTGGACACTCTTATTCAATCGATCCACGATGACCCATATAGCATCAAAACCCTTTGTGATCTTCGGAAACTTGGTGATGAAATCCATCGAAATCTACTCCCATTTCCACATGGGAACCACCAGAGGCTGCAGCTTTCCATGTTGCCTCTGATGCTCAACCGTGACTTTTCTACAGGTCATGCGTCTCTCCATATACCAGGATCTCTCTCTCTCTCTCTCTCTCTTCATACACGGACACCAATAGCTCAATCTCAAATCCTGGTACATTTTAGTGGCCCCCGAATGGATAGAAAAACAAGACTTATGAGCCTCCTCCAATACAATCTGTCTGACCCCACCAAACATCGGAACACAGACACGACCACATCGGGCTAACAACCCACAACTATCCGAAACAAATCTGGCAATCTCATCCCTGATCCTCTATTTCTTCCAATTATCCTCTCGAAAACCCTTGGCCTGAGCCTCCCTAATCAATCCCAAAAGCGGGGAATCCACTGATATCCTCATACATGATACCCCATCTGAAGATCCAGCCATTTTACGGCTCAATGCATCTACCACTACATTCACTTTACCTGGATGACAAAGGATCTCACATTCATAATCCTTGACTACGTCCAGCCACCTGCAGTACATGATGTTCAAGTTTGGCTGATCCATAATATGCCTCAAACTCTTATGATCCATGTATATAGTACAACAGACCCCATATATAGTGCCTCCAAACATTAAGGGCAAAAACCACTGCCCCCAACTCCAGATCATGTGTAGGATATTGTGTCTCGTGCTACTTTAGCTACCATGAAGCATGAGCTATCACCTGACCTCTCTACATGAGGAAGGCTCCCAAACCAGTGATGGATGCATCACATAATACCACGAAATCTTCAATTCCCTCTAGAAGGGTCAATACCAAGGCCTCGCATAATCTCTGGTGAAGGGTCTAAAATGTTGATTTCTACTCAGGTCCCCATTAGAAATCCACCCCCTTCCTCGTCATACGAATGAGGGTACTGCATTCATGGAGAAATCCTGAATGAATCTCTGTTAGTACCCTGGCAAACCTAAGAAACTCCTGATATCCGAGGGAGATTTCAGAATCTCCCACTCCACCACAGCCCCGATCTTGGCCGGATTGACCAATATCCCATCCTGGTTAATGAGGTGTCCATGGAACTGGACCTCTCATAACCAAAACTCTCACTTTGAGAACTTAGCATAAAGCCGTTCATGCCTCAAAATCCCCAGAAGCTCAGGAAGATGCTCCTCATACTACTCCCTGGTATTGGAATACACCAGGATATCATAAATGAACACAATAACAGAACGATCGACCATCGGCCTGTATTGATGGGTTTGATCCATAAGAACTTTCCTATGTGCACATACAAACCCTTGGATCTAGGTTTCTCTAATTAAACATGCAATATATCCAAGACTTTCATGGCTAGATCTAATGTAAACTAACAATGAAAATAGATCTAGAATTGTACCTTGAGTTACTTGCTTGAAACCTTCTTCTCCTTGGAGCTTAGAGTCACAATTGTCACTCCTCTAATGGCTTACAAACACCAACTAGCAAGAAGATGATTTGAGAGAGGTAAGGAAGAGGGAAATCGGCTCTAGGGTTACTCCAATCACAAAAGGTGTCGATTTCCACAACCCCAAGGGTCTATTTATACTTTGCGCTCCTAGGGTTTCACCCTAAAACGCTAATTGGATAACTTAGCCTCAAAGCAATCCAATATCCCTCCTAGATAAGCCTTGGACGATTTCTAGGTGATCCACATCCCTAAAATCGTCCAACCTATATCCATAAGGATTCTTAGCTCAAAATACAACTATCACACATTTGACAGTTTATACCCCTTTCTTCAATTAATCTCTTTAAGTCACCAAATTAATTCCTAATTAATTTATGACTTATATTAATCAAATAATATTATTATTCCTTTAATATATTATTCTCATAATATATTAACAATAATATTTCTTCTCTGTTAACAAATCATCCTATCAAGTTGCTATGGTGAAGGCAACCTAAAAGGACCATGAACAATTGGATCAAGTACTTACCAAATATAGTTACAGCCTTAGACACTAATCCAATAGTCTCCCACTTAGATAAGTCTAGTAACTATAAATGCAAACACAATCCGATCAGTAATCGTAGCTCTTAAAGACGCTGTCAACTCTGATCTTATCAGTAACCTGTCCTTTAGATAAGGGATCGTACAGTCCTCTGTTTTGATATCGTGAAGACGATTTCATGAAACATTGTCATACTTATTGTCCAACAACTATTCACTCGATCTCAGATTTATTTGACATAGAACTTAATTTACCACATCAATTCAGTCCAGACCAGGCCCGGCACATAAGTCAAATCAAATCATCGAGCGGCCGTGATATCGCTTTTACCCTCTAAGGATAAAAGTAACAAATAAACTTCAACTTATATGCATCTACTTATCGACTAATCAACTATACACAACAATGCGTTTTATGACATCAATTTACTGATGCGGTTTCGCATTATCAATGTACAACCAATTAGTAAATAATAAACCATATATCTAGGTTTTAAGACCATATGATATTATCGTCTTGCGATCACCCCAAAGCGATTCCAGCAAGCGCGGGTTTATTCCAATGCTCAAAACTTGTTCATAAGCACTAATGAATGTTGCAGCAAACCTTTGCTATGTCTAATACCATTTAGACAATCTACACACCAATTCATGACAATCTTCATTCATACCTACTTCCAACATATGAACGATTGTGGACCATTCGAATAATTCGATTATTCTTAATAACTCAATTATTCAGGAAGTCAAAACATGCAAAGTGAAACAATAGCTAAACAATTAACATGAGATAGTAACTTTACTTATAAAAAATACTCTTTTATTTAATCATCAAATGTCAATTACATTTACCTATTTCATGTTTCTAAAACTATCTAATCTAAATTAATATCATCCTTCAGCCCAATACTCCTAGCATGCTGCAAGTGCTTAACCCTACTCAGTCCCTTCGTAAGCGGATCTGCTGGGTTATCTTCTGATGATATCCTCTTAACCACAAGGTGTCCTTCTTCTACTCGATGTCTAATAAAGTGATATTTTCTGTCGATATGCCGAGATCTACCATGATCCCTCGGTTCCTTGGTCAAGGCAACCGCTCCTTCATTATCACATAAAATTTCCATGGGTTCCTTTATAGCAGGCACAACTCCAAGATCGCCAATGAAGTTCTTCAACCATATTGCCTCTTTTGACGCTTCGCTTGCTGCAATGTACTTTGATTCGCACGTTGAATCAGCTACAATTTCCTGTTTGGAACTTTTCCAAGTTACTGCTCCTCCATTAAGGGTAAATACCCATCCTCACTGCGAATGGTAGCCCTGTCGGTCTGGAAACTGGCGTCACTATACCCTCGCAACTTTAAGTCATCACTCCCTCCGAGGACTAGAAACCATTCCTTGGTCCTCCGAAGGTACTTAAGGATGTTCCTGACCGCAATCCAATGCGCTCTTCTAGGATTCCCTTGATATCTACTGACCATTCTCAAAGAAAAGGCCACATCAGGACGAGTACAAGTCATAGCATACATGATTGAGCCAACTGCGGAAGTGTAAGGTACTCGGCTCATATCAGCTATCTCAGCTTCGGTACTCGGACTTTGAGTCTTACTCAACTTTGTATTACTTTGTATCGGTAGTTCTCCCTTCTTAAATGTTTTCCATACTAAAACGTTTTAGTACCTTATCTAAGTAAGTATTCTGACTAAGTCCTCTTAGTTTCTTACTTCTTTCTCTCACTATCCTTATTCCCAATATATAAGAAGCCTCTCCGAGGTCCTTCATAGCGAAGCACTTCCCGAGCCAGGACTTTACCTCCTGCAGAGTCAGGATGTCGTTTCCTATGAGCAGTATGTCATCGACATACAAAACGAGAAAGCTAACTATGCTCCCACTGGCTTTGACATATACACATGATTCATCTTTGCTTCGTACAAATTCAAACTCTTTGACTTTCTCATCAAAGGAAAGATTCCATCTGCGAGATGCTTGCTTAATTCCATAAATGGACTTCTCAAGCTTGCACACTCTATTGGGATGCTTCGGATCGACAAAACCCTTTGGCTGAGCCATGTAAACATCCTCAGCCAACTTCCCATTAAGGAAAGCGGTTTTGACATCCATTTGCCATATCTCATAATCATGAAATGCGGCAATGGTTAGCATCACCCTAATAGATTTTATCTTAGCAACCGGTGAGAAGGTCTCATCATAGTCAACTCCGGGAGTTTGAGTAAAGCCCTTCGCCACTAGTCGTGCCTTATACGTGTGCACATTCCCATCCACGTCATTCTTCTTCTTGAAGATCCATTTGCACCCAACCGTCTTACGTTCGGGCACATTGTCAACCAAATTCCAAACTTGGTTGTCATACATGGACTTAATCTCGCTGTACATTGCCTCTTTCCATTTAGCAGACTTCGGGCCTGCCATGACTTCCTTATAGTTGTTAGGTTCATCTAGGTTTACTAGTGTACTGTCACTAATATGCGTGTCCCCTTAGGTAGTAATATGAAAACCATATAACTGGGGTTGAACTCTAACGCTTTCGGAACATCTAAGAGGTAAGGATTGGCCAATGGGTTCAACCGGAGTTTCCTCCTCGGGTTGAGCTCCAGCGTTGGAGGTTCCTTCATCTCTTGACTCTTGAATCTCTTCAAGATTGACTTGCCTCCCACTGTCTCCTTGGCTTATGAGTTCTCGCTCTCGGAAAACCCGTCTCCTCACAAAGAAGACAACATTGTCACTCGGTCTATAGAAGAGATATCCAAAGGATTTATGCAGGTAGCCGATGAAAATACATCGCTCACTACGAGGTTCGATCTTGTCATGAGTTTCTCATCTAACGAAAACTTCACAACCCCAAACCTTGATATGTGCTAATGAGGGAGCTTTCCCTGTCCACATCTCGTGAGGTGTTTTGGCAACCTTCTTTGTAGGGACTCGGTTAAGGATATGGGCGGCAGTCTCTAAGGCATACCCCCAAAATGAGATAGGTAGTGAAGCACGACTCATCATAGAACGAACCATGTCTAACAAGGTTCGATTGTGCCTTTCTGCCACACCATTCAATTGTGGTGTCCTAGGTTGCGTCAATTGCGAAACTATTCTGCATTCCTTGAGATAGTCGTGGAATTCAAGACTTAGGTACTCTCCTCCTCGATCGGATCGAAGCATCTTGATTTTCCTGCCCAATTGATTCTCTACTTCATTTTTGAATTCTTTGAACTTTTCAAACGTTTCAGACTTGTGCTTGATTAAGTAAATATACCCATATCTACTATAATCATCGGTGAAAGTCACGTAGAAGCGGTTTCCATCCTTTGTGGTGGATCTAAAGGGCCCATATACATCGGTATGTATGAGATCCAATAAACCCTCACCCCTCTCACAAGCGCCAATGAAGGGTGACTTGGTCATCTTTCCAAGCAAACAAGATGCGCACATGTCATCTTCCCTAAGGTCGAATGACTCCAATAGTCCATCCTTTTGGAGTTGGGCTATGCGCTTCTTGTTGACATGTCCAAGACGACAATGCCACAAAGATGCTTTATCTATACTATTGGAAGAATCTATACACAACACATCATTTCCTACGTTATCTAGGACCATAACAGCTTCATAAATTCCATTACAAGGCATTGCTTCAAAGTATAAAACACCATTTAGATAAGCATAAATAGAACCATTCATATTATTAAACGAATATAAATCCTTGTCTAAACAAACCATGAAATGAAATGATGTTTCTTTCCATATCTGGCGAGTAGCAACAATTATTTAACTCTAAACCTAATCCATTACTAAGCACTAAAGAATACACTCCAATCTTGGTGACAGGCGACGATCTTCTGTTTCCCATGATTAGCTTTATTCTTCCTTGCTCCACATCTCTATCTCTTCTTAGTCCCTGCAAATCAGAACAAATGTGGTAACCACATCCTGTATCAAGAACCCAAGAAATAGCATGAGATGAATGATTAGATTTAATTGTGTATATACCTGCAAAAGATGGCTTGATCTTTCCATCTTTGATGGCTTGCAGATATTTCGGGTAGCCTCTCTTCCAATGCCCTATTTTGTGGCAATGATGGCACTCTGCCTCCTTTGGGTTAGGGATAGGCTTTGCAGCATCAACCTTGGTTCCACTAGAAGAGGAACCATCTTGGGACTTTCCCTTGCGGTGGCTCTACGAAGAAGCCTTCCTCTTATTGCCCCTTCCTTGCCCAATAGCCAAAACAGGAGCATCGGTTGGTGCGGGAGTTGGTGCAACAGACTTGTCCTTTAGGTTGCTCTCAGCAGTCCTTAGGAGTCCTTGGAGTTTGCTTAGGGTGACCTCTTCCTTGTTCATGTGGTAGGTCATCCTAAATTGGTTGCAACATGAAGGCAAGGAGTGAAGAACAATGTCGATGGCCAAATCCTCCCCAAAGTTAACATTTAAGTTGCGAAGACGATCAACATATCTTTGCATCTTTTGCAAGTGCACGGTTAACGATTCTCCACTTCCCATCTTGGCGGTGATCATGTTGGTGATGATCTGGTAGCGCTCTTGCCTCGTGCTTTGGTGGTACCTCTCCATCAAGTCTTGATGCATTTCATAGGGATACATGTCCTCATAGGACTTTTGGAATTCTTGGTTCATAGTGGCTATCATGATGCAATGAACTTTCATTGCATCACGTTCGTGTGTCTCAAAGACAGCCATCTCTTCGGGAGTAGCGATTTCCAGGTTGACCTTCTCGAGCTTTTCGTCGAGGACATACTCTTTGTCCTCGTAGCGTGCAATGGTGCAAATGTATCTTATCCATTCGCTAATGTTCATACCATCGAAGGTCACCTTTTGGCAAAGACTCATTAACGTGAATGAGTTAACATCAGCGTTGTTTGCGTTCGACATCTACAATTAGAAAGGACAAAGTTTGATTAGAATTGGATCCCTAATTAAACACCCAAAATGAAAAATTAGGGCTAGGACCCAACAACATTATTTACATATTAGAAAAGGGATGATGTAATCCAACATGCAAATAATTTGGAGGTAAGTGAATGAAGATTAACTAATTCTTCACCTTGAAAACATAACTTAAAGTTTTAATGAGAATTCCTAGATTTTGAGATTCATTGAACTTTTCAACGACATGTTTAAATCTCGATATGCCCCTCTAGTTTGTGACTGGGATGCCAAGGATCACAAAGCGGGTGTGAATAACCATGCAAATATACACGGTGCCTTCATTGTTATAATCACCCATTCGATGTGCCGGTAAACCACACACGCTCCATCGAACTATGATAAACAATGAATCACATTTTGTCACCTTTGCTTAGAACCAATTAGTGTACCGGTAAACCACACACACTCCACTAACTTCTTAGCAAGGGTGCAAAGTGCAATTTCATGGGATTGCATCAATTCACTTTTCCTAAAGTAGCTAAGATTGGGAATTTTATAAAATAGTTTAGTTACTTTATAGATTCATTATACTTATTAATGAGGAGAGAGAGTTGCCATATCCTACCCGTTCAGCCAACGACCCTCCACCAGTCAAGCAAGCGGTGGGTGTGAGTGTACACCCATTAAGTGCCATTTTATAGGCAGCAACCTTATACCCACCTTATAGACCGGCTTCGTGAATGAGGCCTACTAACGGTAAGACTAGCATTTTAATTTTACTTATATATTTATTAGGCTCTTAATAATATAATAGTATAGGACTGAATTTTAAACTTATAAAATTCTAGGGGTTGAAATTTAAATTCTTCTAAATTAAACTATTAATCACTAAATTCAAATTTCAAAACTATCGGGATAAATATTGAACTTTTCAAAACAATAGGGATCAAATAACAAATAATTCAAATTAAACAACTAATTTTCATAATTATCTATATTTGACCTAATCCAGTTTTAGTCATTAGATAATTACCAAATAATCTTAAATAGTCCATATTTATCATATAAATAATTAATATTCACAAGATTTGAAATTATCTATTATTATGTCAAGGATAATCATTAAATTAGGTTAAAACTCGGATTTATACTTAATAAAACGATTTAGGTATCAAACCAAGACAAAACAGCAACAAAATCCTGAATTATCCTCTGTTTCACGCTGGGACTCGTCGAGTCAAGCTTTGGACTCGCCGAGTCCACAATGGAACTCGCCGAGTTCATCAGGCAGAAGACCAAAAATCGAATTTTTCATGCAACAAGCAATTAACCAATGCATCAATTCAATAGAAATCAATCAAAGCTCTGATACCACTAATGGGTTTGAGCCATAAGAACTTTCCTATGTGCACATACAAACCCTAATTGCTTGGATCTAGGTTTCTCTAATTGAACATGCAATATATCCAAGACTTTCATGGCTAGATCTAATGTAAACTAACAATGAAAATAGATCTAGAATTGTACCTTGAGTTACTTGCTTGAAACCTTCTTCTCCTTGGAGCTTAGAGTCACAATTGTCACTCCTCTAATGGCTTACAAACACCAACTAGCAAGAAGATGATTTGAGAGAGGTAAGGAAGAGGGAAATAAGTTCTAGGGTTACTCCAATCACAAAAGGTGTCGATTTCCACAACCCCAAGGGTCTATTTATACTTTGAGCTCCTAGGGTTTCACCCTAAAACGCTAATTGGATAACTTAGCCTCAAAGCAATCCAATATCCCTCCTAGATAAGCCTTGGACGATTTCTAGGTGATCCAGATCCCTAAAATCATCCAACCTATATCCATAAGGATTCTTAGCTCAAAATACAACTATCACACATTTGACAGTTTATACCCGTTTCTTCAATTAATCTCTTTAAGTCACCAAATTAATTCCTAATTAATTTATGACTTATAGTAATCAAATAATATTATTATTCCTTTAATATATTATTCTCATAATATATTAACAATAATATTTCTTCTCTCTTAACAAATCATCCTATCAAGTTGCTATGGTGAAGGCAACCCAAAAGGATCATGCACAATCGGGTCAAGTACTTACCAAATATAGTTACAGCCTTAGACACTAATCCAACATGTATACTCGATCATCAAATCCATGAACACTGTAGGTACATGTGTGAGCTCAAATGGCATCACCACGAACTTGTAATACCCATAACAAGTATGCAACACGTTCTTCTACACGTCATCCTCTCTCACTCTGACTTGATGATACCTAGACCTCAGATCTATCTTGGAGAACCAAGATGCACCTTGAACTGTTCAAAGAGGTCATCAATACCCGGAAGGGGATAACTGTTCTTCACAGTTAACTTGTTCAACTCCCGATAATCAATGCACATCCAGTGTGAACTATCCTTCTTCTTGACAAACAAAATCGATGCTCCCCATGGTGAACTGCTTGCCTAGCAGCTCCTGCAGCTGAGTTGACAACTCCTGCATCTCAGGCGGTGCCAAGCGGTATGATGCCTTCGCAATCAGGGCCGCACCTAGCACAAGGTCAATCCTGAACTCAACCTACCTCTCAGGAGGCACATCGGGTAACTCCTACGGGAACACATATGCAAACTCCTTGACAATCAAGACCTCTGAAACTAAAATCCGATCCCTAACACACATATCCACCACATAAGCCAAATAACCCACACATCCATGCTGAATATATTGTTGATCCCTGGCTGCAAAACAAAACCCTAAACCCATCTTGGTGCCCTCTCCATAGATAACTAGTTCTCACCCACTTGGGGTTTGAACTACTACACGCTGATCCTCACAATCAATCATAGCACCGAATAGGCTCAGCCAATCCATACCCACAATCACACAAACATCCCCCATGAGGATAGGAATTAGATCGATCGGATAAGGCACCCCAAAGATCTCCAGAACACAACCCTAATACACTAATGATGTAGAAACCCTGTGTTCGTTGGTTATGGAAACTCGCAACAGACACTCTAACTCCCCAATGGGCATATCAAACTCTCTACTAAATGATCGGGATACAAAAGACCAACTCGCACCCAAGTCAAACAACACTAGAGCAGGCAAAGAGTTCACTAGAAATGTACCTAAAAGAGGCATATAAATAAGCATAACACAAAACATAACCAATAGAAATAATGGATAAAAACATATTAGTAATGACATCTGGAGCTGCTCTGGCCTCCTCGGCAGTGAGCTGGAAAGCGCAACCTTGAGCCATTGGGGGCTCCACCTTGCCCTGACTCCCATCGTTGATCCTCAAATTAGTCGGCGTTGGAGCCAGCGCCAGCCTAGCAACAAGCGAGGGACAGTTTTCCTTCATATGGCCAACCTGGTCACAATGATAACAAATCCTGGAGCTGAGTGTCGGGTCTTGCTGGCGGCAATCCCTCGCTATATGGCCCTTCCGGCCATAATTGTGGCACTAAGAAGACTGTAACATCCCAAAATTCGAGACCAAAAATTTCGTTTTGATTAATTAAAAACCACTTAATAAATTTTTCTCTATCATTTACTAACGTTCTTAATATAATAATTATCAGAGTTTTAAATCCCAAAGATCATCTAGTGCGGAAAACATGGTGTGATGCGCTGCGATCGCCCCGAGCTCCTTCCTTGGAAAAACATTAGTACCTGAAACAAATAGTTGAAAACCGTAAGCACAAAGCTTAGTGAGTTCCCCAGATACCACATACCATACATATCAACTGATCCATACATGCCATACATAACCATGAGCCATACATAACAAACATATCCATAATCAAGTAAGGTGCTATGTGCCAAACATAGTCTTGCTGTTATGCCACGGGGCACACGTGGTCTTCCTAGGCAAGCCTGGGTGCACTCACTGGGTCTTATAGATAAGTAACAAGGGCCACCCCATGTTCTTCCATGCAAGCATCACAAAGAAAACTATATATACTACTCTATTGGGCTATTCAGCATATAGTGTACCAGGAACCACCTCCTGGTCTTTCATACATAATAGCATACGGTACGCCAAGAGCCACCTCCTGGTCTTTCATACATGTTGCCTAGGGCTAACCCTCGGGTCTTCCTACCAGACATAATAACATATTGTGTGCTAGGAGGCGTCTCCTGGTCTTTCATGCATAATACCTAGGGCTAACCCCTAGGTCTTCCTATCATACATAAACTAAATGGGATAGCATTGTGGCCGTAGACCCATACAAACAGTGATGAGACTCACCTCACACTGCCGAAGATTCGTTGAACACTTCTAACTACAAACCGAAACTTCTGAACTGCTGACCCTTCGGCTTCCTGAACTATCAATACCCAAATCAACATTTAGACCATAATAATCCAAAAGTCAAGCCTAGTCAAACTTGGTCAAAGTCAACATCCAGTTGACCTGACTCGCCGAGTTGGTCTACCAACTCGTCGAGTCAATACTCCTCCAACCCCATACAACCCTGAATCCACTCGTCGAGTCTAGTAATAACTCGACGGGTTCTCCTTCAACCACACAATCGGGACCAACTTCATCCGACTCGCCGAGTTCCTCCTTGAACTCATCGAATTCATCATCCACATATGAATGTGTCTAGTCTGTGACTCGCCGAGTTCTTCCTTGAACTCGTCGAGAACGATGAACTTCATGACCATTATACACTCGGGCCGACTGAGTCCCTTTCCAAGCTCACTCATACCCTTAACAAAAGGGTTTTAGGGCAAGAACTGGTCTGACTCGCCAAGTCTCTCTATGTCCAACACTATTTAGACAATTTCCAACTAGCTTAAGGCATCCAAGACCTAGATCTGGCCTCCTAGGGTCATGATATCACACAAAGCCACTACCTTTGCACCCATGCATGGCCCTTTTGCTCAAAAGGTAAAAACAACTCCTTAAATCCGCACTCTTTTTTTATCCCGCAACCAAATTCGCACTCCTACTCATCGAGTCACCGATCTACTCGACGAGTCACTTCCTTGTCTTGAGGTTTTCTTTCCTTTCTAGGTCTTCCGAATTCAAGGTGTTACAAACTTAAACTTTTAAAACAATCCATAAATCATCATTGTTTACAAAATAGTTTTTAAAACATCTTTAATATCAGAGTTTTCCCAAAATCATAAAATAAAACACGAGGAGGTGCACGATCACGCCTTCGCCTTCCCGCGATCCTCTGAGGTACCTGAAAACATAATCCAAAACTGTAAGCCCAAAGCTTAGTGATTTCACCCAAAATACCAACACACAACAAATAACACATAAATAATAATGACATGAAATAGGTCCACATCTAACAGACTGGATTACCCCTGAGCCTACAACATCAGTTTAGCTTGTCCTCGGCGCACAACTTACGTCTGGCTTGCTCCCCAACAAGATCAGTCCTCAGACTAAATACCACTAAGCCCTCAGTATGAGTCTCACATGCCCTTCTTGGCCATCAACTTGTATCTGGAATGTGGATGAGCCCTCAGTATGAGTCTGGCATGCCCTCCCCGGCCCTCAGCTTATATCTGGATTTCTCTAGGGTTTGTTAGCACCGCATGGAGCAGTACAACCTCAACCCAACCCACATAATATTTCAAAATATAACAAATATTAACATACACAAATCATCAGACAGTATCACAGGTTGTCCTATAGATCTACCAGGCTAGCATATCCAAACGAGCATGCTTATCTATTCCATACTTAGCATATCAACGAATACCAGGTTATCAAACCAATGGGATGACCTTGGTGCCTTCGACCCGCAAGTACAGTGAGGAGAACTCACCTCGTAAACTGGACAGAACTAATGAGGTCCGACTCTGAATCTCAGCTCTCTATACAATACCTACATCCACCAAATGACCAATGCCATCAAAATCCTGAAATACCTAAAATGTCCTCAAAGTCAAACTTGGCCAAACAAGGTCAAAATCGATCAAACTTGGTCAAAATCAAAGTCAACTAGTCAAACCCACTAAACAAATTGAGTCAACCCAATCGAGTCGACTCAACCGAGCCAACTCAACAAGGGTCGACTCATGCGAGTACACAGGACATAACTTAGAGGTACGCTAAGTGTACGCAAAGCCTTGCATTGACCACCTTATGGGGAACTGACCAAGTACGCAGGGTGTATTCCCATCTACGCGGGGTGTAACCTTGCAAACCTCAAATCTTTATTAAGTGCTTAATGGCTTAAGCACTTAATCCCACACTTCAGATCTATGGTCCAAATGCACCCTAGAGTCATAAAGTCTCCAACTTTATGACTTTGCACGTCCATAAAGTCATCAAAACAAGGTCTTAATCCATTAAGACCTTCTATAAGATGCATGACACAATTCTAGCCAATGGGACCTCATTTTTATGGCTTAGGACCCTTCCTAGGGTCTGGAAGGACAACTCAAAACGAAAATAACCAAACATGCATAAAATGGGACCTTTGGGGCAAGAAAAGTAACATAAAACTCCCAAAAATGGGATCCAACAACCAAGACATCAAGGTATAGACTTTATACCGTCTGGAGCAGCACAAAAGGGCAAAGATCCCATATCTACAAGTGTGTTTCCACTTCAAGCCTTCTTGATGCAACTTTTCCTTCCTCTAACACACCAAAAACACACTCTTGGGCTCAAAATACACTCTTGGGGGCTAGATTTTTGCAAAAAACGTCTCAAAGGATATGGAGGTTGAAAAGGTGGAGAGAAATGAGCAATAAGGATACTTAGATACCACTCAAACCCTAAAATCTAGGGTTTCCTCCTGATATAAGTATGCCCATTGTACATAAGTGTGCACTAGCGTACTAGGGGCGTACCCTCATGTACGCTTAGCGTACTCCTCTTGCCCATAATTACAATATTTCCACTAGGGCTTCAAGACACCTTCTCTTGGACTTAGGGACCAAAATGACATAAAATAAAATTATAGGGATGAATTCAAAAGTACCTGAACCTTGGAGTGTTACATTTTGATAAAAGGTATCAGTTGGAATGTGATATTCGAGCCCTTTAATAGAATACTATAGATGTTCAGAATTTTTATGTTGCATTGTCTTATTTATGGGATCAGTTAGCTTATACAAATTCAATTGAGTTGAAAGGTTGTAGACCTTATATTTCTAGGATGGAAGAGCAGCATTTGGTTCGCTAGCTATTATGGCGTTACAGTCTGACTTCAGAGGATTATACGGAAGAATCCTTCACTACACCCTACTTCCTATCGTTGAATCAGTTGTTCATAAGTTGATTGTAGATAAGACTTGGTTCAAGTCTCACGATGATAAAGTACCTAAATTATCTTCCTATCCTGATCATGTTTTTTGTTCCATAATGACCATAATCTTCAAACCAAAATAGACCGGCCCCTAAAGTTAATTTTGATTAATGTGCTTTCTACAAGTAGAATAACCATTAGAAGTTTTAGTTATCATTGTTTACTTAACAAGGCAAAGAAACTACAACTTGCTCTATATTAAAACAAACCAACTTGATCGTTTCAGCCACCATCCTAGCCACATAATCCTTGTCTACCATAATTTACTAATGTTGCACCCATAATAGAAACTATTGTTCATGCTACCATCACACCATCTTATGCTTTGCATCATTATATATTCTTAGCAATTTAAATAGTTCCTTGCTTTGAATATTGATTACATGTAAGCATCTATGTTTCATTTAGGTTTGTTTTTGTCTACTACTTCTGGTATTACTTCTTCATAATGGGTTTTGGATACTAGTGCATCTCATCATATGTCACCTTCTTTCTCATATTTTTCTTCTTTTTCTCCTGGTTAACCCATTTCTATTATGTCAGCATGTGATACATTTATGCATGTAGAGAATATTAACAGCCTTGAATGTTTAGATAAATATAACATGTGTATTTTGTTATAACCGTAAAAGACAACAAGTGAATTGGTGGTTTATGTAATGCTAAATCGAGGAAAAATGGAAATGTATAAGTGTAGAATACATATAATAGAGAGAGTTGGAAAAGGCTATCAAATGCTAATCTCTCTAAATTGTCTAAAAGGAGAGAAAATTGAAAGATCCAAAATTTATCTTGATCAAGAAGAAAATTTTGGATGAAGTTGAATAGTTTCAAGATTATTCAGAGGTTGGTTGAAACCGATGTATTTTTTATTTCTTTTGTTGATTTATTAAGAAAAAATGAAAAATATAGAAAAATATCATCTTTTGTAAGAGACATGTATAGATTAGTCTTTTATTTCTAAATTCTATAGTTGGTTTTGACATCGTCAAATTTGGGAAGATTGAAATGAATGAATCCTTTGATTTAATTATTTTAAGGGCGTTTTCGACACGGAGCGTTTGAGATCTTCTACCTTCTAGCGTTTAACAAAACGCTTCGTTTTGAACAGAAAGTCTTGTTTGGCACTACAAGCTTCTAGCATTTAGTTTAAACAAAACGCTTCAAATCCAAATACTACTTCATGTAGCGTTTAACAAAACGCTACAAGTTACCCGTTATCTACTACACGCTGCAAGCTATCCGTTATCGCTTAGTTTTGTCGAACACACCTTAAGACTATTAATTACATTTGTAGAGTTGTTATGGACACCGGTGAAGATCTACCTTAAACTCAGTCTTAGATATCTAAATATATTGAAGATCAATTCATTTTGAAGTACAAAACCAAGATAAAAATAAGAAGTTTGCACTCAATATAATAACTAAAGTATTATGTTTGCATCGAGTATTTCAAATCTATTCTAGATTAGTATTTATGTAGTACTCATTCCAGGCTTTCATATACTTTTGTGCATGAGTGTTGTGAGATCAAAAAGTTTTAGCTTTCATAGAGAAATCAGAGAATGTGCTAATTAATTGTGATTTTTTTATAATTTATTCTCTTTGTTCAGAAATCGTAATTAAGAAATATTTTATTTTCACCTATATTCAGTTATTAGTGTTTTAATCTTGATATGGACTAACAACAAGCATGTTGGTTCGGACATAAGCATAAAACGATAGAAGATTGAATGGACTAATTTTCGATCTCTAAAATATGCAAAAGATATAAATAACATCACCCTAATAATCGAATTTAGTCATAAAACACTTATCCAATATAGAACCATCCCATTTTACCCATGAAACAACCTTAAGGGCCAATCCTCTCGGTGTTACTAATCAATCAACACTTATCATGATCACAGTTTACATAAAACTAAATTCATCAAACAACAACCTCACGATCCAATTCACAATTTTAACTTTGTATTAAAAACTTACTACAAAATCTTCACAACACTTTATTTATTTGTAAATGGAGTTTTCTCTATCATCTCCATCTCTCTTTGTTTTACATTATTATGTTTTACTGGGTCGACTGCTTTTATACAAGACACTTGCCAAACCAAGCCACAAGATCCTCATGCGCCTCTTTTGCACACTTCACCGCGATTTCATCATCATCATTCCATCGGACAGTCCAACCGTGCGATACACCATTATATATTTTCACAAAATGATCAATCTGCAGACCAACATAAATTTATATATCCTTCCCTGCATGTTCATATGTTGGATCCATGTTCTAACAGGTTGTACTGCGATTGACATACATTGTACTAGGAGTAGCAGTTTATGACACAACTCAACAAAAATACATTACACGAAACAAAATTGGGACTAAACTAAAATTTTTAATTCGTGTTCGTGTCAAGTGTAAAAAAAACACTATGTCGTGTCATGTCGTGTTTAAAATTCGACACGAATTGACACGATTTAACATTTATTTGTCGTAATTTTCGCGTGTTATATATGAATAATAATTAAATTAATTAATCGGTATTTTATGTTATCGTTGTCGTGTCGTGTTTGTCATTTTTTAATTTGTTCGCTTTCGTGTTAGTTAAAAAACCCACGACATCGTGTAGTGTTCGTGTTATAAAACATTGTCATGTCGTGTCGTGTCAGACAAAAACACAACAAGATGACCCGATTTGCCACCCCTACGTTGGACTGCGTTTGACATGCATTGAACTGAAATAGTTTGTTGTTAATGGGAAAAAATCAAAAAACAAAAATGCCGCACACAAAAAAGTGGGATACGGGCTCACATTCTACTTATATTTTTTCTATTACATTCTACATTCAATTTTTTGCTTATTCTCACATTATATTTTGTAAAAATATACCCAATTATAACATTGCACTTTCTATATTTCTTCTTATTAGGACATTAATTTTGAATATTCTACTTAATTACCATTGTATTTTCAACTGTTTTCTTATTAGGACATTATATTTTGAAATATCTACCCAATTATTACAGTGAAAGAGAAAATTGATTTGTATTTACTATTTAGACGACCTTGCTAAAACTGATTAAATTTTCAAAGTACAGTGTCGTCACTAGAAAATTAAAGTAGGATATAATTAAAATTAACGTAGGATATAATTATAATTATAAACAAATCAATGGAAGTAGTTTGCTCTTTAACTATAATTACTTAAAGGTGAAAGAAAAGTTGTACAATTTACAATAGCTAGAAGAAGTTACCTCCGGTTTTGCTTCTAAAGCAAGCTCAAATTCTTTGACAAGTTCTGGTGGAGACATTCTGTCAATCTCAGCACCCAGTATTGCAATAGGAACCTTAACCCCTAAAAACCATCATATCAATAAGACAAAATTTTCAAAAAAACTCAGAAATTACAGAAAATCAACCTTTTGATTTAGGTTCGAAGAATTTAAACATGTACACGTTTCTAGAAATGAGGGATAATGATAAATGTTGTTGAATGAAACATACCCTTGATATCATCTAAAGTGACAAATGAAGGATGCAAGAGAGCGGAAACTTGTATTTCAGCCTCTTTTGCTAGCTCAACAACCACCTTGGCTATAAAAAAATTATTTAAAAAAAAAACAATTGAGTCAACCAAAGCCCGATTTGTTACAAACGACAAGACAGAACATGACAGATCAGGACAGTCGTGTGATGTGTGCTTAGTACTGTGTTTGTGTTTGGCATGTATTAATAAAGTTGATGTGAAGCTAATCTTACCACCCCAACAGAATCCTGCAGCCCCAATTTTAGAGATACCCTTCTCTTTCAGAGCCTGAATAACCGCTTTGGCAAATGCTACTGCTTCCACCTACCAAAAAAAAAAAAAAAAAACTATTCATGGTGTTCTTTTTTTTTTTTAAGTTAGAAGTAGATATCAGTTCTTACAGAACTTGCTAATTTATGTAGTTTGAAGTTTAAAACATTTAGAAATGGAAAACAGTAAAATTTTAACTCATAACGAGGTGTGTGTTAAAGAAAAAACCAACGGGTGCATGATTCTTTAACCAATCTTTAAGCGGAGAATCAGGATTCGATGGGTCTCCATTGAAGGGGTCTCCATGGAAGAAGTCAGGGACAACTACATAATATCCAGCGGAGGCAACTTTGTCTGCAAGCTTCCTGTAAAATTAAAGTTAAACACCGTAATCTTATTTTCCAGAAGGAACTAATGGCCAAATCAATAAATTAAACCATAAAAACAAGAAATTTAATATAAGGAGTTGTTCTTCAGATAAGGCATACCTCAATTTTGGAGCTCCATAACCTGCACAAAAGATATCAGAGAGAAACAAATTAGAGCAATCAGATGATCATACAAACTATGATATAAATCTTATGATTGATTACAGCAGTTAGAGTTGGTGAATAAGAATACTAAGAGTGGAGTGAAGTTGAGTACCAAATATATCGGAAATTAGAACAACGGCGATCTTTGAATCAGTGTTCCCTGAAACATAAGAATTAAGAGAGGCGATCTGCACGTCACCGGATTCACCGCCGGAGGAGAGTGTAGGTGGGTTCTCGCAGCATTCTGGGCCAGACATTGTGGAGTGTGGGCAATGGAGTAGGTTGTGGAATGCGTGCTCTTGTAACTCAACAGGTGTTGTTGCCTTGTTGGCAAATGGATAGGGTTGGTTAATTGCAGTTTGTAGGAAAAGTATTAAGAAAAAAAATAATAATAAAATGGACTCCTCGTATCGTACTGTCGAACTAAAAAAAAAAGATAAAATTCAAAAAAGTTTATGGGCGTGTTTGACAAAAGTAGCTGTTAGCTGGAAGTGGGTAGCGGGTAGCTAGTAGCTGGTAGCGGGAAGCTGTAGCTTTTACTTGTTATATGAATGTTTGGCAAAAGTAGCTGGAAGCTTTTGAAATATATAAAATTACATAAAAGGACAATTGATTAAAAATAAAAATATATATATATATATATATATATATATATATATATATATATATATATATATATATATATATATATATATATATATAAATATATTTTTAAGGGTAATTATGGAAATTGATTTCAAAAGCTCCGGAGCGTTTTATTAAAAGCTACATGAAGTAGCTTTTAGAATCAGAGCGTTTTGTTAAAACTAAAAGTTAAACGCTCGTACTGCCAAACGAAGCTTTTTGTTTAAACTAGAGCGTTTTGTCAAAAGCTAAAAGCTAGAAGCTCTCAAACGCTTCCAAAAGCTCCGTGCCAAACACGCCCTATATGGCATGTATTTTTTTGGGGTTTTAGTTTAAACCACAACTTTTTTGGATCTGTGGTCCTTTTGAGGTAGTTTCGTTGTGTTTTTGGTCCCTCGGTAAACTGAAATGACTGTAATGCCCTTGGGGTATTTATATTTTATGTTTTTTTCTATTTAATTTAAATGAAAAAGAAATTAAATAATTAAATTGGACCCATCTCTCTCTCTCTCTCTCTCTCTCTCTCTCTCTCTCTCTCTCTCTCTCTCTCTCTCTCTCTCTCTCTCTCTCTCTCTCTCTCCTGTGCAAACCCACCAGCGATCTAAACATCATTCATAATCCATTTCAACATCAGATTCCAACAACTTGGATTAACCCACAAAAAACCTTAAAGTTCTTCACCCACTTTCACTAGGAACACACTTACACACACTAGATCGAGGAGAAGAAGACCCATTTCAGTGACTATCAAGAAGTCCCTCTCGCTTCCCTCTAGTGACCCTCCTCCTTCTCCAAAATCAATTCCAGCACCTTAACAGATTATCGTCTGTTGCTACTATTCCCGGTTAGATTACCGTCTCCAAAATCAATTTCTCCCTTCTCTCTCTCTCTCTCTCTCTCTCTCTCTCTCTCTCTCTCTCTCTCTCCTAACCCATTACCGTTTTAATAGATTTTGAGGAAACAATATCCCAATCAACACAAACCTCGATTCCCAAATCAACCCACTTCCAATCCCTTTTTAATTAGATTAATAGATCCAAACCCAATTTGATTCTAACAAATGCCAGTGAGCATTACCTGTTGAGAGAACAAAAGAGAACGTGAGAAATATGAAAATTAAACCAGAAATAGATGAAGATGAAAATTAAACTAGAAGTATATACATTTATCTGTATGTATATACGTTGAGAAATAGGTAAAAAGCAGTAAGATTGGATCAATCGCGGAAGGATAGAGATGAAGCATGAGGTCGCCGGAGCCACAACACACCCTAACTCCGATTAAGGTTTCGACGTCGTTGCTATGAAGATCATATTAGGGTTACCGCTGAATCAGAGTGAATGGAGATGACGGGTCTTGTAGCTATCTCTGACTTCCGATGTTCCCATGTAGTCATTATCACACCTCCTTCCATATCTGTGACCATCTTCATATAAAAATATAGAAGTGTGTTTGTATGAGAAATAGAATCTGAAAACTCTACGTGTTCATATAATTTAGAAGTGTGTATCTGTGTTCATCAGATATGATATGAATTGGAGAAGATGAAGAAGTGAGTTAGGGGTGAATTTCTTTTTCACGAGAGAGAGAGACAGAGAGAGAGAGATAGAGAGAGGTGGCCCCACTTTTTTTAATTATTAAAATAAATAAAAAACAATTAGATTTTAAAATAATGAAAGAAAAATGAAAAATAAATACCCCAAGGGCATTACAGTCATTTAAGTTTACCGAGGGACCAAAAACGCAACGAAACTACCTCAAAAGGACCACTAATCCAAAAAAGTCGTACTTTTGCCGCTTTAACGCTCCAGCGTACCGACAACAACAGAGCATGCCTAATCATAAATGCTTATATAGCAGAGAGGTATAATTTATATGATTATGCATGTTTATACGTATATGTCTAATCATAAATGATTATACATATATGTCATTCAGTGCCAGAAGAGGTGGTGGTGACAAAGGTAGCGGTGGTATAAGTGACGGAGGTGAGTGGTAGGGTTAGCTGGTGTTAGAGGTGGTGGTAGTGGTGGTGTCGTTGGCGGTTGTGGTGGTGGGGATAGTGGTGGAGAAAAAAGGAACGAGTGATGCTATATAATCATTTATAATTATAACAGGCATTTCGTGTCGGTATGACGGAGGTTACAGCGACAAATGTGAAATATATGGTTGAGATTGAATCTCAAGATCTTTATTTTATTTTTAATCTCAATGGAACCTACCTCTTTGTGTGTGTGTGTGTGTGTATATATATATATATATATATATATATATATATATATATATATATATATATATATATATATATTAATTTTATGTAACATCCCGAAATATCAAGAGTAGAGTTGAAGGGCTAAAAGAGTAAATTGGGCAAGAGCGACTCGGCGAGTCCATGAGTGGACTCGGCGAGTAGAGCAGCGACTTGGTCGCGTGTTAAGTAGCCGACTCGGCGAGTAGGCGCTGAGTGGAGAAAACCCTAATTCTCGGGGTTGAGCCCTATATAAAGAACATAACATCCATTCCCCCAGCCTCCTTACTCATCCTCAAGTCCAGAAACCCTAACCTTCGTGTGTGAGTGGATCAAGTGCATTTGGAAGCTTGGAGAAGCAA
Organism: Lactuca sativa; assembly: GCF_002870075.4. Lineage (NCBI taxonomy): Eukaryota > Viridiplantae > Streptophyta > Magnoliopsida > Asterales > Asteraceae > Lactuca > Lactuca sativa. The sequence goes on along the minus strand of NC_056627.2, from coordinate 197,284,295 downwards.
TTGTTGAGGAAATCTTGAAGGGTAACAGGCTTGGAGCAAGGGGCTTTGCTTGGATTCGAGTTTCATTGTAGTTGGGGCGTTCTTTTGAGGTAATATCTCGTTTTTTAGCTGCTATTTCTTAGATGCATCATTTTGGGGGTGTTAGAGATCATATCTTTGGATGTATTGGAGTTTAGAGGTTAGATCTGAGGTTGCTACCTCAGATCTGGAATGGAGAAGGGTTGGAATGCATGAAAGTCCCTATGTTGAGTGTTGGGTGAAGCTATCATGTCCCAAACCTTAGCCCTAATGTGTAAAATGCATAGATCTCTTTGGATTCACGTAAAGTTTGCCACTTTACATGATGGATGAGTTGTAAGAGGCTAGATCTATGTTTTGGATCAATTGCATGTCCTGGAATGCTTCTATATGGATTCAGACCGGTGGTACTCGGCGAGTCACATTGGTAGACTCGACGAGTTGCTTGAAGATAAGCTGGAACTCGACAAGTTGGAAGAACAACTCGGCGAGTTGGATGAAGATGGTCTGGAACTTGGCGAGTTGTATGAACAACTCGGCGAGTAGGTTGAAGATAGCCTTAGACTCGGCGAGTCTGTTCTTGGACTCGGCGAGTCTTGTCGAAGAATCCCAATATTTTCTGGTTGAGTCGAGAATCGGTGAGTCAAGGGATGACTCGGTGAGTTGTGTGCGAGTGGACTCAGAGTTGTGGGACTCGGCGAGTCTCGGGGTGACTCGGCGAGTTGAGTCGCGGATTGGGGAAATTCTAAGCATGGGGACTCGACGAGTCGACGGGTTGACTCGGCAAGCAGGGTTAACCAGGAGGGTTGACTTTGACTTTGACCAAGAGTTGACCAGTTGACTTCCAGGAGTAATTTGGTTGTTATTGGTAATTAGTGGTTTCGGTGATTCAGTGGTGGAATTCATGATGATGGTCGGAGCAACGTGGATTGTTCTTCAGTCGGCAGTAGCAGGTGAGTCTTCTCATTATACGTTACCTTGAGTGGTAGTTATGTGTGACCAGAGGGTCTTATGTGCTCACATTGAGTATTATGTTATATGTGAAATGCTATGCATTATGTCTTTGTGATTTATGCTATGCGAAGTTTATAGACCGGACCGGAGGGTCCAACGATATAGACCGGACCGGAGGGTCCAACGATACAGACCGGACCGTAGGGTCCAACGATACGGAACTGGAGGGTTCCGCTGAGACACACCGACCGGAGGGTCGTATTGTAGCCTTGATTGGCGTATGTGTTGTATGTGGTATTTTGGGGAACTCACTAAGCTTCGTGCTTACAGTGTTTTGTGTTATGTGTTTCAGGTTTCTCAGGTTCACGGGACGGCACCGGCTCAATTGTACACACCAGAGGAAGCGCTTGTTTGAGGATTTTGTTTTATCAATTGATTAAACAAAAGAGTCATGTATTGTAATTTAAATAAAATGGGATTTCTATGAAAAGTATTAAAGAGATAAGTAATTTTAAATGAAAATTTTGTTTTGAAAATTTCGGTGTTACATTTTAACTTCAAACTAAGTGGATCTTCAATGGTTAATTTTTTCTTTTTCATGGTTTTCTTTTTATTTTTGTAAATTTAACTAATTTATCATTATTTTTTAAAACGGCTAATTAGTGGTTATAAATTAAATTCACCAAGTCAACTCTTAAATTTTATAAAACTAAGATCAGGTGAAGACTCAAAATTTGGTGAGGACTATAAGGACAAATTCGAACCATTAATCTCAAAAAATGTGGCTGTTATAAATTTAGATTTTAGTTTTTTTTTTTTAATTAAATGCACGGTGGCATTTTCGCAATTAGTTTGAACTTTTTATGCTTTTCTTCCCTAGGGCAAAGTATTTGAGGGTACTATGGTCAAATTTCATATCTAAACACCTGACCTCATCTCGATCGAGATTCTTCCATGTTCATCTTATTGGATTAGCTGTCTAAGCTCATAACTATAATTGGTATGTAGTTGAATTGATAGTAGCAATGTCCTTTTGGGTTGCCATCAAATCTAACAATTGAATAGAATAAATATTAGAGAAAAAAGAATAATTTATTAATTTATTACTTGGTTAATAAATTAATTAGAAATCAAAATAAATGATTTATTAATGTATTATGGAAATAATATATTAATTAGAAATCATAATGTTTAATTAATATTTAATTAGAAATTAATTTGGAATTAATTTTGGGATTAAAAGAATTAATTGAAACTGCAGGGACTAAACGTTACAATGTTCAATAGTTGAGTATTGGGCAATTTTAAAACCTCCCTATGGTAAGGGAAACGAAATTTAGATGCTCCTAGGGTTTCCTTGGGCTCTAAGGGTGCCTTGGATGCCTTAAGGAGGAAGTGAAGGGATTAGGTTTATCTTGGATATACCTGACTAATCCAATACCTTCCTAACACCTATATAAACCCTACCAAATAAGGAATTTTGGCTATACACTCTTAGAAAAGGCTTAGAGCCGAAATTCTTCTTCCCTTCTCTCTCTCTCTCTATAGTAATCCTTGGTTGCTTGAGTTTGATTGTGAGCCATTAGGGGTGCGACACTTGTGCGCGGTTGCTACCAAAGGTCTTTCAAGAAAGGATTCAAGATTGTTTACAATAAAAATCTTAAAGATATGTATTATAACCCTTTATTATGTGAATTTTGATTATAATACATAGAACCTAAGGTTTCTTCTTTGTTGTTCAAGTTTACATGTTTAATAAGAGTAAACCTATATCCAAAACAATTAGGGTTGCATGCACACATAGGATTATATGTTTTGCTCAAAACTCATCAGTAATATTAGAGACTAGGATTAGTTTTCTATTGAATATGATGCAATTGTGAATTCCTCAAAGGAGAAGGGAACATAATCGACATTCTGTTCATTGAACTCGAGTTGCTCTTAGAACTTGTCGAGTTTGGTCCTCCAACTCGTTGACTTGGTGCGTCAGATATGTTTTCGGATTTTCTTTTCTAACTTGATTTACTAGGTTTATATTTGGTAATTGTCTTTGGTTTGTTCTACCATAATCTGTTTTTGGTAATATAAGATAATTCAATAAAAACCCTAAATGTTAGGAGATAACTATGAATTAGATAATGATGATTTATTTGACTATAATTATCCTTATGGATATTGGTTGTTAGATAATTATTAATTGGATTAAATAATATTTTTGGGTTGTTTAAAATTTAAAATTAAACGGTTTAATTTTGGAATTTAAAATGAGAAACCCTAAAATATATCCTTATTGATTTTATAAATCCATATATGGTTTAAATTTAATTAAATTAAAAGTTTAATTTATTATAAGATTAAACCCTTAGTATTTTAAAATGTTTAGAATACACCATATACTATATGTAAGATTAAGAGTTTAATTTATATATATGTGTATAAGAAAAGTCACTCTTACCGTTAGTAGGTCTCATTCACGAAGCTAGTCGATAAGAGGAGTTTAAGGAAGTGACCTATAAAATGAACGTCATTGGGTATCTACTCTTACCCACCGGTCTCTTGACTAGTGAGGGGTCGTTAGCTGAACAGGTTTGATAGAACTATAAACTCTCATTAAAAGTATAATGAATTATAAAGTAACTAAATGATTTTCTAAAATCCCATTCTTAGTTACTTTAGGAAAAATGTGAATTTGATGTTAACCCATGAAATTGCACATTGCATCTTATTTGTCATTAGTGGAGCGTATGTGGTTAACCGACACACTAATATGAACTAATATTGTTGGCAATGGGTGTCTCGTAAATTATTATTGATTAATGGAGTGTGTGTGGTTAAACGGCACATTAATTAGATGATAAATGACATCGAGAGTACCAAACTAAGTTGCATGGTTATTCAAATCTCGTTTGTGATCCTCGGCATCCCAGTCACAAAAGTGAGAGCATAATCGAGATTAAACATGCCATTGAATGGTTCAATGAATCTCAAAGATCTAGGAGTTTCATAAGGTTGAAATTGGTAAATACTTTACCTACCTAAAATAGATTTGAATTTGATTACGAAATCCCTCTTCAGAATTCGAATCGAAAATATGGATCCTAGCCTTAATTTAAATTTTGTGTTAATAATGAAGGATTAAATAAATCAACTAACTCGAATCCTTTTCTCCCTTTATAAATGTCGATTTCAGACAACAATGGTCTTTCTCGTCCTTCTGGAAATGGTTTTCCTTCTGAAGATGATCTTCCACAAGTTGATCAAGGTGAAAGGATGTTCCCTTTTTCAAATGGTAGAACTGGAAATCATGTTTCTCCAACTCTTCCTTCACCCCCTCCAGTGATCCTCCCCAACCCACGTTTTCTTCAACTTGAAAAGTTCAAGGTTATTCAAGCCCTGTTGACATCCAAACACCTAGATGGAAATTCTATGTGATGTCACACATTAACAGATTGGGAATGTTGGGTGTCGTTTTCCCAAGGGAGCTAGCCATTGATTTGGTTCTTCACTTGCTTCCTGAGTCATATAGTCATTTCATTAAGAACTCTATATGACTAACAACGACGTGACCCTAATTAATCTAACATATATGTTGATTTGTGCTGAAGTAGATATGCTTAAGAGCACAAGTCAAACAAACATGGTTTAGAGATTTGTATCCCCAATTTCCATGGATAATGGCAACATTGGTAGTCCATAAAAGGTTTCTCTTCCCAAAGGAAAGGGATCAGTCAAGGTCAAACTATTTGACTATATGGTAAAGTGAAAGGCTAATTTTGAGATAGTCCCATGTGCTATTCCTGAAGAGTCCATATGTTTCTATTGACAATTAAAGGGACATTGGATGTGAAGCTACCCAAACTACCTGAAAGATCTTGGAGATAGTAAAGTCAAGATGTGTGACTCTACCAAGCTTCGTGCTTACAGTTTTTAGTTTTGGTTTCAGGTATTTTCGGTAGCAAGGGAAAGAGCTCGGGATGATTGCAGTGCACACACCATTTGGTTAGCTTGGGATGTTTATACTCTGATATATTTTGACAGATGTTATGATAATTTGAGATACACGATTTATGGTTTTTTTATATGATGTTTGGATTACTATGGTTTTATTAATGATTTAAAAATAAAAAATTTACACTGTATTTTTGGGATGTTACAAAATGTTCATGTTACCACCACACCATCTTCTGCTTTGGATCCTTATGTTTTTTAGGAATTCAAACAGTCCCTTGCTTTGAATATTGATTACATGTAAGCATTTATGTCTCATTTACGTTTGTATCCGTTTACTACTTCAAGCATGATGGATCTTGGATTTCGGTGCATCTCATCATATGTCACCTTCTTTCTCATATTTTTCTTCTTTTTCTCCTAGTCGACCCATTTCTATTATGTTTGTGTATGATAGATCTATGCATGTATAGAATATTAACATCCTCAAAAGTTTAGCTAAATATAACATGTGTATTTTGTTATGATTGTAGAAGAAAACAAGTGAATTCGTGGTTTATGTAATGCTAAGTCGAGGAAAAATGGAAATGTGTTAGTCAAGAATACATATAATAGACCGAGATCGCAAAGGCTATCAAATGCTAATCTTTCTAGATTGGTGAAAAAGGAGCGAAAATTGAAACATCCAAAATTATCAAGAAGGAAATTTTGGACGAAGTTGAATAGTTTCAAGATTATTCAAAGGTTGGTTGAAACGGGTGCATTTTTTATTTCTATCACTGATTTATTTAGGAAAAATGAAAAATATAGAAAAATCTTGGATTTTGTAAGAGACATGTATAGAGTAGTTTTTATTTGTAATTTCTATAGTTGGTTTTGACATCATTAAATTTGTGAAGATTGTTATGATGGGACCCTTTAATTTAATGATTTTAAGACTATTAATTACATACGCGGAGTTCTTATCAACCTTGAACTCAGTCTTAGTTATCCGAATATATTAGTCTTAGTTATCAGAATATATTGAAGATCAAGTCATTTGGAAGTACAAAGCGAAGATAAAGATAAGACATTTGCACTCAATATAAGAATTGAAGTACTATGTTTGCACCGAGTATTTCAAATCTATTCTAGATTACTATTTATATAATACTCATTCTAGGTTTTCATATACTTTTATGCATGAGTTTTGTGAGATCAATAAGTTTTAGCTATCATAGAGAAATTAGAGAATGTGCTAATAAATTGTGATTTTTTACAATTTATTCTCTTTGTTTAGAAATCGTAATTAATAAATACTAGTTGTGAGACTCATGTATTATATAGGTTAATTAAAAAAAAAAACAAAAAGTTAAATATAAAGGTCAAAATATTTAAGAACTTTTAATTTATAAGAGAATAAGAAAAATAATAAATTATTATAATGAAAATGTTTTTTATCTTTTAAATTTTAAAAAAAAATTAAATAAATAAACAAAAGAAATTAATAAGCCTTAATTTTTAGAATTTTGAAATTAAAAGGTAAGTTGATTAATGAAATTTATATTCATTTATTATCATATTTATTGCAATTAGTACATTAAAATATTATATAGAATTTAATAAATTAGAAAAACTTATAAAATAACATGTGGAAAAAATTAATTTAAAATAACCACAAAATGACATTTCGCAAATTGAATGAATGACAAGTGGCAAAAAAACTTTCATTTATTATAATAGATTTTAACCAATATTCAGTTTTTAGTGTTTTATTCTTGATCTGGGACTAACATCGAGCATTTTGGTTCAGACCGGTCCACATAAGCATAAAAAGACTGAAGACTGGATGTACTTGTTTTCAATCTCTCAAATGTGCAAAAAACATAAATAACCTCACCCTAATAATCGAATTTAGTCATAAAAAACTTATCCATTATAGAACCATCCCATCTTACCCATGAACAACCTTACGGACCAATCCTCTCTCAATCAACACTTATTCAACAACCTTACGATTAACATAAAACTAAATTCATCAAAGAACAACATCACGATCCAAATCACAATTTTAACTTTGTATTAAAAACTTACTACAAAGTCTTCACAACACTTTATTTATTTGTAAATGGAGTGTTCTCTATCATCTCCATCTCTCTTTGTTTTACATTATTATGTTTTACAGGGTTAACTGGTTTTATACAAGACACTTGCCAAACCAAGCCACAAGATCCTCATGCGCCTCTTTTGCACACTTCACCGCGATTTCATCATCATCTTTCCATCGGACAGTCCAACCGTGCGAAACCCCATTATATATCTTCACAAAATGATCAATCTGCAGACCAACATAAATTTATATATCCTTCCTTGCCTGTTGTTCATATGTTGGATCCATGACAGAACATAACTGTGTTTGACATGCATTGGACTGAAACAGTCTGATGGTAATGGAAAAAAATCGAAATTTTTCGTCCCACACAAAAAAGTGGGATACAGACTCGCATCCTACTTATATTTCTTTCTATTAGAACATTGTACATTCAATTTTGTTGCTTATTATGACATTATACTTTTTAAAAATCTACACAATTATGACATTGTACTTTCTCTATTTTTTTTTTTTCTTATAAGGACATTAATTTGGAATATTCTACCCAATTACACCATTGATTTGTATTTAGACGACCTTTACTAAAATTGGTTAAATTTTAGAGTGCATACCTATTTTCTTTTACATTATTAAAGGTGTAAGAAAAGTTGTAGACTTTACAAAGTAAAGTTAAAGGTGGAAAAAAAAATGTACACTTTACAAAAGCTCGAAGAAGTTACCTCTGGTTTTGCTTCTAAAGCAAGCTCAAATTCTTTGACAAGTTCTGGTGGAGACATTCTGTCAATCTCAGCACCCAGTATTGCAATAGGAACCTTAACCCCTAAAAACCATCATATCATCAAGAAAAAAATTCAAAAAAGCTCAGAAATTACAGAAAATTAACCTTTTGATTTAGGTTTGAAGTATTTAAACATGTACAGGTTTCTAGAAATGAGGGAAAATGATAAATGTTGTTGAATGAAACATACCCTTGATATCATCTAAAGTGAGAAATGAAGGATGCAAGAGAGCAGCAACTTGTATTTCAGCCTCTTTTGCTAACTCAACAACCACCTTGGCTAAAAAAAAAACAATTGAGTCAACTGAGTCAACCAAGCCCGATTTGTTACACAGGACAAGACAGAACATGACAGTCTTGTACTGTGTTTGGCATGTATTAACAAAGTTGATGTGAAGCTAATCTTACCACCCCAACAGAATCCTGCAGCCCCAATTTTAGAGATACCCTTCTCTTTCAGAGCCTGAATAACCGATTTTGCAAATGCTACTGCTTCCACCTACAAAAAGAAAAGACGAAAAAAGGTATAAATAAGGAATGTTATTTGACATTGGAAATCTAGAATTGAAACTATACCATTAATTTATTCATGGTGTTTTCTTTTAAGTGCGAGGTAGATATCACTTCTTACAGAACTTGCTAATTTATATAATTTGAAGTTTGAAACATTTGGAAATGGAAAACAATAAAATTTAACTGATAATGAGGTGTGTGTTAGACAGAAAACCAACCGGTCCATGATTCTTTAGCCAATCTTGAATCGGCGAATCAGGAATCAAGGGGTCTCCATGGAAGAAGTCAGGGACAACTACATAATACCCAGAAGAGGCAATTTTGTCTGCAAGTTTCCTGTAAAATTAAAATTAAACATCGTAATCTTATTTTCCAGAAGGAACTAATGATCAAATCAATAAATTAATCCATAGAAAAGAAAAATTTTAATATAAGGGGATGTTCTTGCGACAAGCCATACCTCAATTTTGGAGCTCCATAACCTGCACAAAAGATACCAGACGCAAACAAATTAGAGCAATAAGATGATCATACAAACTATGGTTGACTTGCAAACCAAAAAAGGGTTAGTGATTTTAAAAGATAGGCTTCAAAGTTATAAAATACAGGTGTTTTAATGAATTAGCTTCTTGAAAGGTAAATTATTTATGGATTAAAACATAATTTTTGCAAGAGTGACTAGTGAACATCCAGATATAAATCTTATCATTGATTACAGTAGTTAGAGTTGGTAAATAAGAACACTAAAGAGTGGAGTGATGTTGCGTACCATAAACATCGGAAATCAGAACAACGGCGATCTTCGAATCAGTGTTCCCGGTAACGTAAGAATTGAGAGAGGCGATCTGCAGGACATCGCCGGATTCACCGCCGGAGGAAAGTGTAGGTGGGTTCTCGCAGCATTCAGGGCCAGACATTGTGGACAATGGAGCAGCTTGTTGAATGCGTGCTCTGGTCAACTCAACAGGTGTTTTTGGCGAGGGGAGGGTTGGTAATTTAGTGCACTCTGGTACCCTCGGGTTTCTAATGTACTTCAGGTCATACACATAAGTTTTGAGACCTTGCACATTGATACCCATAGTTTGTAGTTTTAGGGTTTCTGAAACCGGTTGGCTATCTTCTATGTCGAAATCACTCCGGTGGAGCTGATTTGGTGTTGTGGTGAATCTTTTCTAGTTTAGGGATCAAATATATATAGAGTAGAAGTGGTCCTACTTTTCGTTTAATGACAATAAGTAACCGATGAAGAATGTGATATAAGATTTGTTGGACGGTTACAGTTGAGATTGATGATATATATGTTTTTGAAAGAACGACACGTGTAGTCAATGAGTCAAACACACCCACATGAAGTATATGAGCATGTATGATGCAATCATTATATATTGCAACGCAAAAGAACATGTAATGAAGAGTTCCCGGGTTCAAGTCCTGGCAACGGAATTCATTTTGCTCTTTTAAAAAAAACATGTAATGAAGAGTTTACTTATAAACTAGGTGGGTCCTATAAATTATCTTATTTTTTAAATCTTATAATAAATTATATAGGAATAATATTAAGAAGAAATTTAGAACCTACCTTATAGTGTCAAACTAAAATTGATGATCAAATTTTTAGGATCATTGCTTAAACCATCCATAATAAACATTTCCTAGTTAATTGATTTACAAGTTTGTCTATATCTATCTCACATTGGAAACGGAGTAAAAGATATATAGTTTTTGTTAATAATATAAATGAAGGTGATGGAAATGTTTATTAAGGATGGTTTAAGCAATGTTTATTAAGAATCGAGTAAAAATCATTTGAGTGTTTTAGTGTGTTTACAATTTCAAACACTAGTAACTAAATCTTTATGAATATAAGACACTTTTTAATCATTGATCTTGAACATACAAAAATGTTTTTATCATAGACTTGGTTGATTCACAACTCTTTATTTTCCGCATTACTTGCCACTTGACGATTCTGAAACTCTGTTTCAGTCTTTTCAACACTTAGACTCTTCAAGTCTAAGGTTTACTGATTTTCACATTTTTTTGGTTAGTATCAGAGCTCGTGTGATCGAATTTGAGAATTAGAAAAATTTTCACAAAAATATTTTTTTTCAAGTTTTAAACTAGTATCACTTGTTCTCAATGGCAAGTGTGAATCAAAACCAAAATGTTCTCTATTCAGTTTCAGTTGCACACAGTCATGGCACAAGAAATCATGCACCTATCCTTATACCAAGTGAATACTCTTCATGGGCAGATCGTATCAAGTACAACTTGGGAGATCATGATGGTGATATATGGACTTATATTTTCTACTGGGTAGTGTACTGTAGAATTTATGAGGGATATATACCAAGCCGATGTTTCCTGTAACACTTAAATATTGGAATGTTCATTATTGCCCTTGCTATTATAAAAGTTTCACTTTTGGTCCTTGGGCAGTACGTGGAGCGTACCACATGCTACTCTTGGCGTACAAGTTGTGAAGCGAGTACGCAGGGCATACCACATGGTAAGTTTAGCGTACTGATGTGAGGTGGGAACGGGACGCAGATACGTGTGCTGGGCATACAATTATGTACGCAGGACGTACATGAGACATATTGAAACCCTAATTTAGGGTGATTGCACCCTATATAAACACCTAAAAACCTTAGGGCTGGCCTCTTTACCAGCCCCTAAGCCTCTTAAAACCATAAAGCGCCCCCTAAGCTTCTTGGTGGTGGTCTTGAGCCCCTAAGAGGATTTTATTGGTTGTTTTACTCTTTGTGAAGGAAGCTTTGAAGATTGAAGGTGCTTTGCTTGCAAGGAAGGTCATAGATCCAGAATCATCATATTTGTTGCAATCTCTTTGAGGTATCTAATTCATACCTTGATTTATGAATACTTAGATTTCTTTATGGTTTGATTTTTCACACTTTTGCTCCCTTTTGAGTTGATTGATGGTTTTGGACGTTTAAATGGATTATTCCTCTAGATTTAAGCTTATTAGGGCTTTCTAAGCATAAAGGTGCCAACTTTATGGGGTATTAGGTCTCATGCATGCATTAAGTCATATATTAAGTTTCTTATTAGCTTAAGAGCTTCATTTAGTCATGCATGAACGTAAAGTTAGTAACTCTACGTGTTAATCCAACTCAAGGAAGTCAGATCTAGGTTTTGGAGCTATGTATTGAAATCAAGTTTTGGTTGAATGGGTGAGTATGCTAGGCGTACAAGCATGTATGCTTATCGTACAAGCCTTCAAACGAGTACGTTGCACGTACATGCTAAGTAGACCCCGCATACTCAGTCTGATGGACTTCACATGTTTAGGCTTCGGGTTGGGTTATCCTTTGGGCTTAGTCGCTTGGGGCCATGTTGGGCCATCTGAATGCAAGAGTTTGGACTCGGAAAAATTAGTGGGCCTTAAGGTTAATCCTATGTAAGGATTTGGGCGCAATTTAGAAAATTGGGCCATATGTGGGCCTTGGATGGTTATTTGGTTTTTGGGCCGGTTAGATTGAAAATTTGGGTCTTCGTCTTGGACCAAACTAGGTAAAGGTTAAAATGGTCTCTTTATCCTAATAATGGACTAATAGTTATGGATTAGAATCCAATTATTAGTTGAATGTTATTTGGTATTGATAGTTTGGGGATTTATCGGTTCGCAGCAGCAACAAGTGTAAGATCTTTTGCTTGTCAATTGAGGTGAGTTTCCTCAGTGGGTTTAGTGGGTCTAAGGCACCAATGTCAGCCCTTGTATTTATGTTAGGATGCTAGGAATCTACATGACCCTTACATGTGTTATGTGCTACTATGTATATCGGGCGGGGCCTGATGTCGGGCGAGGCCCGATGACTGTATCCTATGTTATTATATTATGGTATTTGCAAGTGTTAGCATGATTATGTGGCATATTCCTATATGTATGAGGGGTAGGGACCGATGTCAGGCGAGGCCTAAGATTAACATATCTATATACCGAGAGGGCTCGATGTCGGGCAGGGCCTGAGAGTAGGACTCGATATCAAGCACGGGCCCAGTGTGTGGTTTATTATGTATGGTATGGGGTAGTTTGGGGAACTCACTAAGCACGGTTTTCAGTTTATGTTTTAGGTACTTCTGGTTCCAAGGAGAAGAGCTTGGGATGACTACGTTGCACCCACCATGTGTTGCTGCTTTTGTGATATACTCTAATTTGAGATGATGTGGACACACTTATTTTATTTGGAATGTATTGATGATGTTTGTGAATATTGTTTTTATTAAATGAAAAATGAAAATTTTGGGACGTATTTTTGGGATGTTGCAAGTTGGTATCAGAGCCTTAGTTTAAGGGATTCAGACGCACTCTCGGGTGTGTCTGAACTCAAGCTGAGGGTTTGGTAGATTTTTCAAAAAGAAAAAGTTTTATAAAAGGGTTTCTAATAAAAGAAAAAGGGTATAGTGCATGCAACCGACCAAGCTCAAGTAAGTTTTCCCAAATTACCCATACATGCAACCTGATATGGTTTGATCTGTGAATCTGTAAATCACATGCTAGTTAAGGCTAAGGATCTGCTAAGTTTTTGCATGATAGAATTCTAGGAGAGATGCCTTTGTATGCCTCTTGTGTGAGCTTGTAGACTTGCATGCTAGTACTGATTAGTCAGTCATAGGGTGGCGTTATTAAGTGATGCTTGGTTCTGGTTACTTGATGATCGAATGCTGCTTGCTTTTTAATTTTAGGAGTTCTTACTAACTTCAGCTAACTAGTAGACGAATATACTAAAATTACATGCTATGGGAACTAAATAATTTTAGAAGGTTATGTTCTAACTCTATTGTGTAACTCTTGTTTAAGTCTAATCGTTGTAATGTGAGACCTCTCATTTAAAGAATCGTATGGTTTCAGTGGTATGTAATTATATGCATGTACTAGTTAGAGGGAGTTAATGGGAATTCCTTCTGCAGCTGATGGCAGAGAGTGGTATGGATTTTATCCTAGAAAAACCTAGGATAAGATCTAGTGTTGGGAGCCTTATATGTGAGGGGAAGTTTTATGGATTTAAAGTGAATGGGTTGAGTCAAGGCAATTCTTGAGGAAAGTACGGATCGATGTGGAAGGTAGTATGGGCCCGTACTACTAGAAGTAGAGGATCCTTACTCGATTCAAGGACATATGCAATGAAATCAGGAAGCTTGTGGAGTTTATGATCCCTCGATATATTTTTGGATGTGTATTCTGATGCTTTGATGGGTGTATGCTCCTTGTCCATCAATGAGTTCCGGTCATGTGGAGCCCTTGACTATCATTGGGAGAAGGACCCCATAGCAAGTAGGCAGTGGTTAGCAGACGTTGCTAATGCTTTCCGCACCAGTCGTTGCCTCGATGAGGCAAAGATCAGACTAGCTTCCTACCTCTTGAAAGACATGGCAAGAGACCGGTGGGAGGAGGTGGGATGTGCAGTGGGTGATGATGTTGTTGAGGTGATTTCATGGGATGGTTTCTCGACCAGGTTCCGAGCTGAGTTTGAACCGGTGATTGAGTTGCAGCAGTTGGTGCGAGAGTTTCAAGATCTCCATCAGACTACTAATACGGTGGTCGAGATCACCGATAGGTTCAAGGAGATGGCACTTCTGGTTTTGCACTATGTGGCAGATGAGGAGATGAAGAAGGACATAGTGACATTTGGTAGTTCGTGGGCCGATCTAGCTGCAAGATGCCGGAGGACATGATAGCGCAAGCTAGGGAGAGGTAGATTGATTTGGAGATGGAGAAGAAGAGGAAGCCAAATTCTATGCCGAGTGTTGAGGGTTTGGGCAAGAGGCCCAAGGTATCTGAGTCTAGATCGAGAGGCCACCGGGGTCGGAGCCGTTGTGCCAAGTGCAGCAAGACGCATGAGGGACAGTGCAGGGTTGGTGGTTCTGGCTGATTCAAGTGTGGTCGGACGGGTCATTATAGTAGGGATTGTACTGCTACCACCACTCAGGGATCGGATCCAATTTGCTTTCAATGCAATCAGAGGGGCCACAAGAAGGCCCATTGTTCGAGTTTGGCTATATCAGGACTGGTATCAGCACCTGCTCCTGCGACTATGAGGATTACGAATGACCTCTAGGTCCGAGCAGACACGCCTATGGTGAAGAGCAGGGCTTTACAGTTGACGGTCGAGGAGGCGCGTTCAACTCCCGATATGGTGATGGGTGTGTATCTTCTCCTTATCTCTTTATTTATACTGAATTGCATGCTTATGTTTATGTGTTTTATTTTAGGATTGTTCCTTGTGAATGGTATTTCTACACTGGTATTGTTTGATTCGGGGGCTACCCGATCCTTTGTGTCGCTTGCGCTTAGCAAGAGATTTGCTGGAGCTCTAAAGGAGTTGGATTACCCTCTTGATGTTAAGATTGCGGCTGATAGGTGTATTCGGGTTGCAAGGGTTCATCGGGGTTGTACTCTTCAATTATTCTGCGAGTAGTATGCGGTAGATTTGGTTCCCATTCCTTTGTGTGGGAACAAGGTTATTGTAGGTGTGGATTAATTGAGCCCTAATGGGCCAGTGATCGACTGTGTGAAACAATTGATATAGGTTTGGACCCCAAGTGGGGGAAAGATAGTGGTTCATGGGGAGAGATCTCAGCGAGGGCCGATTTTGTGTTCAGCGGCGAGGGCCAGACACTATTTTCAGCGCGGTTGTTCCGATTACGTCACCTATGTTATGGATACCCAAGATAAGGGTAAGGTGATTGTGGATGATGTGTCGATTTTGCAGGTGTCACACCCCGAAACCGATGGCGGAAACGTTCCGGGGCGGAGGACGTCATGTAAGTATCACAACCAATGTACATAGTAAGCATAGTAAACACAAAACATTACATTACATATGATTAATTACATTTGTTTAAAAGTAAAGTAATACATGTTTATCTATACAAAAGTTTGAACAAAAGTAAGACGTGTCTTCTAATACGCTCCATCTTCTCCAAAAGATTGAGGGTACCTATCTAATGTGGACCTGAGAATACAAGCAGTTTGAAAATCAGCATAAAGCTAGTGAGTTCATAAGCTATTTGTTTATGTAAAACGATCATGTTTCCTTTGGTTTTCTGAAAAGTTGATATCCAAGAAAATCTCATATTTTCTTATAAAGACAATTTAGTTAAAGTTCTAAATTTCTGTTCGATACAACAGTAGATAGTTTAATACATAAAACTAAAGATTGAAAGATCCCTGGGAATACCATCCAGGACAACAGTAGGTAGTTTTAATATACAAAACTATAGATTTAAAACCACTGGGAATACCATCAAGTAAAACCATAGATTACGAGAAGACATAGATTCCGTGAATAAACTTATATTTTGATATTAATACTTATTGTGAGTCGGGTAACCATGCTAATATGACCACGAGACCTCCTTAACGTTCTTCAGGCATCGGACGATATCCAGAATTTGTCACCCCAGGCGTGCCCGCCTAACTGTAGCTAGCAGTTTAGGTGTGGGATTGTCAGTCCTGAATAGATCTATTCACAAATTCCACGCTCTCCCTCCAGGAGACTCTGGTTACACTTTCGGGGAGGATTTACTGATAACCCGAAGGGTTTAATGAAGATACATCTCACAAGCTAGTATTAAATTATTCACGGTATACTCAGTGGTTGTCAGACATCATACAGTAAAACAGTTTAATACAATGAAATTATTTGGCATGATATTATAAATTAAATAGAGATAAACTGAATCAGACATAGTTTATCTATTAACTTTGCATGAAATCTGTGTCCATAAAACAAGAACTAAAGATCCCAAATTATTCCCATAATAATTTGATTGGTTTGATTGTTTCCTTTACTGTATTTGAAATCCACGTGACTATATTCGATAAAACATCCCTTATGCTCCGCATAATACATAAGGGGTAAAGATATCTAAAAGTTTGCTAGATATTTATAGAATTTCATCAGTTTTAAGTTTCGAAAACATTTATATTTTGATTGTATTCCCCCCCCCTGAAAACATTGAAAACACGGAAAAAGGCGTAGGGGTATGAACTCACCAGTCGGGAAACGAGTCGGTTTGGATGCTAAGTATCAGTTCGGGGCTTGATAACGCACGAGGTTCCTATGTAATATGAAATGATACATAATTGTATCTAATTATACTTTGAACCACTAATTAGATAGGAGTAAACACTTCTAGACGCGAAAACACTTCAATTCAAGTGTTTGGAGTGACCCGGGTAGCATCCAGGGACGTGTATGGCTTGGATATGGAGTTTACTCTTCAAGAGTAAACTCCTTTAGGAGTTTACGGTCAAAATGGCCAACTCCCCATGAGTTTACGGCTGTAAACTCATGGTGGGGGTGTTCTTGGTTGCTAAATGGCCATATAACACTTGCGGGTTGATGCTAGACTTGGTTTCAAGGCTTTTGAATGAGATTTGAACATCCTAAGGACCATTTGAGGAGTTTACGGCAGTAAACTATGAGTTTACAGCCGTAAACTCTTGTGTGCTATGTTTTAATGTGTTTTGGTGGTCCTAGGTCAATTACAATGCACATGGGAAGGTTCTAGGGTTGATTCCATGGCTTAGGAAGTGATTGGGACTTGAATTGACCTTGGAAAAGGAGTTTACGGTCTATGAAGATGTTCTTGGTGAGTTTACTACCTTAAACACATGAGTTTACGGCAGTAAACTCATTTTCTCCATGATTCCTGTGATTTAGTGGTTGAAAGTTAAGCATGCTAAGTTCTAGACCCATTTCTAAGCCATACAAGGTGTTAAGGGCACTTTAACACCCATTGGAGGAGTTTAAGGTATAGGAAGAGGTGTTTACGGTCCAAGAATGTTCTTGGATCGTAAACTCAAGTTTGTCCCATTTGTGTATGTTTTGGTGCATTTCTTGAAGGATTTTAAGGTTATATGCACTCATGGAAGTTCATGGATGCTTTTGGAGGTGTTTAAGGGCAATTTAACACCTTAAAAAGGTGTTTATGGTACATGAATGAGGGTTTACGGTCCAAGCATGTTCTTGGGCCGTAAAATCATGTCCATACATCAAATGGTATGATTTTGGTGTTCTAAGTCCATTCCTGCAAATCCAAAGGTCTTAACTAAGCACTAGAAGTGATTTGGAGGGGTTTTGGGGCTTCAAAGCCCTCTTTAGAGGAGTTCACGGTTTTGGGAGGATTCCCAAACCATAAACACTTGTTCATGAGTGTTTTGGATGATTCAAACATGAATTTTCATACCAATCAAGTTAGACAACAAGTTAGGATAGATTGCTTACCAAATTGAGGCTTGAAAGGGGGGTTTTGGATCAATCGTGAGTTCTAGAGAGAGAGTAGTGAGAGAAAATGTTTTAAGAGAGAGAAAAAGCTTCAAAATGATGTCACTTAATCCCTTATATAGGGGGTTGAGTTTATGGCCCGGTGGAAATCTACCCGATACTGACGTTAAACGGGGCTTTTGGTCATACCCGATTAAGTTACCGTAATCATGACTTAGATGAAACTAAATATTTTCCAAACGAATATAGAAAATATTTTAATGTTTAAAATGTATCCCGAAACTTATGAAACCTAAATAGAAGTCGCAATTAAATTAATTTAAAACAAAGTCAACGGAAAAATTGGAACGTAACGGCTTTATTAACGGAAACGGGTTACAGTGACGGTATAAATTACGGGTTGTCACAGCAGGATTGCCCAGATGTGTTCCCGGAGGATTTTCCTGGGGTGCCTCTGGAGAGGTAGATGGAGTTCATGATTGATCTGGTTCTATGTGCGGCTCCGATAGCCAAGGCACCGTATCGGTTGGCTCCTCCCGAGATGCAGGAGTTGTCTACACAACTACGGGAGCTATTAGACAAGGAATTTATTAGACTAAGCAGTTAGGGAGAACCGATTTTGTTTGTGAAGAAGAAGGATGGGTCTCACCATATGTGCATCGACTACCGGAAGCTGAATAAGGTAACCATAAAGAACCGCTATCCACTCCCGAGGATTGACGATCTTTTTTACCAGCTTCAAGGTGCATCTTGGTTCTCCAAGATTGATTTGCGATCGGGTTATCATCAGATGCGATTCAGGGATGAGGATGTGCAGAAGAAGGTCTTCCGGACTCGTTATGGTCATTACAAGTTCTTAGTGATGCCTTTCGGGCTCACCAATGCTCCAGCCGCGTTCATGGATCTTCTGAATCACGTGTGCAGGCCGATGTTGGATCGGTATGTGATTGTATTTATTGATAATATCTTGGTTTATTCCAAGACTCAGGAGCAATACGAGGAGCACTTGAGGGAAGTGCTAGAGACATTAAGATGGGATAGACTTTTTCGCAAAGTTCTCCAAGTGTGAGTTCTAGTTACATGAGGTACAGTTTCTGGGGCACCTTGTAAACGAGAATGGTATTTGGGTTGATCTGGACAAGGTTGAGGACATGATGTAGTGGAAGGTTCTGAGGTCTCCATCTGAGATTTAGAGTTTTCTTGGTTTAGCAGGTTACTATCGGAGATTCATTAAGGATTTCTCCATGATAGTTGTTTCTTTGACCCGATTGACCAAGAAGACAGTTACTTTTTGCTGGGGGCCTAAGCAGCAGTCAACTTTCGAGACTTTGAGGCAGCGGTTGTGTGAGGCGTTGATTCTGACCCTATTAGAGGGTGATGATGATTTCATGGTTTACTATGATGCTTCGATCATAGAACTTGGGGTAGTGTTGATGTAGAGGGGTCGCATGATCGCTTATGCTTCGAGATAGATGAAGCCTCATGATGTAAATTATCTGACACGTGATTTGGAGTTGGGGACCGTGGTTTTCGCTCTTAATATTTGGAGGCATTACCTCTATGGGGTCTGTTGTACTATTTACACAGATCACAAGAGCATAAGGCACTTGATGGATTAGCCGAATCTGAACATGAGGCAACACTGATGGTTGGATGTGGTGAAGGATTATGATTGTGAAATCCTGTATCACCCGAGGAAGGCCAATGTGGTGGCCTATGCTCTCAGCCGCAAGGCATTCGCGGCTCCGATCAGAGACATATGTTTGAGGATGACCGTGACTTAGCCATGGATTGTTGATTCAACATCGATGAGTTTGGGTTCCGTATTAGGGCGGTTTATGCTAAATTCTGATAAGGAAGCTCACAAGTCTAGATTGTCCATCCATCCCGGGGTGACGAATATGAATAGGGATCTTCGTCCTGATTATTGGTGACCTTGAATGAAGCGGCATGTGGCATGGTATGTGGAGCGGTGCTTAACCTGCAAGAAGGTCAAGGCCAAATATCAGCGACCTCACGACAAGATGCAGCCGTTGGAGATTCTCATATGGAAATGGGAGGACATCTATCACACCCCGCTAAAGCGGAAACACGAAGCGTGGCAGTATAAAGGGTTTCATAGAAAAAGTTAAAAGACAACACCAACCATAGTATTAAAAATCATTACAAATTTACAGTGGGTTTGAACAAATTTTAAATGAAATTACAATGTAAATTGAAATATAACACATGCGAATGCTCCTAACAGTGAAGTGTCCCTAAGTGCCACTTACTCGATGATTCCTGAAAAAGCATATAAAACGAGCGTCAACTATAAAAATAGTTGGTGAGTACTCACAGATAAAAAAATAATAATAATAATATTGGTTTCATGAATCGAAATCAAAGTTTTGATAAAAGTTTCCATAAATAGAAATATATTGCAAAAATGAGTATTAAGTTTGCATAAACAAAGTTCGTTGTTGTAATGAGAAACAAAGTTCATTGCTATAATTATTAAACAAATTTATTTCCATAATAAATAACACGTTTATTGCTATAGTAAGTAACAAGTTTCATTGCTAAAATAAGTATACAAGTGTCGTTGCTAACATGAGAATACACGTTTGGTATGTGCATAAAGATTCCATTCATGAGTTCACAACCGAAGCCTAATGACCGAATCGTGCCCTATTGACTACTATGTGTATCGCAAACATAGTGTATAAAATGGTAAAATGCACTCAAGCGAATCGTGCGAGTGAGGAGTTGTCTACCTCCTGATAGCGCTATCCATAATAATCATAGGCTCAAAAGAGTTAATGAGTTGTGTCTAGAGATTCCAGGGACTTAATCGCGATACAGTCCTCATGAATTAAAGTAACATACACATACACACGAAATATAACAACCAAGTTCCATACGAGTCAAAAGAAATACAACGAACAAAAAAATTTAGGACATGCTTTTCCACTCCAAAACATTTAAAAACCGAAAATAAGGGGGGAGTGGTGAATACTCACAATATAAATTGAGATGATGAAAATGGTGCCTTCAACTACGATCCACTTGTACCAGTATCGATTCCTACACAATGTTACACACTAATGAGTCTCTAACAGAAAGCTAACACTAGTATATTTGCTACTACAATAGAATTATGTCAATATTGTGTCAAAATTTAATATTGATAAGTTACAAACATTTTTCTAATATGGCGAAGTTTTATAACTCATGTGATTAAGACAATTTTGGATATTAATTTTCCAGAATTTTTGTAATATCAATTGAGGGCATTTCGACACATTTAACTGTGTTTTAAGTTCTTAAAAAGCCAAAATATTATCAAACAGTTTCTAAAAATTCTCAAACTTTGCATTTTCATTCTAAACACAGTAGTGATCTTCCAGAAAATTTTCCTTGAATTTTTGATGTGACTAACTATTTTTCTAAATTTTTATGTCTTCATAACAATATAAATTCATGAAAAATAGAATCCAGATGATAAAAATTCCCAAACTTTTTATAATACTGGAATTAGACATACTTAAACTGGGAAAAATATAAAAATGTATTTCTAAACTGTTTAACCCAATTTTATGATTTTTATGCATTTATTATAATATAAATTGAAATAAATAGTAAAATGTTTCCAAAATTGCCCAAACGTTTTCCTTACTGGTATTAATCATTATTAAGCTGGAAAAAAAATATTAAAATGTATTTCTAAGCTGTTTAACCGAATTTGATGATTTTTGTGCATTTATTCTAATAAAAACTGAAATAAATAGAAAACGGTTTTCAAAATTTCCCAAAATTTTTGTAACAATGTTATTATACATACAGAAGCTGTGAAGAATATAAAATGTATTTTTAAATTAATATTGCTATTTTTTTGTTTTATCCTCTTGAATAATCATTAATTAGAGAATAATTATTAAATAGTTAAAGTAAATTACCAAAATTTTTGTAAACTTCATTTACAGGTAAATAATCTAGGAAAAATTCCAATGGTGATTTTTATCTATTGGAATCTGATTTTTGTGGATTTAAGTGTATTTAATCTTAGAAAATAGAATAAAAATAGCATATTGAATAGAAAACTCATCCAATTTTTTATTTAGAGTTCTAATATATTATAAGGTCTTCTGGTAAATTTTCATGAATTTTGGATGACTAGAACTATTTTTCCTGTTTTTAGTCCTTTATAAACACAAAAATCAGGGAGAAATAGGAATTCATTATGCAAAAATTCTGGAAATATTTTTCTGGGTCTAACACATAGGGTAGAAGCTGCGAAAATTATTAGATACCCTCTTCACATTCTCTAAAGTGGTTTTGTGATTTATTCGGGCAAAAGAAAAAGAAAATCCAAAACCACACTAAATAGAAACAAAAATAGATGAAACTTAATAAAAAGTCATTATTTAGGATAGGGGTCATTCACAAATTTACCTAGGATTTATAGATCTCAGAAAGTATTTTATATGATTTATTGCCATAATTAATTGTAATAATTATCTTAATTCGAGAAAAATGAATTATTCTTTGCAAAATTTGTAGAACATCTCATTTTGTTGGTGGAATATAGGGAAAAATCGGATTTGATCAGAAAAGTTGTTTTGGATATTTATTTGAGAATAAATCCTTTATAAACCTATTTGAAAACTTTTTAACAAGCATCTAAGCTTCAAGATCATCACATGCATGTTGGTTTGAAGGCCATTCATGAGTTTGAAATGTTCAAAAATCGTTTTTGATGGAAAAATTTGGATGCATGTGGTGTTTTTCACCCAAAACTTGTAGAAAAAGTGCATTATGTTGATTTTGACTTAGGTTTTGGTCCTTGGATTTCACCATTTACAACATGCATGTTGTTTTTGGGTGAAATCCTACCTCCATCAACATCAAAACCATGAGTTTGAGCAAGTGTTCATGATTTTACCATAGAATGGAGTAGAAGAAGGAGAAAGTGTAAGAAAAACCTTTAAAACTAGAAAGAAAAGTGAAGGAGATTGAAGGATTTTTGGGTTTACCTTTATGAACACTCCTAGATGATGAACATTTCAAGTTTAAGGAGTGTTTTTGGGTCCTATTCTCTAGAATTTTCGTGGTTTAGAGGGTGGAGAAGAGAGAGAGAGAGAGAGAGAGAGAGAGAGAGAGAGAGAGAGAGAGTGAAGTTGGTGATAGAAAGTGAAGGAGAAAGGAAATGAGTTAATGTCTTAGAAAGGGTTCTCTTGGGAGAAGGAGGGGCCGATTTTTGAGAGAGAATCCCTCTCTCTTTCATTTATTTGAAATAAATTCCCTCTAACTTTTAAAAAAGTTTCAATATTTTTATAAAAGTTGCATTTGTCTCGTTTTTATTTATAAAAATCCTTGATTTTCTATTTACCTTATAAATTAGGGATAAATGTTAGTGACTTCAAATTTTATTTTCCTTGATTATATTTCCTTGAATTTAGTTATTTGAAATTGATCTTGTAAGGTTCATAATTGTTTTAATTGAATTTTAGAGGTCAAGTTTAATAAATTTAGGTTTTTAGGGCATTTAGGGTTTTTGAGAGTTTGTAAATATTTGGATATCAAAAGAAATTAAATTATTTGAGATTTCAATTTATGTTAGAGTTTCATAACTCTTTTCTAGTTAAAAATAATGTTTGTAATTTATTTTTATTGATTTATTGGCATTCTATGTAGTGATTCCGAGATTCAAGCGAAATTGAGGAATCAAGTATACTAGTCCTAGTCTTCAACTTTAACTTAAGTTCCTATGAGACTCGGACCTAATTTATACCACTAGGTCAAGTGCATGATGTGTGTATATGATTCATGAAAAGGTGTCCGAGTCAAAGAGTGAACCGAATATAGGTAGTCTCTACAGTTAAGTAGTTGTAGAATTCACATAACCATGTGAAATCTAAGTACACTGTCCATCGTTTCTAATTGTTTCCAAGTTTCTAGTAGATTATAACTTAGCTTCTAGTTACCAAGTCTAGTATATGTCGTGTCTATATGTGCAACTAATTTTAGTCAAATCTAGAATTGACTCGAATTTTGACGGTTGTCACAACATCACCATGGATTTTATCATGAATCTTCCTAGGACTTCATGCGGAGTGGATTCGATATGGGTCATCGTGGATCGTTTGACCAAGAGGGCACATTTTATTTTGGTTTAGGAGAGTGTTTCTACAGAGAAATTGGCTGAGGTTTATATTAGGGAGGTGGTGGCACGTCATGAGGTGCCAGTATCGGTGGGTTCTGACAGAGATGCTCGGTTTACTTCCAGGTTTTGGAAGAAGTTTCATGATGAGTTGGGCAGTCATCTCCATTTTAGCACATCATTCCATCCGTAGAACTATGGTTAGAATGAGCGGACAATTCAGACCCTAGATGATATGCTACGGGCATGTGATCTAGATTTTGGTGGGAGTTGGGATACGTATCTTCCATTAGCGGAATTTTCGTATAACAACAGTTATCACGCCAGCATTGATCGACCTCCTTTTAAGATGCTCTATAGGAGGAAAGGCAGGATCTCGATTTTTTGGGGCGAGGTCAATCAGCGGGTTATGGGGACAACTGAGGTGGTACTCAAGACTACTGAGCTGATTCAGCAGGTTTAAAGTAGGCTCCAGACATGAGTCGATAGACGAGTTATACCGACAAGCCTCATTCAAACTTAGAGTTCCAGGTGGGAGGTATGGTTCTCCTAAAGGTGTCACCTTGGAAAGGTGCCATCCAGTTCAGGAAATGGGGAAAGTTGGGCCCTAGGTATATTGGTCCTTTCAGGGTTTTAGCTCAGGTAGGCCGGGTTGCATATCGTTTAGATCTTCCAGCCGAGCTCATTCAGATTCATAGCACATTCCACGTCTTTCAGTTGCGAAAATGCTTAATGTATGATTCCGTAGTGGTACCTATGGAGGATATTCAAGTGGATGACCGCCTGAACTATATTGAGATACCGGTGGCGATTCTCGATTGGAAGACGAAAACCTTGAGGAACAAGGTTGATGAGTTGGTGAAGGTGTAATGGCAGCACCACAAGGGTTCAGAGTGGACTTGGGAACCCGAGGATGAGATAAGGGAGCACCACAAGTGAGGGAGAATTGTAACACTTAAATCTTGGTATGTTCATTAATCCCCTTGTATTTTTAAAGTTTCACTTTCGGTCCTTGGGCAGTATATGAGATGTACCACATAGTACGCTTGGCATATAAGCTGTGAAGCAAGTATGCAGGGCATACCACATGGTACGCTTATTGTACTGATGTGAGGTGGGAACAGGACTCCGGACACGTACGTTGGGCGTACAATTATGTACGTGGGGCGTACATCAGACATATTGAAAGCCTAATATAGGGTGATTGCACCCTATATAAACACCTAAAGACCTTAGGGCTGGCCTCTTTACCAACCCCCAAACCTCCAAAAACCCTAGAGCATCCATTAAGCTTCTTGGTGGTGTTCTGGAGCCCATGAGAGGATTTTAGTGGTTGTTTCACTCTTTGTGAAGGAAGCATTGAAGATTGAAGGTGCTTTCCTTGGAAGGAAGGTCATAGATCCAAAATCATCACATTTGTTGCAATATCTTTGAGGTACCAAGTTCATACATTGAATTGTTAATGCTTAGATCTCTTTATAGTTTGATTTGTCGCACTTTGGTCCCTTTTAAGTGGATTGATGGTTTGGGAGGTTTGAAGGGATTATTCCTCTAGTTCTGAGCTTATTAGGGGCTTTCTTAGCATAGAGGTGCCAACTTTATGGGGTATTGGGTCTCATGCATACATTAAGTTAGATATTAAGTTCCTTCTAAGCTTAAGAGGTTCATTTAGTCATGTATGAACGTAAAGTTAGCAACTTTAAGTGTTAATCCAGCTCAAGGAAGTTAGATCTAGGTTTTGAAGCTATGTCTTAAGGGATTAAGGGTTTCAATTAAGTTTCGGCTGAATGGGTGAGTACACTGGGCATACATGCAGGTATGCTTAGCGTACAAGCCTTCAAGCGAGTACGTTGTGTGTACATGCTTAGTATGCTTCGCGTACTCAGTCTGATGGACTTCACATGTTTAGGCTTCTGGTTTGGGTTATCCTTTGGGCTTAGTCACTTGGGGCCTTGCTGGTTCATCTAAATACAAGAGTTTGGACTAGGAAAAATTAGTGGGCCTTAGGGTTAAACCCATGTAAGGATTTGGGCCCAATTTGGAAAATTGGGCCATATGTGGGCCTTGGATGGTTATTTTGTTTTTGGTCCTTTTAGATTGGAAGTTTGGGTCTTAGTCTTAGAGCAAACTAAGTAAAGGGTAAAATGGTCTCTTTACCCTAATTATGGATTGGAATCCAATTATTAATTGGATGTTATTTGGTATTGATAGCTCGGGGATTCGTCGGTTCGTAGCAGCAACAAGTGTAGGATCTTTTACCTGTCGATTGAGGTGACTTTCCTCACTGGTTTTAGTGGGTCTAAGGCACCAATGCCATCCCTTTATGTTTATGTTAGGATGCTAGGAGTCTGCATGATCCATGCATATGTTATGTGCTGCTATGTATACGGGGCGGTCCCAATGCCGGGCGAGGCCCGATGACTGTATCGCATGGTATTGTATTATGGTCTTTGTATGTGTTAGTATGATTATGTGACGTATTCCTATGTGTATGTGGGGCATGGACCAATGTTAGGTGGGGCCTAAGATTAACAAATCTATATACCAAGCAGGGCTCTATGTCGGGTGGGGCCCGAGTCTGAGTTAGACTCGATCTTGGGGCAGCGGCCGATGGAGGGCGGGGCACTGTATGTAATTTATTATGTATGGTATGGGAGATTTTGGGGAACTCACTAAGCTTTGTGCTTATGATTTCATATTTATTTTTTAGGTACTTCTGGTTCCAAGGGGAAGAGCTCGTGATGACTGCGTTGCACAAACCTCGTGTTTCCGCTTTTGTGATATACTCTGATGTGAGATGATTTTGAAACACTTATTTTATTTGGAATGTATTGATGATGTTTTGGAATACTGTTTTTATTAAATTAAAAATGAAATTTTTGGGACATATTTTTGGGATGTTACATTTCTCCTGAAACTTCAAAAGTTATTTATGGGTCTGTTTCTTCTGCTGCTCGTGTTTGTGAAAGGAAAATTAAGAAATTTAAGGTGTAGGAAATGCAAGAGATCTTATCTGGAATTCATCATGACATCTATGAGCAACTTCCTGATGAAGATAAAGGTTCACCCATCAATGTCTGGAATGCACTCAAGAAACAGTTTGTGGGAACTGATAAGATTCTTGCAAATAGGAAGAAAGCCGCCTTGTTAGATATGGATACCTTTAAAATGTAACCTTAAAAACTCTCTTTGATGCATATTCAACGCATAGAATTGTTTTCAACAAGGTAACAAAGATCAAAGGAGAAAGATCATAGTAGGACTTAAAGCTGGAATGCCTAAACAACCTATCTCCTAAATAGGATACAATGCACATGATCATGCTACAAACTACAACCAACTTGCATACAATGTCCTTATCTGATTTGTATGTTGATCTGAAGCAACATGAGCCAAAAGTCAACAAGCAAGCTCAAGAAATTCCCTTTGATAATCAAGGTCCTATCTTGGAAAATCCAGCAACTATGGCAAATCATTCTGAAAACTTGATTTCACATCATAATCAAATCCCAAACCACTTTGTTGATCAATTTTCCAACCAAGGATATGGAGTGTATCCTTATCAAAGTTAGAGTATGGCTCAACAATACAATCAGAATTCCTGCATGCCAACTCAAAAACTTCTTCAAATAGCAAATGGGTACTTGGCGAACACCAATCTTTCAATGAAACCACAATGGAACCTCCTCAGATCAATGAATAAGATGAGTATGACGAATGATTGGGACTCCTAAACAAGTTCAATCCAAACTTCAAGAAGTTTGTGAAAAAGAAAACTGGGAACTTCATAGCACAAAGTTATTAGCAACCTCAACACTATCATCAGAAATCTTGAAAATTCCAAGGAGGAAACAAAAATCAACAGATCTTCAACTCTCAGAATTCCTCCATGTGAAGTTACAACTCCTAAAGTTTGAATCAAACTCAAAGCACTCTGAAGTACAACACTCAGACTTCAAACTTTCAAAACTTAAATTCTGAAAGTTAGAATTCTCAGAGGTTAAACACAAGGGTTCATGAAAAGAAGTTGAAGTCTTATGATGATGACGAAGTAATCAGGTTCCACAACTGTCAAGGTGAGAATCATTTTGCTAAGGATTGAAAAATGAAGAGTAGGCAGGTGAAAGATGAAGCATACTACCTTCAAAAGGCATAACAGATCAAGAAGAAATCAAAGGACAAAGCTTTCATGGTTATGGAGACACCAAACATGGAAGTCTAGGAAATAGATGATGAAGGTGATCAAGTAGAAGAAATACAAGTTTACAAAAAATACTTCTACTTCATGGCTAATGATCACAAAGAGCCTTATCCTCCCCCATCAACAAGTTGCCGAGAAGGTACACTTTATGCTTCATGATAATCATTTAATTGTTGAACCTTTCTTAGCTGACAATAACAACATTTTTAAAATAATCAAATAATATGTCGCCAATGTTGAATATTGTGTCAATTACTACAAAGATGAACTGATCGCCATTCAGTTCAGATTTGAAGAATTGAAATATTACATGGCTAAGTTAGAAAATGATCTTCAAATCAAAAGTGAGGCACAACTTATTTCATTTGAACAATATGAATTTGTATTGAATCAACATGAAATCATTCAAAGGATAATCATGAGATGTATGCCCATATCAAAACGAAATGATAGTTATAAGGCATCCAAAGCCATTCTTTAAGAAAACTCAAATGCCATTATTTATGGACCAAAACCATCATGGACCAAATATAGACTTGGTTATGATTATATGAATAAGAAAATCATGAGTCTCAGTACTCAACCAGAATTGATGCCATGTGATCCAAATCTTTTCACTGGGAACAATGATGATTAAGAAGAAGTGGTAACTTGCAGTCCCAATGTAATTGCTACTTCATTCTTAAACAACTAATTTAGTGTCAATTCATCTCATGATCTTACAGAACTAAATGTTGAAACTAATCTTCTAGTTGTGAATTCAGTTGAAAATCCCATAATAGGATCTCTATGTTTAAAAGGTGTCACTTTTGAAAAATCTGATATCTCTGGCTCAAAATCTGATGGTAAAAAGCCAAATCATATGAACTGATAGGATATTCCAAGACTGAACCCATTGGTTTCTTTAGTTAGGAAACATTCCCAACTCTTTGAACTTTTGTCTCTAGAACAAAGGACTTAGGACATAAATATTCTTAAAAAACAACAGACTGGGAAATCTCCAATTCAAGTCAGCAAGGATAAAACCTTGAAGATTGTGAGTGATAAGAAAACTATTGTTCAAATAATTAAGAGGCCTTTCATTCCAATAAAAGTCACTTCACCTAGTCCCAAACAACAAGAGACAACTGTAAATCCAACTACTGTCTCTATAGAAAAAGGAAAAGATAAAATTAATATCTCTAAAGAACAAGGTCCAACTGTAGTCCATCATTCAAAACCCAAAGTGGTTAGTGTTGAAAATAGTGTCCAAGGTCATTAACTATTGTTAATATTTATAATAATAACAGTGTCCTTTTGGGCTGCCCTCAAGGCCCAAATTAAGTATAATACATAAAGGAGGATTTGGTTTATTAATTATTATAGTTAATAATTAATTAGAAACTAATTCGAAAACATATTGGGAATTAATTAACAGTTTAATTAATTAAAGGGTTGAATATTCATTAATCGATAGTTTATTAATCAGGAATGTTATAGAACCCTTATGGAATTAGAGTTGGATGAAAACCACTACCCCACCCCCACCCCTACCCCCACCCCCACATGGATAAGGAGTGAGTTTTGTTTGTGGCCTCCTATCCTACATGGGAAGGAGTCAAAACCTGGGAAGGGATCCAAGGCTATAAATAGGGCCTTAGCGATTTCATTCTACTTGCACCTTGGCTTGAAGTTTCGCTAGTCGTTCTTCCCCCCCGCCCCCCACATAGGGACGATTTCTAACTCTATTAGGGTTTATGAAGTTGACCCTTCTTCTATTTATTTTTATTCCATTCTTTGGTGTCATTGGGTGTGATACTATTAGAGGGATTCTGGTTTGGGTCCTCTCATCAAAGCAATTTCAGGAGGGACAAGATCAAGATCTCAAGCATATAGATTAAGGGATACATAAGAGGTATGTTTTTCTTCCTTGTGTTTTATGTTTCATAGGTAGCTATAATTAGTATGAAGCCATAGATTATAGGGTGCATGTACAGTTAGGTATATCACACTTTGATTTTTCTACTACCTAGTTTAAGTGTATCTGATGCATAAAAATCCTAATAGTTATATTAGAGCCATTGTACATAATTACTAGCACCCTTAATGCATATTTTTTTGTAAATGCTTGTTTGAAGTTGAATGAAAAAAGAAAAATTGGAAAATTTGTAACTAAGAAACCTTTTGTCGCAGCTCACGATGTGAGAGCCTTATGCTCACGACTTGAGCAACACATATTAGGGTTTCTCCTTTTTTATTTATTTCAAATTTGAAGATTTACGATATGGATAATTATCAAATTTAAAATGTTTCAAATCTGGAAAATAATAAATGTTATTTAAATATAATTATTTGAACTTGAATATTTATTTATTATTTAAATAGTGAATTTAAATATTTAATATTATTTATAATAGAGATTTATAAATTTGAATATTAACCCCTAATGATTTATTAATTGTAACATTGAGTCCTCCCAATTATTTAGAATTAATAATAGACAACTAAATTTAAAGATTTTTAACTCTACCCCTTATATATATATATATATATATATATATATATATATATATATATATATATATATATATATATATATATATATATTAGAATTGTATCCACTATATGTATAAGAAATCTACAACATACGTCCTCGCGTGTTTAAATATTGACATTATCAGTCTTACCAAGATTAGGCTCACCCATTTTGATGTAGGGGGTTTAAGGAGGTCTCTATGATTTCTAATGATGTATGTTTTTAATATGTTTCGCGCTTACCACCCTCACCAGCTTATTGCATTTTGCGAGTAGAGTTACTGAAAGGGTTTGATAGTGATAATGGTCAATCTAAAAGTATTATCAATACAAGTAGAATGCGAGTCTCATATTATCCAAGAAAATTGCACATTCTCTTTATATTATGTTGATGGAGCTCGTGTGGTTAACTGACACATCAATCTAGAGTATAATTGACAAATGATATGGAACTCGTGAATCTGAAGTGTCATTTATGTTGGGGACCATGCGATTTTGCATGGTTAATTCACAATCTATTTAATGTGAATCTTATGTTGTTACATCCCCAATTTCACGGCCAGAAAAGACCAATTTTTGTTTATACTTTATATAATAATCAGAGTACCTTTTAAAGAAATATGTTGTGAAATTTATTCCCAAAAATACGATAAAGACTTTATCAAAGCATTTCCGAAAACATGTATTTCATTATATTAAAAACCTCGGGATGTCATTGTCAATATAGATCAAAAACATAAACAGAACAACATAGGCCTTACAACATTTATTTAATTCTACTGGCCTATAATCCATAATCTCTCATCAGATCATCGCATCTATGCTCTTGTGCCACTACTTGTAATACAAGAAACTAAGTGGGTCAGGCTTGGGAGCCTGGTGAGCACATAGGGTTTCCAACTCACAATAATTAAGTTTATTAGTTTCATCAAATCAATCAACCTGGTTACGCATTCCCGTTATCCTCAATTTATGTCCCTAAAGCATCTAATTCAAGGGATCTAGCTTAAGGATTTTCATTAGTATGGATCTAGCTTAAGGATCGTTCATCCAACATAGATATCAGGAACAAAAATAATATGCACACATAGCACGTAATTTATATTAAATATGTCACACCCCGCTAAAGCGGAAACGCAAGATATGACAACGATAAAGGTTTTAGTGCAAAAGATAAAGATACATCACCATAGTAGTAGTTAAAAGTTTACAACCCATAATTTAAACAAAACAAGATATATGTAACGACGTAAAATTTTTGACCAAATTTATAAATTTCAAACACATTCATTCTAATTATAAAACCACAAAGTACCACAATGTCAATTCATCAAAACTCATGTCCAAAAGAAAATTGTATATAAAATTCCCAGATCCTCTCAATCATAAAAAAACTCTGGTGTGTGTGTACAATCAAGCCGGCGCCTTCCTATGATCCTGAGAAGTACCTGAAACACATAACACATAACACAGTAAGCACAAAGCTTAGTGCGTCCCCCAAAATACCATACACATCTCATTAGCCACTCTAGGCCATAACTCAATAAGACCCTCCGGTCGATGTGTCTTAGTGCAACCCTCCGGTCCCAACTCAGTAAACTCATAGTAACAATATTCAACATAAATCACAAAGACATAATACAAAATATTACAATACACAGATAAACACATAAAATAGCTCAATCACATAAAGATACCACTCTTGGTAAGTATAGTGAGAAGACTCACCTCGTAAACTAGCAAGTAACAGACACGTACTCGGAAATCCCGAACTAGCCTCCACCTAACACATTAGATAAGCATCTCTAATCAATACCCCACTCTTACTCAAATACACCAAAAGTTTCTCTTATTCTCTCTCTCTCTCTCTAATGTTAAAAGACCATTTTACCCCTCTACAGTCTCCATTACTTATGTTGGCCAAACCCTAAAGTCAACAGAAGTCAACTCGAGTCAATAGTCCCAGTTTGACCTGACTCGGCGAGTGCACTCATGTGACTCGTCGAGTCCAGTCGTTACTTAGAGGCCCTTGTGATGGTCCAGCTCGTCGATTTAATCCCTAACTCGCCGAGTAACAACATTGACAACTCATCGCGACAAACCCTAATCGACTCGTCGAGTTGGCTCCTCGACTCGGCGAGTCCATTCAGACTCTTTCCCCAATTAGACGATTTTAAGACAAAAAACTTCCCCAAACTCTAGATCTACACTCTCAAGACTCATTTATCACGTAAAGTCACAGACTTTATGTCCATGCATGACACCTTGGGCTTGAAATGCCAATAACATGTTAAAATAAGGGTTTTTCACTCAAGAGTTCCATTAAGGCTGAATAAAGCAAGGACCTTTGGATGTTAGGGACCTCACAAGGTCCAGATCTGAAGTCCAACCCTCCATATGAACTCAATACCTCAAAGTCCCATTAATATATAGAAAAGAATCCCTAATTTCCAAAAAGATGAGATCTACCCAAATAAATGAGAAAGGTTCGAACTTTATACCTTTAACAGGAGCACTTGGATGAATGACGGCAGATCTAACAACCTCCTGTTGCTCCTTGCTTGAAATCCTTCTCTTCTCTTACAAAGATACACCAAAATACTCAGCGTTAGCTTACACACTCTCTTTATAAGCTCAAAGGGCGATTAGGGTTTCTCTCAGGGAAGTATAGCTGCAAATGAGGCTATAAGTGCCTTTAAATAGGCCCCAAACCCGGGGATTTAGGGTTTCTCATCCCAGCATCTACTCGCCGAGTCGGCTCTTGGACTCGTCGAGTAGGTCATTAATCCCACGTGGCGCATCGCCACTCTACTCGACGAGTTGGAGCATCGACTCATCGAGTAGCTCAATAGTCCTCAAAATAGATAAATAAATAAATAAAAATATACCTGGAAGTACGAATGTTACAATTCTCCTCCACTAGAATCAGACTTCACCCTCGAAGTCATGATCTGAAAATAACTCTGTATACTGCTCTCTTATCTCGGACTCCGGCTCCCACGTCAATTCGGAACCTCTCCGATGTTGCCACTGGACCTGAACTAGGGGTACCTCTTTGTTCCTCAGAACCTTCACCTTTTGATCCATGATCGCAATCAGTCTCATAATGTAATTCAGGATCACATCCACCTGAATGTCCTCTAGTGGTATCACTGTTGTCTCATCGGCTACACACTTCCTCAGCTGAGACACATGGAATGTTTTATGAATCCGACTCAACTCCGCAGGTAGCTCCAAACAATACGCTACCCTACCCACTCTAGCGGTCACTCTAATAGGACCGATTTATCGGGGCCCTAGCTTGCCCCATTTCTTAAATCGGATCACCCCTTTCCAAGGGGATACCTTCAGGAGTACAAAATCTCCAACCTGGAACTCCAGCTCGGATCGTCGCCTATCTGCACAACTCTTCTAGCGACTCTAGGCCGTCAGTAACCTCTGTCTGACTTGCTGAATCTGTTCAGTCGTCTTTAGCACTAACTCAGTGCCACCCATCACTCACTACCTGTAACGCCCGCAAATCCGGGCTAGTCAATTTAGAGGCAATAGGGGTCGAAAACGACTTTTCAACAAAAGATTATTTAGAATAAATAATCTTAACCAAGTTGTAGAATATGTCACAAGGTTTCCGTGCATATAAAGAACACCGAAATCCGAGTTATAACGAAGAAGTTATGACCCGTCGAAGTTTCGCGACAGAACCGACACGATACCGGGAAGCGTGAATAGTGAATTTATGATAGAGCGAGATTTAGCCTTAGCAATCTAAACGAAAGTCGTAGAATATGTTAAATTAAGAACATCAATAAAAAGAACGCCCGAATCTGACTTCATATGAAGAAGTTATGATTTTTCGAAGTTTCGGACTAGCAGTGTACAACCTGAAATTCGAATATTAGATTGAATGGTTTTTAGCCGAGACGACCTGAACGAGAATCGAAGATCTCATTAGGAGTAGTGTAACGAGAAAAAGATGGTCGAAAACGGATGTCGGATGAAGAAGTTATGAGGATTTAACGGACCAATCCTGTCCCGGCCTGTTGATAATATAAAATTTAAAATCGAGCCAAAATTAGCCGACGGAGTCTAAACGAAAGTTATAGAGTACGTTCCCACCTTCGCGTGGATATAAAGAACGTCGAAAACAGAGCTCGTATGCGAAAGTTATGATTTTTAGAAGTCAAGAAGGAAAATTGCGAAGTCTGTTGCGAGATTGATGACGTGGCGCAATCTGGACCCTCCATTGCTGACTCAGTACCCGCCTCGGATAAGTGACGCGTCGCCCCTCGCTACGCCCAGCGTCCGAGCTCAGAACGCACCGCGTACGAAGGGTCTTCATGTGGTCCGAGATCAGGCCGCGTAGCACCATGCGAAGTTTGACACCTGGAGGTCTGATCCGAAGCTACGCCGCGTAGCTGCTGAACGCCCTGCGTACCACCGAGGCTTCGCGCCTATAAAAGGAGGCCAAGGCTGCCCTCATTTTTCACACCAAAATCCTTTCTCTCTCTAAATTCTTTCTCTCTCTACAACCCTAAACCCCCCCTAAACCCTAGAAAAACCCCCTAGCACCCTAGGGAAGCCCCGAGGCTCCCAGAGTCCCAAGAAAAAGAGCCTTTCAGTTTCGAAACGCTGCTCTAATTAAGTCCCGGTTCTCGATAAAATTCGCTGTAAGTATGCTATGCTTACGCAATTTTTAATATAGCTTCCAAATAATTATAGGAATGTTATTAGGTCCTTAAAATAATTATTTGGGCTATTATTATGAGTTATATCGAGTATTATTAACGCTTAATAATACTCGGACTAATTAATTTGTCGCGGTTATCGTTAAACTTAACCTTAGTGGTATCGATACTAGGTTTTATCGAAGGAATATCGTTTTGAGAGTATCGAAGCGTTGTCCGAGTGCTGAGTCACCACCTAATCAAGTGAGTGCATAGTTACTTTCAGCTTACACATAGATATGAAGCATTTTATACAAATTACGTGCTGTGTGTGTATATTATCTGTATACTTGCTATCTAAGCTGGATGAACATTTTATACATGTTTTTAATGATTTAAACTGTATATGTATTTTATATCTACAAAATGTGTTGGGTAAAACATGGGTAGATGTAATCGTTGCTGTGTGACAAAATAAAATAATGAGAGGCCTCGTTATAGCTGTTCTTGATGATCTAGTCATCTAGCGGAGTATAGATGACGATCACGGACTATTCTAGACAGTTAAGTGGAACACTAGCAGGCTCGCAACCTGTAGGTGTTTATTCGAACTATGTGTTTATTTGAACTGTGTGTTTATTCGAATTGTGTGTTCATTCGAACTGTGTGAACTGTGTGCTCACCAGGTAGACTCCATCCCAATGATAGTCCTTTGACTAAGTCGCTTGTGTTAGATGTTTTAGGGACGTAATGTGAGGATAATGGGAATGGGTAATTGGGTTGATTGTTTGATGTTTAAAAATAATAACTATATTATTGTGGGTTGAAAACCCTATGTGCTCACCAGGTTTCCCAACCTGACCCACTCAGTTTATTTATATCACAAGTGTTGATATGAAGTGACATTACACTGAGAGATTTAAGAGATGTAGATCACTAGTGTAAATAATTGTAAGTTCTGTTTATGCTTATGTTTCTGTATTAACGATGACATCCCAAACGTTTTAAAATGAAATAAATACGCTTCTTCAAAAATGTTTTAACAACGTATTTACCATGTTTTTCTGGGAACAAATTCCGCAACATTTTTATAAAATGAAGTACTCTGATTTTTATAAAGCATAAACAAAATCGGTCTTTTCTGGCCGTGATTTTGGGGATGTCACACTACCCCACCTCTCCCCAACAAATGGGAGTCCGAACCTTTCTCCCATAAAGAAGCTCAAAAGGAGGCATACTAATACTCGAATGACAGCTGTTTGTGTAAGAAAACCGATCCAAGGGAAAATAAGTGTCCCAACTTCCTCTGAAATCCATAACACATGCACGCATCATGTCCTCAAGCGTCTGGATCGTCCACTCGCTCTGCCCGTCTATCTGCGGATGGTATGCGGTGCTGAAGTGTAACCGGGTACCCAATTCCTCATAAAATTTCATCCAGAATCTGGAAGTAAACCGCATGTCTCGATTTACACGATCGAGGTTGGTACTCCATGCCGAGCTATCACCTCTCTCACATAAATCTCGGCTAATTTCTCTGTAGAAGAACCCTCAGTGATGGGGAGGATGTGAGCGCTCTTCGTCAGCCGATCCACAACTACCCAAATAGCGTCAACTCCACGCGTAGTCCTTGGCAACTTGGTGATAAAGTCCATGGAAATTTGTTCCCTCTTCCACTGGGGAATCTCCAGAGGCTGCAATGGACCATGAGGACCCTGATGCTCGGCCTTTACCTAATGATAGGTCAAGCACCTCTCGACTACCCAAGCCACATCCCTCTTCATACAGGGCCACCAATAATCTCTCTTTAGGTCCAAGTACATCTTAGTGGCTCCAAGATGGATCGAGAATCTCGATCAATGCACCTCCTCCATCTGAATACAACGAGCTCTGCCAGTGTTGGGCACCTGAATCCGCCCTCGGAAAGTCATAAGCCCTCGACTATCTGTCAAAAACACGGACACTTGCCCAATCAACCGCTCCCTTTTGAGGTTCTTCGGTCTCATGGCCTCCACTTAGGCCTCTCGAATGGTATCTAGGACTGGAGTCATCATTATCATCCTCATGCACATATCTCGGATCAGAGCACTCTCTGCTCTACGGCTTAGGGCGTCAGCTACCACATTAGCCTTGCCCGGATGGTACAAGATCTCGCAGTCATAATCATTCACCACATCCAACCACCTCCTCCGTCTCATATTTAGGTTAGGTTGATCCATGAGATACTTCAGGCTCTTGTGGTCGGTGTATATGGTACACCTAACACCATAAAGATAGTGATGCCAAATCTTGAGGGCAAACCCTTGGGGTAATCCTTCGCCATATGCCCCTCCTTGCCATATTTGTAGCAAATCCCCACCTGACAAGATCCCTCATGACTCTTGCTGCACTTGCCACAAGTGCGGCCCTTCTGGCCTCCTAATCTCGAATCAGCGGGCATAGCCCACTTGGATGTCAGCTGCGACTACGCTGGCCGATGATCTCTCCCCTGAGACTCCGTGTCCTCCCTCGCCTGAGTTTCCAGCTCGATCTCCCTCCTCCCAGCATTTTCCTGGAGCTCAGCAAATGTCCGATAAGACAATTTCGCCACGAATTCCCAAATGTCCTTCCTTAGAATACTCAAGTACCGGCTCATGCGTGCCTGCTCAGTCGCCACATGCTCAGGGAAAAACAACGCCCTCTTGTGAAACACCCTCATAATCACAGTCACCAACTCTGCCTTCTGTTTAAGAGACAACAACTCCTAGGCCAATCGTCCCCTCTCCACCGGGGGAACATACTCATCTTGGAACATCGCAAAAAAACCTCTCCTGAAGACACTGCAGCATTCTCTGCAGGAGTAAAACTGGCCGTCAGAACTTCCACCAGTCCTTTGGTCCCAAGTGAAGCTGGTTCAGCG
The DNA here is from genome assembly GCF_002870075.4 of Lactuca sativa. Lineage (NCBI taxonomy): Eukaryota > Viridiplantae > Streptophyta > Magnoliopsida > Asterales > Asteraceae > Lactuca > Lactuca sativa. The sequence continues at coordinate 197,246,318 of NC_056627.2, read as the reverse complement.
CGAACTGTACCCTGAAAGGATTTGGGCATGAACAAGTGTAGAAACATCCCTCAATATCAGAGATCCATCTCATCGCAACAATCGGATCCTGTGCCCCATCAAACTATGGTAGCTTCGTATTGCTGAACTCCTGGTACAGCAACGAGTTACCTCCCTGCGGTTTGGCAGCAGCGACAGTTGCGGTGGCTGCAGCAACAGCGGCCTCAGAAACTGCTGCATATCTGTAACGCTCGTAGATCAGGGCTAGTCAATTTAGAGACGATAAGCGTCAAAAATGACATTTTGCTAGAATATTATTTAGGATGAATATTACCTAAGTTGTAGTATAAGTTACAAGGATTCCGTACAAATAAAGAACGCCGAAATCCGAGTTATAACGAATAAGTTATGACCCGTCGAAGTTTCGCGACAGGACCGGCACGACACTAAATGACGTAAAAAGTGAATTTACGTTAGAGCGATATTTAGCCTTAGTGATCCAAATGAAAGTCGTAGAGTTCGTTAGACCAAGAGCATGCATAAAAAGAATGCCCAAATCTGACTTCGTATGAGGAAAATATGATTTTTCTAAGTTTCAGCTTAGCAATACGCAACCCGAATACTCGATTTGAGATCGAGCGGTTTTTAGCCAAAACAATCTAAACGAGAATCGAAGATCTCATTGATAGTAGATCAACGGTAAAAAGATAGACGAAAACAGACGTCGGATGAAGAAGTTATGAATTTATAACGAAGTTTTCCTGTCCCGGACTACTAAAAAAAATAATAAAAATAAAGTCAAAATTAGCCGACGGATTCTAAACGAAAGTTGTAGAGCGTAGTCTCACCTACACGTGGATATCAATAACGTCAAAAATGGAGTTCGTATGAGGAAGATATGAATTTTTGAAGTTTATTAAATAATTAAAATATTAAATTTAATTATAAAATCCGATATTATCCAAAGGGGGGAGTCACCGGGCTTATCCGGGTTACGCCAACGTACCTGGATTTACGCCCAACATAAATCGAGAATCCAACCCCTATAAAAGGAAGTCGAGGCTGCTGAGTTCTTTGCTCTATTTCTCTTCTTTCTCTCTCGTTTTTGCATCGTTTTTCGTGCAAGAAATATCCCGAGCCCCGGTATCATTCCCAAGACCCGAAGCAAGTCCCGAATCCCCGAAGATCCTGAGAAATAAAGTTTCCGAGCCGAAGCTCTGCCCGCGAGAAGCCAATTTTTGTGAAGATCTTCTAGATCTACCGAAGAATACTACTTCTACAAGCCGTAGTGCTGTCCGATCATCTTCCGATCAAGTGAGTGTGTGGTCACTTTCTTCTAACACATAAATATTAAGTATTGCTATGAAATACGTTCTATGTGTATAATATGTTATCGTTTATTTGAGATGATTGTGGAATGGACGAATTATATAAGTTTTAATGTGTTAAACTATATATGTATTTCGTATCTAAAAATATGTTGGGTAGAACATAGGTAGATGAGGTTGTTGGTAGGTGATAAAAGATGGGTTGGACCATGAGATAAAAGGATAAAGAGATAAACTTGTTTTAGATCTGGATGTATGGATCAGATCAGGAGGTTAGCTTTAGATCCGAGAGTATGGATCAGATCAAGAGGTTAGTTTTAGATCCGAGAGTATGGATCAAAGCAAGAGGTTAGTTTTAGATCCGATAATATGGATCAGGTAAGGAGGTAAATTTTAGATTCGGGAGTACGGATTATGTATTTTTGAATTATGTGTTCATTCGATAAGGTATCATGTGTATAGTCCCTTTTAGGAACGTGATTTTAATACGTGTATTGATTAAAGTATGAAATATACATATGTATGTGAAGTATTTGTTATTGTCCGAAATACGGGTTAGATATATTTGATGATATACAACGTGCGAATTAGTTATGGTTCAATATGTGTTAAGATGTGAATATACGATATTATTACTTAAAACTCTATGTTAAGTATACACTAGTTAGCATTACCTAAACGGAGTTAATATTGAAAATTGATTATAAGCATTGTAGGCTTGCCTAGTGATGGGTTAAGACTTAAATAGGGATGTTTTGTTCAATTAAGTTTGGACATTGGGTAGCCTCGTATTAAGTGTATGTGTGTTGTGAGATTGATGATCGGTGGAGTACGTCCTACGTACAGAAGTACATTTTATGTACGAAGTCTTTTTCAAATCTCTGTGTCTTGGGTGCTGCTTGTGCCAGGGGACTATAATCTTCTCGGGTACGATTCTTTTGCATACTAGAGTACTATAATGTGCCAGAAGTACTATCATGTACAAAGTCTTTTTGACAATTTTGTGTGTCAGTTACGGGAGCGTACGAGAGTACTCTAGTAGTATTTCCCCATACTTTTATTTTGAGAGAGCTTTGGAGTCAGCGTTTCTTTTATGAGGTGATCGACCAAGCTTCATATGTCAGCGTTTTCTTTCATGAAGTAATTAAGAGAACTTTGTAGACTTCCTAATAAAGTGTGTCGATAATAGACCACTGCTAGGTATATATGTCTGGTGTTATATTGTTGGATAGGGTGCGTTTGGGGGTGAAATACCTCATGTATTCAGGCCACTGCTAGGCAAAGTTCGATGCTGGGATATGTAGAGTCTGGGGGTATAATACCTCATGATAGTCGGACTACGCCTACGCGTTGTTATCTAGATAATTACGCGTGACTTAACTGTCTTGTGGTTCTTTCTTTTACAAACAAAGGTTCGTGGTGAAACTTATTCCAGTCCCCTCATTTGATGTCTTTATTGATCCTCGTTTGCTGCCAGGGAATTTCCGAAGCAGCTTCGTCAGTTGTTGTTCATATCGATTCCTTAGGCTAGATCTCATAAGATCATTGTATAGGGTCAATATGTGGGGATCGACGGGATGGGATAGATTGTTTTAGAAATATGATTTATATGTGTTAATAATATTAATTGTTTTGCAGGATCGAGATATACATTATTATCACGTGGTTTGAACTAAGAGCTTTCATACTCTGTGTTCCGTAGGTGATTGAGTTCACCAGGGATATTTGAACTAAGTGTTCACTAGATGTTTTGAACTATGTGTTCGTCAAGGATAATTGAACTAAGTGTTCATTAGGTTTTTTTGAACTAAGTGTTCATTAGGTTTTTTTGAACTAGGTGTTCATTAATTATTTTGAACCGCGTGTTCACCAGAGGTAATCTAAGAACCATGGCAGCACCAGACTTTGTGCCAATTCCTTAGGGCAATTCTTAAAAATGAATGGGAGAAGGGTAATCGGTTCTTAGGGTAAATCTCTATGAAATAAAGGAAGATAATGGGGGTGGGTAATTGGATTGATTGTTTGATAATTAAAAATAATAATTATATTATTGTGGGTTGAAAACCCTATATGCTCACCAAGATCCCAAGCCCGACCCTCTCAGTTTTCTTTATATTATATGTTATGGCATGAGAGCATAAGTTGGCTGACATAACAAGAGATTTTGGATTATAGGCCAGTAGTTATGAATAACTGTTGTAAGGTCTATTTTGTTCTGTTTATGCTTTTGGTCTGTATTGAACATGACATCCCGAGATTTTGTTATATAATGAAAATACATTTCTTTAAAGAAATGCTTTGATACTTTTTTTTTATCATATTTTGTTTTGGGAACAAATTCCGCAACTGTTTTCTTTAAAAGATTACTCTGATTTAAAAAAAAAAGCATAAACAAATCGGTTTTTTCTAGCCGTGAAATTGGGGATGTCACAGTTGGTATCAGAGCATTAGTTTAAGCGAACTAGGAATTTGTAGGAAATTTCTAGACTTAAACATAGAATGCTAAGTAATAATTATGAGGAGTGTGTCTAAAATATGTTAGGTAGTACACCTAAATTGACACAAGCACTAGTTTATTTTAGGAATGATGCCTAAAATGCTTTTATGTGCTAAATGTTTTGTGTGATAGCTATTTTGATGCTATTATTTGTTCGGATCCATGGTCTGTTGCCGACCGGATCTGGAAACCTTATGTGTGTAGGATTCTAAGTGTATGACTATGATATTAGAACTAACATGTAAACGTTTCGGAGCGATAATGAGATTTATACTTTTATCGTAAATAAAGCTTCCCATCTTAAATTCTCGCCCAGTACACCAAACGTCTGCTTAGGTGTATGAAAGGTCACGGTGAAGACACATAGGGAATTGATTAAAATGGAAGAAATGAAAAGGCTTATGATAGTGAACGACACCTATCGGAAGATATAGTAAGAGTGGTATCTTGCCTTTAGAAAGTCTTATAAAATAACAATACGTTTAAAGGAGTACGGTACGTCTAAAGTACACCTTCGATTGGCAGGATGATGGAACGATTGGTGAAATTCTTGAAGTTGTTTCATTGTCTGGTATTTGTTGGGTTATGAGCATTCTAACACTCCTATGTGTACATGCAACCCTAAATACCTTGGATCTATGTTTTCTCTATTATACATAAAAATATGAACTTTCCAAGGTATTCATCCTAACTAGCATAATAACATTGATTCATATGAATATAACAAGTTAGAATTACATACCTTTTGGGGTAGATTGTCTTAATGAAGCTTGAGTGCCTAGTGCCCCAAGTGTGACACCTCAAATGGTTCACACAACACCAAATACACTTGGAAAGACTTAGAGATAAACTAGAATATTTCTAAAATCGGCTTGCCCTCTTCTTCACTCAGTAGTGACCGATATTCCCAAGAATATGATCTTTATATAGTGTGTCACAATTAGGGTAAACCCTAATTGTCATGGCTTCCCATTTCCTTGGATCCATGGGCTCAAATACACCATGGAGCATCCATGGAGCATCCATGGAGCATCCTATGAGTTTTAGCCCAACTTGATAATCCATAGAGCATTAGCCCACTATACAAGTATGGATGATTTACACAATCAACACATATATTTAATTAGTCTTCTTTTGATCACTTAATTAATACCAAATTAATTCTTGATCAATACTAATTATATAATCCTATTAATATATTAGAACTTATAATATATTAATAAACCTTAAGTATTATTTCTCTCATTTTAGTCTATCCAAATGCATGATGTCATGCAACCCAAATGGACCATGCCGGGTCGGGTCAAATCTTACCAGTTATAGTTATGGACTTAGACATTAATCCAACAGTCTCCCACTTGGATAAGTCTAAAACTATTATTGCAAGTATGACTAAAAGAACCGACTGGCAATTGTAGCTCTCAAAAGCTTATGTCGAACTCTGACCTTGCCGATGATCTCTGACCTTTGTCAATAACTTGTCCATTAGATAAGTGATCATATATTCCTCCATTCTAGATATCATATGGAATGAGACATGGATTATAATCATTCTCTCTGTCCATCTGTTGTTTCCCGATTTCCGATTTATGACAACTAACTGATTGAACAAATCAAATCAGTCCTGGCTTGGCCAAGCACTCATATGTGTCATCATTAAATCATCAAGGGGCCACATATATCGCTTTTATCCCGAAGGTAAAAGGAATGGATAAACTTCGACTCATATGGCTTGTTCTACTACTTGTTGAATCATACACAAAGGCACGTTTTATAACATTGAGTTACCAATGCGTTTTCGTGCAATCAATGTATAACCAACTCATAGTAACAACTCATATCTCTAGGTGTGAAGAATATAGGATATTATCGTATCATGATCACTCGTGATAAAATCCATGAAGTGATTCAAATGAGCTTGGGTTGAATCCAATACTCAGAACTTATGAGCACTCATGAATGTTGTAGCACCTCTTGGCTATGCCCCATACCTTGGACATCTACAAACCCGATTCATGACAGTCTTGATTCATATCTACTTCCAACATATGACCGACTATGGATAGTTTGAATAGCTTAGTCATTCGAGAAGAACGACCTAGTTATTCTGGAAGTCAAAACATGCAAATTGAAACAGAAGAATAATCGAATCCAATATGGTCTCAGAACTTATGAATATAAATAAAACACCTTTTATTTATCACCATATGATTACATATTATTCATTGTATATTGTTTCACCTATCAACTTTATTCTTGAATTAAAACAATAGTTGTCCCATGCTCCAAGCATGTACACTATGTTTTCTAAACACTAGTCATGCCATACACCAAATATGAATACTATGTTTGTCTATGATCTTTACTTTGTGAAAGCGATCGTTTGAACATAATTCCAATGATTCTCATTTCACACTCCCAATTCCTTACTGCAAATGAAAGAATTCCAAATTCATGCCATTTACTAAAATTTGTTAGATTCTAAACTTATATGCATTGATCCTTTTGTAATGATTATGCACAAAGTCAGAAAGACTTGACGACAAACATTACAGAGCATTCCAAAGGAGATCAACTCCTTGGAAACATCCTTCTTGCATTAAGTTTCCTAATCTTACATAGATTGAATAATTTCTAACTTTGAAACATTTCCATATTCCAATTTGACTATCACTTCTGAACAAGAGTTGCCTCCTTACAGATTATGTCAATATGGTCCTTCCAGAATTAACATTATACTTCCAACTGTCCTTGGGTAACCAATCTTTGGTAAACCTTAGATTGTCCTCAATAATTGCTTAGTCCTTTTAGTCATATCCAATTCTAGACCTTTTCCCTTCTTAATTCCCCAAGCATTTGGAAAATTTTTAGAAAGGATGAATATAGAACATGTAATCGATCCTATATCTACAGCATATGGAACATGATTCATGATGTCTCACATAAAGACTAAACCAGTCTTTTGCTAAAATATTTTCATTTCAATTTGCCAAGTTCTCATAATTCAGATTATGAAAAGGGATGCCGTAATCATAATCGAATTTGAGAACGCAAATAATGGACCCATATATAGAATTTCCTTATGTTGAGCCATTCCAACATGAAATTCATATATATATATATATATATATATATATATATATATATATATATATATTTCCTTGAATAAATACGATTAAAACCTCAATCTAAGCTTTTAGATTTGAGATAAAGTATAATTTCCTCTCCCTTAATTATAGCAAAACAGCTCTTTCCCAATTGAAACCTTTTGTTTTCTATAATTAACATTGCTAACTTGCAACCTTTATCATAATTATCATGCTCCCACTAACATGATGATTATTAGCATAACACTTATGCTCCCACTAGCTTTGACATGTACTCAGAAATCAGTTGGACTTCTAGAAATCAATACTTTATCGACTTTCTTACCAATGTTCAGATTTCTGATACTAGATTTTTTTGATAAAACTTTATCAATATCATACACCTTATCTTAGATAGCTCATAGGTGTGTCTAAACAATTTTAAGAACTATGAAAAGGGATGCCGTAATCATAGTCTCGATTGTTTAGATCTTTGCCACTTCTCACAAGTCCATGTTAGTGTGCTAGTTAACCATACATGCTCCACTAACGACTTTGAGAATGTAAATATCACAATTGCTATCTAGCTAAAATCTACTTAATGAAAGTGTTTCCTCACCATCATTTTCATGAATCGGAGAGAAACCTTATGACACTTAGATTTAATGGTGTATGTGTTCTTATCCATGTGAATTGTCAAAACCATAGTCACAAGACAAGGGTAATGACAAATCCAAACTCATATGGACTGAACTCAATCTTAATTTCTTGCCATTTGGCAACTCAAGGGCCTGCCATTACTTCCAAGTCGTTGTGCAACCAATTGAGAACTCTAAGAACTCATATGCAAAGCCAACTTTAACTGGAATGAGAACAGAAATAAAGTATGTCAACACGATAGGTTATAAACCTCAAGTCGTGTGCTAGTGAAGAACTTCAGGTTTTATTCTTGATTAGTTCTTGAGACTTTCAAGACCTTTAAGACTCCCACTGTCCTCTTGACATATAAGACCTTCTTGTCAGATATTCAAGAGATAGTGTGGATTCTAAATCAAGACTAACACTTCACACAATTGGCCTAAGTTGGTCTCTGTTTTATCCAAAACATCACAAGTTACCAATTTCAAATGTACAAGAGTAGAAATCCTTTTACTCTTACATTTGACTAGTGTTAATAAACCTTCTTGAAGATATGTCACTCAAGTTACAATCTTGGAGTATGATTCTAAGAATTGTTTTTGAATGAAGTATGACTCATCTTTTTGATTTAACCATTTCAACAATTCATGACTCCTTTTCTTAGGCATAAGAATGCACGAAGATGACCTTAGAGGATCAATTGTGATATGGTATCTTAATCATTAAGATGATCATAAACATGATACTAAAGTACTCTCCCATCTTTTCAGATTTAAGAAACTTTTATCTTTCTGCCATACTTTGATTCTTCTTATTCGTTCTGTCACACATTGAAACTTCTCCAATGCTACAGACTTATACTTAAACTTATGAGTATAACCATATTTACTGAACTTAAGTAAATCATGACGAATAATCTTGTTGATCTTTTGTGGTGGACTTGACAAGTGCACAAGAATGTGTACTTGATCCCTTAGTCCTTTCCTTCTTCAAATAAGGAATTGGTCTTAATTTTTCCTAGCTGAAAGTTCTCATTCATCATACTATACAACTTGCATGATTCCAAGTTTCAGTCCAATTGGAACTTGGGTGATAAGAATCTTTCCTTATTTGGAAAATTTAGACACTACCACAAATGAAAGAATCAAATCCATTTTTCCAATATTACTATCAATGGAATCTTATAAGCAACAACTTTTCACAAATGCCATTGTAAGGATACTTAAAATAAATAAAATCATAAATTTTCCTCTTATTTTAAAACTTTGCGGAAAAAACCTTATCCTTACAATGCTAATGCATATGAAAACTTGTTGTTATCTATTCCTAAGCAATATAAATATCACAACTTTTAAATAACAGCCCAAAATTCTGATCACCGAACCATGCGATCGAAATCCATTTTCGCGATCAGAATCAGCATATACTTAATAGAGTTAGACAATGGACTTTACCTGAAGTAGAGCCAAACTTATTGACTTTAACATCCTTAGGTAAATTTGGCAACTTCGTGACCATTGACCCTTCCTTTAGCAATATAAACATATGGACCCTTCGGTAACGGTACATGGGACTATCTCAGACTTAGCCTTTCTCTTTACCATTTGGTCAACCGGGTTGACTATGGTCGATCCTTTTCCATTGGGAAGAGAATGCTTTTTCTAGACTTCCAGTGTCACCATTGTCAATGTCCATAAATTTTTGGGTAGTTGATCTTCTTAATCAAAGTTGCTTAACTAGTGTTCCAAATCATTTTTGATTCAAAGCACCAAGCAAATAGATAAGATCATTAAGTGTCTTGTCATAGTCTGTTTCATAGTAGTCCCAAAGGAACTCACTATGTGACTTAGAAAGTGATTAAACATCAACTTTCTGTAGACTTTGACACCCAACTCTCCCAGCTTGTCAATATGTGACTTCATCTCCAAGATGTGATCACACATAGACCTTGCTTGCCACTAGGGCTTGAGTGACCTTAAACTTTTCTAGAACTTGTGGGTTAGGGAGAATAATTGGAGGAGGTGAAAGAAGTATGATTTCCATGGGACATCATCTTCATTTAGGAAAGCTTGTTTCAAAGGATTCGGGATGATCATAAATGTCTGAACTAGACATCTTTTGGGAGATATTCAAGTAAGTTGATTTAAAGTCCTTAATATAACACCCAATATGAAATATTAAGGCTAGGATCCAACACAATATTTTATAACTTGAAAGAGGGATTCCGTAATCCAAGCTATAAAATATTTGAAGGTAGGTGAATGACGATTCACCAATTTCCACCATGAAAAACGAAATAATTTATTAAGTTTTTACTTGGATTTGAAACTCCTAGATCTTTTGCGATTCATTGAACTTTTCAAAGGCATGTTTCAATCTCGAGTGTGCCCTTCAGGTATTGTGACTGGGATGTCGAGGATCACAAAACAAGGTGTGAAGTAACCATGCAAATTACTTGGTACCCTTAAATGTTTACCCCTTAATCGACGTGCCGGTTAACCACACACGCTCCATCGATATTTGATAAGAAATAAGTTACCCTTTACCTACCTTTTTAAATCCAAGTTAGTGTGCCGGTTACCCACACACGCTCCACCAACGACTTAAACAAAGTGCAAAGTGTAATTTCATGGATTAGCACCTTATTCACATTTTCCTAAGTAACTAAGATTAGGTATTTCTAAGTGTTTAGTTACGTAGTATTTATCATTAATACTTTTAATGAAGGGAGAATTATAGTCCTTGTCCTACCTGTTCGGCTAACGACCCTCCACCAGTCAAGGAAGCGGTAGGTGAGAGTGGACACCCATTAAACTGCCATTTTATAGGCAGTAACCTTATACCCCCCTTATATACCGGCTTCGTGAATAAGGCCTACTAATGGTAAGACTGACTTGCTCTTATACATATATATAAATATTATTAACTTATAATATTATAAATTATAAGGGTTGAATTTAAACTTTTAAAATTTTAAGGGCTTAACTTGGAATTAAAGTATTCATGAGGGAAACTTTACAAATTCCAAAACTTGAGGGCAAGTTTTGAAACTATTCAAAACTAATTAATTCCATAAGTTATGTGTTTAAAGTAGTTTGAATTAAAAAACTCTTCAAGTTCCATAACTTGAGGACAAGTTATGTGTCACACCCCGAAACCGATGGCGGAAACGTTCCGGGGCGGAGGACGTCATGAATATCGCAACCAATGTACATAGTAAGCTTAGTAAACACAAAACATTACATTACATAGAATTATTACATTTGTTTGAAATCAAAGTGTTACAAGTGTCATACATATATATCATATGAACAAAAGTTAAGACGAGTCTGATAAGCGCTCCGTCTTCTCCAAAAGATCACGGGGTACATGTCTAACGTAAACTTGAGAATACAAGCAGTTTGAAAATCAGCATAAAGCTGGTGAGTTCATAAGAGGTTTGTTTTCTGAAAATGTACAAGTTTCCTTTGGTTTCCGAAAAAAGTTTGTTATCCAAGAAAATCCCATACTTTCTTATAAGTATAGTTTAGTTATCCATTTGTTATACAACCCGGTTATGTATAGTTTGTTATCCTAGGAAAAACCCTTATTTTCCTTAAAAGTTTATAATTGGTTATCGGTTTCTGAAAGTAATGTACAAGTGTCTACCATACTTTATGTGTTCGTGTGATGTTTCCTAAAAACCTGTTTATCCTTGAAATGTACATTAGTTTTATCATGTATATAAAACTAATAAGTAAGTATAAAAGTATGCATAATCTAAATTGCGAGTTCCATAACCATACTATAGACTGGATAAGGCTCGAAATAGGGGCCAGTATATTTTTATGACTTTTGTCACCCTTGAACCTTTCGGTTCGACTGTAGCTAGTAGCCAGGTGCGGGGTTGTCAATCCCGTATAGATCTATACACTCAAGTCACGTTCTCCCTCCAAGAGATTCTGGTTACGGGGGTAGTCCTAGACTCTCGTAACTAGGGGGAGTGTTACAAGGACGTGTCTCCAATCTTAAGATTAATGAATTAAAAGGTAATAAAATGGAAATTCTGTTTAGTTAGTCCTTCACTCTCGTAACTAGGGGGAGTGTTATCAAGGACTTGTCTAAAGTTCTAAGTTTAATGTTACTATTCCACCACTCTCGTAACTAGGGGGAGTGGTAAAGTTCTAAGTTTAATGTTATTAGTCCTTCACTTTCGTATCTACAGGGAGTGTTATCAAGGACATCTTAAAGTTCTAAGGTTCATACTTTTAACAGTAATGATGTGGAAATACATTTGTGAAATATAAAATATAACATTTTAAAACGAGTTTCACAAATAACATGACAGCTTACTCTGCAAGTTGAACGATTGGTTAATACAGTTTTCCGTGTTAAAAGCATACGAAATATGAAATAGATCAAATGAAATCATTAGTTTGAGTACAAGATTTCCTTGTACTTTTGCTTGTATTCCCCTTGAAAACATTGAAAACATGGAAAAACATAGGGGTATGAACTCACCAGTCGAGAAGTGTGTCGGTTGGACGCTATGTGTCAGTTCGGGGCTTGAGAATGCGCGAGGCTCCTATATAATATGAAGAGATACAGATTTGTATCCAATTAGACCCCGAATCACTAATCAAATATGAATAAACACTTTGAGACGCGAAAACACTTCAATACAAGTGTTTAGAGTGACCCGGGTGATATCTAAGGGTGTGTATGGCTTGGATATGGAGTTTACTCCTCAAGAGTAAACTCCTAATGGAGTTTACGGTCCAAATGAACAACTCCCCATGAGTTTACGGTTGTAAACTCATGGTGGGGTGTTCTTGGTTACTAAATGGCCTTAAAACACTTGTGGGGTAATGCTAGGCTTGGTTTTAAGGCATTGGAAGGCAATTTGGATATCCTAAGGACCATTTGAGAAGTTTACGGCAGTAAACTAGGAGTTTACAGCCGTAAGCTCCCTCATACCCATTCCTTTGGTGTTTTGGTGGCCCTAGATTAATCACATGTGATTCTAAGTCATTGTACAAGCCTTGGGATGAATTTAGGGCATCATTTGACTAAGATATAGGAGTTTACGGCCCAGGAACCTTTCCTTGGGGGGTTTACGGCCGTAAGCTCCTATAGGGGTGGTTTTCATCAAGTTTAAGGTCCCTAACACATTTTTGGTTGCTTCTAGACATTATTCTAAGGCTTAGGAGGTGTTTAAGGGGCATCTTAACACGTTAGAAGGTGTTTACGGTCTATGAATTGGTGTTTACAGTCCAAGGATGTGCTTTGGCCATAAACTCATGTTTACCTCCTAAATGTTGAGTTTAAGGTGTTCCTAATCCAGTTTGGTAAGCCCCTAAGTCATATCTAAGCTGTAAAGGTGGTTTGGAAGGGTTTTAAGGCTCAAAAACCCCATTTTCATGTGTTCACGGCCTAAGGCCGTTCCAGGGCCGTAAACACATGTTTATGGTCCTATTCCATGATTTGAACACGAAATTGAAGGCTAAAGATGTTATACTATGAGCTAGGATAGTTACCTTACTGATATGGAGCTTGATTTGGATGATTTTTGGATCAAACATGGCTTTCTAGTGAGAGAGTAGAGAGAGAAAGTTATGAGGTGGGCAAAAAGGTCTTCAAAAGATGTCCACTCAACCTTTATATAGGGGTTGGGTTTGACACCCGGTGGAATTCTACTCGATACTGACGTTAAACGAGGCTTTTGGTCGTACTCGATTTAATTGTTTGTAACCCGACGAAATAAAACTTAAAATTTTCCAAATAATAATTTGGGGTATTTTCATGTGTTTATAATGTTTTTGAATACCCACGAGGTCATAACGAGAGTCTCAATTTAATAAATTTAAATCGAAAGTTAAGGGAAAAATTGAAATACGAACGGTTTTACTAATGGAAATAGAATATCGTAACGGAATAAATTTCGGGTTGTCACATTATGGAAGACTTTAAACTAATAAAAGAATGTAACTTTTCTTTATTTGTAACTTATGGAACTAATTAAGGTTACACATTTTTTTGATTTAATGAAGTGAATCTTGAACCTCCATAACTTGAGGAAAAGCTATGGAGTCATAAAAACATTCAATGAAAACAAGACTCTTCATTTTGTAACATTTGCCAACTTTTATGAGTTTTAAGAGACTTTAATGTGACTTTTCATGTAACTTGAGGAAAAGTTACACAAACACATTTTAGAATCTACTCTTAGATTAAAATGGATTGAAAACAACAATTTCACACAACTTCCCTATTAATCTAAGCAACTCATATAAACATGATATTTCAAGTCAAACACATTTTCATGAAATTAGCCTAACCATTAAACTAATACAAATCATGAATATATTGAAAAATATCTTTGAAATTGGATTAGCATGAACATTACCACATCAAAAACAAGTTTATATGTCCAAAAACATCTTAGGGTAATGATCCTAGTTCAATTCCAGCCAAAAAAGTCGAAGATATGCTGTCTGGGGGTCCAACTCGTCAAGTGCATGAACCAACTCGGCGAGTTGGATCGTTTTGATCACTTTTTAGGCATGGACTCGTCGATTCTCCTGATGGACTCGCCTAGTCTGTTGCCCAGACAGAAAAAAAACTTCGATTTTTTAAGCAGTTTTGCAAGTATAACAAGAAAACAAGCCTAGGCTCTGATACCACTGTTGGGTTATGAGCATTCTAACACTCCTAAGTGTACATGCAACCCTATATACCTTGGATCTATGTTTTCTCTATTATACATACAAGGATGAACTTTCCAAGGTATTCATCCTAACTAGCATAATAACATTGATTCATATGAATATAACAAGTTAGAATTACATACCTTTTGGTGTAGATTGTCTTCATGAAGCTTGAGTGCCTAGTTCCCCAAGTGTGACACCTCAAATGACACCAAATACACTTGAAAAGACTTAGAGAGAAACTAGAATACTTCTAAAATCAGCTTGCCCTCTTCTTCACTCACTAGTGACCGATTTTCCCAAGAATATGATCTTTATATAGTGTGTCACAATTAGGGTAAACCCTAATTGTCATGGCTTTCCATTTCCTTGGATCCATGGGTTCAAATACACCATGGAGCATCCATGGAGCATCCTATGGGTTTTAGCCCAACTTGATAATCCATAGAGCATTAGCCCACTATACAAGTATGGATGATTTACACAATCAACCCATATATTTAATTAGTCTTCTTTTGATCACTTAACTAATACCAAATTAATTATTGATCAATACTAATTAAATAATCCTATTAATATAATAGAACTTATAAAATATTAATAAACCTTAAGTATATTTCTCTCATTTTAGTCTATCCAAATGCATGATGCCATGCAACCCAAATAGACCATGCCGGGTCGGGTTAAATCTTACCAATTATAGTTATGGACTTATACATTAATCCAACAGTATTTCCATCACCAATCGAGTTGAAATAGAGTTGATGATTGAAGATTGAGCAATGAAGAAGTCCTACTAGAGTCTAGGGAAATTGTTTATGATTATTTGGACACATTCGTATGTGTTAAATTGTTTTGTGATTTTCTTGTATAGTGACTTGGTCGACTGCGGGACAATACTTGGGACGAGTATGAGTAGGTGTGAAAGGTAGTAGATGCATATACTACCGGAAGCACATGACTCGTACTTGGATCAGGGAAAGTCACAAGCTTACCAAGAAGCTAGTATTTGATTCCGTTTTATTCTGGTATGTCATTACCATTGTTTCGGTAGTGACTAGTAAGATGGTTGTTGTTCTGACCCTAGTGGTCATATCCAATTGGAGTCCGACTACGGTGAGTATGTTACGTCATTCGGAGAACCAAGTTCGAAGTAACATCTGACGTAAGTCAGAAGATTGAAGTCAATGCGATCATTGGTATCACACTCGTTGTTCATAATGTTTGTAGCTAGAAATGCTACATGCTGAAATGTGATTATATCACATTAGAATATGAAGGAAGGTATTCCATTCTGGAATTTAACTTTAAAAAGACTGAGTCTAAGCGTCGCATCGTGCGATGAGAGGTTAGTAGAGCATGACCCATCGGTCTGTTACAATAGATAAAGGAAAGTATTTATCCTAAGAAAAAGGAGTCCACAATAAGGACTTATTTGGTAACTCGAAGGTTACGATTGAAAGTACATCATAATACGATAAGCAAATGCAAGATTGGGCATCGTCTGCGGTCAAAAAAGCCATAGAGTTGAATACTCTTTTGAGGAAACATAGAAGTTACGGTTATTACCTAGGATGAAGAAATAACGTGTGGAATCATTATGCACATCCTATTTTGTTGATGATTCCGGGACGTAATCATCCTAAGGGGAGATAATTGTAACGCCCGCAGATCAGGGCTAGTCAATTTAGAGACGATAAGCGTAAAAAATGACTTTTTTCTTGAAGATTATTTAGGATGAATAATCTTAACTAAGTTGTAGTATATTTTACAAGGATTCCGTACATATAAAGAACACCGAAATCCGAGTTATAACGAAGAAGTTATGACCTGTCGAAGTTACGCGACAGGACCGGCACGACACTGAATGACGTAAAAAGTGAATTTACGCTAGAGCGATATTTAGCCTTAGTGATCTAAATGAAATTCATAGAGTTCGTTAAACCGAGAGCATGCATAAAAAGAATGCCCAAATCTGACTTCGTATGATGAAGGTATGATTTTTCTAAGTTTCAGCTTAGCAGTACGCAACCCGAATACTCAATTTGAGATCGAGCGGTTTTTAGCCGAAAAAATCTAAATGAGAATCGAAGATCTCATTGATAGTAGACCAATGGTAAAAAGATAGACGAAAACGGACGTCGGATGAAGATGTTATGAATTTATAATAGAGTTTTCCTGTCCCGGCCTACTAAAAATAAATAACAAAAATAAAGTCAAAATTAGCCGACGGAGTCTAAATGAAAGTTTAGAGCGTAGTCTCAGCTACGCGTGGATATAAATAACATCGAAAACGGAGTTCGTATGAGGAAGATATGAATTTTTGAAGTTTATTAAATAATTAAAATATTAAATTTAATTATAAAATCCGATATTATCCACAGGGGGGGAGTCACCGGGCTTATCCGGGTTACGCCCAGCGTACCTGGATTTACGCCCAGCGCAAAACGAGAATCCAACCCCTATAAAAGGAAGTCGAGGATGCCGAGTTCTTTGCTCCGTTTCTCTTCTTTCTCTCTCGTTTTTGCATCGTTTTTCGTGCAAGAAATATCCCGAAGCCCCGGTATCATTCCCGAGACCCGAAGCAAGTCCCGAAGCCCCGAAGATCCTGAGAAGTATAATTTCCGAGCCGAAGCTCTGCCCGTGAGAAGCCAATTTTTGTGAATATCTTCCAGATCTACCGAAGAATACTACTTTTACAAGCCGTAGTGCTGTCTGATCATCTTCTGATCAAGTGAGTGTGTGGTCACTTTCTTCTAACACATAAATATTAAATATTTGCTATGAAATACGTGCTATGTGTATAATATATTGTTGTTTATTTGAGATGATTGTGGAATGGATGAATTATATAAGTTTTAATGAGTTAAACTATATATGTATTTCGTATCTAAAAATATGTTAGGTAGAACATGGGTAGATGAGGTTGTTGGTAGGTGATAAAAGATGGGTTGGACCATGGGATAAAAGGATAAAGAGATAAAATTGTTTTAGATCTGGATGTATGGATCGGATCAGGAGGTTAGCTTTAGATCTGAGAGTATGGATCAGATCAAGAGGTTAGTTTTAGATCCGAGAGTATGGATCGAATCAAGAGGTTAGTTTTAGATAAGGGAATATGGATCAGGTAAAGAGGTAAATTTTAGATCCGGGAGTACGGATTATGTATTTTTGAATTATGTGTTCATTCGATAAGGTATCATGTGTATTGTCCCTTTTAGGAACATGATTTTAATACGTGTATTGATTAAAGTATGAAATATACATATGTATGTGAAGTATTTGTTATTGTCTGAAATACGGGTTAGATATATTTGATGATATACAACGTGCGAATTAGTTATGGTTCAATATGTGTTAAGATGTGAATATATGATATTATTACTTGAAACTCTGTGTTAAGTATACACTAGTTAGCATTGCCTAAACGGAGTTAATATCGAAAATTAATTATAAGCATTGTAGGCTTGCCTAGTGATGGGTTAAGACTTAAATAGGGATGTTTAGTTCAATTAAGTTTGGACATTGGGTAGCCTCGTATAAAGTCCTTTTCAAAGCTCTGTATCTTGGGTGCTGCTTGTGCAAGGGGACTATTATGTTCTCAGGTACGATTCTTTCGCATACCAGAGTACTATAATGTACCAGAAGTACTATCATGTACAAAGTCTTTTTGACAATTTTGTGTGTCGGTTACGGGAGTACTCTAGTAGTATTTCCCCATACTTTTATTTTGAGAGAGCTTTGGAGTCAGCGTTTCTTTTATTAGGTGATCGACCGACCTTCATATGTCAGCGTTTTCTTTCATGAAGTAATTAAGGGAACTTCGTAGACTGCGTAATAAAGTATGTTGGTAATAGACCACTGCTAGGTATATATGTCTGGTGTTATATTGCTGGATAGGGTGCGTTTGGGGGTGAAATACCTCATGTATTCAGGCCACTGCTAGGAAAATTTCGATGCTGGGATAGGTAGAGTCTGGGGGTATAATACCTCATGATAGTCGGACTACGCCTACACATTGTTATCTAGATAACTACCCCTGACTTAACTGTCTTGTGGTTCTTTCTTTTACGAATGAAGGTTCGTGGTGAAACTTATTCCATTCCCCTCATTTGATGTCTTTATTGATCCTCGTTTGCTGCCAGGGAATTTTCGAAGCAACTTCGTCAGTTGTTGTTCATATCGATTCCTTAGGCTAGATCTTATAAGATCATTGTATAGGGTCAGTATGTGGGGATCGATGGGATGGGATAGATTGTTTTAGAAATATGATTTATACGTGTTAATAATATTAGTGGTTTTGCAGGATCGAGATATACATTATTATCACGTGATCCTGAGAAGTCAACTCGAGTCAACAGTCCCAGTTTGACCTGACTCGCCGAGTGCACTCATGTGACTCATTGAGTCCAGTCGTTACTTATAGGTCCTTGTAATGGTCCAACTCATCTATTTAACCCCTAACCCACTGAGTAACAACATTGATAGCTCATCAAGACAAACCCTAATCGACTCGTCGAGTCGGCTCCTCTACTCGGGGAGTCCATTCAGACTCTTTCCCCAATCAGACGATTTTAAGACAGAAAATTTCCCCAAACTTTGGATCTACACTCTCAAGGCTCATTTATCACGTAAAGTCACAGAGTTTACGTCCATGCATGACACCTTGGGCTTGAAATGCCAAGAACATGCTTAAATAAGGGTTTTTCACTCAAGAGTTCCATTAAGGCTGAATAAAGCAGGGACCTTTGGATGTTAGTGACCTCGCAAGGTCTAGATCTGAAGTCTAACCCTCCATATGAACTCAATACCCTCAAAGTCCCAATAATATATAGAAAAGAAGCCCTAATCTCCGAAAAGACGATATCTATCCAAATAAATGAGAAAGGTTCGAACTTTATACCTTTAACAGGAGCACTTGGATGAATGACGGCAGATCTAACAACCTCCTGTTGCTCCTTGCTTGAAATCCTTCTCTTCTCTTACAAAGATACACCGAAATACTCAACGTTAGCTTACACACTCTCTTTATAAGCTCAAAGGGCGATTAGGGTTTATCTCAGGGAAGTATAGCCGCAAATGAGGCTATAAGTGCCTTTAAATAGTCCCCAAACCCGGGGATTTAGGGTTTCTCATCCCAGTGTCTACTTGGCGAGTCAGCTCTCGGACTCGTCGAGTAGGTCATTAATCCCACGTGGCGCATCGCGACTCTACTCGACGAGTTGGAGCACCACTCGTTGAGTAGCTCAATAATCCTCAAAATAGATAAATAAATAAATAACAATATACCTGGAAGTCCGGATGTTACAATATAGGTTTTCCAAAATAACATTATTCAAAAGTTTACTTCATAAAATAACTTCCACTTGTTGCAACATGCTCTATGATGATGAATCTTTATATCCACTTACTAATTATTTCCTGGAAAAGCTTTTAAAATGAGCATCATCTATGAAAATAGTTGGTGCATTCACAGGGTTATTAAATCAAGATTTGGTATCAAAATTTCCATATATACAAGTACATTGCTTTAATGAGAAAAAAAGTTCATTGGTATAATGAGAAACAAAGTTGATTGCTATAATGAGAAACAAGTTTATTGCTGTCACACCCCCGAACCAGACGGCGGAAACGTCCGGGGGCTGTTGTGACTCAATTGAATACCATCACAATGAATATACATGAAACATAACATCATTCATCACCAACATTTGAATATTACAACTGATAGTGTTTACATTCATTACATTGTCACAAAACATTACATTCTCGAAAGTAATTGTTCGATACTAGTTAAACAACAGCAAAACGTCATAGAGTACAATTCATCATTCACTTTATCTGTTACCTGAGAATACAAGTATTTTGAAAAACGTCAACATATGAAATGTTGGTGAGTTCATAAGTAGTGTTTGAAATCCACTGTTTTGTATTGTTTGAAAACCACCAGAAAATCCGATATTTTCTGAAAATAGTATAGTCAAAAAGGTGTGAAGATCCATAGGTATGCTTGTTTGTTTCTATACTTGTAAAAATTGTTCATTAAAGTTGTATGTATTTCGAATCTGTATGTATTGAAAAACCCTAGGAAAACCCGATGTCTTCCTAATTCTTTGAATTCCATGAAGTTACATTGAAACCATTGCATAGCGTGTAGTGTCAGTCCCAGGCGACGTTGGATTATTTTTGAGCATGATTATTTGCTACAAACACGCATTACACAAACGACCAGTTTATAGCTATACTAACGATCCCGTAGGCGTCGTCCGTATTAATCACGTTATCCACTCGCCCTGACTATGTGTAGTCCCACATCCAAAGAGAAAGAGGACACGAAGACCTCGATGACTCCATTAACCGGTTGGGGATAAAAAATGTACGAAGGGTCCCCGACCCGCCTCGCATGAAATGTAGACTTTACTAGCTATACCAAAGGACCCTTAGGGACCAGTAGTATACAAGCCATTGAAAGTCCTTTTACGTTGTGTTAGATCGGTAAAACCCAACACTTCGTAAGATAGAGGTCTTCGGGCCTTAAGATCAGGTCATTGGGCTAGCTAGGCTCAACGAACAAGATTTTACACTTTTGGGGCCCAAAGATGGTGCGTAGACGTCTGTGCACACTCGCATGTATATTGAATTCCCAAACGTTACTTGTATGAATCGTAGTGTTGTAGTGTCGTAGTGTCGTAGTGTCGTCGTGTTAGTAGTTTCGGATTTTTATTGGTTCGAGACCGAACCAATTCGTTTAACAACGACTTTTGGTATTGTAATGTATTGTATTTCGTCGATAGTCGCGGTGCCATCATTTGGTCAAATTGCGTGTATTGAATTAGCCTTGAAAGTTTTCTGTTTTCAGCCCCTCATTGTTTGTAAAATTTACTTTTTCAACCCTTTAATTAAATACTTTCCGGTTTGGTCCTTAAATCAATTTTCTTGACATTTTAACACCAAAAATTATTGAAATTAATATTTTTCAGCATATTTTTCATAGAAAACAGTTTTAGTCCCTGAAATTGCAGTTTTCTCGGTAATAGCCCTTCTTTTTCGCAACTTTGACAATTTTGGCCCAAATTGTAAAATTTTTGCAACTTTGGTCCTTTTTAAATTTAGAAAGCATTTTAAACCTTTGAAAAGGACTTGGAACACTTATAGTCCACTGTTTTACAGAAAAAAACAGTTTTGGCCCTCCAAAACAGAAAATCTCGCATAATGGGCCTCATTGGGCCGAAAATGTCATTTTTAGCCCATTAAGCTTGAAATTTATGTTTTTAATCCTCTAAATGAGTATATTTCCAGAAATTGTTTTATTGAAACTGTTTTGACACACCTCATCCATCAGAATTCGTGATATGTCAATTTGGGCCCTTAATTTTGTATTTTTCACATTTTAGGTCCAAAAATTGTGTTTTTAGCCCAAAGAAATTGTTACTAAACCATTTAGCCATTTTTCTAGAAATACTTTGTATGTAGAAATATATTTGATGCTAAAATCATTTAACATAAGGTATATCTCGGTTTTGAGGGGTTTTATGGCTAGATTCAACATTATAACACACAAAAGCATACACATATAAGCATGGAAATCATACAAGGCATACAAAACACATATAGATCTACACTTTCACTTGTATTCCCCCCCCACAAAACTCATAAAAACAGAAAATAGGGGGTATGAAGCTCACCTTGAGATTTGGATTTGGTTTTGATGAAGATTTGAGAGAAGATTGCGGCCCTAGCAAGCTTCTTGAGGAGCTTTACAACTTAGATGGCTCTAGGATGTATGATTCACGAAATGGAAAGGGTTGAGAGGAGATTTTGAAGAAATCAAGAAGCTAAACCATGGATATAATTAAAACTTACCTAGGATGGTGATTTTTGGTGGAGAATCCTCTTGAAAGCACACACCAACTCGAGATTTTTGATAGAGGATGGAAGAGGTATTTGAGAGTGTTTAAGAGATTTTTTTGAATGAAAAATGAAGGTGGTGAGAGGGTTGGCCGAGAATATGGAGAGAGAGGAGAGAGAGATCATAACCTTGTTATTTGTGAGGTAATAGTTTGTCTTGAAACATGAGATGCTACCATAGATACATGGTGGTTAAACATGAGTTGTCACATGCATGTCTAGTCTTCATTTATCCATTCTTTTCTCTTTTTTTTATTTATTAAACATGGGCTGATTTGGGCTAAGGAGAAAGGAAAGGAATCATCTTGGGGCCCATACTCGAATTTATGAAGCCCAAAAGTAAATTTTCGGCCCATTGGGAGAAACGAAATCTTTCATGGCCCAACAAAGCTCATTAGAGGTAAGATGGATTATTTTAGGCCCACATGGCCCAAATTGCTAAGGTTTTATGAATGTGGTCTATTTAGAGCCCACTTAGGGCTTCTAGGCCCAATAGGAGAATTTTAGTTCATAAGGAACTTGGACCGGGATTACTAAGGTTTCAAATCCTTAGTTGAACATATGAGGTGTATTTTGAATGAGGATAGAGTATGGTATTCACTTAGAGTACATGCTCTTACAATGGATAATGTTTATCTGAGAATAGAATTTCCTAGCTAAAAATGCTAGTTGTGACATCATCCCCCCGTTAGAGGGAATTTCGTCCCGAAATTCTTTCTAAGGATAGGTTCGTGAATGAGAGAATAGGCACTTCGTCTGATCTTCACGTTTCCCATGTGCATTTCGGTCCACGCTTAGCATTCCATGGAATCTTCGCATTCATAATGGGGCTTTGTTTTGTATGTTCTACTTCCCTATTCAATACCTTGACTGGTTCTTTGATGAACATGCGATCCTCGCTTACTCCGATTTCTCGTAAAGGAATGATAAGAGACTCATCTGATATGCATCTTTTCAGATTCAAGACACAGAACACAGGGTTCACGTTGCTGAGCTCTACAGGCAGCTACAGTCTATATGTCTTCAATCCGAGCAAGAAGCTCGAACAGTCCGATGCATCGTGGGTTTAGTTTTCTCGTTTCCTAAAGCGAATCATCCCTTTCCAAGGAGATTCTTTTGATAACACACGATCCCCGACTTGACATCCTAATGGCTTACGCCGCTTTTCAGAATAGCTCTTCTGTCGGTCTCGCGATGCTTGAAATCCAGCTTTGATTTGGATTATCTTCTTATGTTGTTTCGTTAGTGGTTTCCGGTATGAGGTCGATTCGAAATTCGACCTGTCTCTCTAGGATATTCCCGAAAGTTCCTTGGGAAACACATTTGAAAAAAAATCATATGCTACTGGAATACCTTGTTTGCTCACTTCTTCCTTGGCCTTGTCCACAACCTGAGCAAGGAAAACATAGTTCGTGTGGTGCAGGAACTTCTGTGCCTTGATGCACGAGATAGGAAAAGGATTTGCGCCAGGCTTATCACCATGGATTATTAGAGTTTTCGTGATTAGGAAGGTGAAGGCAAACGGCCTTCTCGCGACACATAGTATCAGCACGGTGGGGGCTTAACCCAACCATGACGATTATCACATTAAAACTCCTAATATTTACTGGCATAAATTCTATTTGTAATGAATGGTTGTTTAGTGCTAAGGTGTACTCCACATAAGTACCCTAGGTTAAATCAGTTTTTCCCCATTGGCCATGTCCATTGAAAAGGCTTAGCTTAGCTTTGGGAATGTGGTTTTAGTAAGTGTTTGAATATGTTACTAATCGAAATTTGACTCGGATTTACCATTGAATAAGAGGTAAGCGAAAGAGTTGTCAAGTGGGAACGTACCAGTAACAACCGTTGGGTTTTGGATTACTTCGCCTTGACCCAAGGTCAGGACCATTTCTGATCCTTCTGCTCCTCGATTGTTATCCCTAGGGCAATTGTGCCTAATGTGACCGGTTCCTCCACACCTATAGCAGGTGCGACTGGTCTCATCATTGGTGTTGTTGTTAGGGTTGTTGTGATTGTTGTCGTTTTCATTTGGCTGACGATTCTGGCATGGATAAGTCCTACAGAATTTGGCGATGTGATTCTTTCGGTTGCATTTGTTACAATGCATCTCCCTGTAGGCTCCATTATGATGGAATTTGCACTGGTTGCATTTTGGAAGGTTTCCAGCATATGGTCTCCTGGTTGCTGGTGTAATAGGGGTCGTGGTCGCATGAACAGCAACAACACGTTGCTCCCTTGAGAACCCTTGAGTGTGTTGTCCCTTTCGCTTACCTCCAGACCTCAGCTTCCTGCTCTTAAGCTTGGGGTTTGGAGTTCCTTGACAGGTTGTCACTTGTTGGTTTCCATGTTTGTTCCTTTGGCTGGAGTTGTCAATGCTATTCCTGCCTCCATTAGGGTTGTTTGCATTGATATGTGCCATAGCAGCGGTTACTGCTGCCATTACAGCAACTTGAAATGTAGCAGAGTCCATCTGCAGGAGTGGTGTCTCGCGGGTGCGCTTGTTATTCTTGCGGGATGGCATTTTCCTGATGCACGTTGATATCCCAGATCGTAAGTAATGATCGTCATTCCTGGTTGTACTCTATAAATTTTGCATCTTGTTGTATAATTCTTACTGCCTCCATCTACATCCCTATGATGTATTTGCGGTAGTAGGTGATCACAGGTTTGGCACGATTGTTACGTCTATCCTTAGATTATATGGGTTGTTTTAGTTTCGAGATCCTTAAGTATTTAGTGGTCTCGAGGGTTCGTTTGTTCATATAATTGAGTCTTTGTAGCAATATGAATTAAATATAACACATAATTGTTTCAGGGGTAAGTACCATCTTAGTACACGAAAGAGAGTCATGTCGGATAGTAGGGGAAACTAGAAAAGGCTGATCCTAGTAGTGGCGGAAAGTGTCTGGTGGTGATGCTGATGAAGTGGATGCACCTCGGAGACGGGCTACTTGTTGCTCGGTATCTCGTAGGCGTACCTCCCAAACTAACTGTCTCGCTCGAGAGTCTCAATTCACTTCCCGTGTTTGCCTCTCATCCCTCTTAATAGCAACCCACATTTGTTTCGTTCGAATTGGGGTGTCCTGAGCTTGGTTATCGATACCTCGAGTGTGTCAGACCAAGACTGGGAGGGCCTGGTCAGCTGGTCCTTTGTGGCTAAAATTAAAGAGACCTCAGCTCTTACTGTAGTGTGGTCGTATTCCCTACTGGTGACTTTATCCCCAAATATCGGGTGCCCTGGCTTTACATGGAGGATTGATGCCATTGGATTCTACATTCGTGTCGTCATCGTCATTGCCCTCTGGCTCTTCCTCTTCGAGGTCCATTATTGACTCAGCGGGTTCACCTGCGAGTTCTACTTCGTGTCCCGTTTGGGGTTCTTCCTCTGGGTCGAGCCACCCGACTATTCCTTGACTAGGGAGATAGGGTTTCTTGGCTAATGACACTCGTCTATAGCGTATTGCACGAAGGACTATAAATACTAAAATCAAATAGCATACCTATTACTCCTACAATTCTACAACTATTGCATAGATTTAGTTGGGGTTCCCTTCTTGGAGATTAAGGGGTATAATTTTAGGTTCCTAGCTATCACGATTTCTTCACAACATGTGATGGTTGTACCTTGGAGGGAATGTAGTTGATCAGGCTACATCCGCTCCTTGATACAACTAAGAACAGTCCTGAATTAACCGAGATACTAGCATTATCTTGTTTGGTTCGTTGTTAGGTTCTCGTTCCTAATGCAAGCAAGGGTGTTTTATTCACTTGTTTTGTTCAGAGTTATGTTAGTCCCTCTTTTGGTTTATAGTTGCATATCAATGTGTGGCTAGACATGCTAGTTCACTATAAACAAAGCTCTGATACCAACCTGTCACACCCCCGAACCAGACGGCGGAAATGTCCGGGGGCTGTTGTGACTCAATTGAATACCATCACAATGAATATACATGAAACATAACATCATTCATCACCAACATTTGAATATTACAACTGATAGTGTTTACATTCATTACATTGTCACAAAACATTACATTCTCGAAAGTAATTGTTCGATACTAGTTAAACAACAGCAAAACGTCATAGAGTACAATTCATTCTTCACTTTATCTGTTACCTGAGAATACAAGTATTTTGAAAAACGTCAACATATGAAATGTTGGTGAGTTCATAAGTAGTGTTTGAAATCCAATGTTTTGTATTGTTTGAAAACCACCAGAAAATCCGATATTTTCTGAAAATAGTATAGTCAAAAAGGTGTGAAGATCCATAGGTATGCTTGTTTGTTTCTATACTTGTAAAAATTGTTCATTAAAGTTGTATGTATTTCGAATCTGTATGTATTGAAAAACCCTAGGAAAACCCGATGTCTTCCTAATTCTTTGAATTCCATGAAGTTACATTGAAAACATTGCATAGCGTGTAGTGTCAGTCCCAGGCGACGTTGGATTATTTTTTAGCATGATTATTTGCTACAAACACGCATTACACAAACGACCAGTTTATAGCTATACTAACGATCCCGTAGGCGTCGTCCGTATTAATCACGTTATCCAATCGCCCTGACTATGTGTAGTCCCACATCCGAAGAGAAAGAGGACACGAAGACCTCGATGACTCCATTAACCGGTTGGGGATAAAAAATGTATGAGGGGTCCCCGACCCGCCTCGCATGAAATGTAGACTTTACTAGCTATACCAAAGGACCCTTGGGGACTAGTAGTATACAAGCCATTGAAAGTCCTTTTACGTTGTGTTAGATCGGTAAAACCCAACACTTCGTAAGATAGAGGTCTTCGGGCCTTAAGATCAGGTCATTGGGCTAGCTAGGCTCAACGAACAAGATTTTACACTTTTGGGGCCCAAAGATGGTGCGTAGACGTCTGTGCACACTCGCATGTATATTGAATTCCCAAACGTTACTTGTATGAATCGTAGTGTCGTAGTGTCGTAGTGTCGTAGTGTCGTCGTGTTAGTAGTTTCGGATTTTTATTGATTCGAGACCGAACCAATTCGTTTAACAACGACTTTTGGTATTGTAATGTATTGTATTTCGTCGATAGTCGCGGTGCCATCATTTGGTCAAATTGCGTGTATTGAATTAGCCTTGAAAGTTTTCTGTTTTCAACCACTCATTGTTTGTAAAATTTACTTTTTCAACCCTTTAATTAAATACTTTCCGGTTTGGTCCTTAAATCAATTTTCTTGACATTTTAACACCAAAAATTATTGAAATTAATATTTTTCAGCATATTTTTCATAGAAAACAGTTTTAGTCCCTGAAATTGCAGTTTTCTCGGTAATAGCCCTTCTTTTTCGCAACTTTGACAATTTTGGCCCAAATTGTAAAATTTTTGCAACTTTGGTCCTTTTTAAATTTAGAAAGCATTTTAAACCTTTGAAAAGGACTTGGAACACTTATAGTCCACTTTTTTACAGAAAAACACAGTTTTGGCCCTCCAAAACAGAAAATCTCGCATAATGGGCCTCATTGGGCCGAAAATGTCATTTTTAGCCCATTAAGCTTGAAATTTATGTTTTTAATCCTCTAAATGAGTATATTTCCAGAAATTGTTTTATTGAAACTGTTTTGACACACCTCATCCATCAGAATTCGTGATATGTCAATTTGGGCCCTTAATTTTGTATTTTTCACATTTTAGGTCCAAAAATTGTGTTTTTAGCCCAAAGAAATTGTTACTAAACCATTTAGCCAGTTTTCTAGAAATACTTTGTATGTAGAAATATATTTGATGCTAAAATCATTTAACATAAGGTATATCTCGGTTTTGAGGGGTTTTATGGTTAGATTCAACATTATAACACACAAAAGCATACATATAAGCATGGAAATCATACAAGGCATACAAAACACATATAGATCTACACGTTCAATTGTATTCCCCCCCCCCCACAAAACTCATAAAAACAGAAAATAGGGGGTATGAAGCTCACCTTGAGATTTGGATTTGGTTTTGATGAAGATTTGAGAGAAGATTCCGGCCCTAGCAAGCTTCTTGAGGAGCTTTACAACTTAGATGGCTCTAGGATGTATGATTCACAAAATGGAAAGGGTTGAGAGGAGATTTTGAAGAAATCAAGAAGCTAAACCATGGATATAAGTAAAACTTACCTAGGATGGTGATTTTTGGTGGAGAATCCTCTTGAAAGCACACACCAACTTGAGATTTTTGATGGAGGATGGAAGAGGTATTTGAGAGTGTTTAAGAGATTTTTTTGAATGAAAAATGAAGGTGGTGAGAGGGTTGGCCGAGAATATGGAGAAAGGGGAGAGAGAGATCATAACCTTGTTATTTGTGAGGTAATAGTTTGTCTTGAAACATGAGATGCTACCATAGATACATGGTGGTTAAACATGAGTTGTCACATGCATGTCTAGTCTTCATTTATCCATTCTTTTCTCTCTCTCTCTCTCTCTCTCTCTCTCTCTCTCTCTCTTTTTTTATTAAACATGGGCTGATTTGGGCTAAAGAGAAAGGAAAGGAATCATCTTGGGGCCCATACTCGAATTTATGAAGCCCAAAAGTAAATTTTCGGCCCATTGGGACAAACGAAATCTTTTATGGCCCAACAAGGCTCATTAGAGGTAAGATGGATTATTTTAGGCCCACATGGCCCAAATTGCTAAAGTTTTATGAATGTGGTCTATTTAGAGCCCACTTAGGGCTTCTAGGCCCAATAGGAGAATTTTAGTTCATAAGGAACTTGGACCGGGATTACTAAGGTTTCAAATCCTTAGTTGAACATATGAGGTGTATTTTGAATGAGGATAGAGTATGGTATTCACTTAGAGTACATGCTCTTACAATGGATAATGTTTATCTGAGAATAGAATTTCCTAGCTAAAAATGCTAGTTGTGACAATTGCTATAATTAATAAACGAGTTTGTATGTATATGAGAAAACAATGAGTTCACAACCAAGCGTATGACTGATGCCTTATCAAGATATATGCTTATTGTTCCATAGATTATATGGTATCAAGTACTCCAGCAATCGGGCTGTAACATCCCAAAATTCAAGCCCAAAAATTTCATTTTTGATTAGTTAATTCATAAAACTTTCATTAGAAAACATTGTATCAACACGCCATCTCAAAACCAAGTAACAAATTTAAAACCCACAACCGTGAACAAATGTCATATCAGTGTACAATCCCAGAAAACACCATGCGGAAAATCATATGTGTGTGTGCGATGCCATGCTACGCCGCCGGCTCCTTCCCCTTGGATGAAGAGGTACCTAAAACCAAAAACTGAAACCGTAAGAACAAAGCCTAGTGAGTTCCCCCATCATAGCACATACCATACAATACCATCGGTATCTTTCAACCGGTAATCATCATCGATATCTTTCAACCGGTAATCGTCATCGGTATCTTTCAACCGGTAACTGTCATTGGTATCTTTCAGCCGGTAACTGGGGACTATTCCATCCCTTACCACTAGCATACAATAGCAAGATATAAGCACACATTCAGACATATCCGGGCACTGACCTACCCCTTGGTCCTAAGGACCACTATCAGGGAAACCATCCCTATCATGTAACATATCATACAGATATAACTCATAACCAAACGCATACCAGACAAAGATAAATTATCACAAAGACAATTATCTTCTAAATACTCCTCAATGGTGGGCCGACATTGTAGCCTTAGACCCAACCCTACTGGAAGGTAACTCACCTCGTAGCTGCTGAACTGTGCGGGAATCCTCTGACTGATGCCGCTGCTGCTTCGAAAATCCTCCGACTATAATCCCCACAAAACACTTAGTCAGAAACAGGCATCTAACTTTAGGGTAAAATAACCATTTTACCCCTTGACCAAGTCAAAGTCAAAGTCAACTTCTAGTTGACCTGACTCGCCGAGTCCCTATCCTTCCATCAAAGCTCATTCCCGTCTCTACTCGTCGAGTTAGGCGATGACTCGATGAGTTTTCCTTCTAAAGGAACACCGACTGAATCCACATCCGACTCGCTGAGTTGTATGAACAAATCGTCGAGTTCATCATCAACCGATACTCATGTCCTGCCCTGACTCGCCGAGTTGTATGAACAACTCGTCGAGTTCATCATCAACCGATGAACACGTTCTGTCCTTGACTCGCCGAGTTGTATGAACAACTCGCCGAGTATCATGAAGATTATCTTGGACTCGCCGAGTCCGTTCATGCACTCGCCGAGTTCCATGAATTCCTAGAACACTTTGCTTAGTCCAGAACGTTGGGTCACTCCCCGGGACTCCTAAAACCCTTCCACACTCAACTGGCCCTTGAGACCCTCACTGATATGGGACCAAAACCCTTGGACTCGCCGAGTCCAGGAATGGACTCGCCAAGTCTACCACATTCCTTACTAAGAACTTCGATTTCTGATGTACAACACTTAACTAAATGATAGATCCAGGCCCCGAGACTCGATCTAGCACGTAAAGTTACAAACTTTACGTGCATGCATGGGACATTAGAGCTTAAAAGGCTCTAAAATGGTTCTTTTGTTGCATGGGGCCTTCCTTGGTGCAAAAAAAGCAACCTAGATCTGACTTGAGGATCATAAAAAAGACATGATACAGAAGCCCAAACCCCCAACCCTGTTTGCAAACATGGTTGGCCACCAAAAATGTCTTATAAAAGCCCTAAATCACCCCAAAGAGGGATCTAACAAAAGAATGAGCAAGGTTCAGACTTTATACCTTCCAAAGACTGCAAATGGTGAACCAAACTCGAATCCCTCAGTCCCCTCTTGATCCTTCTATGCTCTTCCTTCTTCCTTGAGATCCAAATTCACAAGAATCACTCAAAAAGGCTTAGCTCTTCACAAAAACGGCTAGGGTTTGCTATGAGGAGTGTTTGGGAGCATAAAGGGGAAAAGGAGGCTGCATAAGCTTGTTTAAACAGGGTGCAAACCCCTGGATTAGGGTTTTTGCCCAAACAACGGCTACTCGCCGAGTCTGCGACTTAAACCCCGCGCCTCATCCCGCTTCTACTCGGCGAGTCAGTCCTTCGACTCGCCGAGTCCAAGGCCAAAAGTGCAAAAATAAAGAAGATTTAATAACAGAACACATACCAAGAACCAAGTGCTACACGGGCGAGTGAGGAGTTGTCAAATCCTAATAACGCTATCCATAATGAACATTGGCTCAAAGAGTTAATGGTTGGAGTAAAGTGAAAGGGAAGGGACTTAAGATAATAAGGCCTCATGTTTCGTATTTCATAAACATACATAGCAAAATATAGCAATCAAGTTTGATAAAATTCAATTTAAATACAATGAATAATAAATAGCTTTTCGGCCATGCTTTTCCACCCCAAAACATAAAATCCGAAAATAGGGGGAGTCATGAATACTCACAATGTTTCAAGTGGCTACAAGTGGTGCCTCAGAATACACCAACGCCATACTACCGGGATCCTACGACATCAAACACATACTAGTGAGTTTCTATGTTGAAATCTAATGCTAATATACTAAATTCTACATATAGAGAAATGCTAAATTTTTGTTCTAATATTGGTTTTATATTAATTGGTAACAATTTTTCTGAAATGATGAAATTTTATAACTCATGTGATTAAGACAATTTTGGATATTAATTTTTCCAGATTTTTGTAATATTAATTGAGGGTATTTCAACATATTTAAAGGTGTTTTAAACTCCTAAAACTCCAAAATATTATCAAACAGTTTCCAAAAATTCTCAAACTTTGCATTTTCATTCTAAATACAGTAGAGGTCTACCATAAAATTTCACTTGAATTTTTGATGTGATTAACTATTTTTCCAAATTTTTAAGCCTTCATATCAATATAAATTCACGAAAAATAGCATTAAGATGATAAGAATTCCCAAACTTTTTATAATATCGCCATCGAAGATACTTAAGCTGGGAAAAATATAAAACTGGGTTTCTAAACAGTTTAACCCGATTTTATGATTTTTGTGCATTTATTCTAATAAAAATGGAGATAAATAGAAAACAGTTTCCAAAATAACCCAAACTATTTGTAAAAGGGAGATGATTTTGTAGACAACAATTTTTATCCATACACAACAATTGATGCTTTAAAATGTTGTACTGTACAACTCTATAATGCATAAATTATTGTGTGTGGCAAAAAACTGTTGTGTACGAATTACTTCCCTTTGTAAAACTGTTATTAAACATAATTAAGCTGGGAAAAATATAAATATGGATTTCCAAACAGTTTAACCCGATTTTATGATTTTTGTGCATTTATTCAAATAAAAATGGAGATAAATAGAAAACAGTTTCCAAAATTACCAAAACTTTTTGTAACACTGTTATCCAACATATAGAAGCTGTGAAAAATATAAATGATAGTTTTCAATTAGTTTGGCTAGTTTTCTTAATTTTATTTTCCTAAATAATCATTAATTGGTGAATAATTATTAAATAGTTAAAGTAAATTACCAATTTTTTTTGTAAACTTCATTTACAGTGTGAATAATATGGGAAAAATACCAAAGGTGATTTTTATCTATTGGAATCCAATTTTGTGGATTTAAGTGTATTTAATCTTAGAAAATAGAAGAAAAATATCATACAGAAGAGAAAACTTATTTAAATTTTTATTTAGTATCCTAATCTATTATAAGGTTTTTATGTAAACTGTCATGAATTTTGGATGAGTAAAACTATTTTTCCCATTTTTAGTCCATTATAAACACAAAAATCATGGAAAAATAGGTATGCATTATGAAAAATTCCTAAAATATTTTTCTGAGTATTCCACATAAGGTAGGATCTGTGAAATATCATATATATCCTTTTCACATTCCCTAAAATGGTTTTATGATTTATTTGAACTGAACAAAAAGAAATTTCAAAACCATACTAAACAGTAACCAAAATCAATGAAACTTAATGAGACGCCATAATTTACTTTAGGCTTCATCCACGAATTTGTCTAGGATTTATAGACCTTAGAAAGTATTTTAAATGATTTATGGCATTGTTTTCTTGCAACAATTTTAATAAATCAAAGAAATGATAAAAAGTCTTCGGATTTTTCAGATCCCCATATCATCTTACTAGGAATTTGAGAAAATTTTATTTCGAATAGAAAAGGATATTTAGATTTTTTTATGAATAAAATCATTTACATGCACTATTAACAATGTACTTTGATCATCAAGCTCTTTAACTTGATGTTCATCATATGCATCACGGTTTAAAGACCATGCATGGACATATTTTGTTCATAGTGATGTTTTTCAAAGGAAAAACTTAAATGCATAAGGTAGATGAACCTTTAAAACTCGTAAAAATGCGTATTTTAGGGTTTGACATAGGTTTTGGTCCTTGGATTTCACCATTAAACAACATGCATGTTGTTCTTGGCTGAAACCCTACCTTCATCATCATCAAACTTGACATTCATGGATATGTTCATGAATGATCATAAAGAATGGTGTAGAAGAAGGAGAAGTGCAAGAAAAACCTTTAAAACAAGAAAGAAAAGTGAAGGAAGATGAAGGATTTTCGTGATTACCTCGAAGAACAACCCAAGAAGATGAAGATTTGAAGGTTGGGAGATGTTCTTGGCTGGAGAATTCTGTGGGTTTAGAGAGAGAAAGAGAGAGTTTGAGTGTTGTAAATGGTGGAGTGTGAGAGAGAGTGTAGACAGGGATATGAAGTGTAAGAAAGGATTTAATGATTGAAATTTTGGGAAAAGAGAGCATGTGAGAGAGGGTGGCCGATTTTATGAGTGAGAGAGGCTCTCTCTCTCTTAAAATTTAAATTAAATAAGTTCCCTCTTCAATTTTTTTAAAACCCTAATTTTTATAAAAATGCTTCTTTATGTAATTCTTGATTTATTTAAGAATCTTTGTTTTTAACTAATTAATTATGATTTATGTTTGATAATTAAAATTTTATACCTATGATTATATCCCATAACTTAATTATTTAAATTTGATATTACGAGGTTCAAAACAAATCTTATAGTGCATTTAGGTTTTAAAGTTTATAAATTTGGATTTTTGGGCTCTTTATGGTTTTCGGAACATTGATAGATTTTTACTATCATATTGAAATGAAATTAAAAGATTTTAATTTATTTTTAGGGTTTTATGCCCCTTTTCAATTTCAACAAATGTTTGGAGTTCGTTCTAATTCGGGTATTGACATTTCCTATAGTAGCTAGACAACTTACTAAAATCGTAAGAGTCAAGTATATTAGCCTATATTTTTGTTGGATCTTAGTTTCTACAAGATTATGACCGAATTTATACTACTAGGCCATGGCATGATGTGCATATATGGTTTATAGAATGATGCATGAGTCCGAGAATGACCTGAAACTGACGGTTGTCATAAAATAATTTATATCTATGTGTAAGATGAAATTAACTATGCACTCACTTGTTAAAGTGATGATTCCAAACTCAGGCAGCGCTTTGCTTCTAATATTTATTTTCCTTCTACGAAACCTAGTATTATTACCACCAGATTTTAGTCCAATATTTATAAGTGATAATGTTTTATAAGTGTTAAACAATAATTTTCAACTACTATGTACAGACAGGAGCTAGACATGAAAAACCAGAGGGCATGACCATTTTGGCATTATAGCACTTCTGAAATCCAACAACCCAGACGACCCTTCAAACCGGATTCCCCGTACCGTGAGTAGTTAAAAATGTATTATAAAAACACTATAATTTATAATATTTAGCTAATATATATTTTTAAGTTCCTAATACCGATAATAAGTTTAAACATAAGTTATACTTAGAGTGGGGTAAGCATAACTGACTTACAGAGGGGTTTGGCTAGGAACTAGGCTCTGTGGGGGCAGAACTTCCGAGCCGAAAAGCTCTTCTTCTCGGAGCCTTCTGGTGCTCCGGGACTCACCTCTTAGCACTTGGGAAGTACCAAGGCTTGGGAGAGGTTTAGATAGAAGTTAGAGAGAGAAAGAGAGAGAGATAAGGGTTAAGGTGTGAGGAATTGGAGTGAGCCTCACATGGTATTTATAGAGGTTGGTCTTTGGTTACGCTGGGCGTACTCCTCGGAGTATGCTAGGCATACGAGCGTACGTTGCACGTACGAGGACCACATGCCAAACTTCAGATGGAGCGATGTGGAGTCTGCTAGGTTGCGCATGCAAGACCGCGGGGCGTACAACATGGCTAAGCGGGGCGTACTCGTGCCATATGTCACCCTCGTATCCAAACTGTCAAACTTCTAAATCCCCTAACTTTCGCATACAATCTCCGTTTTTGACGTTATTTATATCGACGCGTAGGTGGAGACGTACTATACAATTTTTGTTTTGACTTCGTCGGCAAATTTTGATTTTATTTTTAAAGTTATATTTTAACAGGATTGGACATGTAAAGTCTGTTAAAAATTCATAACTTTGTCATCCGACTTCTGTTTTTGTCTGTCTTTTTATCGTTGAGCTTTTATTAATGAGAACTTCGATTCTTGTTTAGGTTGTGTCGGATAAAAATCGATCGATCTAAAATTCGAATTCCGGACTACATACTGTTATTGCAAATCTTAGAAAAATCATAACTTCCTCACACGAAGTCAGATTCGGACGTTCTTTTTATGAATGCTCTCGGTTTAACGTATACTACGACTTTCATTTAGATCTCTAAGGCTAAAATGGATTTTATCGCAAACTTACTTTTTACGTCACACTGTGTCTTGTTGGTTTTGTCTTGAAACTTCGACATGTCATAACTTCTTCGTTATAAGTCACATTTTGGCGTTCTTTATATCCCTAGAAACTGTGACATCCTCATTTTCACGACCAGAAAAGACCGATTTTGTTGATGCTTTGTAAAAATCAGAGTACTTTTTTTCATAAAAATGTTGCGGAATTTGTTCCTAGAAAAACATGTTAAATACGTTATCAAAACATTTTCGAAGAAACGTATTTTATTCATTTTAAAAAATTTGGGATGTCGTCGTCAATACAAAAACATAAGCATAAACAGACTTTACATTTATTTACACTAGTGATCTACATCTCTTTAATCTCTCAGTGTAATGTGGCTTTATAACAACACCTGTGACATAAATAAACTGAGTGGGTCAGGTTGGGAAACCTGGTGAGTACATATGGTTTTCAACCCACAATAATATAATTATTATGTTCAATCATCAAACAATTAACCCAATTACCCACCCGTATTATCTTCTTTATTCCTAAGTACCCTCTTTAAGGATTTATCCTAAGGGTCGTCTCCTACATCATATTTTACCTCTCATCTCCTTACATCGCATCTCCTTTTATGTTTGTTCCTAAGGACTTTCCCTAAGGATCATCGCCTACATCGCCTAGATAGTATTGATTCAGGGATTACTCCCTCAATACATGCCCACCAAGGGTTAGGGTATCATCGCATGAATACGTAGTTACAACATCGCCTGAACTCGTAATTCATAGTAAGGGGGTTAGAGTATCATCGCATGAACACGTAGTTACAACATCGCCTGAACTCGTAATTCATCACCTACAGGTTATGAGCCTGCTGGTGTTTCCACGGGGTTGTCTATAATAGTCCGTGGTCGCCATCTATACTCTGGTAGATGACTACATCTCCAAATTGTCGGACAAGGTTGTAGTATCCTACATCACCGATTCATCATCACCTATCTATCCCCACATAATTATCATCACCTTCTTATCATCACCTATCTCTCATTATTTTATTTCATCACACACCAACTATTTCATCTACCCATGTTTTATCCCAATATATTTGTAGATATAAAATAAATATACAGTTTAAATCATTTAAAACATGTATAAAATCATTCATCCAGCATAGACAACAAGTATTCAAATAATATGCACACATATCACACAATTTATATAAAATACTTCATATCTATGTATAAGATGAAAGTAACTATGTGTTGGATAAGGTGTCTAAGTCCATAACTTATTTGGTACATACTTGACCCGACCCGACATGGTCCATTTGGGTTGCACTTCACCTAAACGATTTATGGAGTCATGTTATTTAATTAGTTTTAGTCTTAAATTAATTAAGAATTAATTTAGAGATTAAAAAGAAGACTAATTAAATTGTGGGCTATTGTTTTATATGGTGTGGGCTAGTACTCATTAGTTAATGGGCTAGGCTTATATGGAAGTCCATGGATGATCCATGGAGCTTTTAACCCATGGATCCTTGGAAAAGGAAAGGTCATGGGTTATTAGGGTTTCACCCTAATCATGCACACTATATAAGCATGCTTATGTTGCATGAAATAGCCACTAGTGTCACTAGTGTGTGTGCTTGTGTGTGGCCAATTTTATAGTGTGTATACACTCTCTCAAAGTTTTCCAAGAGTTTGTGGTGATTTGTGATTCCATTTGAGGCATTCACACTATTGGTGATTGGCCCTCAAACTCCTTAAGAATCAAACTCATCAATAAGGTATGTAATCTCATCTAATTCTTTTATGTTTAAAAGTACCCCATGCCATGTTAGATAGGTTATGAACCTTGGAAAATTATTATTTTGCATGTATTTAGACAAACATAGATCCAAGGTTTATTAGGGTTGCATGCACACTTAGGAAGTGTTAGATTGCTCAAAACCCAACAGTGGTATCAGAGCCTAGGCTTGCTTGTTTGACACTTGATGCAAAATAGTGAAAAAAGTCGAAATTTTTTGCTGTCTGCATGATGGACTCACCGAGTCCACGGGGGGACTTGCCGAGTCCAAGACAAAATTCATCCTACTCGCCGAGTAGGTTCGTGCACTCGGCGAGTAGAAGGTTCAGAATGCAGATTTTCGACTTTTGCTGCTGGAAATGGACTAGAAACTTTACCCTAAACTGTTTTGATGTTTTAAAACTTATTTTAGTTGGTGTAATGGTTGTTCTAATCCATTTACAATAGCATATATCAAAATTTCATGCTTTGTATATGTTCATATAATTCTTGAAACTTTGATAATCATGTTCATGTTCCTATGAATTTAGAAGATGATGGGAATTATTTGCTAATTGTTTAGGATTAATTCTTGATCATTTATGTGTTTTAATGGAGTCCATAATTTGTCCTCAAGTTATGGATATCCAAAGGTCACTTTTCTTTAACACACATTAAAAACACATAAGTTACATAAAATGAAGAGTCTTCATTTTATGAACCTTTAATTCATAAGTTATGAAATGAAAAGTTTTGAAGAGTTACATAACTTGCCCTCAAGTTTTGGAATTTGGAAAAGTTTCACACACTTTAATAAACTTTAATTCCAACACTTAGAATTTTAAAAGTTAAAATTCAACACTTATACTATTTATAACATTAATGGTTAATTATTATTATTATTATATATATATATATATATATATATATATATATATATATATATATATATATATATATATATGTATAAGAGCAAGTCGTTTTACAGTTAGTAGGCCTCATTCACGAAGCCGGTCTATAAGGTGGGTATAAGGTTGTTGCCTATAAAATGGCAACTTAATGGGTGTCCACTCTCACCCACCGCTTGCTTGATCGGTGGAGGGTCGTTAGCCGAACGGGTAGGACAATGACTTTCAATTCTCATTAAAAGTATAATGAATATTATAAAGTAACTAAATATTATTTTTATTTAATTCCCAATCTTAGTTACTTTAGGAAAAATGTGAATTTGGTGCTAGCCCATGGAATTCACACTTTGTACCTTACCAAGTCGTTGGTGGAGCGTGTGTGGTTAACCGGCACACTAACTTGGACTAGTAAGGATCACGCAGGGTGACTTAATGTTTGTCATAGATCAATGGAGCGTGTGTGGTTAACCGACACATTGATTAGGTGATAATCTTAAGGGTACCAAGTGAATTGGTATGGTTATTCACACCTTGTTTTGTGATCCTCGGCATCCCAGTCACAAAATTTGAGAGGGCACACTCGAGATTGAAACATGCCATTGAAAAGTTCAATGAATCTCAAAAGATCTAGGAATTTCAAATCCAATTAAAACCTAATAAATTATTTCGTTTTTCATGATGGAAATTGGTGAATCGTCATTCGTCTACCTTCAAATATTTTGTAGCTTGGATTACGGCATCCCTCTTCCAAATTATAAAATATTGTGTTGGGTCCTAGCCTTAATATTTCATATTGGGTGTTATATTAAGGACTTTGAATCAACTAACTTGATTTTCTCCCATTATAGATGTCTGGTTTAGACAACTATGATCTTCCCAAATCTCTTGAAGATGGTGTCCCTCAACATCATGCTTCACTTCCTCCACCTCCTCTAATTATTCTCCCTCACCCACAAGTTCTTGAAAAGTTTAAAGTCACTCAATCCCTATTGGCAAGCATAATCTATGTGTGCTCACATCTTGGAGATAAAGTCACATATTGACAAGCCGGGAAAGTTGGGTGTTAAAGTCTCGTGAAAGTTGGATGTTCAATCCCTTTCTTAGTAACATAGTGAGTCTCTTTGGGACTACTATGAGATGACCCTTAATGATCTTATCTATTTGCTTGGTGTTGTGGAATCAGCAATGATTTGGAACACCAGTAAAGAAAATTTGATTAAAAGAACAACTTACCAAGTCTTAAATGGACATTGACAATGGTAGCATTGGATATCTAGAAAAAGATTTCTCTTCCCAATGGAAAGGGATCGGCCATAGTCAACTCGGTTGACCAAATGGTAAAGAGAAAGGCTAAGTCTGAGATAGTCCCATGTGTCATTACCAAAGGGTCCATGTGTTTTGTTGCCAAAGGAAGGGACATTGGTTGCGAAGCTGCCCTATTCACCTGAAAGGTCATAAGGTTGATCAAGTCAAGAGGTTTGACTCTACTTCGGGTAAAGTCCACTGACTAACTCTATTAAGTTTCTATTTGGAGATTATTATTACATAATATGAATGGGTCTCATGTTGATGTTTTAAGAATCAAAGAAAAGATAGGAAGCTTAAAGTAAGTATATGTTGATACTGATTGCGAAGGTGGGTTTCGATCGCATGGTTCGGTAATCAGAATTTTGAGCTGTTGCTTAAGAGTTATAATATATTGCTTATGAATACATAACAACAAGGTTTTCATGTGGATTGTAAGAATAAGTTTTTCCGCAAAGTTTTAAAATAAAAGGAAAAAAAAGGTTTTAATTTTATTTATTTTAAAAATATCCTTACAATGGCATCTGTGGAAAATTGTTGCTTATATGTTTCCAGTAATAGCAATATTGGAAAGTGGATTTGATTCCTTCATTTGTGGTAGTATCTGAATGAAGAAAGTTTTTCATCACCCAAGTTTCAATTGGACAGAAACTTGGAATCATACAAGTTGTATTGTATGATGAATGAGAATTTTCATCTTTGAAAATTAAGACTAATTCTTTGATCACATGTATATGTGAGTCAATTGAAGGACTAAGGGATTAGGTACACTGGGTGTGCGCTGGTCAAGGTCCACGACAAAGATTGATTTGTCATGATTTACTAAAGATTAGTAAATATGATTATACTTATAAGGTTAAGTATAATTCTGTAACATTGGACAGGATACAATGTATGACAAAACAAATGAGAAGAATCAACTTAGGCAGAAAGATAAAAGTTTCTCAAATTTGAAAGGATGGGAGAGTACTTTAGTATCATATTTCATGATCATCTTAATGATTATGAAACCATATCACAAATTCATACTCTAAGGACGTCTTAGTGCATTGTTATGGCTAAGAAAAGAGGTCATGAATTGTTGCATTGGTTAAAATCAAGAAAATGAGTCATACTTCGTTCAAAAACAATTCTTAGAGTCATACTCCAAGATTGTAACCTTGAGTGACATAAAGGAAGATTTATTAACACTAGTCAAATGTAAGAGTAAAATGTTTTCTACTCTTGTACATTTGAGATTGGTAAGTTGTGATGTCTTGGATGAGACAAAGATCAACTAAGACCAATTGTGTGAAGTGTTAGTCTTGATAAGAATCCGCACTATCCCTTGAATATTTGTTTTGTCAAGGAATGGTTCTTGACTGGGGAAACTTATATGTCAAGGGGACAGTGGGAGCCTTAAAGATCCTAAAAGAGTTTCAAGATTTAATCAAGAGTAAAACCTGTAATTTATCACTAGCACACGACTTAAGGTTTGCAACCTATCATGTTGACATAATTCTTATTTCTGTACCTACTTCAAATAAGTTGAATTTGCATGTGAGTTATCAGAGTTCAACTTGGAAGCATTGGTGGGCCTTGTGCTACCAAGGTGACAAGAAACTAAGATTGAACAAGTTTAATCCATGTAAGGCTGAATTTGTCACTAACCTTATCTTGTGATTATGGTTTTGACAAATTCACATGGATAGGAACTCATACACTATAAAATCTAAGTGTTATAAGGTTTATCTCCGATTCATGAAAATGATGGTGAGGAAACGCTTTCACTAAGTAGATTTTACGTAGATATCAATTGTGTTATTTGCATTTTCAAAAGTCGCTAGTGGAGCGCGTGTGGTTCACCGGCACACTAACATGGACTTGTGAGAAATGGCAACGGTCTAAACAATTAAGACTATGATTACGGTATCCCTTTCCATGGTTCAGAAGTCCAACAAATTTCTGGAAATATGTCAGAGCTAGTGGGAGCATAAGTGTTATGCTGATAATCATCATGTTAGTGGGAGCATGATTGTTACGTTTAGTGTTGCAAGTTAGCAATGTTAATTACAGAAAACAAAGTTTCAATTCGTGAAGTTGCAGGGGTTGAAAAGTTGTTTTGCTATAATTAAGGGAGAGGAAATTATACTTCGTTTCAATTCTAAAGCTTAGATTGAGATTTTAATCATCTTTAGTGAAGAATATATATATATATATATATATATATATATATATATATATATATATATATATATATATATATATATATATATGAATTTTATGCTGGAATGGTTCAACTTGAAGAAATTCTATATATATTGCATTTTCAAAATTTGATTATGATTACGGCATCCCTCTTCATCATAGTTAAATTTTGAAAACATGGCAAATAAAAAATATTGTAGCAAAAGAGTTGTCTAGTATCATGTCTTTATGTCAAACATCATGAATCGTGTCCCATATGCTTCGGATATAGGATCGATTGCATCTGCTATAATATTCATCTTTTCTAAATTTTCCAAATGCTTAAGGCATTGAGAAGGGAAAAGTCTAGAACTGGATATGACTAAAGTGATTAAGCAATTATCGAGGACAATCTGAGGTTCGCCAAAGATTGGTTGCTCAGGGAAAGTTGGAAGTATGATGTAAAGGACCGTATTGACATGTTCTGAAAAGAAGTAACTCTTGTTCGGAAGTGATAGTCAAAATGGGACTATGGAAATGTCTCCATAGGTGGAAGTTATTCAATCTATGTAAGATTAGAAAACCTTAATGCAAGAAGGATGTTCAAAGCAATGTACTTTGAATATGAGACTTCCATTCCATAGAGGTTGACCTTCTTTGGAATACTCTGTAATGACTGGTGACAAGGTTTTGGTGACTTTGTGCATAATCATTACAAGAGGAACATTGCATAAAAGCTTAAAATCTAACAGATTTTTTGGTAAATGATAGGAATCGGGGATTCTCACATTTTCAATAAGGATTTGGGATTGTGAAATGAGTATCAATGGAATCATGTTCAGTTGATCTACATCACAATGTAAGGATCATAGAAAACATAGTGTGCATACTTGGAGTATGGCATAACTGTTGTTTAGAAAAACAAAGTGTACATGCTAGGAGCATGGGACGACTGTTGTTTTTTATTCAAGTCTTAAGTTGATTGTTTGAAACATTATACAATGAATAATGTGTAATCAATATGGTGATAAATAAAAGGTGGTTCTATTTATATTCAAAAGGGTTCTGAGACCATATTGGATTCGATTATTATTGTGTTTCACTTTGCATGTTTTGACTTCCAAAATAGCTAGGTTATTCTTTCCGAATGACTAAGTTATTTAAACACTCCACAGTCGTTCATATGTTAGAAGTAGGTATGAATCAAGACTGTCATGAATCGACTTTGTAGATGGCTAAATGGGTTTAGTCATAGCAATGGTTGCTACAACATTCATGAGTGCTCATAAGTTATGAGTATTGGAATAAACTCATGCTCACTTGTATCACTTCATGGAATATATCTCGAGTGATCGTGAGACGGTAATATCATATAAATCTTCAAACCTAGAGATATGAGTTTTTACCTATGAGTTGGTTGTGCATTGATTGCACGTAAAAGCATCAGTAACTTGATGTTATAAAATGTGCCTTTGTGTATAATTCAACAAGTAGTAGAACAAGCATATGAGTCGAAGTTTATCTGTTCCTTCTAGAAATAGAAGCAATATCTGGGCCCCTCGATGATTTTGTTGTGACCTATGTACCGGCCGGTTAGAACTAAATTGATGTGTTCAATTAAGTTCTTTGTCAAACAAATCGAAAATCGGGAAACAAACTGCTGGACAATAAGTACGACGTTGTTCCATGTATTTGTCCGACTGATATCATGAGAACAGAGGATTATATGATCACTTATCTAAAATGGCGCTTCATAGTTCAACAGAGTTTTCGAGAGCTACGATTGCTGGTTGGTTCCTGAAGTAACATACGCAAATATAGTTATTAGACTTATCCAAGTGGGAGTCTGTTGGATAAGGTGTCTAAGTCTATAACTTATTTGGTACATACTTGACCCGACCCGGCATGGTCCATTTGGGTTGCACTTCACCCAAACGATTTATGGATTATTTTATGAGAATTGTATACTTACGATTTATTAATATATTATAAGTTATAATATATTAATATGAAGTCATGTTATTTAATTAGTTGTAGTCTTAAATTAATTATGAATTAATTTAGAGATTAAAAAGAAGACTAATTAAATTGTGGGCTATTGTTTTATATGGTGTGGGCTAGTACTCATTAGTTAATGGGCTAGGCTTATATGGAAGTCCATTGATGATCCATGGAGCTTTTAACCCATGGATCCTTGGAAAAGGAAAGTTCATGGGTTATTAGGGTTTCACCCTAATCATGTACCCTATATAAGCATGCTTATGTTGCATGAAATAGCCACTAGTGTCACTAGTGTGTGTGCTTGTGTGTGGCCGATTTTATAGTGTGTATACACTCTCTCAAAGTTTTCCAAGAGTTTGTGGTGATTTGTGATTCCATTTGAAGCATTCACACTATTGGTGCTTGGCCCTCAAACTCCTTAAGAATCAAACTCATCAAAAAGGTATCTAATCTCATCTAATTCTTTTATGTTTAAAAGTACCCCATGCCATGTTAGATAGGTTATGAACCTTGGAAAATTATTATTTTGCATGTATTTAGACCAACATAGATCCAAGGTTTATTAGGGTTGCATGCACACTTAGGAAGTGTTAGATTGCTCAAAACCCAACACTATGCACTCACCTGATTAGGTGGTGACTCGGTACTCGGACAGCACTTCGTTATCTCAAAGCAATTTTCCCTCGACAAAACCTAGTATCATTACCACTAGAGTTTAGTCTAACGTTAACCGCGACTAATTAATAGTCTAGCTATTATTACTATTATATAAGCGTTAAAAAATACTTATATAACCCATAATAATAGCCCAAATACTTATTATAAGGTCCTAATAACATTACTATGTTGAAACATAAGCTATACTAAAGATAGGATAAGTACAACTCACTTACAGCGGGTTTTCTCGAAAACTGGGCTTCGCTGGAGTAGCGTTCCCAAACCGAAAGGCTATTTTCTCGGGACTCTGGCAGCCTCGGGGCTTCCTTCGGGTGCTAGGGGGT
This sequence comes from Lactuca sativa, assembly GCF_002870075.4. Classification (NCBI taxonomy): domain Eukaryota; kingdom Viridiplantae; phylum Streptophyta; class Magnoliopsida; order Asterales; family Asteraceae; genus Lactuca; species Lactuca sativa. The sequence continues at coordinate 197,201,365 of NC_056627.2, read as the reverse complement.
TTACCTAGACTTTAGGGGCCTTAAGGGGAGCTAGAGAGAGAGTTTAGAGAGAGAAAGTAGAAGAGGGTGTGAGAATGAATGGAACCCGACAAATCTATTTATAGTGTGCAATCCTGATGGACTCACCGAGTAGGAGGACCTACTCACTGAGTTGGTGCCATGTGTCATCATCTGATGGCTTTCCTTGGAGAGAAAGCAATGGCTGTGATCGCACCACGTCACCCAATATCGCGTATCAGCCTCCTGACTTAGAAAAATCATGTCTCTCGCATACGAGCTCCGTTTTTGATGTTCTTTATATTCACGCGTAGGTAAAATCAAGATCTACAACTTTCATTTAGACTCCGTCGGCTAATTCTCGACCGATCTTAAATTTAACAGTAGGAGGAGATTAGACTACTAAATGACCGCAAAGAATTCGTAACTCCTTCATACGGACTCCGTTTTCGTCTATCGTTTTACCGTTCAGTTCCTATTAATGAGTTCTTCAACTCTCATTTAGGTCGCGTAAGCCAAAAACCGTTCGAACTAAAATTCGAGTTTCAGGCCGTGCACTACTAAGCCGAATCTTAGAAAAATCATAACTTCTTCATACGAAGTCAGATTTGGGCGTTCTTTGTATGGATTTTCTCGGTTTAACATATTCTAAGACTTTCGTTTAGGTCGCTAAGGCTAAATCTCGCTCTGTCGTAAATTCACTATTTACGCTTCCTGGTGCCGTGCCGGTTTTGCCGTAAAACTTCGACGGGCCATAACTTCTTCGTTATAACTCGGATTTCGGCGTTCTTTATATGTAAGGAAACCTTGAGACATATTGTATAACTTGGTTAAGACTATTTATTATAAATAATCTTTTTCTAAAAAGTCATTTTCGACACTTATTGTCTCTAAATTGACTAGCCCGGATTTGCGGGCGTTACAACCATCTCCCCCTTAGGATGATTACGTCCCGGAATCAAACGAAATAAGATTGTATAATGACTCCATACGTTATATCTTCATCCTAGTTAATAAGTGTAACTTCTATGTTGCTTCGAATGGGTATCTAACTCTTGGACTCCTTGACTGTAGGCGGTGCTCGGTCTTGCACCTGCTCGTTAGACTTTCAATCATGACCTTCGTGTCACAACCTCATTCTTTATCAGAGACTCCTTCTTCTTTTTAACAAACTTAGGATAAGTTAATTTGATTACTACAATTGATCGATGTGTCATATTCTAATGACTTATCATCGTATGTAACAACGCTTAGACTCAGGTCTCTTAGAGTCAAATTTCGGAATGGAATATGCCTTCCTTCATGGTGTAATGTGATGTAATCACATTTTAACATGTAGCATTTCTAGCTACCAACTTCTTTAACAACAAGCGTGATACTTCTATTGATCGCTTTGATTTCAATCGTGTGGTTTAAGTCGGATACTACATCGAACTTGGTTCTCTGAACCACGCAACATACTCATCATAGTCGGACTCGATTCGATATGACCACTAGGGTCAGAATATCAAAAATCTTTTTAGTCATTACCGAAATGATTGTAATGACATACTTGAATAAAACGGAATCAGTTACTAGCTTCTTGGTAACCTTGTGACTTTCCCTGATCCAAGTGTGAGTCCTGTGCTTCCAGTAGTATATGCATCTACTACCTTTCACACCTACTCATACTCATCCCAAGTATTGTCTTGAAGTCCCCAAGTCACCATACAAGAAAATCACATAACAGTTTAGCACATCAGATAACAAAACGAAGGCTTTATTATTTCTCGAAACTATTACATAGGTGTTCAGGTTCACCCTAGACTATGCCTCTAATAGGCTACATCATACAATACTATGGCTACTGTATAACTTGATCTTCGAATATGAAGTTCTCATCCTTGATTCCTCGCATGGTTTTCTACTTCGTCGAGGATCATGTGGAATGCCCTTGGCCTTAGTGGTGTGTTTAGCTTTGCTGCTTCGTTTTTCTTTGGGCAATTTCTAGACAGGTACCCCTTGCCTCCACATACATAGCATACTTTATCATTATGTGTACAATCCTTGGAATAGTGACCAGTCCTTCCACACTTGTAACAAGTCACTTCTTCGTTGCACTTCCCACAATGCTTCTTCTTGCATTTATCACACCATCTCGCTTCACCTCCTTCTCCTCTTCCGAGCTTTGAGAATTTAATTTCCTTGTTGGACTTGAAGATCCTTCAAACTTTCTCTTCTCGCCAACCTCCATCTTGATGGCGGCTCTTCCCTTGATCATATCTTCAACAAACTTGGCAGCCCAGATAGTTGCCTCTAGAGTAGGTGCTTGACGTACTGGCACCGCATACTCGCAGGGAAGTCCCTTTGCGTACTTGTCAACTTTTGTTAGCTTGTATGGGACAAGGCACAAAGGAAACTCCATTTTTTCCATGAAGTTGTTGGTGTATTCATCGATGAACATGCTTCCTTTCTTCAAAGTTGGCAATTGGTTCTCTAGCTCGAACATGTTTTGGGTTGAGCAGTACTTTCGTTTGAATTGCACCAAAAATTCTGTCCATGTTAGCTGTAAATCTTCCCCAGGGTGTTCCACCAGCGAACAGCGCCTCCTCTGAATTGACGTACTGCAAACGTGGTTTGTAGCTTGCCTTTGCAACCACATGTCATGAAGGCTAATTCCATTTCTGAGATCCAATCCATGACTCCGATCGGATCTTCCTTCCCGGTGAAAGTAGATGGCTTGCAAGTTAGAAAATCTTTGTACTTGCATCCATTCCTCTCGAGTCCTTCGTCTTGATTGTGCCTCCTAATCACCGGTGGATCAACTTGACCAACGGTCCTGCTATCGTTCCCTTCCTCGGACTGCCTGTCATTCAGCTCAGGCTGTTTAATAGGCATCGTAAGTTCCTCTCGAGTTTGTTGAAGTAAACGCCTTGTTTCCTCCATTTGATGATCCAACATCATCTGGATCAACGCTTGAACTCCGACCATCGTGATTGGCTCAGGAGCGGCTATGATATTGCCATATTTATACCTATTTTTAGGCAATATTTAAGTACATTTTTATTAAAAAGTTGGTAATTTGTTTAGAATAATGGTACTTATGAGCTTAAATGTTATTTACAGCCAAAAAGAAGACATTTTGAAGAAAAGGGACTGAAAGCGTTAAAGAAAGAAACTTTGGGAATTAAAAGAGTAAAACTGAAGAAAATCTAGAAAAAGATTATTCACGACGTGAGACTTAAAGGATTCACGACATGAATCGTTGGTTCTAGAAGATATGTACGCGGGTGAAGGAATCCTTGACGGGCACGGTTATCGACAACTCACGACGTGAATTTATTACTATTCACGATGTGAATTTATGGATATCAGCAACTATATAAATCCTTGACCATCACGAATAGAGGAAGCTTTTGGCAGAAGGAAGGAGTTCCAGAAGATGATTTAGAGAGAAAGAAAGGTTCTGGAAGAAGGTTTTCAACACCAAAAAGAATAGAGGTTTATATTTTAGTTAAATAAGAACATGTCTCTCATTATTTTTAGCTATGTTGGTTTAGTTGCTATGATGAGCAGCTGAATCTAGCTACTCTTGGTTAGCTAGATGAAGCTTTAAACTTATGACTAGTTCAATGTTTATGGATTAATTTTAGTTGGTAAAAATTGCTTGTGTTTGATTTGTATAACCTAGCATGCTATTGTTTTTTTTCTAATTGCTTGATTGCATGTTCTGTGTAGCTTAGTGAGCATTAAACTGCATGAACTTGTTTACCTAATGATTTAGTGAACATTGAATTGTTAGAGCTAGGATTGACCAATCTTAGTTAGTAATTAGAATAAATAAGCTTAGCTGTGCTAGAGAACGTGTATTGTGATCATAATTGCGTTTATATAACAAGTTTTACATAGCATATTTACATTCATAATTAGTTATGTGTTTAATTATGTGTGAACATACATGGTTTGACATGAATTAGTTAATTATTGGTAAAGTTAGAACTAAATTTCTAATACAACTAAAAACCAACTTAATAATCCGTAATCATTAGCTAGCTATAAGGGAGAAGTGGATTCAAACTAAACAAGAGTGTGTTTTTATTTATTGAATTTGATTTAAGTTCATATGATCTTGTAAAACCAGATAAAATCCCTTTTAAACTTGTTAATAATTAGGTTAATTTAATAGTAAGTAAATTAATTAGTAACACCGTTCCCTGTGATCGACACCCGACTTACCCAAGCTATACTGTAATCTGACTAGGTACACTGCCTATAAGTGCATAGTTATTTAAGTTTGTTAGGTTGTAAATATTAAAATTAGTGGGTACTTTTGTGCACATCAAGTTTTTGGCGCCGTTGCCGGGGAACGGCTTAGATTATTAGTTTATTTAGTTGCATTAGATTAATCGACCCCTTTTTGTGGAATAAAATCTGCAAAAAGGTTAATTGGTTATTTATTTTTGTTAGCTTAGCTTAGTTTATTTTTTTTCTGTTTCTGTCACAGAGTTCACGACGTGAGTTTTAATAAACTCACGACGTGAAAGCTGAGATTTCAATTTTTAGTTTTTCTTATTTTAGTCCAATTTTACGTTTTTTTAGTTCAGCAAGTTGCAGGAGTTCATGAACAGAGGCTCAAACATACCCTTGGTGCCACCACTTGAAGATCCCGAGTCTACAATTCACAAGAAAAAGACACCCTTACAAGAATTGAAGTCAACTTTTTCAAGGAAGTCGGGAAAGAAGACAAGAGAGTCAAGTTCATCTGCGAGGCACAACAGCAATATTGAGCACTTGGATCAAACACCCGTCCAAACCGAGTCCGAATACGATACCGAGCCGGAATTTGAAGAACACACGAGCGAACCCGAGAACGAGACAATGAACTAGATGGCAGCAATTGAAGAGATGTCCATGGGAGCTTACAAGAAGCGGATCCGAGAAGATGTGGGTCCCGGTTTAGTCCAACCCGCAATACCTGCCACTGCCACATTCGAGTTGAAGGGGCACATATTGACTGAACTGAAGAACATCCCATTTCTCGGGAAAGATCATGAGGATGCTTTTAAGCATCTAGATGAAGTCAATGACATTGCAGATTACTTCAATGTCCTAAATGTCAACAGAAACACAGTCTTGCTTAGGATGCTTCCCATCACTTTCAAAGGAGCTACTAAGGAGTGGTTAAAAGCACTTCCACCGGGTACAATTACCACTTGGGCTCAAATGCGTGAGCAATTCCTGGACCAGTTTTGCCCGCCATCCAAGATAGCCAAACTCAAGAAGGCAATAACAAACTTTGAGCAACAGTCGGGGGAGTCATTATACGAAGCATGTGACAACCCGAAATTTCCAATTGTATGAACATCATCTATTCAATAGAAGCTAGTTCAGTTCAGTGATTTTCAAGCTTTTCCGAACAAGTTTGTGTACATTAGGGTTTATGTTTTGGATGATATCAGGAGAGTGGATACTCCTGGTTTTGTGAAACTTGGGCATTTCAAGTTTCATACTGTTGCAGTCCAATATCAGGAATGAAAATATTTTCTGTCAAAATATTCCAGGACTATAAATAGTTTTCTGAATTAAATTAATTCATTATTCACAATTCCAAATAGAGAAAAGCCATATTCTCTCTGACGGATCTTCGGGTTTTCATCCCAGATTGTGAGTCTACTTTTCTATATGTGTTTCAATACTTGTTTAATGCTTATTAACAAAAATAACATGTTTAGATTACAAGATCCGGGAGTTTACCGCCCAAGAACGTTCTTGGGGAGTAAACTCCAAAATGGAACTTTAATGCGTTCTAGACCCATTCCTATGTTAGAGGACTTAACAAGGACGTAGTGTATGATCTTTGTAGCCTAGAAAGCATCCAGGAAACACAAGTTCTTGGAGTTTACGGCCAAGGAACTACCTTGGGCCGTAAACCCCTTTTAAAGGGCAATTAGTGCCCTAAAACTTCCCCAAATGCTTAAGGACTTAAACCCTCAATTACTTGTGCTTATTTAAGACATCTAAACCCATAAAAATCATAAGTTTCTAGGAGTTTACGGCCAAGAACTCCTCTTGGGCCGTAAACCCCTTTTTGTGGGACAAAAATCATTCCAAGCTACCCTTAAGCCTTTAGACAATTTACCTTGCACCTTTGGGACTAGAATGGAGAGTGGAAAACATAGAAATCACTCCTTGGAAGGAGTTTACGGCCAAGGAACATGACTTGGGCCGTAAACTCCAAGTGAAGGCACCAAAGTGTGCCTCTTGTCCCCATTAGCCTTAGATAAATTCATGGATGCCATTCTTGATGTTTAAGTGCCTCAAATCAATTAAATTCCTAGAGTTTACGGCCGTAAACTCTAAGGTGAAGGACCTTAGGCCGTAAACTCCCATATAGAGTGTTCTAAAGCCTTAAACTAATTCATGTGTTATTCCAATAAAGCTAGGAGTGTTCTAAGGTCAAGATAACACCACAAAACACCCAAAAAACACCATTTGAGGAGTTCACGGCCATAAACCTATGAGTTTACGGCCGTAAACTCCAAGGTGTGGGGTTTGTTGGTTGGTGAACTCCTATACAAGGCCCTTTGATGTTTCAAACCCTTTTGCCTTGTCCCGTAGCAACTTAGATGCAACCATTTGGACCTTAAACACTCATAAAAGTGTTTAAATGATTTCTAAGTGTCTTAACTTATTTATTTAAGTTATTATTTGTCTAATTAGTTATATATATGCTTATTATATGATAACTAGGCTCGTGCGTGTAAACCAGTCTCCGTTTGTCACCTAGCACTGTAGCCGACACTGCAATTCAAACGACTCACCACAAGTGAGTTCATACCCCTTGAATCAACCTTTGAAATGATTTTATGTGTTTTAAATACTTTATGGGGGGGGGGGGATACAAGTCAAATACTTATAAGTTATTACTTCAATCACATGTGATTGTGTTTAATCACATGTGATTAATAACTAGGAAAACAACGATTTTCACACTGTTCAAACTGTTTTTCAACTGCTTTACTATCGAAATGTTTTTACAAACTGTTTTACTATCCAAACTTACTTATAGACTGTGATTCAATCAAATGCTTCTTATATAATTAAACTGTTTTATCAAATTATGCTTTCAAAATGATTTATAGCTCGACATCAAGCCAATCTTCTCTTGAAATTATAATATGCTTCAAAATGTTTTATGAAAACTTATTTATGCTTTATATATACAATTGCATGCCCATATATGTATAGATATATAAATAATGTTCAAAAGGCTTAGGAATGCCATCCGCCCTATTTCCTTTTCCTCGATTTGGATGTGGTCTGGTGGGATTTCGGGTGACCATCCGAAGGTCGTTTCCATATTACTTATATATCATATATACATGTATAGACATAAAAGTACTTCCATATTCATGCTCATCAGTACATCATTAGCTGGTTACCATCGGGGTAACGCAGGATCATACATACACAGATATACTAGAAACAATACATATACAGATATACTAGAAACAATACATATACAGATATACGAGAAACAATACATATACAGATATACGAGAAACAACACATATACAGACATACGAGAAACAATACATATACATAAATACGTAATAATTGTGATCCACTGTATCGGGCATGCCTTAATTGTCATGGCCCGAGTTGTAGCCAGAATTCTCCTGGAGGGAGAGCGTGAGTTTGCGTATAGATCTATACTGGATTGACTATCCTACACCTTGCTGCTAGCTACAGCCGGACCTGCAGGTCTGCGGGTGCCAAACGTCATTTCTTTTTATTACGACCATTCATTATGTCGTTGTTACCAGTCGATAGCATGGTGCAATTTATCACGTTATGCCTTAATATAAATCCGGTTTAAGGTAGTAGTATTTAGTACAGCAGTAGTCTTATTATACAAAGCTACAGTACTACAATGATTTACCCATTACATATTTTAGTGATAATCTCACTTAAGCATTAGTGTACAAACTATATTTTTAACAAATGATAGTTATACTTGGGTAATTACATACTTTTACAACAGACAAGTTTACAAAACAGTTTAGCCTTGGTAGAAGGTTACTTTTATAGAAAATATAGGATTTTCTGAGAGATTCAAACTTTTTCAATCACTTTCAAACATTTGCTTACATTTTTACAAACTTATACATTGAGACAGGTTCAAACGTTTTTACAAGAAACATTGACACTAAAATACTTATGAACTCACCAGCTTAATGCTGATAAACTCTTTCAAAATAACTTGTATTCTCAGGTCATCAGTAGACAGGTACCGAGGCCAGCTTTTGAGAAGATGGAGTGCTTTCAAGACTCATCTCATATTATTTTGTGTTTCATTATTTTTGGTGTCTATAACTGTACAGAACACACTTGTATTAAAATTATATATTTAATGCAATGGATGATGTTGTTTGCTTATTTACATTTGCTGTGTTGTGATACTATACATGTCGTCCTCCGCCCCAGAACGTTTCCGCCGTTCTTGGTTTTGGGGTGTGACAGATTGGTATCAGAGCATTGTTTATAGTGAATCAAGTATATCAACCCATAAAAGATATACTAATCTATAAACCCAAAAAGGGACTAAAACACTCTGACCAAGAGTCTATACTTTAAATAATAAAATATTTAATTAAGTATACTAGTCTGCATTCATACTAAAATCAGTGTCACAATGACAAGAACAAAAGTATTACGATTGTTGAATATCACAAGTGAGCTCGGGGATGTATGGTCAGTCCTGGGAATGGCATAGCCTGATCAACTATGCTGGTCCTAGGAGTGATTAGCATATGCCCTAGAATGGTTGTGATATGTTAACAAGTCTAAAAACTTACCAACAATACCACAAGAAGATCAGTAGAACTTAACCTTAAAATACTATAGGAGTATTTTGTTCTACTAGTTACACGTATACTATATCCTTATACCTCTCTTCTTGCGTAGATCTAAATGGCTGGATTCCATCATGGCGACCCGTACTTTCCCAATGAAGGCAATGCCGGGTGGATCGATGAAGAGCCCGAAGATGATCATCTAATCCCTTTGGATGATCACCTCGCAGAAGGTTTTTCAGATGGATCTGACTCCGAGCATGAAGTCAACAACCTACCGCTGGTAGGTCAAGCCCCGAACAACAACCCTCGACCAGCGTTTCCAGGTCCTACACCCATGTGGGCAAACAATCTGAATCGCTGGAGTGATGAGCAGGGTCAGCCCTTACCATACTTTGGGGACCGAACCTTTTACAATGTTAGCGATAGTGGCTCTGCTGATAGAGTTCTGCCGGTAATCATCTGCTGAATAGCTCGTAATGTCGAGCAAGGTCGAGCAGCCATCGACCGGGTCATGGAGATTGACGCCAATTCAGGTGTCAATACAGTCCGCATCCGCCGTCTTGAAGAAGACATGGAATGGACCCGGAGAACCAACGAAACTCTACAACAACAGTTGGCTGCCTCCCGTGCTGAAGTCTTAGAACTTCGAGCTCGTCAGAGAGCTCAGGACCGACACCTTCAAGAGATGTTTCGCCAAGTGTCTGACCTCAGGGATCGCCCGAGAAATTCCCATCGCCATTAGATGATGTCTAGTACATCTCTGTCTTTTGATTTAGGGATAGCCTTGAACTTATGTGCTCTAAGTAGCACTTGTCTGTGAAATATTCCTAACTTTCGGTACTCTAATTAGGAATCTAGGACTGTCAGTATTGTCCTTATGGTATGATGTAAGACCTACTGTTAGGTCGATTTTCCTTGAACTTATTACATCAGTAATACCCGTACTATTGAAATCTATCTAAATTGTGGGAAAAATTTGTACACTTGTGTATTCCTACTAATATTCCTTATGGTGATTTCAAACACTCATTCAACTATTGGGCTATGGTTAGTTAGTCCATGGGTCACTCTCACATTGCTTACAAATTGATTCTTATCATCCTTCTTGTTTTTATAAACTTATAGCTGAAGGATGCCTCCTCGCAAGTCTCCCAGAAATAGGAATAATCCTGTACCTCCACCGCCTCCACCACCTGCAGTCATCGATACTGCAGCCCTGAATGCTGTCGTAGCCGCAGCAGTGGCAACTGCCATGGCTCAGTATCACTCATCGGATGCTAGCAGAGGTGGAACCCCTGTTGAATCTATCCCAGTTGAAATCCCTGTGCGCTCGAGAGAGTGCTCTTACAAGGATTTTACAAACTGCAAGCCGAAGCCTTTCTATGGCACCGGCGGAGTCATTGCTCTCTCGCAATGGTTCGAGAAGACTGAATCAGTCTTCGAAATCTGTTCGTGCCCTGCAGCATTCAAGGTGAAATATGCCGCGTGCACCTTCGAGGATAAAGCCCTAACGTGGTGGAACGGCCACGTCAAAGCCCTAACTCTCGTCGTGGCTAACGACATGGGCTGGGCAACGATGAAAGACCTCATGACTGAGGAGTATTGCCCGAGGGGCGAAGTCCAGAAGTTGGAACATGAACTCTGGAATCTGACAATGAAGGGCACCAACGTGATCGCTTACACTGCCCGCTTTAGCGAACTGGTGGCCCTATGCCCTAACATGGTTCCCACTGAAGGGAAAAAGATTGAGCGGTATGTATGGGGGCTAGTGCCTCCGTACCAGGGGAATGTCTTAGCATCCAACCCTGCTACCTTCGACAGTGCCAAGCGATTGGCACAAAGACTTATTGACCATGGAGTCAAGACCCCTGCAACAACAACCACCCTAGCCATCCCGGAACCCTCTAAACCCGCTGGCAACAAGCGGAAGTTCTGGGACGAGAAGAAGAAGCAGCGTGCTTCAAAGAAACAGCAAATCGTAGCAGTACATGCTACGGTAGCCCCTACTGCTGTTACTGCTCCGGGGAAGCAGTATTCTGGAAGTTTGCCGAAGTGCAACAAATGCAACTTCCACCATAACGGCGCCTGCCGTGAAATGCAGTGTTCTAACTGCCACAGAAAAGGACACACCGTCCGATTCTGTAGGTTCCCGGCGCAACCGATCTCCCAAGTTCCTGGCTCTGGCGTGAGCCCAACTTGCTATGGATGTGGCGAAACAGACCACTTTAAAAGGGACTGCCCTAAGGCGAGGAATGCTGGAGGAGCAGGGAGGGTACTAGCAATAGGCCATGGGGAAGCAGTTGCTGACCCGACAGTGGTGACTGGTACGTTCCTCCTTGATAACTCCTATGCATGCATTCTGTTCGATAGTGGAGCGGAGCGAAGCTTCGTAAACCACAAATTTGCTCGCATGCTTAAGCAACAACCACACGCACTTAATGAACAATTCACAGTAGAAATGGCCAATGGGAAAACTGAAAGTACTAATAGCATATACTTAGGTTGTCTTCTAACCTTAGATAACCATTCATTCCTAATTGACCTTATGCCGGTCTCGATAAAAAGTTTCGACGTTATTATCGGCATGGACTGGTTAAGTCTTCATCGCGCCGACATCATGTGCTACGAGAAAGCAGTCCGACTAAACCTCCCGTCTAACGAGACTCTTATAGTCTACGGCGACAAACCTGGTGCGAGTCTTCGCATTATTTCTAGTATTCAGGCTCAGAAATATCTGCGCAAAGAATACCACGCATTTCTTGCTCACGTCGTCGACACGAACCTAGAAACGAAAGAACTGAAGAACCTCCCAGTAGTGAGCGACTTTCCCGACATTTTCCCAGAAGAACTACCCGGGTTACCTCCGCAACGACAAGTCGAGTTCAGAATAGACTTAGTCCCAGGAGCTACCCCAGTAGCCAAGTCGCCCTACCGTTTAGCACCAGCCGAGATGCAAGAACTCTCTGGTCAACTTAACGAACTGCTCAACAAGGGCTTTATAAGACCAAGTTTCTCACCTTGGGGAGCACCGGTCTTGTTCGTTAAGAAGAAAGACGGATCATTCTGTATGTGTATTGACTACAGAGAACTCAACAAATTGACGATCAAAAATCGTTACCCTCTGCCACGCATAGATGATCTATTCGACCAACTGCAAGGGGCGAACTATTTTTCCAAAATTGATCTGAGATCCGGATATCACCAGTTACGAGTGCTCGAGGAGGATGTGCCGAAGACAGCCTTCCGAACTCGTTACGGACACTACGAGTTCGTGGTGATGCCATTCGGATTGACCAATGCGCCCGCAGTCTTCATGGATCTGATGAATAGAGTATGCCGACCTTACTTAGATCAGTTCGTCATCGTTTTCATTGACGACATCCTGATCTACTCCAGAAGTAAGAAGGAGCATAGCGATCATCTGCGACAAGTTCTAGAGACGCTACGAAAAGAGAAACTTTATGCGAAGTTCTCGAAATGTGAATTTTGGATCCGAAGAGTCGAATTCTTAGGGCACGTGGTTAGCGAAGAAGGAATCCACGTGGACCCATCCAAAATAAAAGCCATTGAGAACTGGTCAGCACCAAAGACACCTATAGAAATTCGTCAATTTCTAGGTCTAGGTGGCTACTACCGCAGGTTCATTCAGAACTTCTCACGAATAGCAAAGCCTCTTACGACCCTGACCCAGAAAGGCGTGGCCTTTGACTGGGAAGAGAAGCAAGAAAGAGCATTCCAAACGCTCAAACGAGCCTTGTGCACTGCACCAATACTATCCCTTCCGGAAGGAATAGAAGACTTTGTAGTCTATTGCGATGCATCCAATCAAGGACTCGGATGTGTTCTGATGCAGCGAGGTAAGGTCATCGCCTACGCCTCGAGACAGTTGAAGACACACGAGGTTAACTACACGACCCACGATCTTGAACTAGGAGCAGTAGTGTTTGCTCTGAAGATCTGGAGACATTACTTGTATGGAACAAAGAGCACTATCTTTACCGACCACAAGAGTTTACAACACATTTTCGATCAGAAGGAGCTCAACATGAGACAACGACGGTGGGTCGAGCTACTCAGTGACTACGAATGCGATATTCGTTATCATCCGGGTAAAGCCAACGTAGTAGCAGACGCCCTAAGTCGGAAAGAATATTTTGGTCGCAAGGTCAAGTCATTATCAATAACCATCCATTCACACCTGACTAAGCAAATTCAGGCGGCTCAGCTTGAGGCCATGAAACCTGAAAATGTGTCGAGTGAATCCCTTAGGGGAATGGACAAGAACTTCGAAGCTAGGGGTGACGGAGCTTTATATTTCATGAACCGGATCTGGACATCGAAACACGGTGGTTTCCGAGACTTGGTCATGACCGAGGCGCACAACACTCGGTATTCCGTCCACCCAGGTTCAGATAAGATGTATCTGGATCTGAAAAAGCTATACTGGTGGCCTAATATGAAAGCAGAGATTGCTACCTTTGTGAGTAAATGCCTTACTTGCGCGAAGGTTAAGGTCGAGTACCAGAAGCCCTCTGGTTTACTGCAACAACCAGAGATCCCAGAGTGGAAGTGGGAGCGGATCACTATGGATTTCATAACCAAGTTGCCCAAGACGACGGGTGGACTTGACACCATATGGGACATCGTTGATAGATTGACCAAGTCTGCACACTTCCTACCTATCAAAGAAACCGACAAGATGGAGAAACTTACAAGAACATACATTAGGGAAATTGTACGGTTGCATGGTGTACCTATTTCCATTATCTCCGATAGAGATAGTAGGTTCACTTCAAGATTTTGGCAATCCCTACAACGTTCCCTGGGAACAAGGCTGGACATGAGCACAACCTACCATCCACAGACCGACGGACAGAGTGAGAGAACCATTCAAACATTGGAAGACATGTTGCGAGCCTGTGTGATTGATTTTGGGAAGGCATGGGATACTCATTTACCCCTTGTCGAATTTTCCTATAATAACAGTTATCACACGAGCATCAAGGCTGCTCCATTCGAAGCTCTCTACGGCCGCAAGTGCAGATCCCCTCTGTGCTAGGCTGAGGTTGGTGATACCCAATTAGCGAGAGGGAAAGCTTCCGACAGTACTCTCACTGGTCCAGAAATCATTCGGGAAACGATAGAGAAAATCGTTCAAATCCGTGAACGATTGAAAGCCTCTAGAGACCGACAGAAGAGCTACGCCGACAAACGAAGAAAACCTTTGGAATTTCAGGTGGGAGACCGAGTCCTTCTCAAAGTCTCACCCTGGAAAGGCTTGATACGCTTCGGCAAGCGTGGGAAGCTTAATCCGAGGTACATAGGGCCTTTCGAGATTCTTGCCAGAGTCGGCCCCGTAGCTTACAAACTTGATCTACCCGACACACTGCGTAACGTACATTCTACATTCCACGTATCTAACTTGAAAAAGTGTCTGTCCGACGAGACTCTTGTAATCCCACTCGACGAGATCGAGATCAACAAGAGCCTCAACTTCGTGGAAGAACCTGTAGAGATCATGGACCGTGAGGTCAAGCAGACGAAACAAAGCCGTATCCCTATTGTGAAGGTTCGCTGGACCGCCAAGCGAGGACCGCAATTCACTTGGGAACGCGAGGATCAGATGAAGTTGAAATACCCTCATCTTTTCGTTTAATTGTTCGTAACTTTTATTTGCTTAAATTCTAATTTCGGGACGAAATTCCCTCTAACAGGGGGATGATGTGACAACCCGAAATTTCCAATTGTATGAACATCATCTATTCAATAGAAGCTAGTTCAGTTCAGTGATTTTCAAGCTTTTCCGAACAAGTTTGTGTACATTAGGGTTTATGTTTTGGATGATATCAGGAGAGTGGATACTCCTGGTTTTGTGAAACTTGGGCATTTCAAGTTTCATACTGTTGCAGTCCAATATCAGGAATGAAAATATTTTCTGTCAAAATATTCCAGGACTATAAATAGTTTTCTGAATTAAATTAATTCATTATTCACAATTCCAAATAGAGAAAAGCCATATTCTCTCTGACGGATCTTCGGGTTTTCATCCCAGATTGTGAGTCTACTTTTCTATATGTGTTTCAATACTTGTTTAATGCTTATTAACAAAAATAACATGTTTAGATTACAAGATCCGGGAGTTTACCGCCCAAGAACGTTCTTGGGGAGTAAACTCCAAAATGGAACTTTAATGCGTTCTAGACCCATTCCTATGTTAGAGGACTTAACAAGGACGTAGTGTATGATCTTTGTAGCCTAGAAAGCATCCAGGAAACACAAGTTCTTGGAGTTTACGGCCAAGGAACTACCTTGGGCCGTAAACCCCTTTTAAAGGGCAATTAGTGCCCTAAAACTTCCCCAAATGCTTAAGGACTTAAACCCTCAATTACTTGTGCTTATTTAAGACATCTAAACCCATAAAAATCATAAGTTTCTAGGAGTTTACGGCCAAGAACTCCTCTTGGGCCGTAAACCCCTTTTTGTGGGACAAAAATCATTCCAAGCTACCCTTAAGCCTTTAGACAATTTACCTTGCACCTTTGGGACTAGAATGGAGAGTGGAAAACATAGAAATCACTCCTTGGAAGGAGTTTACGGCCAAGGAACATGACTTGGGCCGTAAACTCCAAGTGAAGGCACCAAAGTGTGCCTCTTGTCCCCATTAGCCTTAGATAAATTCATGGATGCCATTCTTGATGTTTAAGTGCCTCAAATCAATTAAATTCCTAGAGTTTACGGCCGTAAACTCTAAGGTGAAGGACCTTAAGCCGTAAACTCCCATATAGAGTGTTCTAAAGCCTTAAACTAATTCATGTGTTATTCCAATAAAGCTAGGAGTGTTCTAAGGTCAAGATAACACCACAAAACACCCAAAAAACACCATTTGAGGAGTTCACGGCCATAAACCTATGAGTTTACAGCCGTAAACTCCAAGGTGTGGGGTTTGTTGGTTGGTGAACTCCTATACAAGGCCCTTTGATGTTTCAAACCCTTTTGCCTTGTCCCGTAGCAACTTAGATGCAACCATTTGGACCTTAAACACTCATAAAAGTGTTTAAATGATTTCTAAGTGTCTTAACTTATTTATTTAAGTTATTATTTGTCTAATTAGTTATATATATGCTTATTATATGATAACTAGGCTCGTGCGTGTAAACCAGTCTCTGTTTGTCACCTAGCACGGTAGCCGACACTGCAATTCAAACGACTCACCACAAGTGAGTTCATACCCCTTGAATCAACCTTTGAAATGATTTTAAGTGTTTTAAATACTTTATGGGGGGGGGGATACAAGTCAAATACTTATAAGTTATTACTTCAATCACATGTGATTGTGTTTAATCACATGTGATTAATAACTAGGAAAACAACGATTTTCACACTGTTCAAACTGTTTTTCAACTGCTTTACTATCGAAATGTTTTTACAAACTGTTTTACTATCCAAACTTACTTATAGACTGTGATTCAATCAAATGCTTCTTATATAATTAAACTGTTTTATCAAATTATGCTTTCAAAATGATTTATAGCTCGACATCAAGCCAATCTTCTCTTGAAATTATAATATGCTTCAAAATGTTTTATGAAAACTTATTTATGCTTTATATATACAATTGCATGCCCATACATGTATAGATATATAAATAATGTTCAAAAGGCTTAGGAATGCCATCCGCCCTATTTCCTTTTCCTCGATTTGGATGTGGTCTGGTGGGATTTCGGGTGACCATCCGAAGGTCGTTTCCATATTACTTATATATCATATATACATGTATAGACATAAAAGTACTTCCATATTCATGCTCATCAGTACATCATTAGCTGGTTACCATCGGGGTAACGCAGGATCATACATATACAGATATACTAGAAACAATACATATACAGATATACTAGAAACAATACATATACAGATATACGAGAAACAATACATATACAGATATACGAGAAACAACACATATACAGACATACGAGAAACAATACATATACATAAATACGTAATAATTGTGATCCACTGTATCGGGCATGCCTTAATTGTCATGGCCCGAGTTGTAGCCAGAATTCTCCTGGAGGGAGAGCGTGAGTTTGCGTATAGATCTATACTGGATTGACTATCCTACACCTTGCTGCTAGCTACAGCCGAACCTGCAGGTCTGCGGGTGCCAAGCGTCATTTCTTTTTATTACGACCATTCATTATGTCGTTGTTACCAGTCGATAGCATGGTGCAATTTATCACATTATGCCTTAATATAAATCCGGTTTAAGGTAGTAGTATTTAGTACAGCAGTAGTCTTATTATACAAAGCTACAGTACTACAATGATTTACCCATTACATATTTTAGTGATAATCTCACTTAAGCATTAGTGTACAAACTATATTTTTAACAAATGATAGTTATACTTGGGTAATTACATACTTTTACAACAGACAAGTTTACAAAACAGTTTAGCCTTGGTAGAAGGTTACTTTTATAGAAAATATAGGATTTTCTGAGAGATTCAAACTTTTTCAATCACTTTCAAACATTTGCTTACATTTTTACAAACTTATACATTGAGACAGGTTCAAACGTTTTTACAAGAAACATTGACACTAAAATACTTATGAACTCACCAGCTTAATGCTGATAAACTCTTTCAAAATAACTTGTATTCTCAGGTCATCAGTAGACAGGTACCGAGGCCAGCTTTTGAGAAGATGGAGTGCTTTCAAGACTCATCTCATATTATTTTGTGTTTCATTATTTTTGGTGTCTATAACTGTACAGAACACACTTGTATTAAAATTATATATTTAATGCAATGGATGATGTTGTTTGCTTATTTACATTTGCTGTGTTGTGATACTATACATGACATCCTCCGCCCCAGAACGTTTCCGCCGTTCTTGGTTTTGGGGTGTGACAAAGCATGGGAGCAGTACAAGGGCTTGCTCAGAAATTGCCCTCAGCATGATCTACATGTGCAACAAGAGATGTCAATCTTCTATGATGGGGTCAACGTTATGACAAGACAACTCCTTGATTCTCAAGGACCTTTGACAAAGAAAAATCCAAGGGAGGTTAAGGAGCTAATTGAAGAATTTGCGAAGCATTCTCGCGAATACCACAACCCTAGGCAAGATGGAGTCAAAGGCGGTGGAGGGGCCCAAACTGAAGAAATAGCAGCTGTCATGGACATGCTGAATAATATGGACCGCAGGATAACATAGATGGACCAGTCGATACATGCCATAATAGTGGGTTGCGAGAGATGTAGTGGTCCACACTTGACCAAAGATTGCACTTTAGATGAGTTTGGGAACAGAAAAGCTCAAGTGTGCTACTCAAGTGGGGATAAGTTCGATGAGGACTGGAGGAAACCGAAGAAGGAGTGGCTTCCATATGAAGAGTATAAGAAGCAAAAAGAAGAGAAGTATAGGTAGACAGGTCGAGGCTTTTATCAAAAGGAGCAACCACCAGCCGAGAAGAAACCCGATCTAGAGACTATGTTGATGAAGTTTATGGAAGCTTCGGAAAAAAGACACGATGCCACTGATTCTGCTATTAATGAACAACAAAATTTAATTAAGAATCAGCAAGCCTCCATCCATAACCTTGAAGTTCAAGTTGGTCAACTAGCCACTCTAGTCCATGAGAAGTTATCCCCGAAAAATACCAAAACGAAGACCCAATCTCATGTAATGGCCATAGACACCGAAGAAGAAGCCACCTTTGATTTCTTGGAGGCATTGGAAGAAGAACCATAGCAGCCCGATCCAAAGATGAAGAAGATCAAGCTCGAAAATCATGAAGCTGCTGAGTTCCAGAATTCACGACGTGAACCTTATATGTTCACGACGTGGGCCCGTCATGAACAGAAAAAGTCTGTAGTTGGTTCGGTTTATCAGCCGCCTTTGCCTTTTACTTCCCAAGCTACCCTCAGTCCATTGGAGAGAGAGCATAGAGAGTTTGTCAAGCATGTGAAGGGGATCCCGATTAATACTCCCTTTGGCGAGTCCTTATCCAAAACTCCCGAGCATCAAAAATTACTGCAAGATTTGATAGACACTCGCAAGTAATTAAAGAAGCAGTCTAAGGTGGTTCTAAGTGAACAAAGCTCGAAAGCTGTGTTGGGAGATACACCAGAGAAGATGGGGGATCCTGGACGCCTCACTCTTCCGTGTGAGTTTGGTAATAAATTGAAGGTTAATGTTTTAGCCGATTCTGGGGCTAGCTTTAATTTGATGCCTTTTTCATTTTATAAAAAATGGAAATTCAGAAGATGAAGGCTACAAAAATGATGATTCACATGGTGAACCGTTCAGTGACACAACCCCGGGGCATAGTGGAGGATATTTTGGTAAAAATTGGAAATTTTTTTGTTCCAATAGATTTTGTAGTAATGGATATGAAGGAAGATCCCGATGTTCCAATTATCCTTGGCCGTCCATTGCTTAACACTGTTGGAGCTCTTGTTGATATCCGTGAGTCTGAGCTCACCTTGAGAGTGGAGATGAAAAAGAAGTTTTTGGGATAGAAGATGGCTTCCCAAAGGAACATGTTCAAGAAGAGGTGTTCACAATTAACAAAGACAATGAACTAAAAGAACTGGAGAAGCTTATGGAAGAAGAGATAAAGGCAGTTCATCAAGTCAAAAGAACAAAACCTAGAGCATCTGTTCCATTTTTGGTTGAAGTCATAGCTTACAAAAGTCCACCTTCTTGGGTGAGCAAAGAGGATGAGGAGATGACAAGTGATGAAGAGGAGGTCACTTCAAGAGTGACAAAGACGGTGGTGAAAGAGGAGGAGGATATGATGAGGTGCAAGGAAGAAACTAAGGGCACAAAACGCAAGCTTGAAGAAGAGGTGAAAGTTAAAAAAGAAAATTCAAAGAAGGCATACAAAAGGCGAGTTCAAGCTTACAAGAGGCGGTTCAAGGAACAAAAGATCCTAGTGGTGGATTCTTCCGAGGACTCAACGTAGGAGGCACGAAGTGCGACTCAAGACTCCAAGAAAAAGAAGCGCTTCTCGGGAGGCAACCCGAGTTTGGTTTGCAATTTTTTTTTCTTTTTCTTTTTGCATTTTAGTTTTAAAAACTTAGATCGGTCATCCAACTCTATTAGAACATAATGTAGGGACCTTAAAACGGAAGTAGTAATAATTGAGAACTTAGTTCAAAGTCAAAATTTGATTTTTCTCTTCCAGACTTAATTCACGACGTGAATAGTTAGCGGTTCACGACGTGAATTGTGAATGAACCGGACACATAATCCATGATATGGCTTAGCCCATTAAACTAGTAAGCCTAAGATCAGTCCGTGAGTACATGGCCCAAACTTAAGCCCAGACACTATTCACAACGTGAATCCTACCGAATTCACGACGTGAATCTTACCGAATTCCCGACGTGAATTTTCAAAAGTACGGGACCACAGAATAAACCCCTAGAAACCAGTTAACCCTTCAATTGTTTATTCTTCACGAATTGGAAGCATAAATTGGTCCCCCCCTTGGCCCCCATTGCTGCGATTTTAGCCGACAACTCCACTAATCTTCCTTGTGCTTACGTAATACTTCCAACAAAGGTAATAATTATTGGTTATAAAGTTTAATTTTTGCCCTAATAGATGAACTTAGCGTTAGGGTTTGTTAATTAAGTGAAATGACGAAATTAATTCGTTAAAATAACCATTGAATGCTCATACTAAGTATTTGGAAGTACTATAGGAGTAAAACCCATGGATATTTTGATTGGATTTTTCCCTGATGGTTACGATTCTGCCTTTTGGGTTTGCGAATTCACGACATGAATCTTACATGATTCACGACGTGAAATCTAGGGCTGAACAGAATTCATTTTCCTCTATGTTTAATTTGTGGATATTTGTTTTGTCTGTTTTTTTTCCTTGTTTTTGCAGGAATGTCTCCAAGAAGAGAGGTTCCAGCTGGGGTTGCTGGTTTGCACCCGTTTTACAATTTTCCCGCAACAACGGCCCGTGATGTTTTGACCCATTGGAACAACAGATTGGGGTGGCTTTACAACAGGGAAATTGTAGTTGCTCCAACAGTCAATTGGACAAGATTGAGGGAAGTAGGGCTCGTAGACCAGGTGGGCCCGTTCTTGACAAAGATATTCATTGGAGATGGGTATTCGTTTACCTGTTCTGGTTGGCAGAATCTGTTCCGGGTGCAAGAGCGGGTCTACAAGGAGTTTTGTGTCGAGTTTTTCGCAACGGTGACATTTCAGGAAACGGTTCAAGGTCCACATTGGCCACAGGCGTTGGTATTTAGATTGGGGGTGAGTATCGGGAGTGCAGCCTGGTAGAGTTTGCTTGGAGAGTAGGACTATATGATCGACAGGAGGCTATGACTCCTGAGTTTGGCATGTTTTTGAGTGGGGCTGCTAGAGGATATGCGGAGGGTGTCACGGGGTATTGTTTTTGGCATAACATTGCCTCCGGGATGTTTAATTCCGGAGTATCTCTCGAGAGTAGTATTCGGTCCCCGATCCATCATTTACTCCACCGGTTCATCACCTTTTCCATCAACCATAAGAGGCATGGCGACAAAGTGACTAAGCAGAACTTATTTTTCTTATGGTGCATCTTACAACCTGGTGTCTGTTGCAACATCCCGTATTTTGTAGCCCGTTTTCTGGCCGGGTCTGCCGCGAGTTCACGCCCTGGGAGCCCCATTTGTAGGGGGCACTTTGTTACTCGTTTGGCCCGTTCTTATCATTTGGTTGTTCCCGATATTACTAGATCCATGACGTGTGTAGACGAGCATGACTTTGGTATGGGATATTTGGAAACTATGCGGGTGGTCAGAAATTTTGGATCGCATTGGGGCATAGTACCATCAGATGGTGAGGGTGATGATGAGGATGATCAGCCGACCGACCAACCTGTGCCAGAGCCGAGACCAAGGCGCAGGAACGTGAGAGGAAGGGGAGACCGCGGGCAGCCGATACACCCACCTGCTTCCATGGTTGGTGTGCCTTTTGGGAGTGATATGGCTGGTTACTTTGACCAGTTATCGTTGAGTGTGAATTGGATAGGCGGCACGATGGAGAATGTTGTCCGGCATCTTGGGGTGGAGCAGCCGCCTCATTTAGGGTATCATTACCCGATTTGCCCACGATGGTCAGAGTATGGTGGCCGTGTAGGTGATGAAGCTGGTACCAGTGGAGCGCATGATGATGAGGAGGATGATTGATCGTTATTTATTTTGTTTGATTTGTTTTTAGTTTGTTTTTAGTTTGTTTTTATGGGATTATAAGGACTACTTTGAATATTATGTTACTTTTATTCTTCGTTTTTGATTGTTTCTCAGAAATTGCTAAGGAGCGCCTAGAGAGGATAGCGAGTTATGAATGCGTACGTTTTTAGCTGGGAGTGTTTAATGCCAAGAGTCGAGACCCATATTTTCAAAATAAGTGTGGGTGAGTCAAGAGAGTGGAGCGTCAACAAAAGAGACATAAACTGATGACTTTGGAAGAGTCTTAATACATTAAGACATTAGAAGAAGAATTGGGCAATGTTTTCTGCTTGTCCAATTTTCACGATGTGAACTTTTATTATTCATGTCGTGAGTCAGTTATTAGGAGGTTCTCAGAATACGCTTAGTTTCGATCTCACGTCGTGAATTGTCTCACACTCACATCGTGAATATTAGGTTTTTACAAGATTCAAGGCCCTTGACATTTTAGTCTTCTATGGGTTGATGCTATTCTTCTTGTCAATATATTCAAGATTATTTTGGCTCATTTTTACCACCATACAATGTGGCGTATGCTTTCCCACATTGGTCATTCTACTTGTGGAGACTTACACCATATTTGAAGACGATTGAAGGCTCGATTTCGTGTTTTGCCGGTACACTCCTTATTTTGCGAGTTCAAGATCCGAGTTTCTATTTTTGGAGTCCATATTAAAGATGCATGTTTTTTGGAGATGTTCACGCCACTATCCCAGGGGAGTCTGTTGCTTTTTCTCCATTTTCTTTAATTTTCTTTAATTTTGATGCATACAATGAGGGCATTGTATGAAATAAGTGTGGGGTAGGGGTAGAAAAAGTAAATTGCTAGATAATCATAGAATTTTATAGTAAAAATTAAAAATTTGAAAATTGAAATTTTTAATAATTAAATCTAGTAATAATAATTTGAACTATAATTGCTAGTATTATGTGGGATGATCCGATGAAAGTTCAAATGTTTAGTTGAGCAAATACACGTTATAGTGCATTTGTGGCCTCCCTTATTTTAGTGAAATCATGGAACAAAAACATAACCCCACTTGGTTTGAAGGATGCAATATGTTTAGCAGCCTAACCCTGAAATGTATCCAGGAAAATTATTATCATTAACCGATAAAGGTTGAGGTTGAGCGCCTCTGCTTAAGCATGTAGGTTTTGAGTGAAAAAAGAGAGGTACATGTTAAAAAAAAAAAAAGAGAATTACGAGTAAAGTTGTAAGAATTTTGGAGAAAATAAAGTGAAGATCAAAAGATCAAAATTCCAAGAAATTCAAAAGTTGAAGATACCAGAAATCAAATAAGGTGGTGAATTCAAAGAAATCAAAGATCAAATGTCAAAGAAATGAAGAATTCCAAAAGAGCTTCATAGTGGTATCAATGATTGTAATTCTAGATTATGTATGCTTAGGTTGCTCAACTAAAAATACCTTGAGGATAAGGAGGTTTTCTGCGGATGGATTCGGAGGGTTGCATAAAATGAGCATTGTTCGGAAAAAGTAGGCGAGTGTTTATGAAGATTATGAGTATTTAAAGTATGGGGGTACTTTAGGAAAATTTTAGACACAAATGCATGCGTTGTGGTCTTGGCATAATGGTTGAGCTAGAGTCGGATTGTTCTATGTGATGTTAGTAATCAAGGGTTAAGTTTAAATTTGCTTGAGGGCAAGCAAAGTCTAAGTGTGGGGTATTTTGATATTGCCATATTTATACTTATTTTTAGGCAATATTTAAGTACATTTTTATTAAAAAGTTGGTAATTTGTTTAGAATAATGGTACTTATGAGCTTAAATGTTATTTACAGCAAAAAAGAAGACATTTTGAAGAAAAGGGACTGAAAGCGTTAAAGAAAGAAACTTTGGGAATTAAAAGAGTAAAACTGAAGAAAATCTGGAAAAAGATTATTCACGACGTGGGACTTAAAGGATTCACGACGTGAATCGTTGGTTCTAGAAGATATGTACGCGGGTGAAGGAATCCTTGACGGGCACGGTTATCTACAACTCACGACGTGAATTTATTACTATTCACGACGTGAATTTATGGATATCAGCAACTATATAAATCCTTGACCATTACGAATAGAGGAAGCTTTTGGCAAAAGGGAGGAGTTCCAGGAGACGATTTGGAGCAAAAGAAAGGTTCTGGAAGAAGGTTTTCAACACCAAAAAGAATAGAGGTTTATATTTTAGTTAAATAAGAACATGTCTCTCATTATTTTTAGCTGTGTTGGTTTAGTTGCTATAATGAGCAGCTGAATCTAGCTACTCTTGTTTAGCTAGATGAAGCTTTAAACTTATGAATAGTTCAATGTTTATGGATTAATTTTAGTTGGTAAAAATTGCTTGTGTTTGATTTGTATAACCTAGCATGCTATTGTTTGTTTTTCTAATTGCTTGATTGCATCTTCTGTGTAGCTTAGTGACCATTAAACTGCATGAACTTGTTTACCTAATGATTTAGTGAACATTGAATTGTTAGAGCTAGGATTGACCAATCTTAATTAGTAATTAGAATAAATAAGCTTAGCTGTGCTAGATAACGTGTATTGTGATCATAATTGCGTTTATATAACAAGTTTTACATAGCATATTTACATTCATAATTAGTTATGTGTTTAATTATGTGTGAACATACATGGTTTGACATGAATTAGTTAATTATTGGTAAATTTAGAACTAAATTACTAATACAACTAAAAACCAACTTAGTAATCCGTAATCATTAGCTAGCAATAAGGGAGAAGTGGATTCAAACTAAACAAGAGTGTGTTTTTATTTATTGAATTTGATTTAAGTTCATCTGATCTTGTAAAACCAGATAAAATCCCTTTTAAACTTGTTAATAATTAGGCTAATTTAATAGTAAGTAAATTAATTAGTAACACCGTTCCCTGTGATCGACACCCGACTTACCCAAGCTATACTGTAATCTGACTAGGTACACTGCCTATAAGTGCATAGTTAGTTAAGTTTGTTAGCTTATAAATATTAAAAATAGTGGGTACTTTTGTGCACATCAGGCTACTACAACATGTATTTGCTCAATCACTGGGGGCTGATCTCGGTTCCCATTTGCATTCATGTTTCCGCTACGGGTCCTTGCTATCTTGATCTATACACCGAATAAGGTGAATCTAGATCTTTATTTAGGATTGACGTTTAAATCATCCTTATCACTCTGAAATGTTTATATGCTAGTTCTAATATCGTATTCATACGTTTAGAATCCTAAACACATAAGGTTTCCAGATCCGGTCGGCAACAGACCATAGATCCCATTATACATTTAGCATCATAAAGCATCATAAATCATTTAGCACACATAAAAGCATGTTAGGCATTTTCCCTAAATAAGCTAGTGCTTGTGTCTATTCAGGTGTATTACCAAAGACACACTCCTCACCATCATTGCGTAGCATTCTAAGTTTAAGTCTAGAAATAAATTCCATATTCCTAGTTCGCTTAAACTAATGCTCTGATACCAACTGTGACCTCCCCATTTTCACGGCCAGAAAAGACCGATTTTGTTTATGCTTTGTAAAAATCAGAGTACCTTTTTTCATAAAAATGTTGCGGAATTTGTTCCCAGAAAAACATGTTAAATACGTTATCAAAACATTTTTGAAGAAACATATTTTATTCATTTAAAAACATTTGGGATGTCATCGTCAATGCAAAAACATAAGCATAAACAAACTTTAAATTTATTTACACTAGTGATCTACATCTCTTTAATCTCTCAGTGTAATGTGGCTTTATAACAACACCTGTGATATAAATAAACTGAGTGGGTCAGGTTGGGAAACCTGGTGAGTATATAGGGTTTTCAACCCACAACAATACAATTATTATGTTCAATCATCAAACAATTAACCCAATTACCCACCCCTATTATCTTCTTTATTCCTAAGTACCCTCCTTAAGGATTTATCCTAAGGGTCGTCTCCTACATCATATTTTACCTCTCATCTCCTTACATCGCATCTCCTTTTATGTTTGTTCCTAAGGACTTTCCCTAAGGATCATCGCCTACATCGCCTAGACAATATTGATTCAGGGATTACTCCCTCAATACGTGCCCACCAAGGGTTAGGGTATCATTGCATGTATACGTAGTTACAACATCGCCTGAACACGTAATTCATAGTAAGGGGGTTAGAGTATCATCACATGAATACGTAGTTAAAACATCGCCTGAACTCGTAATTCATCACCTACAGGTTATGAGCCTGCTGGTGTTTCCACGGGGTTGTCTATAATAGTCCATGGTCGCCATCTATACTCTGGTAGATGACTACATCTCCAAATTGTTGGACAAGGTTGTAGTATCCTACATCACCGATTCATCATCACCTATCTATCCCCACATAATTATCATCACCTTCTTATCATCACCTATCTCTCATTATTTTATTTCATCACACACCAACTATTTCATCCACCCATGTTTTATCCCAATATATTTGTAGATATAAAATAAATATACAGTTTTAAATCATTTAAAACATGTATAAAATTATTCATCCATCATAGGCAACAAATATTCAGATAATATGCACACATAGCACGCAATTTATATAAAATACTTCATATCTATGTGTAAGATGAAAGTAACTATGCACTCACCTGAGTAGGTGGTGACTCGGTACTCGAACAACACTTCGTTATCTCAAAAGAATTTTCCATCGACAAAACCTAGTATCATTACCACTAGAGTTTAGTCTAACGTTAACCGCGACTAATTAATAGTCTAGCTATTATTACTATTATATAAGCGTTAAAAAATACTTATATAACCCATAATAATAGCCCAAATACTTATTATAAGGTCCTAATAACATTTCTATGTTGAAACATAAGCTATACTAAAGATAGGATAGGTACAGCTCACTTACAGCGGGTTTTCTCGAAAACTGGACTTCGCTGGAGCAGCGTTCCCAAGCCGAAAGGCTATTTTCTCAGGACCCCGGGAGCCTCGGGGCTTCCTTCGGGTGCTAGAGGGTTTACCTAGACTTTAGGGGGCTTAAGGGGAGCTAGAGAGAGAGTTTAGAGAGAAGAAGTCGAAGAGGAAAGGTGTGAGAATGAATGGAACCCGACACATCTATTTATAGTGTGCAATCCTGATGGACTCACTGAGTAGGAGGACCTACTCGCCGAGTTGGTGCCATGTGTCATCATCTGATGGCTTTCCTTGGAGAGAAAGCAATGGCTGTGATCGCGCCACGTCACCCAATATCGCGTATCAGCCTCCTGACTTAGAAAAATCATAACTCTCGCATACCAGATCCGTTTTCGATGTTTTTTATATTCACGCGTAGGTAAAATCAAGATCTACAACTTTCGTTTAGACTCCATCGGCTAATTCTCGACCGACATTAAATTTAACAGTAGGAGGAGATTAGACTACTAAATGACCGCAAAGAATTCGTAACTCCTTCATACGGACTCCGTTTTCGTCTATCGTTTTACCGTTGAGTTCCTATTAATGATTTCTTCAACTCTCATTTAGGTCGCGTAAGCCAAAAACCGCTCGATCTAAATTTCGATTTTCGGGTCGTGCACTGCTAAGCCGAATCTTAGAAAAATCATAACTTCTTCATACGAAGTCAGATTTGGGCGTTCTTTTTATGGATTTTCTCGGTTTAACATATTCTAAGACTTTCGTTTAGGTTGCTAAGGATAAATCTCGCTCTGTCATAAATTCACTATTTACGCTTTCCAGTGTCGTATCGGTTTTGCCGTAAAACTTCGACGGGCCATAACTTCTCCGTTATAACTCGGATTTCGGTGTTCTTTATATGTACAGAAACCTTGAGACATATTCTAAACTTGGTTAAGACTATTTATTATAAATAATCTTTTGCCAAAAATTCATTTTCAACACTTATTGTCTCTAAATTGACTAGCCCGGATCTGCGGGCGTTACAGAAACCTTGTCACGACCACTACAACTTCCTTCATAGATATTGGGTCTATTTAGTCTTTTATTTTTTACGATTATTTTTTATTCTTAACTTATTATATCTTATAATAAAGTATAATGCACATAAAATCACATAATTCACATAATATTCAAATAAATCCTCTTTATTACTTCAAAATAGGTTATAATTATTGTCCCTAACTATTACATCATCATACTAATGCTAAGCCTAGAAACATGGATGTTACAATTCTAACCTCCTTAGGATGATTCTGTCCTGGAATCATGCATCATCAAACAAATGTGGATAGCAACTCATCATGTCAATCTCTGTTTCCCAAGTGAGTTTTGACCCATTCGTATGTTTCCATCGCACAAGCACTAAGTCGACCATCTTGCATCGCAACTTCTTTATCTTACGGTCAACAATTGCCTCAAGCTCTTCGAATAGCTGCTTATTTTCATCAATCCTTAACTCTGTGAGTGGTATTATATAAGGAACTTTGATGAGAATTTTAATCGAGATTTAGAAAGCAATCATGATTTAGATGAATGAGTAATGAAGCTATGAACACCAAATGTAAATATTAATCAGCAAGTTTGTATTGAACAGAGAATTCTAATACAATACTGATTACAAAAATAAGCAGAAAGACTCGTGTTTCTACTTCTATCCTCAGCCAAACATGAGTGTACAAAAAATACTAAGTCTAGACATTAGGCTTCAACATAAAATGACTTAGTAAATAAAACATGCGAAATAGAGCAGACAATGCTTCGACTTTTAAAACAAAATGACTCAACATTCTCCCTCTTTGTAAACAATTGAAGTCACTCAATTAGTGAGAACTTGAGCAACTGAGTGCATTTTCCTTCGAATTTCTGAGTACCAAGTGATAATCTTCTTTAGTTCCTTCTTGTCTCCATCATTGTTCTTGATGCAGTTATTCATACGAACAATAAAGTTCGTATATTGCAAAGTTGTATATATTTCGATCTCAGCAACTTGAAACAAGAATCTCTTTGCCTTTCCCTTTGTTTCTTTCCCTGCGAATACCATGCCAAATGGTTTGAGACAAATTTCTCCATTAGCATATTTCATCAACTCCTGTTGAGGCTTCGTAGGTTCCATAGAAACATTAACCTTTCTTCCAAGACCTGAAGCAAGCTCTTCATCAGTTAAGGACAAGCAATCATAGTAATTATCTTTGAATATCTTGAGATGCCTTAAACCAAGTCTGAACACATCTAAATCAGTTTCCTTCAGTTGGTTTTCTTCCATATCCTTCAAAATTAATTCCACTTGAATAAGATCATTGAGATTCATCAAAGGAAAATCAGCAATTAAGAAATCAAATGGTTTGTTATCTGCTCAAACTACAAAATAACGAAAGTTCTGAAGTAGATTCTCAAACATGACGTCTTTCTTGATAGCCGTCACTCTTTTTATCTTTACCAAGGACCAAACTTCATCTTGATTTTTCCCAAGCACAGCATGAAATCGAATTTTCAAGTATGTGTACTCGTCAGGATCTTTGAATCTTTCACTGACCTTGTACTGTGCAGTGATAAACATCATTTCATTAATTGGTAAGTCTAGTTGGCACATGTCTGAGTTCGAAGTGGCATAGCTTTTCCTTGACTTTTCCTCAAATGCATACATGTGGTTCCCCAATACTCTGGATTCAATTGTTTCGAATGAGTATAACTTTTCAGGATCTCCTTTGTTCATTGTTGGTGGGTCATTTTCTCTTAGCCTCAGTATGCTTTGAATATGTCTCTGTTTCTCTATCTCAGCATCAATTTCAGCTTTCTTCTCCTCTTTCGACTTTTCATGAGCAATACCTTTTCCTTTCCCAATATTTGAAGTATCAGGCTTCACACTTGAACTTCCTTTATCTGTTGAACCAATTTTAATTCCTTTAGGAATTACTTTTGTAACTGGTTTTCATGTTACTACTGTTGAAGGAATTGGGCTGGTATTCAAAGGTAATGTCGTTTTTAATTGAGTCGAATACAATTTCCCAACAATTTTCGCATCCTCCCCTTTACTTCCTTTTACTTCTCCCCCTTGCACCCCTATGAAAACAGGTGGGGCATTCTTCGGCAAAAAGCGAAGTAAAATTTGTTATAGGAGCCAAAGCCTTCTGAATTGCCTGTTCCAACGAGGTCACTTTCAGCGTTAGAAATTCAGGAGTTAAAAGAAGTAGGCTTCGACACAATGGCCTTTAGTTCAGCTAATAACTCAATGAGATTAGCGAACTGCTCCTTGTCATGTTTGTTCTTGGCTTCGATAGTTGGCGCAGTTGATTGATAGTCTTTAACAATCTTTGTGAGTGCATCAGCCACAATATCAACACGTTGGTGCACTATCGAATTTTGCGAAGTAAGCTGTTGATGCTCTTTGGAAATCACTTGCTTCAATTCTTCGTCTTTCAAGTTCACATCCTCCCTTACTTTCTTGACATCTTGGACAAAAAGAACATGACGTTCTTTTGTAACATTTTTCAGTTCTTGTACGGCACCATCAAAGTTTTTCCTTTGAGCTTTAAGACGAAGCTCATTGTTTTGATCATTACCATCTATCTTCTCAAGCAGTCTTCTTTCAACTGCATTTATCATCGCATCAACCTCCATACCAGAAAGTGAATGCTTCACACCGGAGTCAGCTTGTGACTGAAGGATGGTATTTAACTTGCGATTCAGGATTTTGAATTGTTTACCCGATATAAGCATTAGGTCAGGTATCTCCTCCTCCTCTGAATCAAAATGAAGTTCTTCAAATGTTCCTCCGAAACCCCTTCCTTCTGTTTCATCATCGGAATGAGCTTGAGAAGTTATTGGTTGAGGATCCTCAGGAGATTGAGATGGGAACAGATTCGTGAAAGGATGTTTCAAAACATGATCAAATATGGGTGAAGTTGTAACACATGTGTTTGGAATGGGAAATGGTGGTAACGAAGTATTTAGGCTTTCAGATGAGATAGATAATGAAGTGTACACAATAATATGTAATGATGTCTCGACAATCGTGATAGGTGCCCCCATATCAGATACGTTGACAACCATATTAGAAGTAGGTACCTCCTCATTAAATGATTCAGTAGAGACTACTTCGACTGGAAATGTGGTTGTGGTAGAAACATACGAAGTGACATTTGAAGATATAAGTGAAGTGGTTACCATTGTTGAAGACGAAACAATCGGAGTTTCAGGAACAAATTCATCTTCCGAAGAGCCATCGCGAACAACAAGCTTCCTTTTCTTATACAATTTCCCAGTAATGTGCTTCGCAACATCATGGGCTTGCTTTTTCTTGGACATTGGAGAAGTAGGTGCAGGAATATCTCTGATAACAATTCCCTTACTACTCACTTGTGTTTTGCGAATGGTTGGAGAATCATCAGATGAAGTCCGCTTGTGAGACATTTTGCGAAGCTTCTTTAAAACTCCTGATTTTGATGGTATAATCTCCTTCGCAGCCTTGTCAGATCCAACCACCTCCTGAATATTTTCCCCTACTGAAGACTTAGGTAATTCAGTCTTTGTTTGTTCGTCATTCTTTGACTTCTTTGCTTGCTTGGAAGACTCACCATCAACATTTAACAAAACTCTAGTTTGAACATCTGGATTGATAGACTTCATATATCGGATGAGCACCTTATGAGAAGAATTTACTTTGCGAAGCAGTGTATCAGGAATTCTCGCAATCTTCGTAAAGATATTTCCATCATCCTCCACTACCTTAGGGAATTGATACTTGGTAAATTCTGCAACCTCTGCACCTTCAGGACCTTGAATGCCTGCTTTTTCATAAACCTTTTGAAGAATCAAACTCCAATAATGAGCACACGAAATCTCCTTTTCCACAGTTGTATTTTCAAGGCTCTTAATAAATTCCTTCCATAATTGAGTCCCATAATCGACACTTAGATCGTAGTATAACCCCATGACCATAGCATATACTTCCATCCTGCCTCTGTCAAGACCTACACTTCGACCTGTTAAACACCTGAGGAAAATTCCAACGAGAAAATTCCACATACATGGCAAGCCTGACTTTTTGAAATCACTTATTTTGTCCAACGGTGGTTGATGCCCCATCTCATTGAACATATGAACAATCTGTGCATTGTGAGGTTTGAAGAATGGTGTTGAGTTAGGAATCTCCAAGTAACTGATGAACATCGACTTTGTCAATCGAATCCTTCTATCATTCACCAAGTTGAAAGTCATGATGTCTGTTGCTTTTTTGTATGAAGATGTGGAAGCCGCCATTGATAACCAGGTCATCGAAACAGAAAAAGAGTTAAACATCACTGTGGCTAAAGATGATCGTTTCAGTGCAACAATTAACATCTTCAACTCCTCTAGATACGTCGACACAGCAGCGTCAACCTGATAATTTGTACTTTGGATTTTCATCAGAGGTTGAGAGATAATTTGTACTTCTCCTGTGAACTTCCTTAAATAACACACATGGAAAGTGTTATGAATACCATCTAGTTCTTCTGGTAGTTCTAGCTTGTAAGCTTGGTTCCCAATCCTTTGAAAAACTTTGAATGGTACAATAAACCTTAGAGTCAACTTTCCTCTCTTTCCGAATCTTATAAGTCCTTTCCAAGGTGAGACTTTGAGCAATACCGAATCTCCAACTTCGAATGTTATCAGTCATCTCTTTTTCTTAGCATAGCTCTTTTGACGTTCCTGAGCTATTAACATTCATTCCCTAATCACCGTAAGCTTTTCAACAATATGATGGACTATCTCGGGGCCCATAAACTGCTTTTCTTCAGACTTAAGCCAACAGGACGGCGTATGTGACAACCCGAAAGATTTGGATCAAGCAAGGTCAAAATTTCAACCTTGCTCAAGTGAACTCACAATGTAACCTTGTTATAACAAAACTTACAAAGACAAAAGGGCATTGTTTGTATAAGTGTATATATATATATATATATATATATATATATATATATATATATATATATATATATATATTAGTATGTGCATACTTTGAGAAGCATGCTGATAGTAAACACTTAAAGGGCAAGCAAAGCCAAATGCTTGGAACATAAACCATGGAATTGAAACATTATTGTATAATCTTTGGCCTAAGTACCCCACCTCTAATATTTCGATTTGTTTATGACCACTCAATGCTGAAAACTCACACCTAGACTCCCTAGGCCTAAAACACCATGTCACACCCCCAAACCAAGGATGGCGGAAACGTCCGGGGGTGGATGGCTTCATGTACAGTATCACAACAACGTGTATAATAGTGCTCAAAGTAAATACAACCATCGTAAATATAATTGAAAAAGTTACACCAAAGTATATGTTTACATGTTTCAAAATCAATTACATTATGATGACAAAAGTAAATTGTTGAGGGTTTAACGTCCCATCCTCAAAGCGCTAAAGTTTTCCTATTTCACTGATTTCCTGAGAATACAAGTAGTTTTGAAAAGTGTCAACAATTAAGTTGGTGAGCTCATAAGAGTTTTGTTTGAAGTAGAAACCGTTTTCCTTAATTGTAAAATCGATAGAGTTTGATTTCCAGAAAATCCAATATTTTCATAGATAAGTGTGAATAGAATATTCCTATATGATGCATTAATGAACCCTAGAATGACCCGTAGATTTCCCCTATAATCGTCCAGCGTATATAAGTTAAATAAGATTTAAGTTAGATAAAACATTGAATATAGTGGGTCTGCCCTAGGTCCACAACCAAACAAGGAACAGGAGATGAGGTGGGCATCACCAATTCTAAGCCAATCAAGACTAAATTCTTATATGACTCAAGCATATATGCTCAGCAGTTATAGTTGAAGTCTAAAAATTCTAGATGAAATATAGTTTTAATATCATAACAACTATTTTATGTGAACCTGGTACTTTGGAATGTACCCCATTCGTATGAAAACCCAGTACTTTGGAATATACCCCATTTATATGAAAACCCGGTACTTTGGAATGTACCCCATTCGTATGAAAACCCGATACTTTGGAATGTACCCCCGTTTCGTATAAAATCCGGTACTTTGTATTTGTACCCCTTTTTGTATAAAAACCCGATACTTTGTATCTGTACCCCTTTTTGTATAAAATTCCAGTACTTTGTATCTGTAACCCTTTTTGTATAAAAACCCGGTACTTTGGAATGTACCCCATTTATATGAAAACCCGGTACTTTGGAATGTACCCCATTTGTGTGAAAACCTTTTTGTAATGTAAATGATCATAAACTATACCTATTATAGTTTATCAAAATGTTTGAAATGTATATGCAACCTAACTATACTCATTATAGTTTAGTATGTTTATTTGTGGTGTACAAGAACCCTTTCTATGTAAGTCAAATGTATAGTACAATATAGCTATGTTTAACTTGCTTTGTTTTGTACTAATGTTTATGAGGGAGGATTCTTATAAATTCAGTAAGTAATTTTCTAGTATATAAATATATCATTACAAGAAATACATGTAATATATGAAGTCATCAAGGATTTAACACTTTGCTCAACATGTTACAAAGTGTTTTGAAAGTTAGAAGCTGTTAACTAACTCTTAACCTTTCTGCACTGTTTCGGAAAAATCATAGAAAAATCATACGAAGTTGAAAACTAGATCCGTAAATTCTGAGAGTTCCTAAATTGTGTCTAGTTTACTCATAATTTTTATCATGATTTTTTTGGAAGCCTTTAACTTGAATTAAAATGCTCATATTCACAGACTGGTCCGGATTTGTGTTTGAAAAGACAGGCTGTTTTGTAAAAATCACCATAAATTGTAGAAAAATCGTGTAGAGATGTGCAAGTAGTCATTTAAAAGCTAAGAAGTGGAACTACTTGCACCTAAATCATTTTTGAAAACTAAAATGTTTAAGTTGTCCAAAACAGTCCGTGAATGGAGTTGAACTTTTCTGATGAAGGCTGTTAGAAAAGTTTAGTTATGTTCTTGGTGTTTTAACTTGTATTCCCCCCCCCCCCCTAAAAACTTGAGAAAACATGAAAATATAGGGGTATGAACTCACCTTGAGTGATTTCAGTAGATAAGTGTTGAAGAAGAGAAGTGTTCAACCCAAGAACACTTGAAGAATCACTTGAAGATTCAAAAATCTAACACAATTATGATGGAGTTTGTGTAAGATATCCATGATTTGAGTAGAAAGAAGTGAAATAATCATAAGGAGAATGGATTTTGCTTACCAAATGTGGAGGAAAAACCCAAGATCATCCCTTGAATCTCGAATTCTAGAGAGAGGAAGTGAGAGAGAAAAGAGTTTGATCTTCTTGGTGAAAGGAGAGAAAATGAGAGAAGTGAGGAGAGAGGATGAATGTCCAGCTCTAAGAACGTGGGAATAACTTGTGAGAGAGGTAAAAAGTACAAGGAAGTGACAAGGTATGGTGGGGAGGAGTGTGGGTTAGTCATGGAGTAGGTATGGTGGTTGCTTGTGTCATAAAATAAAGGAAAGTCAACACTCCACCTCTTGTACTTCACCCACTCTTTTGGATAAGGTTTTATCCTTAAAAACGTGATAATTTAATAATTATGGGTCCTTATATGTTAAAATAAAGTTTTAGGTGAAAATACCGCGTTAAAATGATGAAAAACAAAGTTAAAATGAAGTCGTAGACGAAAACCGGAAATAATTGATCTTCCAGCGAGGGCTCTCGGATTGGGTCGGAGGTTCGGTCCTCCTGAGGCTAGGCGCGAGGCGAAGGAAGCGAAATCAGCAAGGAGTGAAGGCTCGGTCAAAGGCATCAGAATCCGAAATGGACCGAAGGTTCGGGTTCGGGTGTGGCATGCGAGGTTCGGGCCCGAGAGGACCCTTCGGGTTCGGTTCCCTTGAGTGAGGTTCGGCCCTGAGAGGACCTTCGGGTTCGGGTCTTCTTGGATTCGGTCCCTAAGAGGACTTTCGGGTCCTAAGAGAGGTTTTGGGTCCTTAAGAGGGGTTTCGGGTCCTTAAGAGGGGTTTCGGGTCCTTAAGCCCTTTTTGTCCGTTTTTGCCCCGTTTTAAGCCGTTTTCGACCCGGTCAAGGGTCGGAATGACCCGAATGACTTCAAAAAGTTACGGAAACTTTTGAGAGAGATTTGGGAGAGATTTCACATACAAAGAGAGATTTGGGAGAGATTTCACATACAAAGAGATATTTGGGAGAGATTTCACATACAAAGAGAGATTTGGGAGAGATTTCACATTCTTGGAGAGATTTCACATACAAAGAGATATTTGGGAGAAATTTCACATTCTTAGAAAGATTTGGGAGAGATCTCTAAATAGAGAGTGATAGAGTGAAAACGATTGAGAGAGGTTTCATTTGTGACCTTTTTGAGTGTCCGAATTCGCAATGCAAGGTCCGTAAACCCCGTTAAGCCTTGTTTAAGGATCTTACATACTCCCGATGAGTATGCAACATTGTTTTATCGGTTTGGCTCGTTACTTACCATAGATTTAGGTTAAGGAGATTTAGATGTACGTACTTTTCGATTTATGATCTCTCCTTAGAATAGCGAGTTGTTTAGTAAATACATAACGTAAGCCCTAGTACACAAGGGTTAGTTGAGTTGACCAGTTTGACTTGTTGACTTTATTTGACTTTGAATTGACCAGAATTTGACGGTTGTCACACACCATCTTAGTACCCCACTAAGGCCGAAAACACAAGTTAGGGTGGAATCAAAACCGAAAACACAAGCTAAGAAGACACATATGTATTGTTTCATCACCCAAATAGTTTTTTCATAACATCTAACTCAAAAGGAAAAAGCTTCATTAACGATTGACCTATATAATAAATTAAAATTAAGCAGGATTAAGAAAGTTTTGAACGGGAAATCAATAAATAATCATACAAAGTTGAATATTCTGATATGTATTAAAAAAATTGATTTTTTTACAAAACCCAAAACGTGTTTGGTAGAGAAAGAACGAATAAAGAGTAGCAAAACATAAACACCATCCGATCAAAAAACAAAAAGTGTATGCTTATAAATTTAAAGTATATTATTACTCAATAATTATACACAAGATGGAAGTTCATACTTCTTGTAACTTTGGTTTAAACATAACAGTCACAAAAATATTGAAGAGAATCATAAGGGGTGCTGCCACACAGATGAAATTTAACTTGGAATTAGATACATAATTTCAGAAGTCACATATGATAGATTGCTAAATAATAATGAAGTAACATATTTCTTATAATATGGAGTTTCCTTATCTACCCAAGCAATAGTGTCACCAAAATAGAGATCTACAAGTTCTAAAAAAAAATCATCACATATAAAGATACCAACCAACATTTTTCAAATGGTGGTAATTGATGTTATTTGTTTTCTATATTTTACTAGTACTAATATGTTAGATAGTGGCAAATGGTGATATTTTGCGGGATTTTTCTTAAAATTTCACAACAGAAAATCTACTGATGTAATTTGGGAAGACCGATGGAATCAACACCTGTGTTTCCATTTAGGCCCATCTCCAGGTCAACCACCACCACTTACGGCGACCTGGTCATAGCCGTTGTTGAGGTTATACAGAAGAAGCAGCAGAAGCCCTAAAATTAAACAAACCCTCCTGATCTTGCTCATTACTTCTAAGGTTAGAAGCAATAGTATGACTAGAGGAGTTAGCATGAGGAAGAAGCTTCCTTTTCTTGTTGGAGTTCCAGAAGTTTTTGATTGCACTATCTATTTTTCCTGGTAAGTGTTTCGCTATATGTGCCCATCTTTTTTAAAACAAATAACAAAAGAAATCAATATATTCAAAACAATTAATCAAAAGATAAGTAAAAAATTTATCTTGTTAATTACTTATTTCCGAAGGTTCTGTGTAGATCAGTTATGAGCATGGCATCTTGTGAAGTAAAGTTTCCTCGTTTAAGACCTAGTCTTAGATAATTAATCCATTTTAGTCTACAATTTTTTCCACATCTTTGTAACCCTGATTCAAATCCAAATCCAATCAAATATGTTAGTAATATACCTATAATATATATTAATAAGTTAAAAAAATAATAATTAAAAAGAAAGACCAGCAACTTTTGGAACTGACCTGCAACAACCATGGCTTCCATGGACATGATGCTGGAGTAATGTGTCATCCATCCGATTCAGAAGCTTGGAAGCACTTTGAGAAAAGTCATCCTTCATTTGCAGCAGAAGTACGTAATGTAAGATTAGGCCTAATTACAGATGGGTTTGCACCACATGGAGCATTTGGAAAACAATATTCATCTTGTCCTATTATTATAACACGTTATAACTTGCCACCTTCTATGTGCATGAAAGAGTCTTACATGTTTTTGACTGCACTTGTGCCAGGACCGTCAAACCCTAAGCATAAAATAGATGTATTTTTGCAACAGTTGTTGCAGAGTTGGAGCAATTATAGAAAGAAGGTGTAGTAACATATGATATATCTTTAAAACAAATTTTCTATCTAAGAGCAGCTTTGATGTGCACAATAAGCAATTTTCCAGCATATGCAATGTTGTTAGGATGGTCTACATCATGTAAGCTAGCATGTCCTCATTTTGGGAAACATACACAAGCTTCCAGACTAAATAATGGTAATAAGATGTCATGGTTTGACTACAACAAAGATTTCTATAGGTAAATCACCCATATAGAAAGGATAAAAATAAGTTCAAGTGGTTGGTGATGTCGTTGATGTTATGGCGTGGGATGATTTTTTGACCATGTTCCGAGCTGAATTTGCACCAATGATTGAGGTACAACATTTGGCGCGAGAGTTTCAGGATCTCCGCCAGACTACTGAGACTGTGGCAGAGATCATTGCCAAGTTCCGGGAGAGGGCCTTGTTGGTTCCGCAATATGCAGCGAACAAGGAGATGAAGAAGGTAAGGTATCATGATATGTTGCAGGATGACATCAGGGAGTTGGTGAGTATGTCAGGGTACAATACCCTTATTTATATGATTTCTAGAGCCCGAGAGTGGGAGATCGATTTGGAGAACCTAGGGAAGAGGGGGCCAGATCAGGTGCACGTAGTGGAGGGTTCCGGGAAGATACCCAAGACTTCGCATTAGCGTTTCATGGGCCAGCAAGGCTAGAGTCAGTGCAGCATATGCGGGAAACTACACGATAGAGTTTGTCGTTCTAGGGGTATGGGCTGCTACAAGCATGGCAAGGTTGGTCATGTCAGCATGGATTATCCTTAGAGGGCAAGCCTATTATGTTTTCACTGCAACCAAGTGGGCCACACGAAGGATTCTATCCGATGATGAGGGGAGGAGAAGTGAGTGCACCTGCTCCAGTTACTTTGAGGATCCCTGATGGTCGTGAGAGTGCGACAGGAACCCTAGTAGAGAGGAGCTGTGCATTGCGGTATAAAACAAGGGAGACCAGGACTCCAGCATGTCACATTACGGGTATGTTATCTTTTGCCTTCTTTTTAGTTGTTATCAATATTTATGTTGTTTGGAATTTTGTATAGATTTGGGTAAGTGTTATCTTTGGTTTAATTCCCTGTTATTGTTTGTGTTGTATCATCAAAAATTGTTATATTCCATTTGCATGTCATGAATCGTTAGCAGGTCAGAAGGGGGGTGGCATCTTGTTGAAGGGGTTTCAAGGTGTTCGATTGTTATTCTGGTTCTTGGTCAAGATTGGTTCAGGGGTATTGTATGGAAGTTCTATCATCAGGGTTCAGTGGTTTTAGCAATTGATCTTGGTTGGCCATTAGAAGTGCTAAGAAAAGTGGTTTATTGCTGAGGTTTTGGTCTTGTGACCAGTACAGAGGGTTTCAAGGTTTGGGTGTTATATCATTAAAAGTGTCTGGGGTAATCAGTTTTGCTGGAATTTCCAGGATTGTTCATCTGTTCTTCAGGGTTGTGCAATATTTGGGCTTGGCTAGTAATGGAACACTAGCATTAGTAAGTGCACGTTGTTAGCGGTTCAATCATATGGGGTAAGATGGCATGGGAATCCTTCAAACCATGTGTGCTGGGAGATATTAGTAGAATCAAAGTGTAGGAGAACTGTTCAGATTTCCGAGAGCGAGATCAGGTGTGAAACCAGGATGAGTTTTACATCCCCGTAGGGGGGAAAGCGGCCCAAGTGACCATCTGGATTGAGGACTGTGTAAGTTGGGAGTTTAGGAAACTTTCCAACAGTTGGTTAGTGCCTTCCTGGTCATGGATAACAGGCTTTTGGTGGAGCTAGGTTGGGGTTCTAGGCATGAATCAAGCCCAACTTGGGTGCTTGGTCGGGTGCACGTTCGACTCGGGATGTGTATGGTTGGATATATAAATGAACGGTAAGACCAAGGGCAGGGGGCATGGAAAAATAGGATTGTTGTAAGACTGCGGGGTAGCTCGTAGTTTTACTAGTCGACAGTTAGCATGGGAGTGTTGTAAGACTGATGGGTGGCTGGTGGCATTCACCGGTCCTTGTGCAACAATGAGGGTGTGGCTAATCCATGATTAGTCATGGATTTCTTCAGATGGATTAGACCAGGGTGGGTCAGTTCATAAGACCGAGGTAGGGCCACAACATGCTTGGAATCAGGAAGTGGTATGTCGTTAGAGGTCGGGTATGATATAAGGCTACAGTTGGTAATGTAACATTAACTTTTAGCACTGGATTTGGTGGTGAGATGGTTTGGGAAATCATTACCAGATAAGGCTTTCCTTCGGAAGTCGCATAGGCCGACTGTGTTTCTTTTGATGCAGCAACCGGGCGGGAATCCGGTGTTTCAGTTAGTTGGCAGACAAGTTGGGACCAAGGACGTCTTAGCTACATTTGGAAAGGAGCTATGGGGCAGCATGATGATTCGGGCGGTATTAGTGATTTGGGATTAGTGTGTGTAGTTGCTTGTTATTCGGGAAAATGCTAAGTCACTTGAAGTTTTGATTAAATAATCTTAGAGTAATTGATTTTACCTTGTTCCGCAGCTTTTGTTTGATTCTAACCGTTGCAAGGATGATTCTTCTACTCGAAGGATTATCTAAGCCTTCGATCAAGTATAAGTGTCCTACAACTATCTATGGTTTGTGATTTTGATCCTAATGGAATCATCTAGATAGTCAAGGGTTGGAAGGGTTGGAAGGGTTTGTTAACTTGGACTTCAATAAGGATTGGTCTGGTAGTGGTTCAATGTAGGCGGTCTGTCAGGGAGTCAGACCAATTCAATATTTTAGAATTCGAGAAAGTATAGGTGAACTTCTTATGGTGTTAAGGTTTTGTTTCTTAGCGGGTTGGATAGTTTCTGCTAGGGTTGGGTACGGTCGCCTTTAGAGAGGCCATAATATGTGCAGGGTTATGATTGTATTATTTAAGATGTATGGTGTGGTGGGAATGATATGGAACGATTTGGAGGATGAAATCTAATTCAAGTGGTGGAGAGTTTTAACACCTTGTTCTGAATCATTTCTCGTTTGGAGGCAGGTGATGTAATTTGGACGACCTGTGTGTTCGATTTGTGTTTAGGGTCAACAAGTATTTTGGTAAAGAGGCAGCTAGAGTTTTATGGAATTTGGATAACTGTTCAGGAAATTTTATGGTAGATATGAGTTAGTGAAAGCGTAGAGCTTCTTGTTACATTTTCATGGATATAAGGATTGTTGGAATCGGATTAGTGCGGTGATTTTGTCCTTAAACCAACTCAATGCACCCATGTCAAAGAAGTTATGGCCTTCGGAGTGTTTTAGAGTTTAAGTGGGAACCCAATACGCAGGGAGTACTACTGTGGAGGTTAGTACACGAGGTGTAATATGGTGTACGCTTAGCGTACTACGAAGGGTGGAATGGGAGTCAAAGTCCTCGTACGCTGGTTGTACGAGGGTGAAGTGTAAAAACCCTAATTTTTCTAGTGTACCCTATATAAGCCTTATGTTAGCCTCTTTGGAGGAAGGCTTTGAGATCCGGCATTAGCATCTCCTTTTGGTGGCTTCGGAGGTATAAAGGTCAGACCTTTCCATTTCATTTCATGGATCTACTTCTCAACACATTTTTGGTGATTTTGATCCTTTTGGTTGATGATGGGGAGTTAAGGTCATTTAGGAACTTGTCCTTGAAAATATGGATATTTTATGGGTTCCTTGGGCAAAAAGGTGCAAACTTTGTGGTGGTTTTGGTCCTATGCATGTATTAAGTCAAGAATTAAGCCCTTTTGAGTTCTAGAGTCCCATTTAGCCATGCATACACATAAAGTTCGCAACTTTATGTGATTAACCACCTTGAGGAAGTGAGATTTGAGTTTGGATCAAACTCTTAATGGATAAAGAGTTGATTTTGGAAAGTTGTCCACGGCTGGTGAGTATGTTGCGCGTACAAGCCTTTCATGCAATACGTTGAGCGTATAGGCTGAGTACACCACGCGTACTTAGCAGAGTTGCACTTCTTCGTTTTGGGCTTCGTTTTTGGGCTTAGTTGTCTTTGGGCCATGTTGGGCTATCTGAATTTTATGGTTGGGCTATTATGACTTTATTGGACTTTCTTGGGTGAAGGCCAATGAAAGGAATTGGACCCAATTTGGAAAATTGGGCCATATTTGGGCCTTAGATGCTTATTTTGGATTTTGGGCTTTTAGTCATATGGTTTAGGCCTTGACTTTGGGCCAAGTTGGAGAAAGGGTAAAAAGTTCTTTTACCCTAATTTGGACTCATATTGTGAGTCAGGAGCTAGTTCTTAATGGGTTGTCTTTTTGGCATTTGATAGCACGTAGATTTTAGCAGATCTGCAGTCAGAGATTTATTCATGGGTTCAGCTGTTGAGGAGAGTTTCCTCGCTGTATTATGGTTTGAAGGAACCAATGTCAGACCTTTGGCTTATGTATTATAGGAAGACCAGTGGGTAGCCGTTAGCATTGTATGAAAGACCTGGGGGTGGGTCCTGGCAAATCTGTATGTAAGACTAGAGTTTGGACTTTGGCTGTTAATTAGATAGTTAGTTTTAGATTGTATGGTAGTTGTCTTTGAGATGCTTGCATGGAAAACCATGAGGTGGCTCCTGGCACTCGTCTGTAAGACCCAAG
This sequence comes from Lactuca sativa, assembly GCF_002870075.4. Taxonomy (NCBI): domain Eukaryota; kingdom Viridiplantae; phylum Streptophyta; class Magnoliopsida; order Asterales; family Asteraceae; genus Lactuca; species Lactuca sativa. The sequence continues at coordinate 197,158,353 of NC_056627.2, read as the reverse complement.
GTTTTGGTCCATGACCTAGCAAGGAAAGACCAAGATACAGCTCATGGCATAATAGTAATACAACGGTTGGCACATAGCTTCTTCTATCGCATGTTTGATATGTACGATATGCATGGCTTGTATGTTATGTATGGTATGTGGTATTTGGGGAACTCACTAAGATTTTGCTTACAGTTGTTGTTTATTGTCTCAGGTACTTCCGATTCGAAAGGGAAGGGTCTAGCTTGATCGCATCGCAAACACCTGTATTTTCCGCAACTTTCAGATTTTGGGATTGTACTCTAATAAATGTTTTTTTATGAAATAACTTTAATGATTTTTTTAAATAATAAATGGCTGCTTTGATTGTGTTAAAGACGAAATTTTTCCCTCGTATTTTAGGATGTGACGGTTGCTGAAACGACCCAAAAATACGACCCAAAAAAAATTTCATTTTTCAATATAATCAAAACCATAATATGAGTATCATAACATAAAAACATACGCTATGTATCCCAATCATAATAAAATACTGTGCGGAAAACTGTATCATACTACATCAAATCTGAAACAACTAAAACCATCCCCAGGATAAAAGCTAAGCTGTGGTGTGTGCGATGCTGTCACCCCGAGCTCTTCCCTTTGCTTGCGGAAGTACCTGAAACCAAAACTGAAACTGTAAGCACGAAGCTTAGTGAGCTCCCCCAAAATACCACATACCATACAATAGCATATAACACATATTGGGCCTTGCCCACTGCATCGGGCCGAAGCCCGGAAACTGCATCGGACCGAAATCCGGAACTGACTGGGACCTTGTCCCCTGCATCGGACCAAAGTCCGGAACTAACTACATCGGACCGAAGTCCGGAACTAACTGCATCGGACCGAAGTCCGGAACTAACTGCATCGGACCGAAGTCCGGAACTAACTGCATCGGACCGAAGTCCGGAACTAACTGGGACCTTGTCCCCTGCATCAGACCGGAGTCCGGAACTAACTGACTGAACATATCATAGCATATCAACTAGCATAAACACATATACTGCATACTACATCGAGCCGTAGCCCGGAACACATAGCACGTAACACATAAAACATAGCACATAATTCCTGTCTGAGCCACGAAGGCATCAAACATACTAGCTGCTACATCGGACCGAAGTCCGGAAACTACTGCTAACTGGACGGGCCGGCATTGTGGCCTTAGACCCGTCCCTACTTGAAGGAAACTCACCTCGTAAACTGGCGGCTGAGTGTGTGTCTCTGAAAGCTACCGGCTGCTGCTCCTGAATCTCCTCGGCTACAAGCCCATAAACACACTCAATCAAATACTAAACACTGCACTTGGGGTAAAATGACTCTTCTACCCTTGGTCAAAGTCAACTTATTGTTGGGGCTGACTCGCCGAGTTGGGTCACCCAACTCGCCGAGTCCTACTCTCACTTCTCAGTTCTACCCGCTGCTACTCGTCGAGTGTGGCATCGACCCGACGAGTACCCTCTTGATCCAAGAACTCAGACAATCTTCATCCGACTCGCCGAGCCGTATGAACAAACTCGACGAGTTGTTCATGATCCTAAGAAGATTGTCTTGGACCCGCCGAGTTGTATGAACAACTCGCCGAGTCCCTCCATCACTGAGTCTACCCTCAACTCGCTGAGTCCACTCTCTAACTCACTGGATTCACTCGACACTGACCAAAATGAAGGACTCGGGAACTCGCGACCCAACTCGCCGAGTCGTTCTTCCCGACTCGCCGAGTTGCCGCCATGCAACTGATTTTTACTCGATTTTGTTTGAATCCAACGCATACAATTGATAGATCTGAGTCCAATAAGCTGATTTACCACGTAAAGTTTCCAACTTTACGTGCACAACCTCATGAATAAGGGAAATAAGGCTAAAAGATGCATAAAATGGGTAGATATATGATTAATATGCAAGGTAGCTCCAAAAAGACAGTAGATCTGGGCTCTTCAACACCCCAACATTCAGATCCAAAGGTATTTCGACTTATTAAGACATTCATGCAAACACAAGGCTTGGAACAACATCAAATAGCTCTTAGAAGAGCTCTAATGGAAGTTTAAAGCATATAACAAGAAGGGAACTCCGAAAATACCTCAATAAACTCAGATTTGCCCTTGGATCTTTGCACTACAACTCGTTTCCTTGCTTCTTTCTTCTTCTCCTTCTTCACACCTTCACAAAATGGCACCAAATCACTTATAAGCTCTCAAGGGAGGATTAGGGTTTTCTCACTGTGTTCTCAGGGTGAGCGAGGCGAGAATGGGGCTATAAGGTGGTTTAAATAGTGGGCAACCCGGGGATTTAGGGTTTCACCCAGACGGATGGACTCGCCGAGTCCAGGATATGGACTCACCGAGTCCCCGGCTCACGCGTGCACGCAGCCGCGACCCTACTCGGCGAGTCAGGCTATGAACTTGCCGAGTTCCTCTTGCAAAACTTACAACAATTACCAAGGAATTAACATACCGGAAACGGGTCGTTACAATTCTCCCCCACTTGACTCAGACTTCGTCCTCGAAGTCTGCTATGGCTGGATCTGCAAATAACTCTGGGTAGTGCTCTCTCATCTCCTCCTCAGCCTCCCACGTCCACTCAGACCCCTTCCGGTGCTGCCACTGCACCTTTACTAACTGAATTTCCTTGTTCCTCAAGGTCTTGGTCTTCCGGTCCAGAATCGCGACCGGTCTCTCAATATAATTCAGGCTGCTATCAACCTGAATATCCTCTAGGGGAATGACTGCTGACTCATCCACCAGACACTTTCTCAGCTGAGACACATGGAACGTGCTGTGGATCTGACTAAGCTCCTCAGGAAGATCTAACCGATAGGCAACCCGACCCACCCGGGTCAAAACCCTGAAAGGACCAATAAATCTGGGGCCCAACTTGCCCCTTTTCCGGAACCTGATGACACCCTTCCAAGGTGAGACTTTCAGAAGGACCATATCTCCCACCTGGAACTCCAAGTCCGAACGCCTCCTATCGGCGTAGCTCTTCTGCCGACTCTGAGCAGTTTGCAGTCTACTACGGACCTGCTGGATCAACTCAGTCGTCTTGAGCACCACCTCTGTGCTCCCAATGACTCGCTGACCGACCTCGCCCCAACAAATCGGGGTCCTACACTTCCTCCCATACAACATCTCAAAGGGAGGTCGGTCAATGCTCGCATGGTAACTGTTGTTATACGAGAATTCCGCTAACGGAAGATACGTATCCCAACTGCCACCGAAATCTAGGACACATGCCCTGAGCATATCCTCTAGAGTATGAATCGTCCTCTCGCTCTGCCCGTCTGTCTGAGGGTGGAAAGCGGTGCTGAAATGGAGACGAGTACCCATCTCGTCGTGGAACCGTTTCCAAAATCTGGATGTGAAACAGACATCTCGGTCAGACACCACTGATACCGGCACTCCATGACGTGCCACGATCTCACGCACATAGATATCGGCTAACTTCTCCGCCGATATACTCTCCTGGATCGGGATAAAATGGGCACTCTTCGTCAACCGATCCACCACTACCCATATCGAGTCCACTCCACGTGCGGTCCGGGGAAGCTTGGTGACAAAATCCATGGTAATGTCCTCCCATTTCCACACGGGAATGTCTAACGGCTGCATCCTGCCGTGAGGTCTCTGGTGCTCCGCCTTGACCTTCCGGCAGGTCAGGCATCTCTCGACGTACCAGGCGATGTCCCGCTTCATGCAGGGCCACCAATAATCGGGTCGAAGATCTCGGTACATCTTTGTCGCTCCTGGGTGGATAGAAAATCGAGACTTATGAGCCTCGTCCATCAATACCTGCCGTACCCCACCCCAGTACGGTACCCATACCCTACCATGAAGCGTCAACAAACCCCGACTGTCGTAATCAAATGAAGCTACTCGGCCCACTATCCTCTCACACTTCTGCCTCTCCTCCTTGAGGCCCTCCATCTGAGCCTCCTTGATCCGCTCCAATAGTGGAGTGATCACTGTCATCCTCATACACAGATCCCTGATCGGGGCCGCCGTCACCTTGCGGCTTAGGGCGTCGGCCACCACGTTGGCCTTCCCCGGATGATAAAGGATCTCACAGTCATAGTCCTTCAGCACGTCCAACCACCTCCTCTGCCTCATATTCAGACTCGGCTGATCCATAAGATGCCTCAAACTCTTATGATCCGTGTATATAGTACAACGGACCCCATAAAGGTAATGCCTCCAAATCTTGAGGGCAAACACAACTGCCCCCAGCTCCAAATCATGGGTAGGATAATTAGCCTCATGTGGCTTCAACTGTCTCGAGGCATAAGCTATCACATGGCCTCGCTGCATCGGAACTGCTCCCAAACCTGTGATCGAGGCATCACAATAGACTACAAAGTCCTCTACTCCCTCTGGCAAGGTAAGGATCGGAGCCTCGCACAATCTCTGCCTGAGGGTCTCGAATGCTGTCTGCTGCTCCGGACCCCAACGAAATACCACTGACTTCTTGGTCAGTCGGGTGAGCGGCACTGCTATCTTGGAGAAATCCTGAATAAATCTCCGATAATACCCTGCCAACCCTAGGAAGCTCTGAATCTCAGATGGAGACTTCGGGACCTCCCACTGCATCACGGCCTCTATCTTGGCTGGATCTACCAGAATACCCTTCTGGTTGACGAGGTGACCAAGGAACTGCACCTCGCGCAACCAGAACTCACATTTGGAGAACTTTGCGAAAAGTCTCTCCCTCCTCAAAACCTCTAGCACCTCCCGCAGGTGCTCCTCGTGCTGCTCCTGCGTCTTGGAATACACCAAGATGTCATCTATGAACACTATCACTGACCGATCCAGCATCAGCCTACACACACGGTTCATGAGATCCATGAACGCGGCTGGGGCATTGGTGAGCCCAAATGGCATCACCACAAACTCGTAATGACCATACCTGGTCCTGAAAGCAGTCTTCTGTACATCCTCATCTCTAACCCGCATCTGATGATATCCGGAGCGTAGATCGATCTTGGAGAACCAAGACGCTCCCTGAAGCTGATCAAACAAATCATCTATCCTCGGGAGTGGGTAACGGTTCTTCACCGTTACCTTATTCAGCTCCCGATAATCAATACACATACGATGCGACCCATCCTTCTTTCTCACAAACAGGATCGGCGCTCCCCAAGGCGAACTGCTTGGTCGAATGAAACCTTTGTCTAATAGCTCCTACAGCTGTGTAGACAACTCCTGCATCTCAGGGGGGAGCTAGTCGATACGGTGCCTTGGCTATCGGAGCCGCACCAGGAATGAGGTCGATCCTGAACTCAACCTGTCTCTCAGGAGGTATCCCCGGCAAATCCTCGGGAAACACGTCCGGGTAGTCTCGAACTATAGGAACATCATCAACTGTCGACTTGCCCTTCTCCCGGGCATCCAAAACGTAAGCTACAAAACCGGCGCAACCCAACTGAACATAGCGCCTCGCCCTTGCGGCGGAACAGAAGGTCGGTCCTCGTTGTGGCCTCTCGCCCTGAATCACCAACTCTCCCCCACTGGGAGTGCGAACCCTCACTAGCTGAAGCTCACAATCAATCACCGCCCCATTGGGGCTTAGCCAATCCATACCCACAATAACCTTATTCCCTCGCAGGGGAATAGGTACCAGATCCACAGAAAACTGCTCATCAAATAACTGAAGAGAACACCCTCTGTGCACTCTGCCGACCCTCACGGTCCTATCATCCGCTATCTCAACCTCTAATGGACAATCCAGCTCCCCTGGAGCTCTACTGAACCTCTTGCTAAGCGCAAGAGATACGAATGATCGGGTAGCCCCCGAATCGAATAATACCAAAGCAGAAATGCCGTTTCACAGAGAACGACCCTGAATAAAACATACAACCATAAGCAACATTTAATCAATAATAATAAAGAGATAAAAGGGAAGATACATACCCGTCACCACATCAGGAGTCGCTCGCGCCTCCTCTGCTGTCATCTGAAACGCCTTACTCTTCGCCACTGGCGCATCAGCTCGGCCCTGCCGGCCATCTGTAATCCTCAAGGTAGCAGGGGCAGGTGCAGCCACCTTCCCTGCTGAAGCTAAACTCGGACACTGGGACTTTTTATGTCCCCTCTGATTGCACTGAAAGCAAATCAGATATGATGTTGCGACGGCAGTAGCAGGGGCCGTACAATCCCTACTCAAATGCCCAATCCGACCGCACTTGTAGCAGCCGGAACTCCCTGCCTTGCACGCTCCCTCGTGCAATCTCCCACACTTGCCACATCGACCGTGGCTCTGCTGACTCCTAGATCTGTGATCCGAAACCTTGGGCTTTTTGCCCGAACTGCCTGAACCCGAAACCGCCTCCGGTTTCCTCTTCTTCTCCATCTCAAGATCAATCTCCCTCTCCCGAGCTCTAGCAATCATATCTTCCAGCGTTTTACAGCTGGACCGGCTCACAAACTGGCGGATATCGCTCCGCAACATCTCATGATAACGGGCCTTCTTCATTTCCTCATCAGCTACATACTGAGGAACGAGAAGAGCCCTCTCCCTGAACTTGGCGGTGATCTCCGCCACTGTCTCTGTAGTCTGGGTGAGGTCCTGAAACTCCCTAGCTAGCTGTTGCACCTCAATGACCGGTGCAAACTCCGCCCTGAACCTGGTAGAGAAATCAGCCCAGGTCATGGCGTCCAATGCTGCATCATCCCCAATGGCATGCCCGACCTCCTCCCACCAATCTCGTGCCCTGTCCTTCAGAAGACAGGACGCCAATCTGACCTTGTCCCCCTCGGGACATCTGCTAGTACGGAAAGCGTTGGCCACATCTGCCAACCATCTGGTGCTCGCTATGGGGTCCCGCGCCCCATGATAGTCCGGAGCTCCACATGCCCTGAACTCCCTGAAAGGTAAGGGTGCGCGACCCCATCATGGCCGCCACCTCGGCACGGAAGGTGCCCAGTCTCTCATCCATCAGCTCTAGAATCCCCTCCTTGATCGAACCGAAGATCACAGGAGTCTGCTCTATAATGATGCGTGTAATCTCCGAAGAAAGAAACTCTCGGGTCTGCTCATCCATGCGCTCATCCCCCGAGCCTGAACCTGATCCCTCCCCGGCACCTCCGCTGCCGGCTGCTGGTCTCGAACGCAAAACCACCATTCTGAAACACATCACAACTACATCAGAAAACAGAAATATCTAGAGGGATCATTGATACTACAACTAGCTTCCTGGTCTTGTCTCAGCCTTTCTTGATTCGAGTACGGATCCTCTGCTTCCAGTAGTACGGGCCCATACTACCTTCCACATCTATCCGTACTTTCTTCAAGAACTGCCCTGACTCCACCAAGTCACTTCTACTACTACTGATCTCTACTACTCTCATCCTAGGTTTGTCCCAGGGAAACCTCAGACTTAACTCAACTAGTCCTCAGCTGCTGCAGGTCTCCTTATAATGCTAATTATCCATCACCTGAACACCATCACATGTAACGAAGATCAGATAATCCTTCAAGTAAAAGACCCGTCCCTATAACGGTTGGACTCAAACAAGAGTTGCGCAATAGGGTCAGTTCCAGCACTCTGGGATTATTCAACCCTGATCACATGTGGTGTAACGTGTTCACCTAATGGCTAACTTCCATCACTCAGAACTCCCACAAAGCACGAAGCAGGCAGCATTCGGATAAAGGAAACATACTCAGGCAAAACTATTCTCAAATGAGAAACTGATCTAGCATACAGTGCTAAGCTCATACTATCAGGCATAACCTAAACAGGCTATCCTACTGTTGTCTACTCAATACTAGCATGCAATACTCATAAGCTGTAACACATAAAGCAGGCACATAAGGCATCCTTCTAGATCCTTAGTCCTATACTAGCATGCTATTCAACTGAAACTGAAACTGAACAAATAACTTGTATGGGTAATTTGGGAGTACTTACTTGAGCTCGGCTGACCGCATGCACACACCTCTATCTTGTTAAAAAAATTTCTTCCTTTCTAGGTACTTTCAAAATTCTTTTTATAAAACGTTTTTATTTTGATAAAATCTTTCATTTCCCTCAGTTTGAGTTCAGATACACCCGGAAGTGTATCCAAATCCCTCAAACCAGGGCTCTGATACCAACTTGAAACGACCCAAAAATACGACCCAAAAAAATTTCATTTTTCAATATAATCAAAACCATAATATGAGTATCATAACATAAAAACATACGCTATGTATCCCAATCATAATAAAATACTGTGCGGAAAACTGTATCATACTACATCAAATCCGAAACAACTAAAACAATCCCCAGGATAAAAGCTAAGCTGTGGTGTGTGCGATGCTGTCACCCCGAGCTCTTCCCTTTGCTTGCGGAAGTACCTGAAACCAAAACTGAAACTGTAAGCACGAAGCTTAGTGAGCTCCCCCAAAATACCACATACCATACAATAGCATATAACACATATTGGGCCTTGCCCACTGCATCGGGCCGAAGCCCGGAAACTGCATCGGACCGAAATCCGGAACTGACTGGGACCTTGTCCCCTGCATCGGACCGAAGTCCGGAACTAACTGCATCGGACCGAAGTCCGGAACTAACTGCATCGGACCGAAGTCCGGAACTAACTGCATCGGACCGAAGTCCGGAACTAACTGGGACCTTGTCCCCTGCATCAGACCGGAGTCCGGAACTAACTGACTGAACATATCATAGCATATCAACTAGCATAAACACATATACTGCATACTACATCGAGCCGTAGCCCGGAACACATAGCACGTAACACATAAAACATAGCACATAATTCCTGTCTGAGCCACGAAGGCATCAAACATACTAGCTGCTACATCGGACCGAAGTCCGGAAACTACTGCTAACTGGACGGGCCGGCATTGTGGCCTTAGACCCGTCCCTACTTGAAGGAAACTCACCTCGTAAACTGGCGGCTGAGTGTGTGTCTCTGAAAGCTACCGGCTGCTGCTCCTGAATCTCCTCGGCTACAAGCCCATAAACACACTCAATCAAATACTAAACACTGCACTTGGGGTAAAATGACTCTTCTACCCTTGGTCAAAGTCAACTTATTGTTGGGGCTGACTCGCCGAGTTGGGTCACCCAACTCGCCGAGTCCTACTCTCACTTCTCAGTTCTACCCGCTGCTACTCGTCGAGTGTGGCATCGACCCGACGAGTACCCTCTTGATCCAAGAACTCAGACAATCTTCATCCGACTCGCCGAGCCGTATGAACAAACTCGTCGAGTTGTTCATGATCCTAAGAAGATTGTCTTGGACCCGCCGAGTTGTATGAACAACTCGCCGAGTCCCTCCATCACTGAGTCTACCCTCAACTCGCTGAGTCCACTCTCTAACTCACTGGATTCACTCGACACTGACCAAAATGAAGGACTCGGGAACTCGCGACCCAACTCGCCGAGTCGTTCTTCCCGACTCGCCGAGTTGCCGCCATGCAACTGATTTTTACTCGATTTTGTTTGAATCCAACGCATACAATTGATAGATCTGAGTCCAATAAGCTGATTTACCACGTAAAGTTTCCAACTTTACGTGCACAACCTCATGAATAAGGGAAATAAGGCTAAAAGATGCATAAAATGGGTAGATATATGATTAATATGCAAGGTAGCTCCAAAAAGACAGTAGATCTGGGCTCTACAACACCCCAACATTCAGATCCAAAGGTATTTCGACTTATTAAGACATTCATGCAAACACAAGGCTTGGAACAACATCAAATAGCTCTTAGAAGAGCTCTAATGGAAGTTTAAAGCATATAACAAGAAGGGAACTCCGAAAATACCTCAATAAACTCAGATTTGCCCTTGGATCTTTGCACTACAACTCGTTTCCTTGCTTCTTTCTTCTTCTCCTTCTTCACACCTTCACAAAATGGCACCAAATCACTTATAAGCTCTCAAGGGAGGATTAGGGTTTTCTCACTATGTTCTCAGGGTGAGGGAGGCGAGAATGGGGCTATAAGGTGGTTTAAATAGTGGGCAACCCGGGGATTTAGGGTTTCACCCAGACGGATGGACTCGCCGAGTCCAGGATATGGACTCGCCGAGTCCCCGGCTCACGCGTGCACGCAGCCGCGACCCTACTCGGCGAGTCAGGCTATGAACTCGCCGAGTTCCTCTTGCAAAACTTACAACAATTACCAAAGAATTAACATACCGGAAACGGGTCGTTACAGTTGCACTAAGTCGAAGGTGATTAGTGCACCTATTCAGGATCTATGTTTGAGGATGATGGTGGTTACCCCGTTTCTAGAGCATGTTCGTGAGGCTCAGGACAAGGCTATGAAAGAAGAGCACCGCAAGAGTGAGTGCATCGTTGGTCAGGTGTCCTGTTTTGATTACAATAGTCGGGGATTCTTGACATTGCATCGAAGGGTTTTGATCCCATATATGGGCAGTGCATCGTAGGTCATGTTTTCTTTTCTTTTTTTTTTCGTTTTTTTAATATCTTTACTACGTATTTGAAGATAGTAGAGTTGTTTTTTTTTTTTGGCTTTTTTTGATTTTTTAACTAAATATCAGTTTGAGTTTTTAATGTTTAACAATTATAAATTTTTAAATAAGAAAAATATTCAGGATAATAATATTTTCCATTCACACTTTTTTTAATCATATAATTTTGGATTATAAAATTTTGAATCATAGTATTCTAAATCATAACGATATTATGCATCATATATTTTTGGATCATTTTAATTTGGATCATAATATATTGAATTAAATAAAGTTTTTGTTCAATACAACATTTGAATCATTATAATATTTTAATTATTTAATTATGAATCATAAAAAAATATAATAATTAAGGATCATTAAATATTTGAATCAAAATATTTTTAGATCATAACAAGTTAATGATCATAAGCATATTGAATCATAATAATCATAAATATTTTGAATAATGTCTATTATGATCATATTATGTTCGACATTTTTTTTTAAAACTTTTAATCTTTTAAAATCAAGTTTAGTATCTAAAACACTATTTTTTAAAAATTCTTTTTACAAAGTCATTAAAATAGTAAGTAGAAGTAATCCTTAAATTTTTATAATAATTGCAGAATTTTTTTTTTGAGTTTTTTTAATAAATATATAAAAAAAAATTCAAATTTTCATGATTGTGCTCATTTTATAGAGAATTAAATTTTAAGAACTTTAAAATATGAAATACAACAAAGTTTTATGGAATATGAAAAACGAAAGTGTATTCTACTACAATACACTCGTATTTTGTTATAATAAACTCTCATTATAATAGAATACATTTTCGTTCTTCATGTTCTATGCAACTTTCTTGCATTTTGAGTGAGAGGATCATGAAAAAAAATTCAAGCCCATACATTAAAACCAGATCTGAATTCATTTTGAAAGAATAATATTGCTGATATTAATTACGAATTTAATTAGTTTACATAAAAAAGAATTATATATAATTATGGATATCATTTAATGTATATATAATTATTGAAATCATTTGATATCTATCTTTATTTAATTAAATAGTAATTTAATTTTTGCTAAATTAATATTGGTGCCTGCACACAATATATGTGAGAAATATTTGAACCTGAGTATATATATATATATATATATATATATATATATATATATATATATATATATATATATATATATATATATATATCTAGGGAAAAGTTCAATAGAGAACCATAATTATGAGTTTTTCAAGGAACACATTTTTTTTTCAATTTCTAGAGCTTATTCTTTATCGAAAAAAAAATCTAAAAATATCTAAATTCATATATTAACATTTTGATTGTGAAAAATACTTTCCGGATTCACCATGTGAATCCGGATTCACCGTGTGAATCCGTATTCATGTTGTGAATTTTCGATGATTCACATTGTGAATTTGACGTAAAAAAAAATTCGAATTTTATATCATTGGAAAAAGGATAAAAAGTTATGAATTTCTGTATTTTTAGTTTTTTTTTTTTTAATAAAAAATAAGTTCTAAAAGTTGAAAAAAAAATTGGTTTCTTAGTTAATTATTGTTCTCTATTGAACCTCACCTATATATATATATATATATATATATATATATATATATATATATATATATATATATATATATATATATATATATATTCGTCCAATCATTTTCATTAAGATCAAAGTTATCAATGATAGAAGAGATTCTTGCGCTGCAAGTTCTGAAAATGTGAAAAGAAAACATTATTGCGTTGTTTGTTTAGCCAATTAATGTCGTTACCTTTCTACAATTCTAGAGTTGTGTACATACTTGTCTATGTCTAGATTATTTAGATAAATGTTTTTTTTATTTTTATTTTATTTTATTTATTTATTATAGAAAATAGATATATAGTGTCATTATCAATTTCTGTTACAAATTTAGGATTCCATAATTTTAAGATTATATTCTTTTACCCACCAAATAAATAAAACCTGCAACTATACTGCAGCTACACTTATAGTTTTATCTCGAGGAGCAACAACAAACTAGAGATTTTGGTCAACTAGTTTTTTTCAAAACATGTCTTTTTAATGCTTTTATTATCATCTTTTTTTGTGTGCATTTTAATAAGATAATATTATGGAATCATTAGATTTTTTTTTCATAACAAATCTAAATCAAGAATTATAAATATATTTCTTTCCAACCATATACCATGGGTCACAATACTAGAAGAAAAAACTAAAAGGGTAAATGTCATCGTAGTCTAACCAACTTTTCGGTTTTGTTTTAAAAAGTCCCTTACATATCTTTTTTGTAGTATAGGTCCTTAAAAAAGATATTGAATTTCATTTTTCCCGGTTCACTGGTTAAATTGGATTAAATTGCATTTTTATTTTTTGAGTAAAAAAAAGGGAACTCTCTCTCTCTCTCTATCTATCTATCTCTCTCTCTCTCTCTCTCTCTCTCTCTCTCTCTCTCTCCATAAATATTACATATACTCTTTCTAAATTATCAACTTAAAAACCCTATCGACAAAATTTGTGATCAAAATTTCTTATTCAAGTGATCTATCGTCATTTTGGTGTGGGTATTCGAAGTGGGGGTCTCCAAGTCATACATAAAGATGTGTGGCAACCGGCAAGCTTCTGGTCAAGTCAAAGTCAACAAGTGAATCTGGTCAACTCAACTATTGTTTATATGTTAGGGATTTCTTTAGGTTACCAACGTACAACTATGAATCCTAATGCAAAGTAACACTTGAAAGCTTCAAATGTTCAAAATTTAAACTCTAATATGATTTAGGGAAGTAACAACTCTATAAAGCTTCAAATATAAAGTACTATTAAGTGCCCTTCGGGGGTGTATAACACTCAAACTGGGGTGTAACTAAGTCTACGGTCTTTGAACTACAAACAAAAACACTAATAAAGCCCCCCGACAAAATCTCTCTCAATCTCTCCTACTATATCTCTATCTCTCCTAAATCTCTCCAAGTATGTGAAATCTCTCCAAGTATGTGAAATCTCTCCAAGTATGTGAAATCTCTCCCAAATCTCTCTATGTACCTTCCTCAGTCGAAAACAGCCCAAAACCGAAGGAGAAAACCCAAAAGGTCCCTCTTGGTACGGAATCCTCTTGGTCTGGACTCCTCTTGGTCCGAAACCCTCTTGGCCCTGAACCTCTTGGCTGGAACCCTCCTGGTCCGGAACCCTCTTAGTCCGGAATGCCTTCTAAGGAACCAAGAGGACTCGCAACCTTCGGAACCCCCCCTTTGCTTCGAATCCTCTCTTCATTTCAGACAATCTCGCATGCCCCGGAAAGGAGTGGCTCTGGAAGATCTCGCTATAGGCTGCTCTGGATTTTGCCCCGCCAGCTTAGCGCCTCTGGTACGGACCTCCGGGCTCCGCCTGTCGACTCGGGAACTGAAGGAAGTACTTCGGAACCTCGTCTGATGACTTCAAAAATTATCAAATGGCTTCGAAAATCCACCCTTGCTTCGGAAATTCGATGTGGACTCCGAAATTCACTCCTAGGCTTCGGATATTAGGCGATTTCGGACCTTTCCTTCGGTTTAGGACATTTTGACACCGGACATTACACCAAACTCTCATTTTTCGTATCTTAGACCCCTTAAACCCCTATTTTATGCCAAAATTAATTATTTTAAACAGATTTATATAAAATAATACCCAATATTTTTAAAGAGATTTTAAGTAAATAAAGCGGTTTTACTTTATGATGGGATGCAAATTCCTCATTTCCCATGTAAATCTCAGTAAAACATGTATTACCCAAAGAAACTAAGCTTTACCCACCAGCCCTCCGTGCAAGTGTCAAGTCACTCCCTTATCCGACCCTTTAGATACGTGAACCTTTCCTCCCTTATTCCACTTCTCATTCTTCACTTCCAGAAAACTCCCAAGAATACTCTCAACTCCTTCAAGCTCCAAGTTCATCTCTTTAAGGAAAATTTCCAGATTACTTTTTGTAAGTATTTTATCTTCCTTGAATAATAAATCTCCTCATTATTTCTAAGATTCCATTATATTTACACATAAATTTATTCATAGAATTATTCCAGAGATTAAAGAGCCTTTCAAGTGTTGAAACTTGGAAACACCTCACCATCTCCTCTAATCACCCAACAAGTTAACCAAGGTGAGCTTCATACCCTACCTTTTTCTAAGTTTTTATTGTTTTTTGGGGGAGAATACAAGTCAAATCTTGTCTAAATCCTTGGATAATTGCATGTATTTGTATGTTTAGTGGGTGTGTTGAAATATTATTTTTCTATTATAAACTTTCATGAATGTGAGCTTCAGAGATCTTATGAAAATCTGAAAAATGTTTACAAAACCACCACATAGAGAATACTTAGTGTACAAGAAGAGCATCCCAAGGTTTTTGGATGTGTCCATTTATACCCCTTTATTTCATATCTCCATATCTAGAGACAAAGAGGTGTTGAAATAGACTTATAAGTTGACACTATTGCTAGGGTCTTCAAAGCTTGGAACTTTATGCCCTATAAATGATTTTTTGCAAACTATTAGGGAGTATTTCATAAATATTTGATATTAATATTTGCGGCAAGAAAATATACAAATTGAGCCTTTATGACAGAAAAATTTGCATGTCAGAAAGCCGTTGTCATAACTTCACACAAGTCATAGTTTTACACAAATCATAACTTGACACCTTCCGACAAATGGGGCCTCATTTAGTAATTTATAAAGGGAAGAGCCATTTTGTCGACTTAGCCAATATTGGGTCGATTCATAAATATACGAAGCAGATTATTTTTAACAAACGACACGAAACGAAACTAAACAAAATATCAAGTCAACGACTACAACTATTATTATTTAGTAAATAATGGTTTTCACGATTTGCTCGAAAGTCGGTTAGTATTCTAGTCAGACAAAATCTTCACAGTACATATATCTATACATAATAATGTACGCTCAAAGTCCTGTAAGAGTTATAACCAGAGTCTCCTGGAGGGGGGAATGGGAATTTGTGTATAGATCTATACGGGGTTGACACCCCGCACCTTTGTTGTTCGCTACAGCTAGACCGGCCAGTCTATGCGACAAATATCTTATACAAAACTGACGCCTGAAGAATGTCATAAAAAACACTCCGTCATAACGACTCACTAGAATACATCGAAAACGTATTTATACATATTTCACCTTCGGTTTACAATTAATTATGTTTTGATTATCTCAATGAGACTTTTCCACACAAGTGTTATGTTTTTACAAAAGCTACTATTTTTACTCATTAGAAAATATAGGATTGTCTGGGGGAAACGATTTATTTCGATTTCGAAAACAATGAACTAAGACATACATGCAACTATACTCGATTTGAAACAAGAATTACAACTATTTTGATAAGAAAATATTGGATTTTCTGGATTTCTAAACTATCATCGAAGTTTTATACGAAAATGCTTATGAACTTACCAACATATTTTATGTTGACGTTTTTTAGAACGTGTTGTATTCTCAGGAAATCAATAAGCAGGTTATGGATCGCGGACTCAAGATTATTGTGCTGTATTTTGGAAATTTGTTTGCTGATGTTTCTTTTGTGTAAATTTGAGAACATAAACATGATGTAAAACAATGTAAGCTTGTTATATTGATGTATGATGTTTGGGTTTGCTACGTTTTATTTATATACAATTGTTATGATACTGCACAATGGCGTCACCCGCCTCCGGACGTTTCCGCCGTTCTGGTTTAGGGGTGTGACAAGATGAATCTTTGAAGCGATCATCACTAATTTTGAATCGGAATCTATCGTCAATTTGGTGTGGGTACTCGAGGTGGACGTCTCCAATTGATGACAATAGATTGATAATGAAGAAGTTACTATCAATAATGGGTATCCACATGACAATACAGTGATAATGAAGGAATTACATCGACTGATGTATTAGGTTCCATCGGAGAAGAAATCATAGTCGTCAGAATGGTTGGAATCTCCAGAATTGAAGCACTTGTTGATCTAGCTTGAGAGTCGATACCCATTTCATTGATTCAATGTAAGAGGTTAAGAAGTTGATACTCGTTGAATCGATTCTCTAGTTTGATCCCCAAAGTCTCCATCTTCATAGCCACCACCAAGATTTATTTTTCAGAACAATCACTCGCAATGGTAGGGTCAATGAGATGGATTGCCGACAAAACCCAAAAAAATCAAAACTGATAGCCATAGAGTGCGCTTGTACTTCCGATGTAGTCCCGATGAGGTTCTAATCTTAAGTTGTTTGAGGAAGATGGGTGGCTGGATTCTATGAATATGGATCAACAAAAAAGCTTTGTTGAAGAAGAAGAAGATGGATGAGTATGTAAGATGGATTTTAGTTTTATTTCTTTTTTTAGTGAAAAAATTATTGTCGTCAAGGAAACCCAAAATTACAATGCTGATGTGGGTGACACATGAGCATCAAATGTAGCGTTGGCATAAGCAACCGATTTTCAACAGTGTAGGGTACCATTTAAACCGGTCAGCACCCACTTTGTGACCCTAGAAAGCAAAAAATTAAGTTTAGGGATCATTTAAACCAAAATCAATAAGTTGGTTGGGTTACTGTAACATTTAGCCAAACTAAAATTACCATAATTCCTAAAACATAATTCTATAAAAATAGAGATCATTTATGACATATATTGTTTTATATTTATATATAACAATTTTTTGAATCGAAACTTTTTAATGATTTAAAATATATTATGATCCAAGACATAACAGTTGTTAAAAAAACCCAAAATACAATGATCTAAGACATATTATAATCTGAAATATTATGTTCCAAAAGATGTTATGAACCAAAACTTTTTATTATCCAAAACATGTTACTATCCAAAAATTGTTATGATCCAAAATAATAAGATTCAAATTTTTATGATTCGGTATGACATAATTCAAAAACATGATTCAAAAGGTTATTATCAAAAAATGTAATCATTCAAATTATATTATAAACTTTGTAATAAAAATGTTTCGAAATGTTTATTTATCTCAAACTGAATAAACATTTTGTACTTAATACATGTTGAATCATTGTTGTTCATAAAACAAATAGAAACTTAATAGTATATACTAAAATTACATTGAACAATCCCGTTGATATTAACCCTTAATAAAAAAACATTCCTTATGTATATATTTAGAGTTTTAAACTGTATCGTTGTAAACCGGAAAGAGTTTATGACTCGAGATACTCATGTGCTCCTAGGTCTTCATTCTCAACTTGTCATGGTAGCGATCCGACCTCATCTCCTCTGAAGCCACATACTGAGGGCAAAACAACAAACTATCTCTAAACTTGGAGGTGATCTCAGCATCGACTCCATAGTCTTCTTAGGTAATAAAAACTCTTGGGCCAATTGCTGAACCTCAATCCCTGACACAAACTCTCTCTTGACTCTGATGATAAAATCCTTCCATGACATGGAATCGACCATATCTGGTTCTAGGCTCTGGACAACCCCACACTACCAGTCCCTAGCTTCGTCATGTTGAAGGCACTCAACAATTCTAACCTTGGCCTCCACCGAACAAAAGCTAGAACAAATGGCACTCTCCATACATATAATCCAAAGTATAATGATGATAGGCTCCATCCTCTTAAAGAAATGAGGAGCACCACAAGCGTCAAAATCCCTGAACGTAACTTCACTAGCCTTGAGCCGACCGACCTTCAAATCAACCTGAAGAATCCTAAGGTGCTCATCCATCACGAAAATCAACTCATCCTGACAGATTTGATCAAACCAGGAAAATCCTCTCTAAAAAACCTCGAAATCTCTACAGAGTTGATGTCAAATACATCCCTCTCACTCAGACTTTCATCCCTTACATGGAAGGTCTCCATCCTATTTCTGAAAGATAATGGGAACACATAAAAATCAATGCACAGTGAAAACTCACACAAGGCATACCCACCTACAAGTTTCCTGAATTCCTGAGACACTCCCTAGCCGAAGTATGGATCCTGTGCTTTGAGTAGTACGAGCCCAATAATACCTTCCACACCTGTATGTACTTGTTCCAAGGACTATTTCAATACTCCCATGTCACTTAGCAACACTCCACTAAACCCGTCACATGCATGCATATGTCAAACCATATGAATAATACTACACTTCGTAGACTCTCCTTATAGGATTATTCCTTTCCTACTCTTTCCCACATTGCTAGAAATCTCTACCATCACCGTTGGTCGTAATACATGATCAAATGGACTCTCAAGTAAGTGATTCTATCCTATGACCACAACCAAATGAGGAACATGAAATAAGGCTAAACCAATGATTATATGGCTATAAAATCCTAATCGTATAAGACGTACACCTAGCAATTAACATTATCAATCTAGACATCAAGTAGAACATAACAAATAGTTCCCTAAGCTTTATGCTATTTTCCATGGGTCCTCCAATGGTCTTCCTGCCATGGTATTTTCATACAAATTCCA
This sequence comes from Lactuca sativa, assembly GCF_002870075.4. Taxonomy (NCBI): domain Eukaryota; kingdom Viridiplantae; phylum Streptophyta; class Magnoliopsida; order Asterales; family Asteraceae; genus Lactuca; species Lactuca sativa. The sequence goes on along the minus strand of NC_056627.2, from coordinate 197,139,408 downwards.
TGGTCTTTCATGCAATTGACAGGGGATGAATCCTGGTCTTTCATGCATTACAAAAAGTCATATAGACTCAGAGATCAGATAGATAGTCAAAGAGATGATCCACCTGAGAGCGAACAATAAAAAAAACATCGGAAGAAAGCATTAGACTAAGGGTTCTCAGGCTATTCAACTTAAACTACATAGAACCAAAATCCTTTCCACATAATCATGTGACATAAACACATAACATATACTAGCATATTACATATCCTTTGAAAGTAGCCTTCCCTAGTTACCCTGCGATTGACCACTTCTTAATTAAGTCCTTTATTGGTCAATTATACATAATATTGATGACTGTCCTTTCCTGGTAACCCTAACCAAGCATAAGTCCAAACAACATCAAACGACCATTAGGCAAGACCCTACTAGTCTAGCGTACCAAACATCAAGTGTTCTAATTGAACATGCATAACAAGAAGTTATCCTAGTCAAGTAGAATACTTGTACCTTAACAACACCTATATCCTATCATGAAAATGATATATAATGGGATACATGGCATAGTGAGAAACTCACTTAAAGTAGATAACTGAGAAGAATAACAACACTCTCACATCTTACACTACCCGATTTTGTGAACCGACCAATCGAGATGAATCCCAAATCAACATGTCTAGAACCTTGATCTTGTGACTTATGTCCAACCTCTAAGATGGATTGTCAATATCATCATTGACGAGACACGAAGGCAATGGGGTCATTCCTTCAAACATGGTATCTGAAATCATAAGTTTAGGCTCATCATCTAATTCTTCTCTATTAGAATTACTCTCTAGGTATGATGTACCTAACTTATCACAATCCACAAACTCCCTGTATCCTTGTAGTTCACCATCATTGAAAACTAAAATTTTTGATTCCTAGTTTCATTACCAAACCAATTAACCATGCCTTGTGGTTTTTAGTCAAAGTTGTAACATCTGAGTTACCAAGTATTTACCTTCGATTTATTTAAGTATTTAATATATTGTAATTTCGAGAAAGGACATACGTTGGGTGTACATAATGTATGCACGGCGTACACAATTAAGGCACCAAGCGGGGGGAAGCTTTACGTACGCTGGGCATAACCTATCCAGTTTCAAACCCTAAATTTTAGGGTTTGCACCATATACAAAGACATTAAATCCGTCCCAAACCTCATTCCCTCAGCTTACGATGTCCCTAAAGAGTAGAAATCGAACCCTAAACCTCTTGCATGCTTAGTGAGCTAATTTGGTGCACATTTGGGTGATTTTTTTGTTGTTTTGAAGAAGAAGGAGTTAGAAGAAGGAGCAAGAACATGAAAGGGGCTTGTAGATCTACGAGTTTGGCATCTTTCGTGACTCATTAGAGGTATCAAGCTTCAAACTTGACCATTGCATGCTTAGTTGTAGTTTTGGGGTGCTTTATGTGGCATTTTGACTCCATGGTTGAGATTTCTTATGTTCTGGTAGTTTCAATCCATAAGAGTTGTCCTTTTGAGCTCTTGGAAGCATTTAGAACCATAAAAATCGGGCCTTGATGGTTAAGCCACAACCATGCAAGTGTTAGATAGTCATACAGTGTGTTAAGGACTTAAATCATGTCTTGACCCCCATCCATTCATGCAAAGACATAAAGTTTGTAACTTAATGATTTAGGACGTCATAAAGGACCTAGATCTATGTTTTGGATGTTAGGAATTAATGGATTAAGTCACAAAGGAGCTCTAAGGAAACTGGCCAGTACGTTGGGCCTACCCCTGGTAAGTTATGTGTACTAGGTCAATCTCCCCGAGGTGATCAAGACCAACATATGTTGTGCGTACATTCTAGATATGCCGCACGTACGCATGAAGAGTAGTCAAAGGTTTTTTTGGGCCTTAGGATATTAGGCCTGAATTTGCTGTGCCCCATGACCCACTGTGGAGTAAGGCCTTTGGGCCTAGACCTAGGGTTTATGACATTGTAGAGTTGAAATATCTTGTAATATGTCGAAGTCTGTGTATATGTTAGTTTCATATGTTTTCTATGTATTTGCTAAGGCATCTTTTATTTCGAAGTTGAATGTTTAACCTTAGTATTTTTTGTACTTTCAGTCTCCTATAAATAGGAGCTGAACATTGAGTTGATAGGTAGAGTTTTTCCAACACTTATTCCTATTAATTTTGTACTCGTGTTCACTGAAAGTAATATGAGCTAAAACTAGATCTTATTTACATCGTGTGTTCATATTACATCGTTTACTCTGATTTGAATCATATACTCGATTAAACTCTTTTACAATTAGTATCAGAGCAGGAATCATTACTGCAACGATCTGATTTTCATTTGAATCTCTCGTTTTTGAGTTGCAAGTTTGTCTCAAAAGTTTCCGCACTGTTTGATTCAGAAAATCATCTCTGATCTACTGTTTTGATTTGATTTTGCATTTGAATTGTGTAATTGAGTAATAGATTTTGAGTTTCTGATCAATTCATTCATACAATTTCAAATTTCATCAAATTTTTCTTAAAAATCTCATATGTACGTTCATGGAGAATTTCAACATGAACACGATGACTTCATTTTCTCATCTGTTAGGATCTTATTTGAAGATTCCTATGTTGATTCCAAAATACTATGATCAGTGGGCTGATCGAATGGAGGATTATTTGAACGGATTGGATGAAGAACTCTGGAGCTGCATTACAAGAATCGCTCAACCTCCATCGAATGTACAAACTATTGGATCATCTGGATCAACACCTGCTGTAGCTGATCAAACCATCAGGCTGAAGAACAATGAAAAACGCTGTTTGAGAGAATTGCGAGGTGCATTGCCACCTGTTGTTTACAATTACGTCTGTGGTTGTAAAAATGAAAAGGATATTTGGAATACTCTGAAAGAAAAATATCATGGAAGTGAGAAGACGAAGATAAATTATGTTAAGCAGTGTCTTGTGAAGCTGAAAGAGTGCAGACAAAAAGTGAATGAAACGATTGAAGTTTACTATGATCGTCTTAATGAACTGATCTATAGATGCAATCGTTATGGAATCACAAGGTCATCAATGGAGTTCAATCTCACTTTTGTGATGCGACTTCGTAAGGAGTGGTGGAGTGTCAGCATGATGGTGAAGAATCAACAAAGCTTCGATACTTCATCTATGAATGATTTGTGTAATCAATTGAAAACTCACGAAAGTGAACTGAATAAGATGGCTGAAGAGTCGAAACTTAGCTTGGGAGGTCCTTTAGCTCTTGTTTCGAAAGTGTTAGAGAAAGAAGCAGTTGAGAAAGTTGATTCTGATGAAGAAGGACTTATAATGAATTCTGATGATGAAGCGATTGCTTTTTACTCTAACAACCAACTTACAAAGTTTTTGAAGAAACCTTTCAATTCGAAGAAGAAGCAGAGTTGTTGGATATTATTCCTTTTATATATCAGCTCAGATACCGATTGTTGGAAATATAAAAATCTGATCACTGCGACAAAAGGCTCGGTTACCGGTCACTGTGTGATAGATATATAAGTTTAAGATATAAGATGTAAATATATATAAAGAATAATAATTGCGGAATAAGTATAAATATGAAAGCTATAAATGACTGAAAGCTATAATAATATAAATGACTATATTTAAATGACGTAAAGCTATAAATAATATAAATGACTGTATTTAAATGACACAAAGCTATAATAAAATATATATAAGTATATAAATATATATCAAGTAGGTTCGTCAATAAATTGACTGAACTGGACTCGTGGAACGACTGGTCGATATTTGTTCAAAGATCAATCCGGTATTTGATAAGTAGTAAAAAGTTCATTTTCATGTAAAATGGATTGTTTACAAAACAGTGCAAAGTACACGAGTCATGTATTTGTATACGGGTATCGGGTGTTTTGAGGAGATTTGATGAGGTTGGAGTGGGTATTTGGAGGGTGTTAGGAGGTGGAATAAGGTTGTAATTTTGGTGGTGTAAGGCAGCAAAGATGGTGAAGTTGAAGGAGCTTTGGTGGTGATGGATGTAGATTTTCGGAGTAAATCTCTCTGGATAGCCAATTCTCTCTCGCGTCTCTTTGGGGTTTCCCGTGGTCAAAATCGTCCACGAAAATTTCTAGATGTAGGTAATGTCCTGAAGAATTGATGGTGAAAATCTCCCTAGTAGTATTTTGGCTGTGTTGTTCTCGCTTTTTTGTTTTCTAACATGAAGATTCTGAACTCAAAAACAGAAATCTCTCTGGATAGCCAATTCTCTCTCGCGTCTCTTTGGGGTTTCCCGTGGTCAAAATCGTCCACGAAAATTTCTAGATGTAGGTAATGTCCTGAAGAATTGATGGTGAAAATCTCCCTAGTAGTATTTTGGCTGTGTTGTTCTCGCTTTTTTGTTTTCTAACATGAATATTCTGAACTCAAAAACAGAAATCTCTCTGGATAGCCAATACTCTCTCGCGTCTCTTTGGGGTTTCCCGTGGTCAAAATCGTCCACGAAAATTTCTAGATGTAGGTAATGTCCTGAAGAATTGATGGTGAAAATCTCCCTAGTCTTTTTGTGCTTGTAACGAGCCCAGTTTTCTTTGTTTTTGACTTGAAGATTCTGATGTCGAAAAACAGCAAGGTGGTGATGGTTGTGGTTATTTGAAAGGGTTTTTTGGAGGAGGTTTAAGGATGGTATTTGGAGGGTGTTAGGAGAGTATTTTGAGGTTGTTTGGAGGTTGGAATGAGGTTGATATAAGGTGGTGAAAGTTTATGAAGATGATGATGTTTGATGGGTTGAAGATGAACACCTTGAGTTTGAATGAAGAAGATGAAGATGGTTGATGATGTTCTTCATTTTTGGTTGTTGTTGATCTTGATGTTTTTGGTTATCTCCAGGGATGAAGATTGAGAGGGTGTGGTTTTACAAAGGAAAATTCACTATAACATATGAATCTCTCTTAGTCTCTTCTATTCTCACTTTCTAACACACATTACATACACATGTATATATATGAGAAACAAATATCTTGTAGTAGTGCACTTGAGTGGTTTTTGAAAGAGTTGGCTGCAAGTTGATGTAGAGTAGGAGGCAAAAAACGTGGGTGTGGGTTTTGCTTCACATTTCCATTACTTTGTTGACTATTACTTGTTGACTACTTCCATTTCTTGACTTTTCAATATACAACATATATATATATATATATATATATATATATATATATATATATAGATATATATAGATATAGATATATATATATATATAATACATATATACATATATAATACATACATATATATATATATATATATATATATATATATATATATATATATATTGTTGAAACTGTTTAGTCACACATTTGTGTTTTCGTCATTCGCGTGTTTTCGTATTTTCCGTTTTGATCACGCATTCATGCAACCTGAAATAACTGATAATATTTGTTAGATTGTATAAAAACAGTTCATCTTATTTCAATGATGGTCACATACAAGCTTACATAAGAACATTTTTCAACAATTTCCCCCTATGTGATCATTGCTGAAATAAGGACAGGTATGATATAATCATATTGACAATTTAACTTTTGAAGATTCGAGATAAAAGATTTGTCAATAGATAAGATATATATAAAACCATAGCAATTGATTTGAAAGTTTGTGACTTGGTTTAACATATCTTATGTAAAAGATTTTCAGAAATTTGTTTCCGAATCAAAGTCTCGGGTTCGGTTATCAAAGGGTAGCCATATATGTATCTAAAGAAATTTCTTAAGATTTTATAGCATTATTAATGACGACAAGTGGTCTAACAGGTCGATTCAGATGAACGCTCATAGGTATAGCTCACACTTCACTTGGGTGTCTGGTTGTTCTGGCAGCAGAACAAGTTAATGATCACTAAAAATGAGTGATATCTCTCTCTGACGACTTACACTCATATTGGAGGTGTTCAGCTATGCTTTTCCTGAAAGTCACTTAGTATCATTATTAGATAATCAATCACGTAAGACTGGTTTCGGCATTACTCAACGGGTTTCTTCATTCATGCCATTAACTTTCACTCTCTCTCCGTCGGGAAATACATGTAGAGGGGTTTAGCAATTTTCATAGTGCAGTTTGCAACTAAGAACTTTCATTGATGAAGGCTACAGTATCCCGGGAAGTCCATTGTTGTTGCAGCTCTTCCTTGATGGTATCCTTTTTGTTGATCAATATCGATTTTTTGTAAAAAGATATTTTGTTTTAGCATCGAGAATTTGCTACATTTTGAGAAAATTTGGATTTTTGAGAGTATCTATCTTGCGGGATTAAGATATCTCTTTTTGTGAAAAATGGTTAAAAACAGATCAATGGATCTTTTGATGATTGTTTTGAAATAACCATTTGGTTGAAACTTTGTTTAAAAATACCAAATGTAGAGTTTTTTTTTTTTGTTTTGGTTGGTATTTCTTCAGTGAATGATATGGCTTTCTTGTTGATTCGTCTTTATCTTGATTCATCTTTGAAGATTAGATGTGGATAGATCTTTGTTTATCTTTGATAAGTGATTGTTGAAATCCTTTTTGTTTCGTCTTTTCTTGTTGATGGATCACGGGATCTCAAGAGTTCATTTTTGGTTGGCTTATATCTAGGTGGGGATTGGTGGCATAAAAGACAGTTTGTCTATTATATAAGAAATGAATGTATCGTCCCTGGTCATTTTGATATCTAAGAAAAAATGAGACTGTGACAAGGTATAATCGGATATACCTTATAAGCAATAGTGACACACCTAATCTCACAAGAAATGAATTCCACAGTGATATAGATTGACGAGGCACGAATTCTCACATGGGTTTTTGTTTTCATCTGAACCTCCTAACCTTATGTCCCTTGATTGTTTAAAATCATCAATAATGAAATAAAATCGAAGGAAATAAAGTTATATACATTATGAAAAGTAGGAGATTTGAACCTTCACTCCAATTGAGAATCAATATGACTTAAAATCTTCATCGAGCATAAGCATCTGAAAATTAAGTCAAACGACGATTAATCACAAGGTTCTATAAAAGCTTATTATGGCAAGTATTTTATTCTATTTTTGAAGATTTTTTTTCTGAATGTTTTTGGAAATATTGGTTATCTGAATTTTTTTTGTATTTTTGAAAAAGAAAGCAATTTTCAAATGTTTTTGAATTTTCTTTTTGAATGAAAGTAAACACACTTTTGTACAAACAAAAGTTAAAAGTTTAAGGATGGATGTTATCTGGATTTAACATTCCTAGACGGCCTAGGAAGTATTGAAACTTTGTTTCATCGAGAGCCTTAGTGAAGACATCGGCAATTTGATCTTCGGAGTTGATGAAGTGTAGTTCGATATGACCCTTTTGAATGTTGTCTTTGATAAAGTGATATCGAATGTCGATGTGCTTTGTCATGGAATGGTGAACGGGATTGTGAGAAATGGCAATTGCACTGGTTGAGTCACAAAATATGGGAATTTGTGAGATTTTGAAGCCATAGTCATGCAGTTGAGTTTGCATCCATATGACTTGTGAGCAACAGCTGGCGGCAGCGACATATTCAGCTTCTGCTGTTGATGTGGATACACAAGTCTGTTTCTTTGAAGTCCAACTCACTAGTCTACCTCCTAAGAATTGACAGCTACCAGATGTACTCTTTCTATCTAGCTTGCATCCTCCGTAGTCTGAGTCGGTGAAAGCGTTTAGCTGAAAATCGGATTTAGCTGGATACCAAAGGCTGAGTTTGGGAGTGCCTTTAAGGTATTTGAAGATACGTTTCACAGCAACTACATGGGATTCCATAGGATTTGCTTGGTATCTAGCACACACACATGTAGAAAACATGATGTCAGGTCTGCTGGCAATGAGGTATAAGAGTGATCCAATCATTCCACGATATCTTTTCTGGTCAACGGGTTTCCCATTTAAGTCTGCATCGATTTTGTATCCAAAAGCCATTGGAGTTTTTGCGGTATTTGATTTGTCCATTGAAAAGCGAGTGAGTAGGTTTTTGACATAATTCTCTTGGTTGATGAAAATGCCATCAGTTGACTGTTTGATTTGAAGTCCGAGAAATGTAGTCATCTCCCCAATCATGCTCATTTCGAATTTGCTCTTCATTAGATCTGCAAACTTAACACTTAAAGATTCATCAGTAGAACCGAAAATAATGTCATCAACATATATTTGTACGATTAACAGATGTTTATTAAATATTTTACGAAAGAGGGTTTGATCGATTGAACCTCTTTTAAAACCTGATTCTTCGAGAAAGGTTGACAACGTGGCATACCAGGCTCGAGGTGCTTGTTTCAAGCCATAGACAGCTTTCTGTAATTTAAAGCTGTGATCTGGAAATTTGGGATCTTCAAAACCTGGTGGTTGTTGGATGTATACTTCGCGATCTATCTCTCCGTGTAGGAATGCACATTTAACGTCCATTTGGAATACTTTGAAGTTCTTATGTGCAGCATATGCAAGAAAGATACGAATTGCTTCAATTCGAGCAACTGGGGCATACGTTTCATCGTAGTCGATTCCTTCTTGTTGTGAATATCCTTTGACTACAAGACGTGCCTTGTTTCGACAAATGATTCCTTGATCGTCAGTCTTGTTTCTGTATACCCATCTTGAACCTATAACAGTAACATCGGGTGGAGTAGGAACAAGATTCCATACGTCGTTTCTTTCAAATTCTGCTAGCTCTTCTTGCATAGCTTTTACCCAGTCTGGATCTTTTATAGCAGAATGTATGGTTTTGGGTTCATTTGTGGATAAAAAGGCTCCAAATAAACATTCATTTGTGGATGCGGCTCTAGTCTGAATGGCTAAGTTGGGATCTCCGATGATTTGGTCAGTTGGATGATTTCTGGTCCACTTTATTAAGCGATTCTCTTCTGCTATAATAATTGGAGTTTTAGTATCCCATTGTTCTTCTCCAGGAGTTTCATCTTGGAATATGTTTGAAGGTTCCCCCATAAATGATGCATTGGGGTTGTTTTGGCTATTTGGGGATTGGGCATTTAAAGGAGGATTTGGTGTTTGTTCCAAAGAGGAAGTATGTGTTGGTGGTTCCCCCTCGAATTGATCTGCATCATTTTGGTTTGTTTGTGGAATAACTTCACTGGGTGTTCCTGTAGGATTAATTAAAGTAGTTAGAAGTTCAGAATTGTAAGCAGTTTTTGGTTGTTCAAAAAGTAAATCAAGATCGATTTCAATGTCTATGTCAGGAGAAGGTGTTTGTTGAATTGGATTTTGAAAAATATTTTCAATCATTTTTGAACCAAAATGTTCACGATCCAATTTCCTGACATAAAATTCATCGAAATGAACATCGGTACTTTCTTCAATTACTCTGGTACGTTTGTTCAGTACTCTATAAGCAGCTGAAGAAAATGAGTAACCAAGGAAAATTCCTTCGTCCGACCTTGATTCAAATTTTGAAAGGTGATCTTTATTGTTCTTTACGAAGCATCGACAACCAAAAATATGGAAAAATTTGATGTTTGGTTTTCGGTTGTTAATGACTTCATATGGTGTTTTATGAAGATGTTTATGGATTAAGGAACGATTTTGAGTGTAGCAAGCTGTGGCTATTGCTTCTGCCCAGAAGTATTGTGGTAGATCAGCAAAGATAAGCATTGATCTTGCAGCTTCACATAGAGTTCGGTTCCTTCTTTCGACAACACCGTTCTGTTGTGGAGTGTATGGGGCTGAGAAGTAATGTTCAATTCCTTTGTCTTTGAGAAATGAATCTAGAGTATTGTTTTTGAACTCTAAGCCATTATCACTTCGGATTCTTCGAACAGGTCGTTTCAGCTTCAGCTCGATTTGTTTGATGAAGTTGATCATCTCTTCAGGTGCTTCTGATTTTAGTCTTAAGAAAAAGACCCAAGTAAAGCGCGAGAAACCATCAACGACAACAAGAATGTACTTCTTCCCTTGTATGGTTTGGGTTTTGGCAGGGCCACAAAGGTCTATGTGCAACAATTCTAGTGGTTCGGATACACTAGATTCTGAGATGCTTTTGTGAGTGGATCTGGAAAGTTTTCCTTTTTCACATGCGGCACAAAGAGTTTCGTTATCAAGCTTCAGGAGTGGTAGCCCTCGAACAAGATCATCGCCGATTAATTTGTTGATGTACCCAAAGTTTAGATGGGAAAGGCGACGGTGCCATAACCAACTAATATCTGCTGGGGCTTTAGATAGCAGACATATATCGGGTTTACCGTAGATAAGATCCATGTCAAGTGGATACATATTTCCGGCACGGTCAGAATCAACTATAACATCTTTTGTTTTGGCGTCCATGATCAAGCTTCGTTGTTTGGTGAAAAGAACTTCAAGATTGTTATCACACAGTTGAGAAACACTGATGAGGTTGTGTTTCAGGTCATCGACGAAGGCAACTTTCTTTATGGTAAAATTACCATTTGTTATGTTTCCATAACCTTTGATTTTTGCTTTCATGTTGTTTCCGAAGGTAACATCTTGATTGGTTTGTATAGGTTTGAAGTCACGTAAGTAGTTCCGGTTTCCTGTCATATGCTTGGAGCAGCCACTATCAATATACCATGTATCATCATTGGGTTCTCCAGCATTAAGTACCTACAATCAGACAGAAAGTTTAGGTACCCAAATCTGAATGGGTCCTGGTTTGTCAGTTGTTATTTTGGGTGCTTTGCTTGATGAATTTCTTTTATCATTTGACTTCACATTATTGTAATGGTTTGGTTTATGACAATGGAATGGTTGAGGTTTGATTTGATCTATTAAGTTTACCCAAAATGTGATTTGTTTTTGAAAGCCTGTGGGTTGATAAGATCTGTGATTTGGTGAAAGATATCCTAGATGTGAAGGTTTGTTTGAAAAGTTTTCTTCATATCTGGGATGTGATGGGCGGTTTTGAAAAGCTTTTTGATGATGATGGTTTGAAACTTTCTGATGTGATGGTTTTTGAAAGTTCCTTGAATGATTAAAAGTGATATCTTGAAAGCGGTTTTCAAAAGGTTTTGGAAAAGGTTTTGGTTTTTGTTTGGAAACCTGTTTATGAGGTATGACATAGGGTTTAACTGGTTTCTTTGGTTGGTTTTCAAAAATGTTTGGCATGATAAGTGGGGTTTTGGTGACTTGAATGGATTTTTTGCTTGTTTGTTGTTTCTTGGAGTATTTTTGTCCCAGACTAGTTTTTCCAACAATTGATGAAGTCATTGTAGGAAAAATAGTTGGTATAGAAGTACTACCATCCTCATAAGAGGAATTTTCTCCATTCAAAAAGTTTTTGAGTTTAGTGGTTCCATCGGTATGTTTGATTTGGTGAGTTAAAGAACTTGCAGAGTTTGTTTCAGAATTTACAACTCTTTTGAAAGACTTTTTGGAAACACTGAAAGCAGTATCATCTGGACTACAGTTGATAACTGTTTCGTCATCTGAATCTTCCTCATTAAGAGATGTGAAAAGATCTGGTAGAGTAGATTCAGATTTTTCACAATTCGTCATGTTTTCCTGTTCTGCTTGTTCAATTTCAAAGGATTCTCTTCCAATTCCTGGTCTATAATTCGTATCAATTTTGCCAGTTCCTAAGGTGTTTGCCTTTGTGAAAATATCATCACTTAGTTTTCTAGCAACTTTGATAGAATCCATATTCCATATCAGTCTTTTATTCTCGGTTTTAAGAGAATTGATTTGTTTTAAAGAATCAGTCAGTTTTTCATTTAGAATATTGTATTTATCAGTTGATTCTTGAAAGTCTTGTTTCAACTGAAGGATTTCCATTTCTAAAACATCTTTTGTTTCAGAAGAAATGATTGACTGATCTTTTAGTTCCAAATCCCTTTTCTGAATTAGGGACTGATTTAATTGTTCCAAGACGTGATTATAATCTTCTGATTTTCTTTCAACGTCTCTTTCCAATTTGCTTTTAGTTCTTGTTGATTCTCCAAATTTGAGTTGCAAGGTTTGTAACTCAGATTTGCAAATATCATAATTGACCATTGTGTCATGATATATTTTGAGATCAGTTTCCAGACTAGTCTCAATTTTGGTTATGTGGGACTCAAAAATTGTTTTGGAAAAACCAAGTTCAGAGATCATAGACCATACCTGTTCTATGACGTTTGGAGCTCTTGAAGGTATTTCAACACCAGCTACGAAGCAGAAGTTTGATTGTGCTTGTTCATTATCAGCTTCGTCATCAGATGTTGGCCAGTATTCCACGCTTGGTTCATGGATTGCCATCAATGCTTTTTGCTTTTCTTGGTTTTCCAGTTTCTTCAATTCATCGGCTCTTTGAGCATAGTATGCTGAGTCTTTGATTTTGGTTTTGTTTTTGGCTCGGCATTCTCTGGCATAGTGATTTGTTCCTTTGCAGTTGTGACAAATGATCACTTCTTCATCACTTTCATCCTTTTGACTTTTAATTGGAAGTCTTTCAGGTGCTTGAGTTTGGGTTTGTTGGGAAGGTTGAGAATGGTTTTGTTGGAATCCAAAATTTTGGTTGTTTTGAAAACCATTGTTTTGATTGTTGTAACCTTGATTTTGGAAACCTCTGTTTTGATTTTGAAAACTATTGTTTGGATTGTGATTATGACCTGAGTTGGGATCGTTTTGAAATCCCTGGTTTTGAAAACCTTGGTTTGAGTTATTTTGGAAAGACGGTCTTTGAGAATTTTGTCCAAAGTAAGGTCTTGGTTGAAAACCTGAGTTATTTTGTCCAAAAGACGGTCTTGGTTGAAAACTTGAGTTATTTTGTCCAAAAGACGGTCTTGTTTGAAAATTTGGTCTAAAGTTTGATTGACCATGATTTGGGATAAATCTCTGGAGATTTGTGTTTGCAACCAAAGCACACAGTTGTTGATAATCTGCTTCATCATTTGAATCAGACTGGAAGGATTGGTTTTGAAAAGATGTAGTCTGATTAAAATGATTAAAGTTTTGATCATTGTAAGGTGTTTGGTTTTGAGAAGTTGTGGACACAAGAGCAAGTGGTCCTCCAAAAGCTGCAATGGTTGGTGGGTCAATCGAGGATTCATACGATTGAAGTTCTCCATACAAATTGTACAAAGATTCGGTATGAATAGCTGGATTTCCCTGAATAATGAGTTTAACCATTTTCCAGCTTTCGAAAAGATTGTTTAAAAACTTGAGATTTATCTCGTGTTGTGTCTTTTTGATACCCAAATTGTTCATTTTAACCATAATCAAATTGAACCTATCATGAGCATCATGGATAGTTTCTGATGAAAGCATTTTGAAATTATCGAATTCATTCAAAACAGATGTTCTTTTGTTTCCGATAATTCTTTTATTTCCACAAAAACGATTTTTCAAATTTTCCCAAATTTGATTTGCGGTTAACATCATAATGTCATCCATTTGACTTAGAATACTGTGAGGTATTCCAGACACAAGTTCCTTTTTGGCTTGGAGTTCCAACTTTCTTATGATATCGGTTTGAGTGGCTTGATTCGTAGCAAGAGTAGCCATATTTTCTAGAGTAACATATGTTCCTTCTACACACTTCCAGATATCTTCATTTATAGCGTTAAGATGAAGATTCATACGGCCAACCCACGAATTATACTCTTCAGGAATAAGTATGGGTGCCCGTGAACCAGATCCTAAGCTATTTGCAATGGACACAGAGTTCATGTTGGAGTAATTTGCCAAAGACATTTTTTTTTTAAAAGGATTTTGAACAAGTGATATTAAAATGAAATTTTTAAAGACAAGCTTATGGAAGGTTTATAAACGCTATAACCAAAAGTTTTTCGACAAAAATTTCAAGGTAAATCATACAAGCTCTGATACCAATTGTTGAATATTATTCCTTTTATATATCAGCTCAGATACCGATTGTTGGAAATATAAAAATCTGATCACTGCGACAAAAGGCTCGGTTACCGGTCACTGTGTGATAGATATATAAGTTTAAGATATAAGATGTAAATATATATAAAGAATAATAATTGCGGAATAAGTATAAATATGAAAGCTATAAATGACTGAAAGCTATAATAATATAAATGACTATATTTAAATGACGTAAAGCTATAAATAATATAAATGACTGTATTTAAATGACACAAAGCTATAATAAAATATATATAAGTATATAAATATATATCAAGTAGGTTCGTTAATAAATTGACTGAACTGGACTCGTGGAACGACTGGTCGATATTTGTTCAAAGATCAATCCGGTATTTGATAAGTAGTAAAAAGTTCATTTTCATGTAAAATGGATTGTTTACAAAACAGTGCAAAGTACACGAGTCATGTATTTGTATACGGGTATCGGGTGTTTTGAGGAGATTTGATGAGGTTGGAGTGGGTATTTGGAGGGTGTTAGGAGGTGGAATAAGGTTGTAATTTTGGTGGTGTAAGGCAGCAAAGATGGTGAAGTTGAAGGAGCTTTGGTGGTGATGGATGTAGATTTTCGGAGTAAATCTCTCTGGATAGCCAATTCTCTCTCGCGTCTCTTTGGGGTTTCCCGTGGTCAAAATCGTCCACGAAAATTTCTAGATGTAGGTAATGTCCTGAAGAATTGATGGTGAAAATCTCCCTAGTAGTATTTTGGCTGTGTTGTTCTCGCTTTTTTGTTTTCTAACATGAAGATTCTGAACTCAAAAACAGAAATCTCTCTGGATAGCCAATTCTCTCTCGCGTCTCTTTGGGGTTTCCCGTGGTCAAAATCGTCCACGAAAATTTCTAGATGTAGGTAATGTCCTGAAGAATTGATGGTGAAAATCTCCCTAGTAGTATTTTGGCTGTGTTGTTCTCTCTTTTTTGTTTTCTAACATGAAGATTCTGAACTCAAAAACAGAAATCTCTCTGGATAGCCAATACTCTCTCGCGTCTCTTTGGGGTTTCCCGTGGTCAAAATCGTCCACGAAAATTTCTAGATGTAGGTAATGTCCTGAAGAATTGATGGTGAAAATCTCCCTAGTCTTTTTGTGCTTGTAACGAGCCCAGTTTTCTTTGTTTTTGACTTGAAGATTCTGATGTCGAAAAACAGCAAGGTGGTGATGGTTGTGGTTATTTGAAAGGGTTTTTTGGAGGAGGTTTAAGGATGGTATTTGGAGGGTGTTAGGAGAGTATTTTGAGGTTGTTTGGAGGTTGGAATGAGGTTGATATAAGGTGGTGAAAGTTTATGAAGATGATGATGTTTGATGGGTTGAAGATGAACACCTTGAGTTTGAATGAAGAAGATGAAGATGGTTGATGATGTTCTTCATTTTTGGTTGTTGTTGATCTTGATGTTTTTGGTTATCTCCAGGGATGAAGATTGAGAGGGTGTGGTTTTACAAAGGAAAATTCACTATAACATATGAATCTCTCTTAGTCTCTTCTATTCTCACTTTCTAACACACATTACATACACATGTATATATATGAGAAACAAATATCTTGTAGTAGTGCACTTGAGTGGTTTTTGAAAGAGTTGGCTGCAAGTTGATGTAGAGTAGGAGGCAAAAAACGTGGGTGTGGGTTTTGCTTCACATTTCCATTACTTTGTTGACTATTACTTGTTGACTACTTCCATTTCTTGACTTTTCAATATACAACATATATATATATATATATATATATATATATATATATATATATAGATATATATATATATATATATATATATATATATATATATATATATATAGAGATATATATAGATATAGATATATATATATATATAATACATATATACATATATAATACATACATATATATATATACATATATATATATATATATATATATATATATATATATATATATATATATTGTTGAAACTGTTTAGTCACACATTTGTGTTTTCGTCATTCGCGTGTTTTCGTATTTTCCGTTTTGATCACGCATTCATGCAACCTGAAATAACTGATAATATTTGTTAGATTGTATAAAAACAGTTCATCTTATTTCAATGATGGTCACATACAAGCTTACATGTGAAAGGAAGTTTTGTCAATAAGTCTGTGGGTGAGGAGAAGAAGAAATTCGAGAATAATGAGGTGAAGGCATCTGAAGCCAAAATTGAGAAGAAACTTAAGGGAGATTCGGGCATTGACTGTCATTACTACAACAGGGCAAATCAGATGGCTAATGATTGCATGCTTTGTAAGAAGGAAGAGAAAAAGAATAAAGTCAAGGACGAAGCATACTATGTAGAGAAACTAGAAGAGGTTCGAACAAAAGAGAAAGGGATGTCATTGGTTGCAAAAGGAGAAGATAAGGAAGATGGAACGTATCAGATCTAGTTTTCAGGATCTGATGACGAAGGGATGTGTAATCCAACGCATGATGCCATGTTTGCACAATTTGAAGAGAATGATGACGAAATGGTGACTGGTCGTTGTTTCATGACCAAATCTGGAGACAAATCACCAATGACTACGAAGGTATGTTCTATTCTTTACTATTTTAACATTCATTTACAAGCTTATGATTCTGAAATAATTTCATTTAATGATATTGTTGCTTACTTTGATACAATTGTGGTGTCTGCTAGTAATGACGCTAAGAAACTAAACATCCAGTTGCTAGAGACCCAGAAATTACTAGATTCGAAACGAAGCAGGATAGAGTATCTAGAATTGAAATTGAATAATGTGAATAATGATAGGGAATGTCTAGATAAGGATGTTCCAATGTTACTTTCTCAAAAAAACATTTACTGTAATTCAGCAAAAAGATTATATGCTAAATTGACCTCATTGCATCATTCGTCTGAGATAAGCAAAGGACAACATAGGAATTTATTGCCTTTTCTTATTTTCGAAAGAGAAAAAGTTGATAGTTTGTCTGATGATTGTGAGAAAACCATAGTAGAATTTGATAAAGTGCCTGATAATCGATTTGCTTATGGTATTGTTAAGGTAGATGAATATTTGAATGCTGATGAACTTGTTGAAATAGTGAATGATACTTTAACCAAAAGTGAACAAGTCAAAGTTTTGAAAACAACTGAGAACTCGAAACTTGACTCTAAATCTAATTTTGTTGATATCGATGCTAATTCTGATAGTTTTAGCGAAATCTGTGAAATTGAGGAGGAGGAAAGTATTGATTGTTCTTAGTTATCTGTCATTAACATCAAATCTAAGTCAAAAGGTAAAGAAATCTGTAATGATTCGATGGTTGAGGATGACACTGATAGACCCTCTACTTCAAATGTTTTTGACTTTGATCATGTGAGTGTACGAGACAGTCAAATAGATAGTAGTGATGATGTGGATGAAGACGAAGGGTCAAACAATTCTGAAACAGAAAACAATGTTTCAAACGAAACAACCATTAAACGAATTGTTGTTGATCAAGTGTTTGGAGATACTGAATAGTTTGACAAAGTGTTATCTGAAAAAGGTGCTCATTTTTCAGAAACAAACATTGTGGTGTATCCAAATTTTAAGTGCGCAGATGATGTTGTATTCCCGAATTAGGTGTTTGTCACTACTAGGAATGTTGAAAATATCAAACCAGAGTTCAATAAAATAATTGAAGAAGATAACAAGAAAACATCCGACAAATGATTCTTTTCAAATCAAAGGACAGTAAAAAATAATCTAACAAAGAATTCGTATGTTTTTCAAAAACAAAAACCACAACGAAAATGGGTTGAAAAACAAGAAAATACAAAAGAAATTTTGAAACAAGAATCTAATGAAACAAATGAGACTGTAAACTTAATTCACAAGAATTTAAGGATCTTGTTGAAAAATTTTCGAAGGAAAATGGAATTTCAAAAAGACAGGCAAGAATGAAATTTTTTTGGCAAGTTGTGTCAAATGAAAACCAATCAAAAATAACCATAAAGAAAATGTTTGAAAATGAGTTCTGTAAACCAGTACAAACAAAGTTTTCAACTCGTTCAGATAATGAGAAAAATCCCGCTCAACCAATTTCGTCTGATTCTCAAAATACTTCAATGAAATTTTCAAAATCATCATCTTCGAAGATTTTTCAAACAAATCTTCAACACAAGAATTTTCATTCAAAAAGCCAACAGAAGTTTCAATATCAAATTCATCTGAAAATGTTCATCAATTCAAAAATGTTCGATAATTTGAGAACACTAGAAAATTTGCGAATGTTCGAAAATTTGTGAATGTTCTAAAATTTGATAATGTTCGAAAATTTGAAAATGTTTGAAAATTTGATAAGGTTCGAAAATTTGATAATATTCAAAAATTTGAGAATGTTCGAAAGTTTGCAGACAATCAAACATTTGTGAATGATAAATTCAAAACATATGCAAAGATTATTCCACAAAAACCAAATTTTCCAAATTCATATGCAAAACAAGCCACTAAAGATTCATACACAAAAGGTTTATCTGAGGTGGAAACAATTAATCATTGGCTTGAGAAGAAAGGGAAAAAGTATCAATCAGGAAAGTTTTCTCAACATCAAATCCAGAAGGCCTATGAACAGTATTTGAATGATACTTCATTTGGAAGTTTATCTTCGAAAGAATCAAATACTCCAGTTCAAAAATGGCAACCAATCTTAAAGAAGAAACACACTGAAAGGAATGAGAAGAAAATCAGTGAAAGTCCAAAACTATCGAAAAATTATGTTTCGATACCTTTAACTGATGATGTTGACTTAATTGATACTTTCAAAACAAAAGTTAGAAATTGCGCTTTAGGTTCTAAACTTCATACACTTTTTCAAACTAATAACCAAGGACCCAAACAGCCTTGGGTACCTAAATTCTTTTAATGATCGCAGGTATTGTGTGACGAGCAATATGATGGGAAATGGTACGTTGATAGTGGTTGCTCATGTCACATGACTGGAAGAGAGGAGAATTTGAGAGATTTTAGAAGTTTGGGTAATGCTGGTGTTGTGAAGTTCGGGAACAATCATAAATGTCAAGTAAAAGGATATGGTAAAGTAACGAATTGACAGTTTACTGTAAATTGCATTGCTTATGTTGAAGGTCTTCAACATAATTTGATAAGTGTTTCACAGCTTGTTGTGGGCACTGGCAATCAAGTTGTGTTTAACGAAGAAGGAAGTATCATTTCCAATGTTGAAACGAAAGAAGTGTTGCTGAAATCAAAACGATATGGTGATATGTTTACTCTTGACATAAAACCTATTATTGGGAAACCTTCAGTTTGTTTACTTTCGAAAGCTCCATCTTATGTTAGCTGGTTGTGGCATCGACGTTTATCACATTTAAACTTTCGTAATTTGAATAAGTTGGTAGTTGAAGATCTTGTTCGTGCTTTACAAGTGTTAAAGTTTTACAATGATACTTTATGTGCAGCTTGCGAACAATGAAAACAACATCGAAAAGGACATCCAGTTGTCATTGATTCAAAAATTGTTGAACCATTGGAACTTCTTCATATTGACCTTTGTGGACCATCAACTATTGAGACTCTCAACAAGAAATGATACATTTTGGTTAGTGTTGATGATTTTTCACGATTCACTTGGGTGTATTTTCTCAGGTTAAAATCTAAAGTCGCTCAAACAATGATCAAATTTATCAAGAAAATTGAAATGAGCCTAAAGAAGAAAGTTCAAAAAATAAAAAGTGATAATGGTTCTGAGTTTAAAAACAATGTGCTTGATTCGTTTTTAACAGATAAATGAATTTCGCATAATTTCTCATCACCATATACACCACAACAAAATGGTGTGGTTGAAAGGAGGAATAGGTCTCTTTGCAAAGCAGCAATAACCATGTTGACATATGCGAATCTTCCTCAATATCTGTGGGCATAAGCAGTTTCGACAACATGTTTTACTCGGAATCGATCATTTATTCATCGTCGTTTCAATATGAGTCTGTATGAAATTATTAATTACCGAAAATCTAATGTCAAATTCTTCCATGTCTTTGGTTGCAGGTGTTTTATCATGAATCTCAAAGATAATCTTTCGAAATTTGAAGCTACGGATGATGAAGGAATTTTCTTGTGATATTCAAATAACTCGGTTGCATATATAGTCTTAAATAAACGAACACGAAAAGTTGAAGAGACGTTTAATCTTACTTTTGACGATTACTATGTGAAACAAGTTGAAAAATGTTTCGAAGAAAAAACCAATTCTTAATGAATCATATGATTAGTCTGAAAGTAATAATTCATCTGATTTTGATTATGATTTAATTTTTGGTGTTCTAGACGGGGCTGCTGATGCTAAAGTACATGTTGCTGATAATCGAACTCCTGAATCTTCAAAACATATTGATGATTCGAAAATTATATCAAATACAACTGCTAATGGCGAAAGTATGCTAGATACGCAAGTGGAGGGGGAGCACTTGAATATACCTTCAAATGTTGAGGGGGAGAATAGCAGTGGAAATAAAAGTGTCGAAGGGGAGTATCAAGATGACACTTATGTTGAGGGGGAGCATAATGATACTGAAACCATAAATGTTTATCAAAATGATGGATTTCATGAACTAAATGATAATAATTCTGTTGCAGGATCCGAAAATGAAGAAATATACGAAGATGCACCTTTGGACTTTGATCCAACATATCCACCTTTGGAAAAATGGACAAGAAATCATCCAAAAGAACAAGTCATTGGAAATCCATAAGATGGAGTTTTAAATAGAGCTCAAATTCATGCAAAGAATGAGGTACTGAATGCTCATCAAGAATTTTGCATGTTTAATGTTTTCATTTCGAAAATAGAACCAAAGACAGTTAACGTTGCAATGGAACACTCGTATTGGGTTGTAGCAATGCAATCTGAACTGGATGAGTTCGAAAGAAACAAGGTTTAGAGGTTAATTCCTAAACCTATAAATGTTTCGGTTGTCGGATTAAAATGTATTTTGATCAATCAAGAAAAATATACTAGGAATTTGATTGAAAATTTTGGAATGACAAATAGCACGAAGTTAAGAGTACCAATGGCGGTTGGAACAAGGCTAAAACCTTCATTAGACACACCTGCTGTTGATCTTACTTTATACAGGAGTATGATAGGTTCATTGCTTTATCTTACAGCAAGTCGACCTGATATCATGTTTTATGTATGTAATTATGTTAGGTATCAAGCAAATCCAAGAGAACCACATTTGACTGCAGTGAAAAATATTTTTCGTTATCTCAAGGGAACAATTTCGTTAGGATTGTGGTATCCTTCGAAATCTGGATTTTTCATTGAAGCATTTTCAGATGCAGATCTGGGAGGATGTACTCTTGACAGAAAAAGTACAAGTGGGGGATGTCAATTCTTGGATGAGAAGCTTGTAAGTTTGCAATCGAAAAAGCAAACATGTGTTGTTATTTCAACGACTGAAGCTGAGTATCTTGCAGCTGCCGCTTGCACTTCGCTAATCATATGGATCCAGAGTCAATTACGTGACTATGCAATTAATATGAAAATGATTCCATTGTATTGTGATTCACAAATTGATATACGCATTTGTCATAATCCAATACAACATTCGAAAACCAAACATATTGCACTTGGTTATCACTTCATAAAAGATCATGTTGAAGATGACAATATTGAAGTTCATTTTGTAAAAACAACCAATCAGCTTGCTGATATTTTTACGAAAGCATTGGACGAAAAATCATTTGTTAGAATTTTGACAGGATTAGGAATGATTGAAGGGGGTTTTGTTCATAAGAATGATTCGAAAGAATAGAGAAAATGGGCAGCTGTCAAAGTCAAAGGTTACTGTTCATAGTCAACGCTTCGATACGCTTCGTTTTCGACATTTGGGGAAGAAAAGATTTGATAGTTTGGTACATTTTTAAGTTTTCGTTTATTCCTTAATTTCGAAAAATTTGAAAAACCAAAAATATTTTTTGTTTGTATGTATTGTTTTCGAAAAATAAAAAATGCCAAAAAGATTTTCTTTTGTTATTTGTTTTAATTTTCGAAAAACTCAAACACAAAAATATTTTCTTTGTTTTCAAAAATATAAAAGACCAAAAAGATTTTTTTAGGATTTTTGTTATTTTGTATTTTGTTTTTCTTTCAAATGTGAAGAAATCAAGAATATATTACAAGAATCATGCTAGCATTTCTAGGGCAAGGTATACTTTCAAAACTTTGTACTAGTTAGGATGTTCCTAGAAGCATGGTGCAGCATGTAGACTCAAGACTCCATTGACTAAATATGTGATTTCAAAAGCCTTAATGAAATCTTTCAATACAAAAATTCCTTCCCAATCAAGCTTGGATTCATATTAGTCTACTGAGCTACCTAACTCTTCTCAAATGAGTTAAGAGTTTTCTGTCTAGTCCAAAAATAACAGAGGTACAAGTGAATTCGTGAAACAATCTTTTTCATATCAAACATCTAACACAGTTCACACACAATGATGTATGTCCAAGAGGTCATTGATCAAACCAATCATGACTTAGACATATCAAAATCTGTGTTTATGATCTTGATTCATGAGGCCGTGATAAAAGTGAAAACCAATTTTCTAAACTTTTATGGAATTGACGGGGAACTATGTTCCAGATTTTCACGAAACATTTGTTTCAGTACCAAATTTTTGATGCTCCAAATCATTTTCTTTCGTTATGAGTGGTCTTGATCAAATGTTCGAAGCCCACGACATTTGTTACCCAACAAGATCCAGTTGAACATTATTTTTCTTTGAATATGATTTTCGTGTGAGTATCCATTCTTTCAATTGTCACTTTCAACTTAATCCAAAGCATACTTGTCACTGACTACATTGGTCACACAAGTAATTTCTGTTACAATTACTCACCTTATGTTTAGGATGATATGTAACGAAATTCTTAAGCCACCCACGAAGCCTTGAAAAATAAGCCCTTCAATACTTCTTTACAAGTATTAGATTGTAGTTCACGGGATAGCACACAAGCAGTTGGTCATCTCTCTTGATGATTAACGAAACAACCTATGCCCAGGGTTTAACTCCTTTTGTGTCAAAATTTTATTATTTTCGACATCACAGATCCCAGATTTTTGTTAGTTTGCTTCTTATCTTATTTTATTGGCACACTGCACTCACGAAATACTTGAGGTTCTGAGTAATACTAACTCAGGCTGATGATTTCACAAGTCTGGCATACGACTTCGCTTTTCATCTTAAAAGTGAAAGAGCCCTACTTCCATAACGAAGGCTAGTGACGATTATTATTCTATCAGAATGTACAAAACAGGCTGTTTGACAAGACGCTTTGTATTCCTTCCGGGTTTCAAGGAGATGTGATGGTTGCTTTTTCACGCGTGGCTAGTCTATCGGCTATAGGGTGCGAGTTTCAAGTAGCCACATCGGATCTCACTTACTGCTAATACTGTTTCATGTTCAAATTCAAGAGATACATATAAAAGGATACTCTTATATCCTTTTATAATTACACGTTCAAAAACTCATAAGATCAAAAAGCCCTAATTCTCTTTTCTTCAAAATTACTCTCAATTTTTCAATAATGGTTGCTACACCAAATACCACTACTGAAGAAGTTGTATCACAACCGATTATGAAGATTCAAAGCACGAATTATCAAGTTGAAGTAGATGTCTCACTGTATCCCGAAGAACTCAAGATGCTGATTGTTGCTCTTCAACATTCAGGTCTTGCTACGACGACGTTTAATGAATTTGAAGTTCCAATGTCCTCGTTATCAATGACTGGTTCCACTGCTTCTTACAGCAAAGCCACCGATGTCATCACATTCAATTTGGTGAATGAAAAGAGAATTCGACTTACAAAGAAGAAGTTCACTCAAATCTTGGATATTCCAAATTATTCTCCATTCTTTCAACCGACAAGTGCTCAGGTCATGTTTATGTTTAATGAAATGGGCCATCAGCCACCACCTGTCAAGATCAGTACCTTTAAGAAATTTGGACTTCCTTGCTTATGGAATTTCTTATTTGGAATTTACCTTCGTTGCTTAACTGGGCGAAGTGTAGGGCTTGACAAGGGGAGAATTGAAGTTTATGCTATGGTATCAGGCTTATACTATGATCTCAATGTTGATTATGCCACTCAGATTTGGAAAGACTTCATAAAAAGCCTGGAAAATACAAATGTGGTCAAAGGAATTTCATGTGCACGTTACTAGAGTTTGATTCTGCAGTCTGTCTATCAGAAAGAAGGTATTCCAATTGCTGAAGATGAGGCTAAGGCAGAGTTCATGAAGTATCATTTTCCGAAAATTGTTGAAGATGATTCTGAAGTATTCCCAACTGTTGCCCGAATTCCTGATGGGATGTTGAAGAAAGTTGATCCACAAAATTCCATATTTGTCGAATATTTGAAACATGTTAATCCTCCAGTAGAAACCGGGATTTCAATGAAAGTAAGTGGTGAAGGATCATCCAAGAAAGCTAAGAAATTGAAGAAGGGAGCTGATGATGTTGCTCACGAAAGCCCCAAGAAACAAGTTAAGACAATGTCTCCTAAGAATCTTACAATTAAAATACAGAAGCCTAAGGAAAACGTTGTTGCTGAAACTTCGAAAGAAGTCATTTCTTCGAAATCTGGTTTATTAAAGCGGTTAAGGAAATTATCTCATAAGAAACGAACTTCATCCGATGATCAATCTCCTTCTGTTCATAAAGCTCACAGAGTGAAAGTTCGTGAAAGTCTTGCACCAATTCCTCCATCCTCAAAGAAGCGTAGAGATGAGGATATGGCGAAACATATTACAAAGAAGAGTAAGACTGGAAAGTTGGTGGTTCGTGCAGAGTTATGAGACAGTGAGATAATTCCAGAAACACCTTTGGGTTCGAATTCCCCAAAACCCTCACAACCACTCATCCTTACACCAGTCTCATTACCCACCACAACAGGTCCACTTGAAATTGTTGTAACCAAGTCAGTTTCTGAGGAGGTTCCGATTTCTAAACATTGTTGCAAACATATCTGATATGGGTGCACATGTTTCGGTAACTATTGCTCTAACCTCTCAAGGTACTCATACTCCAGCTTCTTTCGAACCTATATCAAGTACTTTTGTTTCATTTCCGCCTTTTCTTCAACACATTTTAACTGCCACTACTTCACCCACTTTTCATCAATTCTTACAACAACCTATCACTACACTTTTCCAATCACAATCCACCGATCTACCAAAACCCAATTCCGATGATGAAATATATGGAGGAGGTTTCAGAGGAACATTTGATGATTTGGTATTTGATCCAGAAGAAGAAGATATTCCTGATCATATGCTGATGTCAGGAAAACAATTCAAGATATCGAACAAAAAGCTTAACTCCATCCTTCAATCCCAAGCCGATGCAGGAGCAAGCAATTCTTTGTCTAGTATTGAATTGGATGTTATGCTTAAAGCATAGGAAGCTCGTTTGTTCAACAAATTGTAACATCCATAAATTTTACACCAATTTAAAACTTTTTCAACCATAAATGAAAGTCAAATAACATTGTTTACAAAAACGTTTTCAAATCAATATCCATCAGAGTGTCCCAAAATAATAACACAAGGATGAGGAGCGGTACGGTCACGCCTTTGCCTTTCGATGATCTCCTAAAGTACCTGAAACAATAAACTGAAAACTATAAGCCTGAGGGCTTAGTAAGCTACCCCCAAAATACCAATACCACACTGACAAAACCATATCGGTAACAATATATTAATCAATCAACATACATACGGGCCATCGTCCTATCTGGACCGCCCTACTGGGCCTACAGTCTATCTGAATCTATCCCGAGCCTTCGGCATGACTGGTCCGCCTCGTGGGCCTGCAGTCTCCCTGGACCGCTCATAGGGTATGTTGGCCTTCAGCACAAAGCAGGACCGCCTCAACCCATCCAACAAGCAAATAACCATGTGCGTATAACAATCACATACTGGCATATACAACATCAAAGACATGTATCATACTGATCATCAATCATAGAATTCTCTCATAACTAACATACAGCCCTAGCAGGTCACTAAAATAATGATCCTTACGGATCATAAGAGCATAACATACTGTCTACCCTGATTCCGATCTAACAAATCATAACCACATGTAGCATACCGTAACATCAACAACTAAAGGGACGACCTTGGTGTCGTAGACCCTGTTGATATAGTGAGGATAACTCACCTTGTAAATGTCGACTCGGAAGATACACTTTAACTCTCGGATCACCCGACACCGGTTCCACCACCTATGATCATAGTACAATATACTCATAAGTACTTAACCTTATAAGGTACCCCATAACCCACTAGTCAACCCCTGACCAAGGTTGAAGTCCTCAGTCAAGGTCAATTGTCCATGTTGACCTCGACTCGCTGAGTACCTTTGGCTACTCGTCGAGTTCCCTGAAGTACATTCCAACTCTCCGAGTCATCAGAGTGACTCGTCGAGTTACTTCGATTCTTGATCAAACTTTAAGGCTACCCATCGAGTTCCCTCCTTGCAACTCAGCGGATACACACTCATACATATCCAAGAGAAAACTCATCCGAATCGCCGAGTTGTTCTTCAACTCGTCGAGTCTCATGACGATCTTCATCGGACTCGCCGAGTTGTTCATCCAACTCGTCGAGTTCACGCCCATCTTCGTGTGACTCGCCGAGTCAACTTTGCGACTCGCTGAGTCCATTCAGTCCTCTTTCCATAAAAACTTGTTTTGAGCCATACAGCGGCTCCAAATCACAGATCCAAGCTTCTAGGACATGCTTATCACGTAAAGTTGCAAACTTTATGTGCATGCATGGCCTTAAAGCCTTCAAAATGCCAAATATAAGTTCTTAATGGGGCTTAACGCCCAAGAGGGCCCTCAATCACAACCAAAACTGTGACTTTATGCTTCTAAAATCCAAGGGGGGTCCAGATCTTAAGTTACAACTTCAGATCTAACCATAGCTCATCATACCAACTTAAAAATCCATAAAAAGCCCTAGAAACTCAACAAAAGGGAAAAAGGGAAGTAAGGATGGCACTTTGATACCTCCAAAGGATGCTAGATGAGGTAAATCCTGCTTCCCACACCTTCCTAGCTTTGATTCCTTTGCACTCTTAGCTGTCTTCCTCCAAGATTCTCTTTCCAAGCTTCAAACACCACACCAAAGCACCCACACACGTATAAGGACTCTCGGGACTGTCTACAACTGTAAAGAGGCCCAAGGGAAGCGAAGGTCCCTTTAAATAGGGGTGCATACCCAGGAATTTAGGGTTTCATCTGCCAGCTCCTACTCGCCAAGTCCTAATATGGACTCATTGAGTAGGTCACTTAACACGCGATCCCATCCCGCTGTTACTCGATGAGTAGGTCAACCAACTCGTCGAGTAGAGCTTAACCTGATAAATCTTATTTAAGCAATACCTGAGAATCGGGGCGTTACAACTCTCCCTCACTTGAACTAGACTTCGTCCTTGAAGTCCGCTGGAATAGACAATGTTGGGTAATGCTCGCGCATCTCCGCCTCCGGCTCCCATGTCCACTCGGATCCCATCCGATGTTCCCACTTTACCTTTACCAAAGGTATTTCCTTGCTCCGTAGTGTTGGGTTTTGAGCATTCTAACACTTCCTAAGTGTACATGCAACCCTAAATACCTTGGATCTATGTTTTCTCTATTATACATGCAAATAAGAACTTCCAAGGTATTATCCTAATCTAGCATACAAAACAATGAATGTAACAAGATAGAATACATACCTCTTGATGTAGAAAGTCTTCATGAAGCTTGAGTGCTTAGTGCCCCAAGTGTGACACCTCAAATGGAATCACAATCATCAAAACACTTGGAATGACTTGAGAGAATTCTACACTCTTCAAAATCGGCTAGCCCTTTCTTCACACACACTAGTGGCCGATTTTTCCTCAATAATAAGATGCTTATATAGTTACACAATTAGGGTAAACTCTTAATTGTCATGGCTTTCCATTTCCTTGGATCCATGGGTACAAATACACCATGGAGCATCCATGGACCATCCTATGGGTTTTAGCCCAACTTGATTATCCATGGAGCATTAGCCCACTATACAAGTATGGATGATTTACACAATCAACCCATATATTTAATTAGTCTTCTTTTGATCACTTAATTAATCCTAGATTAATTCTTGATCAATACTAATTAAATAATCTTATTATTCTTATTATTAATATACTAGAACTTATAATATATTAATAACCATAAGTGTCTTATTTCTCTCATTCAAGTGCATGATGGTATGCAACCCAAATGGACCATGCCGGGTCGGGTCAAGTCTTACCAAATATAGTTATGGACTTAGACATTAATCCAACAGTCTCCCAGTTGGATAAGTCTAAAACTATTATTGCGAATGACTTCAGGAACCAACTGGCAATTGTAGCTCTCAAAAGCTTCTGTCGAACTCTGACCTTGTAGATAAACTCTGACCTTTGTCAGTGACTTCTCCATTAGATAAGGGATCATATATTCCTCCATTCTAGATATCATATGGACTGAGACATGGATTATAATCATTCTCTCTATCCATTTGTTGTTTCCCGATTTCCGATTTATGACGACTGACTAATTGAACAAATCAAATCAGTCCTGGCCCGGCCGAGCACTTCCATTTGTCATCATCAAATCATCGAGGGGCCCACAGATATCGCTTTTATCCCGAAGGTAAAAGGAACGGATAAACTTCGACTCATATGGCTTGTTCTACTACTTGTTGAGTCATACACAAAAGCACGTTTTATAGCACCGAGTTACCAAATGCGGTTTCGTGCAATCAATGTACTATCAACTCATAGTAACAACTCATATCTCTAGGTTTGAAGAATATAAGATATTATCGTCTCATGATCACTCGTGATAAAATCCATGAAGTGATTCCAATGAGCGCGGGTTGAATCCAATACTCAGAACTTATGAGCACTCATGATTGTTGTAGCCTTGTCCAACACCTTAGACCTCTACAACCCATCATGACAGTCTTAATTCATATCTACTTCCAACATATGACCGACTGTGGATGGTTTGAATAACTTAGTCATTCCGGAAGAATAACCCAGTTTATTCGGGAAGTCAAAACATGCAAAGTGAAACACAATAATAATAGAATCCAATATGGTATCAACCCTTTGAACATAAATAAAACACCTTTTATTTATCACCATATGATTACACATTATTCATTGTATACTGTTTCAGCTATCAACTTTAATCTTGAATTTAAAACAACAGTTGTCCCATGCTCCAAGCATGTACACTATGTTTTCTAAACACTAGTCATGCCACACACCAAGTATGCATACTATGTTTGTCTATGATCCTTACTTTTTGAACTAGATCAATTGAACATAACTTCAATGATTCTCTTTTCACACTCCCAAATCCTTAGCGCAAATGCAAGAATTCCAAATTCATGCCATTTACTGAAATCTGTTAGATTCTAAACTTATATGCATTGATCCTCTTGTAATGATTATGTACAAAGTCATAAAGACTTGACAACAACCATTACAGAGTATTCCAAAGGAGATCAACTCCTTGGAAACATCCTTCTTGCATTAAGTTTCCTAACCTTAAACAGATTGAAAATTCTAACTTTGAAACATTTCCAGATTCCATTTTGACTATCACTTCTGACCAAGAGTTGCCTCCTTACAGATTATGTCAATATGGTCCTTCCAGAATTATCACTATACTTCCAACTGTCCTTGAGCAACCAATCTTTGGTAAACCTTAGATTGTCCTCGACAATTATTTAATCCTTTTAGTCATATCCAGTTCTAAACCTTTTCCCTTCTTAATGCCCCAGGCATTTGGAAAATTTTAGAACGGATGCTTATAGCACATGTAATCGATCCTATATCCGAAGCATATGGGACACGATTCATGATGTCTTACATAAAGACTAAACCAGTCTTTTGCTATAATATTTCCTTTTCAATTTGCCAAGTTCTCATAATTCAGATTATGAAAAGGGATGCCGTAATCATAATCAAATTTTAGAACGCAAATAATGGACCCATATACAGAATTTCCTTATGTTGAGCCATTCCAACATGAAATTCATATATATCCTTGACTAAATGATTAAAACCTCATGATCTAAGCTTATAGATTTGAGATGAAGTATAATTTCCTCTCCCTTAATTATAGCAAAACAACTTTTCCCAATTGAAACCTTTTGTTTTCTATAATTAACATTGCTAACTTGCAATACTTATCATAATTATCATGCTCGATTATTAGCATAACACTTATGCTCCCACTAGCTTTGACATGTACTCAGAAATCAGCTGGACTTCTAGAAATCAATACTTCATTGACTTTCTTACCAAAGTTCAGATTTCTGATGCTAGATTGTTTTGATAAAACTTTATCAAAATCATACACCTTCCCTTAGATAGCACACTTGTGTGTCTAAACAATTATGAAGAGGTATGCCGTAATCATAATGGTTAGACCTTTTTGCCACTTCTCACAAGTCCAGGTTAGTGTGCCGGTTAACCACACGCGCTCCACTAACGACTTTGAGAATGCAAATATCACAATTGCTATCTAGCTAAAATCTACTTAGTGAAAGTGTTTCCTCACCATCATTTTCATGAATCGGAGAGAAACCTTATGACACTTAGATTTACTGGTGTATGTGTTCTTATACATGTGAATTGTCAAAATCATAGTCACAAGACAAGGATAATGACAAATCCAAACTCATATGGACTGAACTCAATCTTAATTTCTTGCCACCTGGCAGCTCAAGGGCCTACCATTGCTTCCAAGTTGTTATGCAACCAATTGAGAACTCTAAGAACTCATATGCAAAGCCAACTTTACTGGAATGGGCATAGAATATGTCAACACGATAGGTTATAAACCTCAAGTCGTGTGCTAGTGAAGGACTTCAGGTTCTATTCTTGATTAGTTCTTGAGACTTTCAAGACCTTAAGACTCCCACTGTCCTCTTGACCTATAAGACTCCCTTGTCAAATATCCAAGAGATAGTGAGGATTCTAATCAAGACAAACACTTCACGCAATTGGCCTAAGTTGGTCTTTGTTTTATCCAAAACATCACAACTTACCAATTCCAAATGTACAAGAGTAGAAAAACTTTTACTCTTACATTTGACAAGTGTTTTAAACCTTCTTTTGAGACATGTCACTCAAGTTACAATCTTGGAATATGACTCTAAGACTTGTATTGGAACGAAGTATGACTCATCTTCTTGATTTAACCATTTCAACAATTCAAGATCCCTCTTCTTAGTCATAAGAATGCACTAAGATTTCCTTAGAGAACTAATTGTGATATGGTTTCTTAATCATTAAGATGATCACAAAACTGATACTAAAGTACTCTCCCATCTTTTCAGATTTGAGAAACTTTTATCCTTCTGCCTAATTTGATTCTTCTTATCGATCTTTTGTGGTGGACTTAATCAGTGTACAAGAATGTGTACTCGATCCCTTAGTCCTTTACTTGACTCACACATCCATGTGAACAAGTAATTAGTCTTAATTTTTCCAAAACTTGAAAGTTCTCATTCATCATGCTATACAACTTGCATGATTCCAAGTTCCGGTCCACTTGAAACTTGGGTGATGAGAATCTTTCCTTATTTGGTAAATTTAGACATTACCACAAATGAAAGAATCAATTTCATGTTTCCACTCTTGCTGTTAATGGAATCTTATAAGCAACAATTTTCTTTCCAAATGCCATTGTAAGGATATTTTAAAATAAATAAAATCAAAAATTTTCTTTTTATTTTAAAACTTTGCAGAAAAACTTATCCTTACAATCCATATGAAAACTTGTTGTTATCTATTCCTAAGCAATATCTCATAACTCCTGAGAAGTAGCTCACGAATCCGATTTTTCAAGCTACGCGATAGAAATCCATCTACGCGATCAGATTCAGCATATTCTTTCTTTAAGTTTCTTCACTTTTCTTTGATTCTTAAAACATCACCATGTGACCCAGTCACATCATGTATCAAGAATCTCAGAATAGAAACTTAGCAGAGTTAGATAGTGGAATTTACCTGAAGTAGAGTCAAACTTATTGACTTTAACATCCTTAGGTAAATTTGGCAGCTTCGCAACCAATGCCCCTTCCTTTGGCAATCTAAACATATGGACCCTTTGATAATGGTACACGAGACTATCCAGACTTAGCTTTTCTCTTTACCATTTGGTCAACCGAGTTGACTATGGCCGATCCCTTTCCATTGGGAAGAGAGAGCTTTACTAGATATCCAATGTCATCATTGTCAATGTCCATAAAGTTTTAGGAAGTTGATCTTAACAAACAGATAAGATCATTAAGGGTCTTGTCATAGTCTGTTTCATAGGTGTTCCAAAGGAACTCACTATGTGACTTAGAAAGTGATTGAACCACCAACTTTCTCAAGACTTTGACACCCAACTCTCCCGGCTTGTCAATATGTGACTACATCTCCAAGATGTGACCACACCTAGACCTTGCCTTGCCAATAGGGCCTGAGTGACCTTAAACTTTTCAAGAACTTGTGGGTTAGGGAGAATAATTTGAAGAGGTGAAGAAGTATGATATCCATGGGACATCATCTTCATTAGGAAACCTTGTTTTAAGAGATTTGGGAAGATCATAGGTGTCTAAACCAGACATCTTTTGGGAGATATTCAAGATAGTTGATTTAAAGTCCTTAATATGACACCCAATATGAAATATTAAGGCTAGGACCCAACAAACTATTTTATAACTTAGAAGAGGTATGCCGTAATCCAAGCTATAAAATATTTGAAGGTAGGTGAATGACGATTCACCAATTTCCACCAAGATAAACGAAATGTATTATTAGGTTTTAATTGGTTTTGAAACTCCTAGATCTTTGAGATTCATTGAACTTTTCAAAGGCATGTTTCAATCTCGAGTGTGCCCTTCAGGTTTTGTGACTGGGATGCCGAGGATCACAAAACAAGGTGTGAAGTAACCATGCAAATCACTTGGTACCCTTAATAAATTACCCCTCAATCGATGTGCCGGTTAACCACACACGCTCCATCGATACTATGATAAATATTAAGTCACCCTTTACCTACCTTGTTAAGTCCAAGTTAGTGTGCCGGTTAACCACACACGCTCCACTAACGACTTAGACAAAGTGTAAAGTGTAATTTCATGGATTAGCACCTTATTCACATTTTTCCTAAGTAACTAATATTGGGTATTATTAAGAGTTTAGTTACTTAGTATTATCATTAATACTTTTAATGAAGGGAGAATTCTAGTCCTGTCAAACCCGTTCGGCTAACGACCCTCCACCAGTCAAGCAAGCGGTGGGTGAGAGTGGACACCCATTAAGTTGCCATTTTATAGGCAACAACCTTATACCCACCTTATAGACCGGCTTCGTGAATGAGGCGTACTAGCGGTAAGACTGACTTTACTCTTATACATATATATATTATTAACTTATAATATTATAAAGTATAAGGGTTGAATTTTAACTTTTAAAATTCTAAGGGCTAACTTGGAATTAAAGTACTCATAAGTGAAAACTTTACAAATTCCAAAACTTGAGGGCAAGTTTTGAAACTATTCAAAACTAATTAATTCCATAACTTATGTGTTTAAAGTAGTTTTAATCTAAAAACTCTTCAAGTTCCATAACTTGAGGACAAGTTATGGAAGACTTTAAACTAATAAAAGAATTAACTTTTCTTTATTTTATAACTTATGGAATTAATTAAGGTTACACCTTTTTTTATTTTATTTTATTTTAT
This sequence comes from Lactuca sativa, assembly GCF_002870075.4. Classification (NCBI taxonomy): domain Eukaryota; kingdom Viridiplantae; phylum Streptophyta; class Magnoliopsida; order Asterales; family Asteraceae; genus Lactuca; species Lactuca sativa. Next base: position 197,105,782 of record NC_056627.2, on the reverse strand, counting down.
TAAATGAAGAGACTCTTGGTCCTCCATAACTTGAGGACAAGTTATGGAGTCATAAAACCATTTAATTAGAACTAGACTCTTCATTTTTGTAACCTTTGCCAATTTTATGAGTTTTAAGATTCATAAATGTGACTTTTAAGTTACATAAACACATTTTATGAACTTCTTTTAGATTAATTTGGATTAAAACCAACTATCACATAATTTTATTCATTAATCTAAATTCACTCATAAAACAAGGTAACACAAAAAACTTTTGGTGATCCATAACTTATTCTTAAGTTATGGAATCCTTTAAAACATTAACACCAAATTTTGTAACTCCAAAAAAACTTTGAATCAATTTTTTTTTAAAACCTTTTCATATCCATAACTTATGGAGGTTTCAAAAAAAATAAAACTCTTTAGATCAAACTTTTAAAACTAATAAAATAATCATATTATTTTATCTTTTATTAAATTTGACCTAATTCAACTCATAAAGCAAATTATTCAAATTTTACAAATAATTAGTTTTTCACAAGAACAAGTAATTATCTTAAAATTTGACAAACTTCATGTTTTTTTTTTCAACTTTGAAAATAAAATATTTGCATCAATATAACAGAAAACAACCCGTGGCTCTGATACCACTGTTGGGTTTTGAGCATTCTAACACTTCCTAAGTGTACATGCAACCCTAAATACCTTGGATCTATGTTTTCTCTATTATACATGCAAATAAGAACTTCCAAGGTATTATCCTAATCTAGCATACAAAACAATGAATGTAACAAGATAGAATACATACCTCTTGATGTAGAAAGTCTTCATGAAGCTTGAGTGCTTAGTGCCCCAAGTGTGACACCTCAAATGGAATCACAATCATCAAAACACTTGGAATGACTTGAGAGAATTCTACACTCTTCAAAATCGGCTAGCCCTTTCTTCACACACACTAGTGGCCGATTTTTCCTCAATAATAAGATGCTTATATAGTTACACAATTAGGGTAAACTCTTAATTGTCATGGCTTTCCATTTCCTTGGATCCATGGGTACAAATACACCATGGAGCATCCATGGACCATCCTATGGGTTTTAGCCCAACTTGATTATCCATGGAGCATTAGCCCACTATACAAGCATGGATGATTTACACAATCAACCCATATATTTAATTAGTCTTCTTTTGATCACTTAATTAATCCTAGATTAATTCTTGATCAATACTAATTAAATAATCTTATTATTCTTATTATTAATATACTAGAACTTATAATATATTAATAACCATAAGTGTCTTATTTCTCTCATTCAAGTGCATGATGGTATGCAACCCAAATGGACCATGCCGGGTCGGGTCAAGTCTTACCAAATATAGTTATGTACTTAGACATTAATCCAACACGTAGAATCTTCTTCTTCCTTTCCAAAATAGCCACATGCCTCTCCACATACTTCACGCGCTCATCGACCTGAATGTCATCCAACGACACCATTGCCTCCTGGTCCATAATGCATTTTCGCAATTGCAAAACATGAAACGTGTTGTGGATCCGGCTGAGCTCTTCCGGAAGCTCTAGCCTATAAGCCACCCTGCCAACCCTGGCAACAATCATGAACGGCCCAATATAACGGGGACCCAATTTTCCCCTCTTCCTGAAGCGGATCACACCCTTCCAGGATGAGACCTTCAGAAGAACCATGTCACCCACTTGAAATTCCAGCTCAGATCGGCGTCGGTCGGCATAACTTTTCTGTCGACTCTGAGTGGTCTGCAGTCGCTGTCTAATCTGTTGTATTATCTTGGTAGTTTGCAAAACTACCTCTGTCTGACCCATCACCCTGTGCCCAACCTCGCCCCAGCAGACTCGGGTCCTACACTTCCGCCCATACAACAGCTCGAAAGGCGGGGCGCCAATACTGGAATGATAGCTATTGTTGTAAGCGAACTCTGCAAGCGGTAGGTGGGACTCCCAACACCCACCGAAATAAATGACGCACGCCCTCAACTTATCCTCGAGGGTCTGAATGGTCCACTCACTCTGCCCATCGGTCTGCGGATGGAACGCCGTGCTAAAATGCAGTCACGTACCCAGTTCCTCATGAAATTTTTGCCAAAAAACGGGATGTAAACCTGACATCTCGATCGGAAACGACAGAAACTGGAACCCCATGGCGAGGGACAGTCTCGCGGACGTACAGGTCGGCCAACTTCTCTGCCGATGAACTCTCCTATATGGCTAGGAAATGGGCGCTCTTGGTCAATCGATCCATGATGACCCACATAACATCGAACCCCTTTGTCGTCTTTGGCAACTTTGTGATGAAATCCATCACGATCCGTTCCCATTTCCACATGGGAATCTCCAGAGGCTGCAGCTCACCATGTGGCCTCTGATGCTCGGCCTTGACCATCCTACAGGTCAAGCACCTCTCAACAAACCAAGCGATATCTCGCTTCATGCCAGGCCACCAATAGCTCGAACTCAAATCACGGTACATATTGGTGGCTCCCGGGTGAATAGAAAAACGAGACTTATGAGCGTCCTCCATCACTATCAGCCGGACCCCTCTAGACATCGGAACCCAAACCCGAACATAACGAGTCAACAATACGCGGCTATCCTGAACAAACCGGGTGCTTTCACCCTTAATCTTCTCCAACTTCCAGTTCTCTGGTCTCATACCCTCCATCTGAGCATCCCTGACGAAACCTACCAGCGGGGAATCCACCGCTGTCCTCATACACCTGGATGGGGTCGAGGACCCAGCTGAGTTGCGGCTCAGAGCATCCGCAACCACGTTCACTTTACCAGGATGGTAAAGGATCTCGCAATCATAGTCCTTGACCACATCTAGCCACCTGCGCTTCCTCATGTTCAGTTTCAGATGATCCATGATGTGCCTCAAACTCTTGTGGTCGGTGTAAATAGTACATCGGACCCCATACAGATAATGCCTCCAAATCTTGAGAGCGAAAACCACCGCTCCTAACTCAAGATCGTGCACAGGGTATCTCGTCTCATGTGGCTTCATCTGCCGCGATGCATAGGCTACTAGCCGTCCTCTCTGCATGGGGACTACCCCCAAACCTGTGATGGATGCATCACAAAATACCACAAAATCCTCCACTCTCTTGGGGAGTGTCAATACTGGCGCCTCGCATAAACACCACCGGAAAGTCTTAAACGCCCTCTGCTTCTCAGGGTCCCACCGAAAATCCACCCCCTTCCTCGTTAGACGAGTGAGGGATACGACAATCTTGGAGAAATCACGAATGAATCTCTGATAATACCCTGCTAAACCTAAGAAACTCCTAATGTCAGAGGGAGATTTCGGGGTCTGCCACTGCATAACTGCCCCCACCTTGGCCGGATCAACCAAAATTCCCTCCTAGTTAATGAGGTGTCCGAGGAATTGGACCTCTCGTAACCAAAACTCGCATTTCGAGAACTTGGCATACAACCGTTCTCACCTCAGAACCTCCAGCAGCTCCCTGAGATGCTCCTCACGCTGCTCTCGAGTCTTGGAGTACACCAAGATATCATCTATAAACACAATGACCGAGCGATCGAGCATCGGTCTGCATACTCGGTTCATCAGGTCCATGAACATTGCTGGAGTGTTGGTGAGCCCAAACGGCATCACCACGAACTCGTAATGACCATAACGAGTCCGAAATGCGGTCTTCTCCACGTCTTCCTCCCTCATCCTGACCTGGTGATATCCTGATCTCAAATCAATCTTGGAAAACCAAGATGCACCCTGCAACTGATCGAAAAGATCGTCTATTCTTAGGAGCGGATAACGGTTATTCACCGTTAACTTGTTCAGCTTCCTATAGTCAATGCACAACCTGTGCGAACCGTCCTTCTTCCTGACGAAAAGGATCGGTGCTCCCTAGGGTGAACTACTCAGACGAATAAACTGCTTACCCAATAGCTCCTGCAACTGAGATGATAGCTCCTGCATCTCAGGTGGTGCCAATTGGTACGAAGCCTTGGCGATAGGGGCCGCACCTAGCACTAGGTCAATCCTGAGCTCAACCTGCCACTCCGGAGGCACTCCGGGTAACTCCTCCAGAAACACATCAGGAAACTCCCTCACCACCGGAACCTCAGAAACTGAGAGCTGCTCTCTAACCCGCGTATCTACCACATACGCCAAATAACCAGCACACCAGTGCTGAATATACTGTCGAGCCCTGGCTGTCGAACAAAACCCTGCTCCCAACCTGGTGCCCTCACCATATACTACAAGTTCTCCCCCACTTGGGGTTTGAACCACCACCCGCTGTCCGTCACAGTCGATATGGCGCCAAAACGGCTAAGCCAATCCATCCCCACAATCATGCATACATCCTCCATGGGGATAGGAATCAAATCTATCGGGAAAGACACCCCGAAAATCTCAAACTCACATCGCGGTAGACCGAAGAAGCAGACACCCTGTGCTCGTTGGCAATCGAAACTCGCAACGGACACTCAAGATCATCTATCGGTACACTGAACCCTATAAAGAAGGTCTGAGATACAAACGACCGACTTGCCCCCCGAGTCAAATAATACCAAAGCGGGCAAAGAATTCACTAAAAATGTACCTAACCACAGGTATAATCAATAAGCATAACACCAATACAATAACTGAGACAGAGAAAAGAAACGTACCAGCAACCATATTCGGTTCTGCCTTGGCCTCCTCGGCCGTGAGCTGGAAGGCACAACCCTGAGCCTTTGGAGGCTCCTCCTTGATTGGACTCCCATCTCCAACCCTCACAGCAGCTGGCGCGGGACCCAGCGCCGGCTTGGCAGCAAGCTGCGGACAGTTGGTCTTCACATGACCAACCTAATGACAATGGTAACAAATCCTCATATCTACAGGAGGGGCGGACTGACAGCAGTCCCTGGCATAATGCTCCTCCTTTCGACATTTGTGGCACTCACCTCCTGCTCTAGAAACTCCCGAATGAACCCTGCCACACTTTCCATAAGTGTGGCTCTGCTGACCCCCCAGGCCGTGTATCAGCGGTCTTAGACCGCTTAGGCGCCGGCTGAGACTGTGTCGGTGCCTGACACCGCTCCTTCAGTTGCAGCTCTATCTCCAACTCACGTCAACTCGCGACTTCCTGTAGATCCTGGAGGGTATCACAACGTTGTGTAGCCACAAACTGTCGTATATCCGTCTTGAGCATAATCAGATAACGAGTCATCTGAGACTGATCTGATGGAAACTCCGGGCAAAACATAGACCTCTCAGTGAACATCCGGGTAATATCCATCACAGACTCCCCATCCTGTCTCAACGTCAAAAACTCCTGAGCAAGCCGCTCCCTCTCCATGCGTGGTACGTAGTGGGTGAGAAACATATCCCGAACCTGCTCCCAAGTAATAGCAGCCCGTTGATCATCAGAATATGAACCTGTTATCAATCTCCACCAGTCCTTTTCCCTGTGCCTAAGCAGGTTTAGAGCACACCTGACCTTCTGGTCAGCAGGACATGAGCACGTGAAGAAACAGCCCTCCACGTCAGACAACCACCGCATAGCCCTGATCGCATCCTATGTACCATCAAATGTAGGGGGCTTCTTATTTTCGAAGTCCCGAAACTGGAAAGCCCTACTGGCTCCTCCTCCAACCCCTGCCGCAATTACAGCCGAAGTGCCTGCAGCGGCAGCTGTCTCTGCTAGAGCTGCGTATCGCTCATCAAAGTACTCAACCATCACGATCTTAATCGACCCAAACATCTCTGGCAGCTACGCTCAGATCACAACAACAATCTCGTCGTGTATGATCTCCCGGATCCTGGCATCTAACTACTTGGTCCCTATCTATACCACGGGCTCAGGTGCTACCGGCACCTCCAACCCTCTGTCTCCCGACCCCGATCCTGATCCGGACCCCGAAGCAACACGTCTCGTCACCAACATACTGAATATATACAACAAGTCAGCAATAAATAACATAATGTTGGGAGGCCATAACCCACAAACCCTAGGGGTTGTTATTTCCTTGCTATGCGTATGGGTCCTGTGCTTTCAGTAGTACGGGCCCATACTACCTTCCACACCTACCCATATTTGTCTCAAGTATCACCACAACGTCCTAGCAATATCATCAACATAGAAAATGCGCTCAACCCTCACTACTTGGGGAATACCAACTATCTCGCACCTAGTCTCACCGCTTATCATGACTCATACATCCATGAAACTTCCATCATCCCCTGCAGCACCAGTGCATGCTAGCTGCCCATAACGCTGGACCCAATAGACTTTCGAATATCCATTCCTACCCGAAAGCCGAATCAACATTCTTAGGCTATAAGGTCTTTAGTATGCATGGTCGTGATGCATACACTAAACGTCTACTGTTATGATGTCAATTCCACGTACAACAAACCCTAGGCTAGTAGGCATCATGTAATCAAGCCAATCTATCCTGCGATTCCTGAAGATCCCTAGCCTAGCACTAGCATGCTGTTCTTGTTGGATTAGTGTCTAAGTCCATAACTATTTTGGTATGTACTTGACCCGATTATAAGCATGGTCCTTTTGGGTTGCCTTCACCAAAGCAATATGTAGGATGAATTAAGGAGAGAAAGGTTTAAATATGTTTTTTTAATATATTATGAGAATAATATATTAAAGGAGAAATCATATTGTTTAATTAATATTAGTCAAGAATTAATTGATAATTAATTTTGTGGCTAAAAGAGATTAATTAATTTCAGGGGACTGGGCTGCAATTATTGGATAATTGAGTTATTGGGCTAAGGAATTCTAAAGGAATAAGGGGTGAACGAAATTATGATGGAAGCCCATCATATTTTCGTCCATAGCCTTATCCAGAAGGTTCCATGGGCTGCTTAGAGTTTAAGCTGTCCATTAGGGTTTTGACTGAAACCCTAGCAGCCCACACAAGTATATAAAGGACCCCTTAGGCCCCAAAAACGTATGGAACTGATTCTCTAGGGTTTCTAGTCGTTTTTGGCAGCCTCCTTTCTGCTCCTCTTCATCCAAGTTGCATAAGGTGTTTGTGACTCCATTAGAGGTGCAACACTTGAGGCACTAAGCTTTCTAAAGCCAATCCAAGCAAGGAATCGATTGTTATTGCTATATAACAATCAAAGGTAATTCTCTAAACCCTAATTCAGTTTATAATATGTTAGATCTAAGTTTATTAGTCTTGGATTCATTGCATGTACAATAGAGAAACCTAGATCCAAGCATTAGGGTTTGTATGAGCACATAGGACAAAGACCAACTAGGACCAATTATGTGAAGTGTTTTGTCACGATAAGACCTACACTAACTCTTACATATTTGCTTTGTCAAGAAATGTTTCTTGACAAGAGAATCTTATATATCAAGGATTCATTGGGAGTCTTAATGGTCTTGAAAGGTTTCAAGAACAAATCAAGAATAAACCTTATAGATCATCACTAGCACACGACTTGAGGTTTACAACCTATCGTGTTGACATTATTTTGTTTCTGTGCCATTCTAATTGAGTTAATTGTGTATGTGATTTCTATGAGTTCTCATTTGAATGCATACTAGAGCCTTAGTCGATGGAAAGTACGTTGATATGTAAGGACAAGTTACTAAACTACTTGGAAGACATGGTGGGCACTCGCGTTACCATAAGGCAAGAAATCAAGATTAAGAAAGTTCAGTCCATATGAGTTTGGATTTGTCACAAACTTTGGTTTTGGCAAATTCACATGGATAGGAACTCATACACCATAAAAACTAAGTGTCATAAGATTCCCTCCCTCATGAAAATGACTGTGAGGAAATGCTTTCACTAAGAGAGATTTTAAGAAGATAGCGATTGTGAAAATTGTATTCTCAAATTCGATTATGGTTACGGCATCCCTTTCCATAGTTCGAATTGTGAGATTTGGCAGTTAGTTTGAACATTTGGAACTTAGTAACATAAGTTCTGAATTGTTTAAACACACATATGAGCTATCTAAGGAAAAGGTTTATAAGTTTAACAAGCTTAGATAAAGGCTTATCGAAGCATCTAGTATTAGAAATATGAATTTCAGAAATTCAATACGCATTGTTTTTTGAAAGTTCATTTGTTTTCTGAATACATGTCAAAGCTAGTGGGAGCATAAGTGTTATGCTTATATGATAATAATCATCATGATAGTGGGAGCATAAGTGTTACGCTTGCATGATTATTATGGCAATTATTGCAAGTTTGCAATATTAATTATAGAAAAACAAAGATTCAATTTGCAAAGTTGCATGGGTTGAAAAAGTTGTTTTGCTATAATTAAGGGAGAGAATATTATACTTCGTTTCAATATCTAAAGCATAGATTGAGAAATTTTAATATTTTTAGTCAAAGGATACATTGTGTGTTCTCAAATTTCGATTATGGTTACTGCATTCCTCTTCAGAGTTCGAATTGTGAGAACATGACACATAAAATATTATGGCAAAAGATTGGTAAAGTATCATATCTTTATGTAAGACATTATGCATCGTGTCCCATACACTTTGGGTATAGGATCGATTGCAAATGCTATAACATTTTACCATTCTAAAATTTTCCAAATGTCTAGCGCATTAAGAGGGAAAAAGGACTACAATTGGTTTTGACTAAAATAATTAAACAACTATCAAAGGACGATCCAAAGTTCGCTGAGGATTGGTCGCTTGTAAGTAGTTGGAAGTATGGTATTGGATGGACCATATCGACATTATTATGAATGGATAAGATTCTATTAAGAATGAGTTGTCATATGGAAAATGTGGAAATGTTTCCATATTGGGAGTTGGATATTGAGAGTCTGTGCCTAGATTAGAAACTTTTATGCAAGAAGGATGTTCAAAGGAATGTACTTTGAATGTGAGACTTCGTGTCTATGGAATTGTCTTGTAACAAATTCCGATAGAGTACTTTGTAATTTCATTGGCCAAGTCTTGGTGACTTTTGTGCTATGACTTTGCGAAAGGATCGTTGCATAAAATGTTAGAATCTAGCATATTCTAGTAGTGGCAAGAACCTTGTGTTCTTACACTAACAGTTAGGATTAAGGAATTTTGAAATGAGCATCATTGAAAAAAATTTCAATTAATCTGTTTCACAAAGTAAGGACCATAGGAAACATAGTGTTCATGCTTTATGCATGGGATAGCTATTGTTGTAATTTGAGTAATAAGTTGATTTTCTGAAACAGTAGACGATAATAATGAGTAATCAATATGATGGTTAAATAGAAGTGTTTTATTTACTCTCACAAGTTTGAGGCCATATAGGATTAAGTATTATTGTTATGTTTCAATTTGCATGTTTTGACTTCCAGAATAACTAGGTTATTCAAACATCCACAGTCGGTCATACGTTGGGAGTAGGTATGAATAAAGACTGTCATGAATCTGTCTATAGATTGTCTGAAGTGTTTAGACATGGCACAAGGTTGCTGTAGAGTTCATGAGTGCTTTGATAAGATTAGAGTATTGGATTAAACCCACGCTCACTTGGATCACTTCATGGATTTATCACGAGTGATTAGTGAGACGATAATATTGTATATTCTTGAAACCGAGACATGTGAGTTGTTATTTGTTGGTCGGTTGCACATTGATAATAAGTAAACGCACCAGTAACTTGGTGTTATAAAACTTATTGTTGTGTATGATTCGATCAGTAAATGCAAGCGAGCATTTGAGTCGAAGTTTATCCATTCCTTTTACCCAAAGTGGGATAAAAGCGATATTTGTGGGCCTCTCGATGATTTAGTGATGACACCTAAGCGCTTGGCCACGCCGGGTCTAAGTTGATGTGTTCAATTGTAGTCTGTTGTCTGTCATCATAAATCGGAAGTCGGGAAACAATATAGAGAGAATGATTGAAATTCATGTCTTTTGTCTATACGATATCTTGAGAATGGAGGAATATATAATCCCTCATCTAGAGGACACGTATCTGATAAGATCAGAGTTGACAGCGGCTTTTGAAAGCTACGATTGCTGATTAGGTTCTGAAGTCATACGGCAAATAGTTATTAGACTTATCCAAGTGGGAGACTATTGGATTAGTGTCTAAGTCCATAACTATTTTGGTATGTACTTGACCCGATTATGAGCATGGTCATTTTGGGTTGCCTTCACCTTAGCAATATGTAGGATGAATTAAGGAGAGAAAGGTTTAAATATGATTTATTAATATATTATGAAAATAATATATTAAAGGAGAAATCATATTGTTTAATTAATATTAGTCAAGAATTAATTGATAATTAATTTTGTGGCTAAAAGAGATTAATTAATTTCAAGGGACTGGACTGCAATTATTGGATAATTGAGTTATTGGGCTAAGGAATGCTAAAGGAATAAGGGGTGAACGAAATTATGATGGAAGCCCATCATATTTTCGTCCATAGCCTTATTCGGAAGGTTCCATGGGCTGCTTAGACTTTAAGCTGTCCATTAGGGTTTTGACTAAAACCCTAGCAGCCTACACAAGTATATAAAGGACCCCTTAGGCCCCAAAAACATGTGGAACTGATTCTCTAGGGTTTCTAGTCGTTTTTGGCAGCCTCCTTTCTTCTCCTCTTCATCCAAGTTGCATAAGGTGTTGGTGACTCCATTAGAGGTGCAGCAATTGAGGCACTAAGCTTTCTAAAGCCAATCCAAGCAAGGAATTGATTGTTATTGCTATATAACAATCAAAGGTAATTCTCTAAACCCTAATTCAGTTTATAATATGTTAGATCTAAGTTTATTAGTCTTGGATTCATTGCATGTACAATAGAGAAACCTAGATCCAAGCATTAGTGTTTGTATGAGCACATAGGATTGTTCTTATGCATAAAACCCATCAGTTCTAACAAATCAGAATGTCAATAACTGCATGGCATTTTGGGGTTTACTTACAGGCTCCGGCTGATCGTATCCTCTGCATCCTCCATCCTCTATTTGGAAAACCATTTTAAAACTTACTTTACGAAAATCTCCTTGATTTGAGACTCGATTCACACAAGTGTTCCTCCAATTCACTCAAACCAAGGTTCTAATACCAACTTGTAACATCCATAAATTTTACACCAATTTAAAACTTTTTCAACCATAAATGAAAGTCAAATAGCATTGTTTACAAAAACATTTTTAAATCAATATCAATAAGAGTGTCCCAAAATATTAACATAAGGATGAGGAGCGCTACGGTCACGCCTTCGCCTTTCCATGATCTCCTGAAGTACCTGAAACAATAAACTGAAAACTGTAAGCCCGAGGGCTTAGTGAGCTACCCCCAAAATACCAATACCACACTGACAAAACCGTATCAGTAACAATATATCAATCAATCAACATACATACTGGCCATCGGCCTGTTAGGACCGCCCTACTGGGCCTACAGTCTATCTGAATCTATCTCGAGCCTTCGTCATGACTGGTCCACCTCGTGGGCCTGCAGTCTTCTCGGACCGCTCATAGGGTATGTTGGCGTTCAACACAAAGCAGGACTGCCTCAACCCATCCAACAAGCAAATAACCATGTGCACATAACTATTACATACTAGCATATACAACAATAAACATATCTATCACACTGATCATCAATCATAGAATTCTCTCGTAACTAACGTACCGCCCTAGCATGTCACTAACATACTAATCCTTACGAATCATAAGAGCATAACATACTGTCTACCCTGATTCCGATCTAACAGATCATAACCACATGTAGCATACCATAACATCAACAACTAAAGGGCCGACCTTGGTGCCGTAGACCCTGTTGATATAGTGAGGATAACTCAACTTACAAATGTCGACTCGGAAGATACACTCCAACTCTCGGATCACCCGACCCCAGTTCTACCACCTATGATCATAGTACAATATACTCATAAGTCCTTAACCTTATAAGATACCCCATAACCCACTAGTCAACCCCTGATCAAGGTGAAAGTCCTAAATCAAGGTCAACTGTCCATGTTGACCTCGACTAGCCGAGTACCCTCGGCTACTCGTCGAGTTCCCTGAAGTACATTCCAACTCTCCGAGTCATCGAAGTGACTCGTCGAGTTCCTTCGATTCTTGATCAAACTTTCAGGCTACCCGTCAAGTTCCCTCCTTTCAACTCAAAAAATACACACTCATACATATGCAAGTGAATACTCATCCGACTCGCCGAGTTGTTCTTCAACTCATCGAGTCTTATGAAGATCTTCATCGGACTCGCCGAGTTGTTCATCCTACTCGTTGAGTTCACGGCCATCTTCATGTGACTCGTTGAGTCAACTTTGCGACTCGCTGAGTCCATTCAGTCCTCTTTCCATACAGACTTGTTTTGAACCATGCAGCGGATCCAAATCACAGATCCACGCTTCTAGGGCATGCTTGTCACGTAAAGTTGAAAACTTTACATGCATGCATGGCCTTAAAGCCTTCAAAATGCCAAATCTAAGTTCTTAATGGGGCTTCACGCCCAAGAGGGCCCTCAATCACAACCAAAACTGTGACTTTACGCTTCTAAAATCCAAGGAGGGTCCAGATCTGAAGTTACAACTTCAGATCTAGCCCATAGCTCATCATACCAACTTGAAAATCCATAAAAAGCCCTAGAAACTCAACAAAAGGGAAAAAGGGAGGTAAGGATGGCACTTTGATACCTCCAAAGGATGCTCGCTGAGGTAAATCCTGTTTCCCGTGCCTTCCTTGCTTCAGTTCCTTTGCACTCTTTGCTTTCTTCCTCCAAGATTCTCTTTCCAAGCTTCAAACACCAAACTAAAGCACCCACACATGTATAAGGACTCTCCGGACTCTCTAGAACTGTAAAGATGCCCAATGGAGGCTAAGGTCCCTTTAAATATGGGTGCAAACCCCAGGATTTAGGGTTTCATCTGCCAGCTCCTACTCGTCGAGTCCCAATATGGACTCGTCGATTAGGTCACTTAACACGCGATCCCATCCCGCTGCTACTCCCCGAATAGGTCAACCAACTCATCGAGTAGAGCTTAAGCCAATAAATCTTATTTAACAAATACCTGAGAATCGGGGCGTTGCACAAATTTTCAAATTTGCTTAGTGCTTCTGAATCTCGAATCCTTAAGAAAGTGGATACAAATGATAAGAATATTGAGCTCAAGATTCAATCGCAGTCATCTTCATTCAATAATAAAGTCAAAGAGTTCAAAACAGTTGCAAAAGAATGTCATGTTCTGTTTGTACAAGATGTCAAAAAGGTGAGGGAGGATGTTAAACTGAAAATTCAGGAACTTCGTGATGACATGCAAAAAGAGGTTACTACTAGACAACAGTGATGGGTTTTGAGCATTCTAACACTTCCTAAGTGTACATGCAACCCTAATAAACCTTGGATCTATGTTTGTCTAAATACATGCAAAATTTGGTTTCCAAGGTTCATAATCCTATCTAGCATACATGAGAACTTTAATCCTAAAAGGATAGCTAGAAATACATATCTTGTAGTTGATTTTGATTCCTTGAAACCTTGTGAGCCTAGCAACCCAAGTGTGATGCCTCAAATGCTTCACACAACACCAAATGCTCTTGGAATGACTTTAGAGAGAATACACACACTTCTAAAATTGGCCTAGCCCTCACTTCCCTTTGTGTAGCCGATTTTGGTGGATAACATGTTCTTTATATAGTCTTGACACATCTAGGGTTACACCATGTAAACCCTAATGTGTCATGGCTCTTCATTTTCATGACCCATGGGTTTCTAATTCCCATGGAGCATCCATGGAGCATCCTATGGGTTTAACCCAACTTGATAATCCATGGAGCCTCTTCGCCCACTATACAAGTTATAGATGATTTACATAATCAACCCATATATTTAATTAGTTATCTTTTGATCACTTAATTAATTCCAAATTAATTCTTGATCAATACTAATTAAATAATACTATTAATATATTAGAACTTATAATATATTAATAAACCACAAGTGTTATTTCTCTCATTTAGTCTATCCAAAATGCATGGTGCCACGCAACTCAAATGGACCATGCCGGGTCGGGTCAAGTACATACCAGAAATAGTTATGGACTTAGACACCTTATCCAACAAACAGGACTATGCATCTCTAAATTAAAAGATGGATATTATTGCTGATGTCGTAACAAAGTTTGTCAAATTATATGAAGGCTTGAATCCTAAACTTACTCAACTATCTAGTGATGACGGTAAAAACTTCATGGAGATAACAACGTTGTTAAATGAGTTGAAAGATTTAATCTCCAAGCCCGGTTCATCTCCTTTGATCACACCAGAATTCCTATCTCAGAAATTTATGTTGTTTGTATCAGTTCTTCACAAGCAGTTGGCACCACTGTCGCGAATTCTCAATCTTTTACCAACAAGTTCCCCTCCTGCTGTCACAGGGGTGAAAGGGGGAGAAAAGAAAATTCAAGGAGTTGAAAAGAAGAAGAAGATTGAGAAGATTGTAACTACTGGTGAAGAAACGAAGGTTGTATCTACTCAAATCCCAACACCTATTGTTTCAAAGGTGCATACAATAGAATTCATCAAGTAGACAACAACAAGACCTATTCTAAAGGGAATTGTTATTGGTTCTTCTAATGAAGGAGGAAGTTCAAGTTCATCTAAACCAAAACCTTTAGATGATGATGGAAAAGGGAAAGGGGTTTTGATTGAATAGACAAAAGAAGAGTTGAAGGCTGAAGTCGAAGCCGAAATGGATAAACAAAGGAAAATACAAAGCATTTTAAGACTTCGTGAAAATGATCCACCGAGTATGGATAAAGGAGATCCCAAAAAGGTTTACAGTTATGAGAGTATTGAAGCTAGAGTTGCTTTCAATTATATGTATGAATATGAGAAAAAGCCAAAGAAAAGCTATTCTATCACTAACAATGATATGAATCAGCTTGATTTTCCAATGAACGAAATGATGTTCATCATGGCTCAGTACAAGATTATGGAGAAGTTTGATAATGAAGATGATTATATTCATATGAAACTTAGGTTTCATTCAGTTCTTGGGAAAGAACCAGAAGAAATATGGTCATTGGTGAAGATTAAGAAGATGATCAGCATAACAAAAGACGCATTGTTCGAGAATATGATACATAATTTCCGGTATTATGTTGTAAGGGCGAACAATCAAGTTTGTGATTTCTCAGTTGCTGATTTTCCACTAATGAACTTGAATGATCTGATTCAAGTTGCATTAATTCTAAAAGAAATGAAGGTTTTGCAACTTCAAGGAACCGATAAAGATGTTTTGAGGCTTGGTCTTGCGCATATCAAAATCTCCATCAGCAATTACTATGATTGTCTAGCATTGACAGATGTGGAATTGGCATCAGCTTTGGGAAAGGAAGTGAATGTTGCTATGGAAGCTACGAAGACCCAAGCTGAGTTGAAGAAGTATGTTGATGGGGAGATCTGTTTAAAACCTTTTGGATTCGTCTTTTCTAGAAAACACAAGAATGGTAAAGTGAAGAGATTTTTATTTCAAGCATGAGAAGTGGAAAGATATACTACATCCCAATATATGAACTTCATTGTTCGTATGAATAATTGCATGAAGAATAATCAGGGGGATAAAAAGGAGTTAAGGAAAATTTTGACATGGTATTCAGAGGTTCGAAGGATGATGCATTTTGCCACACAAATTCTCACAAATTGAGAAGTTTGACATGATTACAAAGGGGGAGATTATAGAGTTGGAATATCTTGTAATATGTTGAAGTCTGTGTATATGTTAGTTTCGTATGTTTTCTATGTATTTGCTAAGGCATCTTTTATTTAGATGCTGAATGCTTAGCCTTAGTATTTTTTATACTTTCAGTTTCCTATAAATAAGAGCTGAACATTGAGTTGATAGGTAGAGTTTTTCCAACACTTATTCCTATCAGTTTTGTACTCGTGTTCATTGAAAGTAATATGAGCTAAAACCAAATCTTATTTACATCGTGTGTTCATATTACCTCGTTTACTCTGAGTTGAATCATATACTCGATTAAACTCTTCTACAGACATTGGGCCTTGGTGGGCCTTAAAGCTTAAAGGAATGGATGTGGGCCTTAATTTGGCTGTGAGTTGGGCATTGGGAGAAAGAGGCCCAATTTGGGAAGGATTACGGAACCTTGCCTTGGGATATGAATTAGAAGTTGGGCCATAAGGGAGTCATAGTTGGATCCAATATCTGATTAAATAATTTGTTGTACTTTAGGGAAAGGAGTCTCGAGCCATCCGAGGAGTATGATTTCAGCATACTCAGTTAAGGTGAGTTACCTTCCCAGTATCAGTGGGTCGAAGGCATCAATGTTGGCCTACTTATTGTTGTTTATAGTAAGATGATTGACCTTGTGATAATTATCTGGTATGCCTCTATCTGTTGTGATGTATATTCTTGTATGCTAGGATATTATGTGGTAGTGGTAGGGGTGAAATACACCCCATAATCGGTTGAAAAAGACTAAAGGGGTAGGTCAATACCCAAGTATGTTTGGCAGTAACTGGTTGAAACAGATCAAAGGGGTAGGCCACCACCCAGGTATGTTAGCCAGTATTCGATTGAGAGAGACCGAAGGGGTAGGCCAGCACCCAAATATGCTCGGTTGTATCCAGTTGAAAGTGACCGAAAGGGTAAGCCAGCACCCAGGTATGCTTGGCAGTAACCAGTTGAAAGAGACCGACATGATCGCATCGCATCACACTATGATTATTCGCATTATGAGATCTTTGGGAGTTGTACTCTGATATTGTTTTCCCTATGACATGTTTTGGTTATTGACGTATTCGTTTCGGTTATGAAATGGGATGACACTATTGATGTTTTCAGACTACTGGCTTTTATAATTACTTAATAAAAAAAGAAAATTTTGATTCTAAATTTTGGAATGTTAAAATTTGGTATCAGAGCCTTGGTTTGAGGGATTCGGACACACCTTTTGGGGTGTTTGGATTCAAATCGAGTGTTTGAAGGGTTTTTACAAGAGAAATAATTTTCCTATCATTTAAAATTAAGTGTATTAAATAAAGAAAAAGGAGTGAGATGCGTGCAATCGGCCGAGCTCAAGTAAGTCTTCCCCAGGATACCCATGCATGTATGTTATGAATTGTGAATATGTAAACTGCATGCTAGATTAGGGCTAAGGATCTTGGAAGGATGCCTTGTATGCCTATTATATGTTCTTATTGAACTGCATGCTAATGTTGATTAGTCAGTGATATGATGGCTTCATTAGGATATGCCTGGTTTGGGTTACTTGATGCTCGAATGTTGCTTCCTTTGTGCTCTTAGAGTTCTAGTTATATTTAACTAACTAGTGAACGAACACACTAAGTTACATATTACGAGGACTGAATAATATCAGAAGGCTAGGTTTATCCCTATTGTGCAACTCTTATTTGAGTCGAACCTTTGTTGGGAGGGACCTCTCGTTTTAAGAATTATTTGGTCTTAGTAATATTTAATGGTATTCGCAAGCTAGTTAGGGAGAGATAGTAGGGACTTCTTATGCGACTGATGGCAGAGAGTAGGTCGGAGATTACCCTAGGCTAAGCCTAGGATGAGATTAGTGAGATGAGTTATCTGATTGCACATTTTATGGATAGGAAAGATTTTGGTAACCCAAGGCAAGCCAGGAGGAAAGAAAGGATAGATGTGGAAAGTAGTATGGGATCGTACTTCTGGAAGCAAAGGATCCGTACTTCACTCTTGCAGAGCGGCGGGGAACCACGAGTGGCAGAGTGTGAGATATCTTGATGATTATGGATAACCCTAACAATTGTGTGGTTTGGTTCAGAATGGTGGTGACGCGTCATGGAGTAGGGGGCTCTGGATATAGGTCATGTTCTGGTACGAGTTCTGAACCAATTGATGATAGATTGCACGATTTAATTGCATCCAAGATTACGAGAGGCATTCTTTAGGCGACCCTAATGATTTTTGGGTCGATCATGGAGGGTATCATTGAGCTGATGGAGGATCGACTTAGGGAATTCAGGAGTGATATGGCACCTGGCCAGTCTGGGACTCATACGCTCTCCTTCAAGGATTTCATGGGATGCGAAGCACCAGACTTCTGCGGGGTGAAGGACCCCATTGTAGCTAGGCGATGGATTGCAGACATCGAGTCTGTACATGTGACGAGCTTATTTCCTGAGGGGTCCACGGTCAGGTTTGATGCTAGGTGTTTGAGGAAGCGAGATAGAGACTGGTGGGAGGCAGTTGGTGATACTTTGGGAGCCCCAACCATTGAGGCCACGACCTGGTCGGATTTTATGGACGGGTTTTGGGAGGAGTTTGCACCAGTTGTGGAGGTCCAGCAGCTGGCCAGGGAGTTTTTGGACATGAGACAGACTACTAAGACGGGAAGCGGAGATTACCACCAAATTCAAGGAGACGGCCTTGTTGGCGCCTCAGTATGCAGAAGATGAGGAGATGAAGAAAACCCGGCACCATGATATGCTGAGAGCGGATTAGAAAGTATGTAAGTTATTCGGGGTGCCCGACTTTGGATGATATGATAGCCAGGGAATGAAAGAGGGAGATTAATATAGAGCACATTAGGAAGAGGAAAGCGGAGGTTGGGCAGACGACTGGGGTTTCAGTGAAGAAACCAAAGGGATTCAACTCGAGGTCGAAGGGCTAGCAGGGCCGGAGCTACTGTGGAAAATGAGACAAGATGCATGAGGAAGTTTGAAAAGTAGTGGGATCGGGCTACTATAAGTGCAACAAGTTGGGGAACTTTAGTAGGGACTATACTGCCCCTAACTCTACCGTTCAGACATCAGACCTGCTTAGTTTTCACTACAATCAGCAAGTCCATAAAAAGGCCTATTTCCTGAGATTGGTATCAGGAGCGTCAGTGATGGCGCTAGCTCTAAAGACCATGCAGATCACAGATGGCCATTAACGCAAGTCGGATGCTCCTGTGGCGAGGAGTCGAGTCGTCCAGCTGACCACCAAGGAGGCGCGTGTAGCACCAGATGTGGTGACAGGTACGTTTCTCCTCCTTAGCTTTTATTTTACGCCAATTTTGATATTTATATTCCATGTATCTTGTTTTAGGATCGTTCCATGTTAACGGTATCAAAGTGTTGGTATTATTCGAATTGAGAGCTACCTGATCGTTCGTGTCTCTTGCGCTCAGCAAGAAGTTTGCCGAGTCTACTAGCATGTTGGACTGCCCTTTAGAGGTCGAGATTGCAGACGACCGACTTGTTTGGCGATCAGAGGTTTATAGGGATTGTGTTCTGAGGATGTGTGGCAAGCATTATCTCGTGGATTTGGATCCCATCCCTTTGCATAGGAACAAGGTAATTATAGGCATGGATTGGTTGAGTCCCAATGGGGGCGGTGATTGACTGTGAGCGGCAGTTAGTCTGGGTTAGGATCCTAAGTGGGGGAGAGTTGGTGATTCAAGGTGAGAGACTGCAGTGTGGACTGGCCATGTGTTTTGTAGCGAGATCCATATACTACCTTCATCAGGGATATGTAGGATATGTCGCCTATGTTACGGATAACCGGGTTAAAAGTAAGGCGACTGTGGATGATGTGCTGATTGTGCGAGAGTACCCGAACGTGTTCTCGGAGGAGTTTCCTAGGGTACCTCCGGAGAGGCAGATGGAGTTTAGGATTGACCTAGTTTTGGGTGCGACTCCGATAGCCAAGGCACCATATCGGTTGGTGTGACAACCCTATATTTTCCAAAAAGCAATGTAACACTCAAAAGTCAAACACAACGAAAACTATTTGGAATCAACGAAATTAACCTCAAAAATAAAGTGTTCAAATATCTAAATTGGGATGCATCAAATGTTAGATATCGTGCCGAGGTTTCCAAAAACATAAAGAACATTTGAAACTGGGTTGTATTGAAGAAACTATAACCACTCAAATATTTACGACACACCCGGTAAAACACTATTTAACATAAAAAGTGAAATAACAATAAAATGCATTTTAGCCTTAAGTATCTAAACAAAAGTCGTAGAGTTCATTAAACTGTAAACGTACATAAAAAGATCACCCAAATCGGACCTCGTATGAAGAAGTTACGAATTTTCTAAGTTTCGTAACAGTAGTAGAGGGCTAAAAACTCAAATTGAAGATCACGCGTTATTTAGCTAACGCAACCTAAACGCAAGTTGAAGGTCTCCACAATAGGAGTAAAATGATAAAAAGACAAACAAAAACCGATGACGGATAAAGAAGCTATGAATTTTTAACGGACTTTAGCAGTCCCGACCTATTAAAAACATATCATTAAAAATAAATTCAAAACTAGCCGACGGAGTCTAAATGAAAGTTGTAGAGCATAATCTCACCTACGCGTGGATATAAAGAACGCGAAAAACGGAGCCCGTACGCGAAAGTTACGGAATTTCGATGATGGAAGCCAGGATTACGCCCAGCGTAATGTAGGAGTACGCCCAGCGTACTTAGGTGCATGGTCGAGTTCCATCAGCTGCAGCTCTACGCCTAGCTAGACTCGAGTCGTAAGCCATGACGTAAAGTTACGCCCAGCGTACTCCGGTGGTACGCCCAGTGCACTCGCCTTTCTAGCCCTATAAATAGAAGGTATCAGCTCCGGATTTTTGGCAAACATTATAAAACCCACACTCTCACACATTTACAAGCACCAGAAGCCGTCCCGACACCCTCGATTTCCGCACCCAAGCCTCCGACGAAGGTTCTACGCTACCGAGATCCCCGAGAAGCTCGAAGACGCAACTTTTCGCGGTTGAAGTTCTGCTCGACTCTAGTCCCACTTTCTTCAAACCAAACAAGTGAGTTCATACCCCTACTTTTCAAGTCTTTTCATGTTTTAAGTGGGAATACAAGTACAATACAAGTAAACGTATCATTTTATAAACATAAATGAAACATCTATCTTATTATTTATCAATACCAATATCTTACTTTATGTATAAAGTTTAGTATATCATCAAGTTATTTTCACCAAATGGAACATACCTTCTGAAAAACTATAATGGGTATAGTTAGCAAGTTATTCATACATTCTTACGTATACATCTTGAAAAACGAAATACTTTCAACAAAAATGAAGTAAAGTCTTTCTTATCGTAAATCTATTTATACTATGTGATGTGAGATATTCAAACTTCAACGTACTCTTATGTATGCGTTTCAAGTCCTATCTTATATACCATAATCTCTTGGAGGGAGAGCGTGATACTTGTGTATAGATGTATACTGGATTGACAACCCCGCACCTAAACTGTTAGCTACAGTTAGACCGACAGGTCTGGGGTGACAAATGTCATAACACTACCACACCTGAAGAATGTTGTTACAGGCAGTCTGTGTCAATAGTATGGTTATAAGACTCACATGAAAGTATAAAAACAAGTTTGATTTACGAGATTCATATATGCATTCAGTATTTACATTATTTTGAACACAAAGTTTATCTTTATCATTCAAGTGCGGAAAATACTAACGCACTCCAACTTTGGGAACTTTTCAAACTATATATAGAAAATATTGGATTTTCTGAAAACCACGTTCATCGATTTTCTACCAAAAGGACATACTTTTCAATACAAAACACTTATGAATTCACCAACTTAATTGTTGACACTTTTTCGAAACCACTTGTATTTCTCAGGGAATAAGTAATACAGGTAACTACCAGCTTTTGAAGAAGGAACGCTAAGGACGTTTATTATTAAACATTTTACATCATCATATTGTAATATTCTTTTGTAAATATGTATAACGCAACAATATATGTTATTATTATATATATGATGGTTGTGTTACTTTCTTTACAATATTCAATTGTTATGGTACTACGTGAAGTCATCCACCCCCGAATGTTTCCGCCATTCTGGTTTGGGGGTGTGACAGATTGGTATTAGAGCATTGTTGATAGTGAACTAAGTATATCGAACCACATAAGATATACAAACTATAAATACAAAGGGGTCCAAAAACCCTCTGACAAAACAATTTCATAAACAATATATTTTCTTTTAAAATATACATTTTTACTAGCATGTATCAGTCTCGTATCATAACAAAGTTTCCTAAAAAGTATTAAGGCAAGTTGCGACACTACGATTGGGCCCCGAGGTATGTAATCAAATCGAGAATAAATATAGCCTGATCAACTATATTTATCCTGGATTTGACCAACGTACGTCGAGGAATGCTCGTAGTGGACAACAAGTCTAAAACTTACCAAATAAAATTCTTTTAGATTCGCCAATTTGAAATACTATAGGATTATTGTTATAAAAAAATAATACAATGAAAAAAAAAACTTGCACACCATAAGAAATAGTTAAACATAGGATACCGTAAAATAGAAATTTCTTTTCTTATAAAATTCTCATACCTCTATCCTAGTACAGACAAATGGCCGGATTCCATTTACTGGGAGATCCCTACTACCCAAACCAAGGCAACGGCGGATGGATAGAAGAAGACCCTGAAGAAGACCCAGAGGAAATCGAAGAGGAAGTCGAAGAAGAATTCGAAGTCGAAGTCGGAGAGGAATTTGAAGTCGACGAGGAGGTCGAGGAGGAAGAAGAAGCTACTAGTGGGACAGACTCCGAGCCGGAAGTAATCGACCCTCCCGCTCCTCATCCTCCCGAACTCAGACCATATCAACCAGGACCTATTCCCATCTGGGGAAGCCACCTCTACTACTGGAGCCGCCAACTAGGTGTACGCCCTCCTTTCGGCATGTGTAGAGATTTTTACAATGTCAGTGGGTGAGGCTTAGCTGATCGAGCGCTTCCCGTTATTATGGGCACTATAGCTACCCAGAACTACCATGCGGACAAGCAAGTGGCCAGCGTTCGTGAGATCAACGCTGCTACACAAGGTAACGCCGCAAACATCCGTTATCAGGAAGGACTACACGAAAATACCCAACTCTACACAGGGACGCTTCAGAATCAAATGGTGACAGCACTAGCAGAAATAAGAGAGATGAAGGAACAACAAGCAGTTCTTGAAAGGCGCCTAATGGGAGTGCAGCAGTCGGATGCCGAGTCTAGCTCCAAACGTACAACACGCCGCAAGTAGAACTTGCTCAACTTCAACAATTTTGATATTGAATAGGACCTCGAATAAAGTTTTTCTCTTATTTCCTTTGTACTTGTAATCGGAGACCTCTAGATAGGTCAAATTTTCCTAAAACACGAAGCATAATGTAACGCACCGTATGTGTGACATATATATAAATATGAAGTACTTCTTTACATACCTCTCGAAACTTATGGGATTAACTAAATTGTTATACCTATTTTAAAACCATAAACTAAAGTCAAAACAAATTACAAGACACAACTAACCCTCTAGTACACGATTGTCAAAACATTAGAAACTTATAGTATTTGTTTTTATTTCTCTACTAGAACATGCCTCCTCGTAGATCAGCACGCAGAAACTCAACTCCAACACCACCTCCAACGCCCCCTCCAACTATGGATGCAGCTATGTTCCAAACTGCTGTAACAGCCGCTGTAACCGCAACGATGGCTCAAATGAACAACAACGGGTCAGGAGGAGGAATAAACAGCTTTACAAATGGCCAATGCCAAGGCCGTTTCGGGGTATGTACTTACAAGGATTTCACCAACGGAAAACCTATTCCCTTTTATGGCATTGGGGGAGTGATGGCTCTATCCCAATGGATAGAGAAAACGGAAGATGTATTCGAAATTTGCACATGCCCTGAAGAAACAAAGTAAAATTTGCTGCTTTTACTTTCTCTTAACGAGCCCTGACATGGTGGAACGGCCACGTCAAGGCACTAAACCTAGTGGTGGCAAACTCCACAGGTTGGGAAAACCTTAAACGAATGCTCCTACGAGAGTACTGCCCAAGAGGCGAGATTCAGAAGCTCGAATAGGAACTGTGGGGCCTTACGGTGGTAGGCTCGGACATCGCAGGCTATACCAACAGATTCAGTGACTTGATAATACTTTGCCCAGGGATGTTGATCCTGGAAAGCCAAAAGGTGGAGAGGTACATCTAGGGACTATCACCCTAACTTCGAGGGAGTGTGTTAGCCTCCAAACCCATGACCTTCGACAGCGCCAAGGAACTGGCGCAATCTCTCGTTGATCATGGTGTCTGTCAAGGAGTCACGACTATCGTTGCTGAACCAACCAAAGGGAACAACAACAACGATAACAATGCCAACAACAACAGCAAGAAGAAATTCTGGAACAAGAGAAAGGGGCAAACTTCGCAAGATCCTTCAAAGAAACAAATGGTGGCGGTTCATGCTGCTACTGCTCCCACTACAACTCCTACTACCCCTGCGCCAACAAAACAATATGTTGGGAACCTGCCAAAGTGCAGCAAATGCAACTACCATCACCACGGTAATTGCCGCGAGATGCACTATAAAAACTGCGACAGGAAAGGGCACACTGCCCGTTTCTGTAAGGCACCAGCGCGACCAATCACTCAAGTCCCTGGTACTGGGGTAAGCCAGGCATGTTATCGGTGTGGAGAAACTGGGCACTTCAAGAGGGACTGCCCCAAGGCAACGAATGTTGGCGGTGTTGGAAGAGTGTTGGCGATAGGTCAAAATGAGGCAATAGCTTACCCCACGGTGGTTACGGGTACGTTTCTCCTCGACAACATTTATGCATGCATACTCTTTGACTGCGGTGCGGAGAGAAGTTTTGTGAATCATAAATTCAAACACCTACTTAATCAAAAACCCCAACCATTCAATAAAATATTCACTGTAGATATGGCAAACGGTAAAACGAAAAGCACAAGCGATATGTATGTAGGGTGCACATTAAATTTAAACGAGCACTTATTTCAAATCGACCTTATGCCCATTTCGATAAGAATTTTTGATGTAATCATCGATATGGACTGGTTAAGTCTTCACCATGCCGATATACTTTGTCACGAAAGGGTCGTTCGCCTCAATCTGCCAAACGGCGAAACTCTTGTCATATATGGAGACAAACCTAGTTCAAATATACAAATCATCTCCTGTGTTAAAGCACAAAAATATCTTCGCAAGGAATATCATGCCTTTCTAGCCCACGTAGTAGACCAGAAACAAGAACCAAAGAACATTAAAGACATTCCAGAAGTCTGCAACTTCCCATACATTTTCCCAGAAGATCTTCCTAGAATTCCACCAGAACGCCAAGTCGAGTTCAGAATCGACTTAATCCCCGGAGCTACTCCAGTAGCAAAGTCGCCTTACCATTTAGCCCTAGCTGAGATGCAGGAACTGTCTAGTCAATTAAACGAGCTGCTGAGCAAGGGCTTCATCAGGCCGAGCTTCTCACCATGGGGAGCACCGGTCCTATTCGTGAAGAAAAAGGACGGATCTTTTCGCATGTGCATCGATTACCGGGAGCTGAACAAACTCACGATCAATAACCAATATCCCCTTTTGCGCATAGACGATCTGTTCGACCAACTACAAAGAGCGAGCTACTTCTCAAAGTTTGATCTAAGATCTTGTTAGCACCAACT
Organism: Lactuca sativa; assembly: GCF_002870075.4. Lineage (NCBI taxonomy): Eukaryota > Viridiplantae > Streptophyta > Magnoliopsida > Asterales > Asteraceae > Lactuca > Lactuca sativa. The sequence goes on along the minus strand of NC_056627.2, from coordinate 197,080,335 downwards.
GCGAGTACTGGAAGGAGATATCCCCAAAACGGCTTTCCGAACACACAATGGTCACTACGAGTTTGTAGTGATGCCCTTTGGATTGACAAATGCACCAGAGGTATTCATGGATTTAATGAACCGGGTATGTCTTACCTTCCTTGATAAATTCGTGATCGTGTTCATAGATGATATACTCATCTATTCAAGAAGCCAGGAAGAACACATCCAACACCTCCGCCATGTTTTGGAAACATTGAGGGCAGAGAAGCTATACGCAAAATTTTCAAAGTGTGAATTTTGGATTCGGGAAGTAGATTTCCTAGGTCATGTAGTAAGCAAGGAGGGATACACGTGGATCCTTCTAAGATCAAGTCAATAGAGAGTTGGACGACTCCAAGAACCCCTACAGAAATCCGGCAATTTTTGGGACTCGTCGGGTATTACCGAAGGTTCATACAGAACTTTTCAAAGATTGCCAAGCCACTCACCACCCTAACTCAGAAGAGTGTGACCTTCGACTGGGGAGAAAAACAAGACATTGCGTTTCAGACACTAAAGTGAGCCTTATGTAGTGTGCCCATCCTAACCTTGCCAGAAGGAACAGAGGACTTCGTGGTCTATTGCGATGCATCAAACCAAGAACTCGGGTGTGTCCTGATGCAACGAGGTAAGGTCATCTCCTACGCCTCAAGGCAACTACAGAAGCACGAAGTAAACTACACAACGCACGATCTCAAGCTAGGAGCAGTCGTCTTCGCTCTAAAGATATAGAGGCACTATCTCTACGGCACGAAATGTACAATCTTCACTGATCATAAAAGCCTCCAGCATATCCTCAACCAGAAAGAACTCAACATGAGACAAAGACGGTGGGTAGAACTACTAAACGATTATGAATGCGAAATTCGATATCATCCCGGAAAGGCTAACGTGGTGGCCGATGCACTCAGTCGGAAGGAATACTCGGGCCGCAGAGTGAAATCTTTAACTATGACAATCCATTCACACCTGTCCACACAAATCAAGGAAGCCCAAATAAAAGCCTTAACACCTGAAAATGTGGCAGGGGAAGCCTTAAGGGGAATGGATAAGAAGCTTGAAGTCAAGAATGATGGAGTTCATTACTTCATGGATCGGATCTAGACGCCGAAGTTTGGCGGATTCAGAGAAGTCGTCATGAACGAAGCCCATAAGACACGATACTCCATACATCCCGGCTCCGATAAGATGTATCTCGACCTCAAGAAACTGTACTGGTGGCCGAACATGAAAGCCGAAATTGCTACCTACGTGAGTAAATGTCTGACGTACGCCAAAGTCAAGGTAGAATACCAAAAGCCCTCAGGATTGTTGCAACAACCAGAAATACCCGAATGGAAGTGGGAACGGATAACCATGGATTTCATAACCAAATTACCCAAGACGGCAAGCGGACTCGACACCATCTGGGTGATCGTCGATAGGTTAACTAAATCAGCGCATTTCCTACCAATCAAAGAAACGGATAAATTGGAGAAACTAACTAGAACATACCTCAGAGAGATTGTACGACTGCATGTTGTGCCCATATCCATTATCTCGGACCGAGATAGTAGATTCACCTCAAGGATCTGGCAGTCGCTACAAAAATCTCTAGGAACAAGACTAGACATGAGTACTGCTTATCACCCACAAACTGACGGCTAGATTGAAAGAGCCATACAAACCCTAGAGGATATGTTGAGATCTTGCGTAATCGATTTTGGCAAAGCATGAGACACCCATCTACCCTTGGTCGAGTTCTCGTACAACAATAGCTACCACACTAGTATCAAGGCTACCCCGTTCGAAGCTCTCTACGGCCGTAAATGCAGGTCACCTCTATGATGGGCTGAAGTGGGGGACACACAACTAGCAAAAGGACAAGCAACAGACAACAGGCTTACTGGGCCAGAAATCATAAGGGAAACTACGGAGAAGATTGTTCAGATCCGGGAACGTCTGAAAGCATCAAGGGACAAACAAAAGAGTTACGCGGATAAAAGACGGAAACTCTTAGAATTCCAAGTTGGAGACCGAGTCCTACTAAAAGTCTCACCCTGGAAGGGGTTAATACGCTTCGGAAAGCGTGGGAAACTGAACCCTAGATACATCGGACCATTTGAGATCCTTGCCAGGATCGGTCTGGTGGCTTACAAACTTAGATTACCTCAGGAACTCCACAACGTACACCCTACCTTTCACGTATCAAACCTAAAGAAGTGCTTGTCCGATGAGACCCTCGTCATCCCTTTAGACGAAATTGCAATAAATGAGAAACTCCAATTTGTAGAAGAACCAGTAGAGATCATGGATCGGGAAATAAAAAGGACTAAACAAAGCCGCATACCTATTGTAAAGGTCCGCTGGAACGCCAAGCGAGGACCTGAATACACCTGGGAACGCAAGGATCAGACGAAACAAAAGTACCCGCATCTTTTTCCTAACCTGTAAACTCTATCTTAGATTAAATTTTGGGATGATATTCCCCTAACGGGGGGATGATGTGACAACCCTATATTTTCCAAAAAGCAATGTAACACTCAAAAGTCAAACACAACGATAACTATTTGGAATCAACGAAATTAACTTCAAAAATAAAGTGTTCAAATATCTAAATTGGGATGCATCAAATGTTAGATATCGTGCCGAGGTTTCCAAAAACATAAAGAACATTCAAAATCGGGTTGTATTGAAGAAACTATAACCACTCAAATATTTACGACACACCCGGTAAAACACTATTTAACGTAAAAAGTGAAATTACAATAAAATGCATTTTAGCCTTAAGTATCTAAACAAAAGTCGTAGAGTTCATTAAACTGTAAACGTACATAAAAAGATCGCCCAAATCGAACCTCGTATGAAGAAGTTATGAATTTTCTAAGTTTCGTAACAGTAGTAGAGGGCTAAAAACTCAAATTGAAGATCAAGTGTTATTTAGCTAACGCAACCTAAACGAAAGTTGAAGGTCTCCACAATAGGAGTAAAATGATAAAAAGACAAACGAAAACCGATGTCGGATAAAGAAACTATGAAATTTTAACGAACTTTAGCAGTCCCGGCCTATTAAAAACATATCATTAAAAATAAATTCAAAACTAGCCAACGGGGTCTAAATGAAAGTTGTAGAGAATAATCTCACCTACGCGTGGATATAAAGAACGCGAAAAACGGTGCCCCGTACGCCAAAGTTACGGAATTTAGAAGATAGAAGCCAGGATTACGCCCAGCGTAATGTAGGAGTACGCTTAGCGTACTCAGGTGCAGGGTCGAGTCCCATTGGCTGCAGCTCTACGCCTAGCTAGACTTGAGTCGTAAGCCATGACGCAAAGTTATGCCCAACGTAACACGTACGCCCAGCGTACTCCGTTGCGACGCCCAGCGTACTCGCCTTTCCAGCCCTATAAATAGAAGGCATAAGCTCTGGATTTTTGGCACACATTCTCAAACCCACACTCACTCTCACACATTTACAAGTACCAGAAGCCGTCCCGACACCCTCGATTTCTGCACCCGAGCCTCCGACGAAGGTTCTACGCTACTGAGATCCCCGAGAAGCTCGAAGACGCAGCTTTCCGCGGTTGAAGTTCTGCTCGACTCTAGTCCCACTCTCTTCAAACCAAACAAGTGAGTTCATACCCCTACTTTTCAAGTCTTTACATGTTTTAGAAGGGGAGGGGAATACAAGTACAACACAAGTAAACGTATCGTTTTATAAACATAAATGAAACATCTATCTTATTATTTATCGATACCAACATCTTACTTTACGTATAAAGTTTAGTATATCATCAAGTTATTTTCACCAAATGGAACATACCTTCTGAAAAACTATAATGGGTATAGTTAGCAAGTTATTCATACATTCTTACGTATACATCTTGAAAAACGAAATACTTTCAACAAAAATGAAGTAAAGTCTTTCTTATCGTAAGTCTATTTATACTAAGTGATGTGAGATATTCAAACTTCAGCATACTCTTATGTATGCATTTCAAGTCCTGTATTATATACCATAATCTCTTGGAGGGAGAGCGTGATACTTGTGTATAGATCTATACGGGATTGACAACCCCGCACCTAAACTGTTAGCTACAGTTAGACCGGTAGGTCTGGGGTGACAAATGTCATAACACTACAACATCTGAAGAATGTTGTTACAGGCAGTTTGTGTCAATAGTATGGTTATAAGACTCATATGAAAGTATAAAAACAAGTTTGATTTATGAGATTCATATATGCATTCAGTATTTACATTATTTTGAACACAAAGTTTATCTTTATCATTCAAGTACGAAAAATACTAACACACTCCAACTTTGGGAACTTTTCAAACTATATATAGAAAATATTGGATTTTCTGAAAACCACATTCATCGATTTTCTACCAAAAGGACATACTTTTCAATACAAAACACTTATGAACTCACCAAATTAATTGTTGACACTTTTTCGAAACCACTTGTATTTCTCAGGGAATAAGTAATACATGTAACTACCAACTTTTGAAGAAGGGACGCTAAGGACGTTTATTATTAAACATTTTACATCATCATATTGTAATATTCTTTTGTAAATATGTATAACACAAAAATATACGTTATTATTATTATATATATGATGGTTGTGTTACTTTCTTTACAATATTCAATTGTTATGGTGCTACGTGAAGTCATCCACCCCCGAATGTTTCCGCCATTCTGGTTTGGGGGTGTGACAGTTGGCTACTCCCAAGATGCAGAAGTTGGCTACATAGCTGCAGGAGCTGTTAGACAAGGGATTTATCAGGCTGAGCAGTTCGCCTTGGGGAGTCCCAATTCTATTTGTGAAGAAGGACGGATCCTATTGGATGTATATAGACTACCGGGAGTTGAATAAGGTAACATTGAAGAACCGTTACCCACTCCCGAGGATCGATGATCTCTTCGACCGACTTTAGGGAGCATCTTCGTTTTCTAAGATTGATTTACGATCGGGCTATAATCAATTGGTATTCAGGGACGAGGATGTGCAGAAGACGACTTTCCAAGCTCGCTATGGCCATTATGAGTTCGTGGTAATGCCATTTGGGCTCACCAATTCTCTTGCCGCATTGATGGACCTCATGAACCGTGTATGCAGACCGATGTTGGATTTGTCTGTGATAGTCTTTATCGACGATATCTTGGTGTATTCCAAGACGCAGGAGCAGCACGAAGAGCACTTCAGGGAGGTGTTGGCGACTTTGAGGAGGGAGAGACTCTTTGCAAAGTTCTCCAAGTGCTAGTTTTGGTTGTGCGAGGTGTAGTTTTTGGGGCACGTTGTCAACCAGAATGGTATTTTGGTCGATTCGGCCAAGGTAGAGGTTATGATGAGGTGGGAGGTTCCGAGGTCTCAATCCGAGATTCTGAGTTTCCTTGGGTTGGCGGGTTACTATCGGAGATTCATCCAGGATTTCTCCAAAATTACTGTTCCTTTGACCTGGCTGACCAAGAAGTCAGCGACATTTAGCTGGGGGCCTGAGCAGTAGGCAACTTTTGAGACTCTCAGACAGCGTTTGTGCGAAGCACCGATTCTGACCTTGCCAAAGGGTGTTGATGATTGCGTGGTTTACTGAGACGCTTTGATCATAGGCTTAAGTGCAGTATTGATGTAGCGGGGTCATTTGATCGCATACGCTTCAAGGCAACTGAAGTCTCATGAAGGGAATTACTCAACACATGATTTGGAGTTGGGGGCCGTCGTTTTCGCCCTCAAAATTTAGCGACACTACCTCTATGGGGTTCGTTGTACCATTTACACAAACAACAAGAGCCTGAGGTATTTGATGGACCATCCAAATCTTAATATGAGGCGGCATCGTTGGTTGGATGTGGTGAAGGATTACGATTGTGAGATCCTTTACCACCAAGGGAAAGCCAATGTGGTGGCCGATGCTCTTAGCCGCAAGGCAGTCACGACTCTGATCATAGAAATCTGTCTGAGAATAACAGTGGTGACTCCGCTTTCGGAGTTGATTCGGGAGGCTCGACAGGAGGCTATGAACGAGGAGCACCAGAAGAGTGAGCGTATCATGGGTCAGATTTCCTCCTTTTACTATGATAGCCACGGGCTATTGACACTCCATCGTAGATTATGGGTTCCGTACTTCGGTAGTGTGCACCAAATCCTGATGGAGGAGGTGCATAAATCTACATTTTCCATTCATCTCGGAGCAATGAATATGTATAGAGATCTTCGTCTTGATTATTGGTGGCCATGCATGAAGCGGGATGTAGCTTGGTACGTCGAGAGGTGTTTGACCTGCAGGAAGGTCAAGGCCGAACACCAGAGACCTCATGGCAAGATGCAGCTGTTTGATATCCCTGTGTGGAAATGGGAGGAGATTACCATGGACTTCATTATGAAGTTACCTCGGACGGCACGTGGGGTTGACGCGATATGGGTCATTGTGGATCGATTGACCAAGAGCGCCCATTTCATACTGATTCAAGAGAGAATTTCGGCCGAGAATTTGGAAAACATCTGCATCAAGGAGGTAGTAGCTCGGTATGTGGTGCCAGTTTCTATGATTTCTGACAGGGATGTGCGGTTCACTTCCAGATTCTGGAAGAAATTTCATGACGAATTGGGTACTCGTCTGCACTTCAGCACGACTTTCCACCCACACTCAGAAGGTCAGAGCGATTGGACCATTCAGACATTAGATGATATGATTCAGGCTGCGTTCTGGACTTTGGTGGTAGCTAAGGTACCTACCTTCCTATGGTAACGTTTTCTTATAATGATAGCTACCACGCCAGTATCGACCTCCCTCCCTTTGAGATGATTTATGGGATGCAGTGCAGGACCCCAATATGTTGGGGTGAGGTTGGTCAGAGGGTCATGGGGAGTATCGAAGTGGTACTTAAGATGATGGAAAAGATCCATCAGGTCCGGAGTAGACTCCAGATGGCCCAGAGTCGATGGAAGAGCTATGCCGACATACGCCAATCAGACTTGGAGTTTTAGGTCGGGGATATGTTCCTTTTAAAAGTGTAACCTTGGAAAGGTGTTAGCCGCTTCAGAAACCGAGGGAAGTTGGGCCCCAGGTATATCGGACCTTTCAGGGTTATAGCCCATGTGGGTAAGGTAGCATATGGTTGGACCTTCCGGAAGAGCTTAGACAAATCCACAACACTTTTCATATTTCATAGTTGCAGAAGTACATAGCCGATGATTCCGCGGTGGTTCCTTTGGAGGACATACAGGTGGATGACGTCCTGAACTACATCAAAAGGCTTGTAGATATTCTAGACAAGAGTAGAAATCGAACCCTAAACCTCTTGCATACTTTGTGAGCTAATTTGGTGCACTTTTGGGTGATTTTTGGTGGTTTTGAAGAAGGAGTTAGAAGAAGGAGCAGGAATGTGAAAGGGGCTTGTAGATCCCGGAGTTTGGCATCTTTCCTGACTCATTTGAGGTATCAAGCTTCAAACTTGACCATTACATGCTTAGTTGTAGTTTTGGGGTGCTTTGTGTGGCATTTTGACTCCATGGTTGAGATTTCTTGTATTCTAGTAGTTTCAGTCAATAAGAGTTGTCCTCTTGACCTCTTAGAAGTATTTAGAACCATAAAAATCGCTCCTTGATCGTTAAGCCACAGCCATGCAAGTGTTAGATGCTCACAAAGTGTGTTTAAGGACTTCAATCATGTCTCGACCCCCATCCATGCATGTAAAGACATAAAGTTTGTAACTTTATGGTTTAGGATGTCTTAAAGGACCTGGATCTATGTTTTGGATGTTAGGACTTAATGGATTAAGTTACAAAGGGCTCTAAGGAAACTGGCCAGTATGCTGGGCGTACCCCGGGTACGCTGCGCGTACAGGGTCAGTCTCCCCGAGGTGGTCAAGACCAGCGTACGTGCCAGGTACGTCGTACATACACATGCAAAGTGTTCAAAGGTGTTTTTGGGCCTTAGGATATTAGGCCTGAATTTTTTGGGCCCCAACACCCACTATGGAGTAAGGCCTCTAGGCTTAGACCTAGGATCTATGGTATTGGGACTTGGTGGGCTTTAAAACTTAAAGGAATGGATGCGGGCCTTAATTTGGCTATAAGTTAGGCCTTGGGAGAGAGAGGCCCAATACGCAAGGATTAGGGAACCTTTCCTTGGGATATAAATTAGAAGTTGGGACATAAGGGAGTCATAGTTGGATCCAATATCTGATTAAGGAATTTGTTTTACTTTAGGGAAAGGAGTCTCGAACCATCTGAGGAGTATGATTTTGGCATACTCAATTGAGGTGAGTTACCTTCCCGGTATCAGTGGGTCGAAGGCACCAATGTTGGCCTAGTTATTGTTGTTTATAGTAAGATGATTGTCTTTGTGATAATTTTCTGGTATGCCACTATCTGTTGTGATTTATATTCTTGTATGCTAAGATATTATGTGGTAGTAGTAGGGGTGAAATAGACCCCGTACCCGGTTGAAAGAGACCGAAGGGGTAGGCCAGCACCTAGATATGTTTGGCAGTAACCGGTTGAAAGAGACCGAAGGGGTAGGCCAGCACGTAGGTATGCTAGGTAGTATCCGATGGAAAGAGACTAAAAGGGTAGGCCAGCACCCATATATGCGTGTCAGTATCTGGTTGAAAGAAACCGAATGGGTAGGCCAGCAACAAGGTATACTTAGCAGTAACCGGTTGAAGGAGACCGAAGGGGTAGGCCAGCACCCGGATATGCTAGGCATTATGTTGTATGGTATGTGTTATGATGGGGGAACTCACTAAGCTTCGTGCTTATAGTTTTTAGTTTTGGTTTAAGGTAGTTCTACTTCGAAAGGAAAGGAACCGACATGATCATATTGTATCACACTATGATTATCCACATTATGAGATCTTTGGGAGTTGTACTCTTATGACATGTTTTGGTTATTGACGTATTAGTTTCGGTTATGATTTGGGATGACACTATTGATGTTTTTAGACTACTGGTTTTTATAATTACTTAATAAAAAAAATGAAATTCTTGATTCTAAATTTTGGGATGTTACAAAAGTAATCATGTGCACCCACATCACTAAGATATGTACCAATAGGATCATTACCGACATACTTATAATTCAATGGTTCCACATGCATAATCGGTTGTGGCACAATATTTACATTTTCAACAACACTATGATATTGAGGTATATGTGGAGTTATAAAAGTGGATATTGGGTTGTTGCTCTCTTTTCTGTTGAATATGTTAGTTGTAGATGTTTTTCCTCTATCTACGACTTCTTTAGCCCGATCACCTTCTTCAACCACCACATACACGACCACATGCACATACACAAATTTACCTCCAACGATATCGATTACATTAATCAACTTTCCAATATTATGATCATCAACAACAACACAATAATATAGTTCTACAGGCTGTTGATATGACAACCTAACTTTTTATTCATCTGAAATATCAGTCTTAGTTTTCACCAAATAAACAAATTTAGTGAATGTGATGGTCATGTAAATTCCATAGCATAACAAAACATTATCGATGTGTTTGTGACCATATATATAATAGTTGGGAGTTAACAAACTTCATCTTTGTTGGTAATAAGCAGCATGAAATACTCATTTGAATTCATAGTATGATTTTTGAGAGAGAAAATAAAAAAGAACAATTATGTTTAATCTAAAAAATAACCTTCTTCTAATATATACTAGTAAAAATATGTATGACATAGTAGTCAAAACCAACATAATGGTCAACTTCTACCAAACACTAGTTACCTATAAAAAATATACATATATAAAAAAAACCAAACAAACAATACAAAACATTATTTTTAAGGTTTAAAACTGTAGGTTTTGAAAAAACTTCTTTTTTAAAAAAACCTAGTTTAGCAAGAGCATCCCACGGTTTTGTCACAGAAAATGAAAAATAAAAATTATACAAAACCCCAAACCATAAGTTTGGACCGAGAAAGTAGGCGCTCTTTAGTAGACTACGTTTTCTCTCTCTGTTGCTATTTTGGTATTTTCTATAATTTATTTTTTATAATTTTTTCATGGGTTTACTCGGCAATTTAGGAACAACTCTGCAGGGGTTTTCAGTTTTTACTTTTTACACAAGTAATCTTGATCAATAATAAACCCCCAAGGCGTTCCAATCCTGATTGAACAAGTCTCCCGTTAATTATTAAATCCCTCTCCCTCGGCACAACATTCTTACTCGATCAGGTAAATTATTTGTACATCTCGATTTTGTGCGTGTTTGTTTATATGTGATTTGAGAGAATATGGATGTTAATGTATACATATCCTTTTTCTCGTTTTAACTCGTGACCAGTGCGACAGAGCCATAATCATTATTATCATTACTCCACTTTCAATTTCGTCGATACCAAACCCTAAATTTTTTTTATCTGCAAATTGTTCATATAAATATTTGAGAGCAGTTGTGTCCTGTTTACTTATAAACTTGGAATTGGTCCAGTTTAGTTTTATATGGTGCTGATTTGTTAACTTTTATGTTAATTGCATTATATTAGGTTATTTATTTTTATATCATTATTTTTTGATATTTTTCTTATAGTTTGGGTTTTTCTAGTTAAAATTTGACATGTACTTGTCTCATCAATGCAATCATGAAATAGGCATCTTAGCTTAGTATTTTGTCCTGACTTTCTTTTAATACAATAAGCATTTGTATATATGTGTGCAACTCTTGTAAGTTGTATACGTTATGTCGAATTTTTCATTACCATGTTCTGAAATGTTTATTTTACTGTGGCAAGTGTAGGAATGGCTAATACAAGTTTTATGACTAGAAACGAGAATCATGATGATGCATCAAGTAGTAACATGATCAAGACTTGTGACAACAGTAATGCAGCACCATGGTCAGATCTTAACCATGATGCGCTTTTTATAGTTATGATGCAACTTGGAGTTGTTGATTTTCTTGCATTCAGCAGAGTTTGCAAGTCATGGAGGTCAGTCTCACTCTCTAACAAGAAAAGGTTTATGGCATCCAAACCACCCATGTTAATGCGTATCTCTACTCGTGGTAATGAGAAAGAGTACTGCTTGGAGGACTTTGGAGGAAGAAAATTCAAATCCATAATTCCCCATTCTAAAAGAAGGATCTATGTTGGATTAATTTGTGGTTACTTGATCTTGTATGGGTGGGCAACCAGGGACTTCTGGCTTGTGAATCCTATCACAGGACATGAACTTCATTTCCCTCGTGTCCCCGCATATATCTATAGCGGTGAATCAAGAGTTAGTGCTATCCTTGTCTTTTCATCTTCAACATCTAAATGTGTGTTTTTTATCTCAAAGAGATGCACTTGTCAAATATGGTTTTCTTTAGCGCGTGAAGGAACATGGAATCATGTGTCTTCCATTTCCAACATCTTTGATATACATGCTTTCAAGGGGAAGATATATACCTTACACTCTATTGATCATTATTCATGGGAAGTAGGACATTTATGTGAAATGAGACTCAATCCAGAGCCCAAACTGACGTTACTCGAAGCCAAGGATTTTCTGAAGCAACACTTCTTGAAACCGAAGTTTGTAAGTTTGGGTGAAAATCTGACTCTGATGGAAACCTATTTCAGAGATTCTTACAATGTTCATGAAGTGGATTTAGGCAAAATGAAATGGGTGCCGTTTGAAGAGACAAGAGATGAATATGAATTTTTTAATATCGACACCGGGCCTATTCCTGCTATTATACGGGAGTCATTGGTTGACCCTCAGTCATGACGTTACTGATAAAAGGAAATAGGCAGGTTTTTAGCACTCTTGTTTTTGTTTTTTTATATTTTCAGATGTTGAGAATCACCATCCGTGTATTTGAAATTTGCAATTAATTGTTTGGTTGTCACACCCTTTTGCTTCAAGTTGCACAACTATTAATCATATATCCCTTTTATGTGATGTCTTGCCCTTTTCTTTATAATCGATGTCTGATTCATTATGTGTAGCATATTGGCATGGTGTGTTTGCGTATGAAGGAGTTTTTGTATGTCTTTTGTGTAAATTGAAAATGTTCTTGAGAAAATGGTGGTGACTATATATGGAGGTGGTATTTTTTCCATTCCCAATTATGATTTTACTTATTGACCCATGTTTACTATTTGTGTGTAGTTTTTTTTTAATGACTCGGTCAGTTTATAATTGATAGTTTTTATCCGGTTATGATTTTTTGTTAATAGATCAAAAAGGTGGGTTTACATTGGATGAAATCGTTTTTGTCATCTTGAGAATTTAGCGTAGTCTTTTTCCTTTTAATTTATGAGCTGAAATACTTGATGTATCTCTTTGATGATTTTCGTTCACCCTATATATGGTCTCCTAAATTAACACATTCACACAGTCATTTTGATGGTTCGTTGTTTATATGTTATTGGTGATTGTTAATTTGGGTAAAAATTAAAATTCATAATATTTATTCATGATAAAAACTATAATTTATTCAATTATAATTATAATCATAAAAATGGTTTCGTTATGACAGTCAAGTTTCAACATCCGTATCGTAATCTTCAAAAATACTTGGATTTTTATATGAGGTAAATGACACACCTTCATCTAAATAGAACAAAAATAGTTATTAATAAATTAAAAACATTAGAAATAATAATAAGAAAACAAATGAATACCTTTGTTAACAATTTAGTACAACCAACTTTGTGAACACATTAGAGCTTCTATTGTGTTTGGATTAAGTTGACTTGGTGTGGAATTGTCAATTTGCACTTGCACTAAATGAGGATTCAGAAGCAACGGTAAGGACATAAATGGCCAATATATCCACGGTTATTGCGTGCAGTTGGGGATACATTATTGCGTATAGCTTCGACCACACCAAAATATCAAAGTCTTAAGATTCAGGCTTAACCCCTTCCTCTAAATAATGATCAGGCTCATAATATTTCAAAACCAAGGAACTAAATATTTGGCACTCTTTCCAGGATAAATTTTCATCACAACCTAATTAATTGCGGAATCTTATCCCATATAATCTCCACTATCTTACAAATTTTCCATACTTTTCACTTGGTGTCTTTTTTATTCTACTATAATTTGATCCATACAATCATTAAAATTCTATAATTTCTATATTGCATGTACCGGGGATCAAAAACACACACTCACACTCACACACACACACAGAGTGGCAATTTTCTATATTTAATAATAAATAATACATAAAAAAATATATTAAAAATATAATAGTCACGAGGACTATATCTACATTTTTGTCGTTGGGAAAATGATGCAACGACCCTACTATGTATTTCGATTTTACCCTTTCAGTACTTAAAGTTTTTTACGTGTCTTTTAAGGGAAAAAACTGTTTTTGGTCGGGTTGATTTGGTCACTTTTGACAAAATGAAGGGGTAACCCCGTTACCCCGTTACCACAATATAGGCATGTTTCTCGATTTTAAAGAGTCAAACCTAATGTCTCTTTCTTTCTCTCTCCAAAGGAAAACACGAGACCTATCCATTTCTCACCTTCTCTTCCTCCTTCGCCTACCATTATGCCATCATCCACCACCTGTTTGAAAGAAGCCTTAAGAGAAAGGTTTGCTCAACCCAAACGCCATTTGTGAAAGATAAACATGGGCCACCACTTCGGCTACCATCGGCGAAGATCAAGGATACAAGCTGCGAAGAAAGAGAGTTGAGGTTGTCGATCCATTTTGTTTTGAGAAAAGATAGCAACTGATCGAGTGGTTGGCCATTAGAAGTGGTGGCGACCAGGCTGAGGACGACATGGATGGAAATTTGAGAAAATATAGTGTTGGAGTTTGGGAATTTCTTGGAGAGGATGTGGTTTGCGAGTGTGATTGAGACATAGGTTTGGCTGGTGATTGATTGTTGGATGTACATTTCTATTTTTGGGAGTAAAATCGGAAAAGATGGAATCGATGGATAAAACAGTAGCGTCGGAAGATTTGAAGGTGGATGTTTTGGCCTTTTAGCAAAACTATAGGAAAGAACCTTGTGCCGCTTGACAATTTTTTCCACACTAAAACCGTCGACTCTTATGGAACTAACCTCCGTTTGGAAATCAACTTGATTAGACGCAGGTGGTGTTTACACTGTTCACAATCGTGTGTATTTAAGTCAACCAATCCTTCATATAAGCTTTAAGTGCATGTAACCTGGTATATTAGGTCGTAGGGACCAAAAAAACAAAACATGTCGACATCAACTTTGTTCCCTTAAAAGGCAAGAAAAATACCTTATGGACTAAAAGGGTAAAATCGAAATAAATAATAGGTTCATTGCGTCATTTTCCCTTTTGTCATAAAATAATTAGTGTCATACTCGCCCGTTGGTGAGGTTGACGGATGTTGGTATGCTTTTTGGATGGACCATCGGATGTATTGGTATTTCTTGCATTGATTGCATTCTTTCAAGCAATCCATTATAAACCATAGCTTTCAAAGAATGAGTGTCTTGAGAATAACTCTACAAAAAGAATAATAAAATGACAAAATGTTAGTTTCAATCAAAGAAATCCAAAACAACAAACACACTAATTCTATTCCTTAATCATCCTCTATAAACTTAATAATAACATTCTTGTAGATTTTTTAGGTCATAATAGTAAAAAGCAAGAGGGAACATCAACACGCAGTTAGAGGCCAATAAATCAAGATGGAACATTAAGAATTCTATAAAGTATGTATGGTTCAATGTTCCAATCTATAATCGTGACCATCCAAATCAATTTTTTTTTATTTTATCTTTTTATGGTTTGAATTCTGAACAGATGAAGATCAACTAAGTTGTTGCTAAAACCTTCCTATCTGATTCTGACCCCTTTTCTTTATTAGTATGTACGCCTCTATACTTCATTACATAACCTGCATATAGAAAAGAAATATGAATAAGCTAATAACTATCAAGTTCTTGGACTAAAAGTTGTGAAGAACCTTCAAGGAATTCGATTTGTACCGACAACAGTAAGGGCTGGACTAATAACTTGGGGTTTGTTTCTTTTTTTTTCTTTTCTTCCAATTAATCCATGTAGGGGTGTAATGGTTGAAGGGGTAATGACTATTTTTGGATAACCTGATGCATCAAGGTCTCTTTCTTTTTTGGAATGTATTAAGTGAACATTTAACCCTTATATTCCAAAAACAGTTTTCACAATAAGCTTAGTGAGTCTCCCCAAATTACCACATACCATACACATATCACATAATCACATAGCAACATATCATAGTCCCTACCCTGCTACATCAGGCTCCGCCCGACATCGGGCCCCACCCGACATCAGATCGCATCCGGCATCGGCCCCCGCCCAGCATCGAGCAAAGCTCGACATATGTATGAGCATAT
Organism: Lactuca sativa; assembly: GCF_002870075.4. NCBI lineage: Eukaryota > Viridiplantae > Streptophyta > Magnoliopsida > Asterales > Asteraceae > Lactuca > Lactuca sativa. The sequence goes on along the minus strand of NC_056627.2, from coordinate 197,065,004 downwards.
CTACTAATACACATGACAATAAGCATAATCACCTAATCATAGACATATAGGCATTCCTCGGGCCGCGCCCGACATCAGACCGAATCCGGAAAGCATATAAACATTCTTTGGGAACTGCCCTGCCATCGGAACAAGATTCGGAAACATACTGATACAAAGACATGCCATAATCACAAATACATCAAGCATATAAACGTTCATCGGGTACTGACCCGGCATCGGATCGAAACCCGGAAAACATATAAACCTACTTCGGGTCATGCCCGACATCGGACCTTAGTCTGGAATATACTATTAAACTTAAACAGGTCGGCTGCTTTCGACCCGTTCCTACAGGAGAAAACTCACTTCAAATGTCAGGTGAAATAGATGTACGTGTCTTCTCTTGCAACCGGCTCTACTCACGCCCTAAATAGAAACAACCCCTTCGATACCATTCTATACTCAAGACCCCTTCACGGGTCAACCTTGGTCAAAGTAAAGGTAAAAGTTAAAGTCAATGATTGGTCAAAGTCAAAGTCAACACTCCGAGTTGACTCAACTCGTCGAGTCATCACCTGACTTGTCGAGTTCCCTTGATACTCGTAGTCATGATGAAGCGAGTTAACTTGTCGATTCCCTTCTCAAACAAATCGACTCAAATCGTCGAGTTCCTCTATGGACTCGTTGAGATCTTCAGTCTGTTGCTACATTTTAATTGATTAAGCCTCCTATTCTTTATATCTGAGCTTCATACTTCTCATACACATTGAAAATTTCCTTTTAAGGGTAAAGTTTCCAACTTTAACCGTTAATACCCTTAATGGGTTTATCTTAAACCCTAACTCTTTAGGACCTAGATCTTGGTTCACAAGCCATCAATACTCCAAGCTAAAATAGACAAACTAAGATCTGGACCCTAGACACTATATGAACACGTAAATCTTCCACCTTTCTCTCCATGCATGGCCTTTTGGAGCTTAAAAGGCCAAAATGACATCCTATAGCTTGCATGGGGCTTCGATGGCCATAAAGTTTGCACGTTTATGCCATGAAAACCCTCCATGATTCCAGATCTGATGGTATAACCACTTGGGACGTCCATATCCCAAAGGTCATGCTTCTTGGACCAAAAACCGAATAAAATGATAATAAAGAGATCTAAGAAGTTACTAAGCAAGTTTGAGACTTGGTTACCAGGAAACGATGAGAACGAAATGGAGTCTCTGGATCTGCTAGCTTCTTCTTGAATCTTCAAGCTTCTTCTTCCTTCACAAGCTTCAACACACACAAAAATTCACTCAGAAATGGCACACAAGCTCACAAAGGCATTAGGGTTTCTGGATCTAGGGTTTGGGACTTGGAGGCTGGTAATGAGGCTAATATATGGGGATTAAGATGCTTAAATAGGGTGCAAAACCCTGAAATTAGGGTTTCATTATGGCAGCCCTACTCGTTGAGTTGAGGGCCCTCAACGCGTCGAGTAGGTTACATAAAACCCGTGTCCCTTCTGATCTCCACTTGACGAGTTTGAGGCTCTGTAAGTCCCTAATTTGCCTGTGTATCAATCAGATCCGTTTGATGGTGCGGAATCCCAATCAAACGGATGATGTCAGATCAAATAGAAGAGAAGGAGAAGAAGAAGATGATGAATCTCAATGTATTAATGAATAGAATGATGATCCGGATACAAGAGATTCACACACACACACTAACACATAATAGTTCTTCTGTCTCTCTGGCCGTAAACTCTATAGGGTTCATCAATCTCTACTCCTCACCCTAACACCTATATTTATACTTTGAGAACATGGGCCGGATAACATGGGCCGTAAATGGGTTTACGACCATAAGGTGTTTACAGCCGTAAACTCAACCGTAAACATGACTGCAAACTCCAAAAATATTACAGAAAAATACAATTGCCCAGAAAAGCAGAGTATAAACCATATTTTGACCCAACAATCTCCCCCTTGGTTTATAACTTTCTTTTCTTAATTGACCCAACAAGCTCCCCCTAAAAAGTAGCTGGCTTTTCTTTTAAATCTTCATCGAGAGCTGGCTTCAACATTTATCTTCAATGAATGACTTCATCTTGAGCACTTGGGCAATTCTTCAAGATTTGGAATTGAACGCACATTGGGTGTGGAGGCATCTTGTACTGATTCTTGAAAGATGGCGCTTTCAGCTTAAGAATCTTCAGAGAGAACAAATCTTCTGGATCACTTCAGCAGGTACAACGATAGCAGCAGACTGATTGAGGAGGCTTCAATGCAATCCGTCACAAAATCTTCAATTTCTGCTTCACCTTGCTTCTGGGATTGAAGGATTGAATGTCGAAAGAATAATCTTCATTTCTTGCTCCTTCAAATGAGAATTCTTCGATGCTCACGGACGAAGCCTTGGCTCAGAAATCTTCAACGCAAACTCTATGAGTCTTATCTATACCTGAAATCACTTTTCAAGACAAAACAAAACTAAAAGAAAACTTAGCACACAAATTAAAACAAAAAAACTATTTTTGGATTTTTGGTTTTTCTGAACAAGAAATAAAACATAAATAACACTATTTTTGGATTTTTAATTAATTTTTTTTATTTTTCTTTGATTTTTGAATTTTTCTGAATTTATTTATTTATTTTCATTATTTTTAATTTTTAATTCTCCCCTAATATTTAAATTAGAAGAAACTATGACAAATTTAACAAAAATAAAAATGATATTTAACTTTAAGAGTGATTTGGGATCAAAGTTTTTAGACAGCCTTAATCCACTTGTCGGTATCATCCATATTCACATCTTTGTCTGGTCGATCGTCAGTATTGTGGTCCACTTAAACACGAAAAATTGTGACAGATTTAGGACACACTATTTGTTACAAGACAAAGTGAACTTAAGTTCCTAAAAATTATATCTGATCCTAATTTCTTAGATACTATATCTTAAGGACCATTCATCTGACGACGACCAGGGATATTGTTGTCCACCTAAATTGAGCAGCGAGATCTATAGACAATCTGTATGTGTTCAATTTTAAGTGTACTAGAACGTGTTTCCCGCTTCCTGATATGCCCCTGCCATCAAGAACTTCCAGAGTACTCCTTACACCGGGTGAGCAGACAACCATTCAGAGAGAGGATAGATTCAGAATTCTATTACTTATTACTTCAGAGGGGTTGAGAAGAAGAAGGTTGCATATGCTGTGTACCAGGTCGGATTAGAAGTCATGCAAAGGAGACAGCATATGGCTAACAGATAAGAAGTATTTCACATATATAACATGTAGAGAAATAGAGTTACATATGTTGTGTACCAGGTCGGATTGGAAGTCACGCAAAGGAGACAACATATGACTAACAGGCGGAAAGAAAGAAAATGATATTCTACAGACCTAATTTATCGGAATTTACCATTCGCCCCATCTAACCGGAATTAAGGACAGAATCTGCACATCGAGGAAAAGTTAAACCACGGTTCCAAGTACGGGTTCATTTAATGTGACGAGTAGATTCCCATATATATCTCCCTGCTCAACCTATCTGAGCGTCGTATTTTCAGGCTGAATGGATCTAACTAGGTCAAGATTTGTCAAGTCTATAAATTTCCTAAGTTCAGCTCTGCCTAGTCATGTCCATTTAAAAATTTTCGTGCCTACTGACGCATCAAACCAGAGCATAAACCCTTCAACTTCGGGTACGTTACGCAGACTCAGGTTGCATGTTATCACTTGATAATATCACTTCCCAAAACATCTCCCTCAAGCACACTTCATAACCAACATTTTTGTTTTTTTTATTTTCTAATGTCTTTGGATTTTTTTTTTAATTTTCTAATTTTTGTTTTGTTTTTATTTCTCCCCCTAAATTTGTGCATAAGAGAGAAATGAAAATAAATGCGCAAATTTAAACTATCCTAAAACAAAAATTAGTCTTTAAAGCGATTCAGCTTAAGAAAAACTCGGGAGTATAGAGAAGAAAGCTCAAACCGTAAGTCACCGATTGAATTTGCATCCAGAAGGTCTGAGAACAACACACGTAATCTCAGAACAGATCTGAAAATTCTTCATGTCATTAAGCACTAACCCCATGAGATCCCTTCTTTTCTTCCCTTCTTTCCTTTCCCGCAAAGGACACAAACTCTCGAACAAAGTTATGAGTGTTGTATATTTGAGAGATGTCCCCTATCATATGCTAGGAGCAGCCACTACCAACAAACCGAAGTCTGATGATATGCCTCCATAGTTGCTCCGACACAAAGCGGGATTAATTGGTCTTTGGAACCCAGTCCATTTTGAAACTAGGTCGACCTTTGTCATCAATGCAGGGTACTCTCTCCCATGACATATCCTGCTTATCACAAACAAAAGACGATGAAATATTAGAGTCATTAGAAGAGTTGGGAGTTTTCACCTTTGGAACCCATCTATATTCCGGTTTAACCCATTTCTTGTTCGATCCGATGGGTGCCTCGGCACTTGATTTGGAACTTGAAGCCGGCTGCCGAGATGACTTTGACCTAACCGGTCTTGGCTTCACAGGAGCATCTCTTGAACTAGATTTCTGGGCCAGCATTCTCTTCTTGTTCTTAGGAGTTGGATGCTTGGACTTGGGAGTTGGATGCTTGGCCTTGTGTGCATTCCAGTCATCATGGTCTGAACGTGACCTTGAGGGGTTTCTTTTGGAGTATCTCCCTCTTGGTGCGTTATGTCATCCTTGTGCATAGTAAGGAATGTATGCGCGATTTGGACAGTTTTTGGCAGTGTGTCCAGGTGTTCCACAGTGAAAACAAGTCCTTTTCTTCACTTGGAAATTGTTTCTTCCCGCCACTGGTGGCGTATCCTTGCCTTGTCTCTTATTGATCCCAGATGCACACTTGCAATAGGCACTCTGTTGCGTTGGAATTGGAGGCCTATATTTCTCAACGGCAGGTTTGTTAGGAGTAACAGAATTCGAAGCAACAGATTCTGAGTTCAAGGAGATGTTGGATTGTTCAATGGTTTTCTCCTTGTTCTCATCTTCTGTTACTTTGCCTGCACAAGAAGTAGCAACATTAGTATCTTCAATATTAATAACTCCTACTGACACAAATCCAGCTCGTTTTCCATATTGAAAATGTGCCTCCCTGTCAATTTCTTTCTTTGTCATGGGGATGGATGTGTAGTTATGATTGAAAGGAGGAGGAACACTATCATACCCTAGACCCTTGCTTTGATTTTCTTTGAATTTTAATTGGGTTTCATATAAGGACTCGATTGTCTGACTTGACGTATTATAATTTTTAAAACTAACGTCTGTTTTTCCACACTTAATTTTTAAAGGGTCAAGTTCTTTAGTTACAGCAACAAGTTGTCTCTTAATATAATCATAATTTTCACACTTGTTGCTATACTCTTCTTGAAGTTTCCTAAAGTCCTTGGTTTTTGCTTCTAATTCAGCCTTTAGGGGTTTCTATCCTTTCCTGAGTTGATATCTTTCATATCTCAGGTCCTCAACTTCTCTTTTAAATAAATCAATTTGTTCCCGAAGAAATTTAATAGTATCTTCACTAGATAGCGTACATGAAACTTCACATGATTGAGAACCCGAAACTTCATTAACCAAAATGTTTGCAAAACTCATTGTATTTCCACACTTCAAAGTGTCAAGCTCTTCAATTACATCAACAATACTAAGACGATTGAGATCTTTTGTCTTCTTGATGATAGCCACGTTCATATCCCACGATTTCGGAAGTGAATTCAAAATCTTTTTGTTTATCTCAGATTTGGACAAGAAGATACCAGCTATATTCATCTCTATAGTGAGTGTGGTAAATCGCTGCAACTGAGTTTCGAGGGTTTCTCCAGGGATATAATCAAAAATGTTGAAATTTTTTCTTAACATATCCTGATGACTCTCTTTCATGATTTCAACTCCCTCGTAGACCTTAAAATCGATTAAAAACACAACTAAAAGCTAAAATAAAACTTAAAAGTCAAGTTTAAAAAAATCAAACTCAAAAGTCAAACATGAAAAAGTCAACTTTGAAAAAGTCAAACTTAAAAAAATCAAACTTGAAAGTCAAACCGAAAAGTTAAATTTGAAAATTTAAAAAATTAAACGAAAAAGTCAAAGTTTAAAGTTAAAGGTCAAACTTGAAAGTCAAAGTCAAAATTTGAAATAAAAAGTCAAAAATAAAAGTCAAAAATAAAAACAATTATTATTATTATTATTATTATTATTATTTTATTTTTTTTATTATTATTTATTTATTTATTTTTATTTATTTATTTATTTATTTATTTTTTGGATGAAAATAGAATTTAAAACTAAAAAAAAGTGAACTTTTGGTTAAAAGTGTCAAAAATGCAAAATTAGAACCGAGAAAGAAGCTTTATGAATTAAATTCGGAAGGGAAGTAACAAAGGGTCTTCTACCCGAGTTGGTAAGCCGCGAGGTTTAGTTGGCAGGAGACCCGGGTTCGATCCCCGCCCCCTTCGAAATTCCGATATATTTTATCTGTGCGAAGCGAGGCTGGTTCTTGCGAGGCCAAGGAGCTATGCGAGGACGAGGCTGTAAACCACCGAGGCTGAGTCCGACGTCATAAACTCCAAGCCGCAAGCTCGGACCGTGAATCCTCGGGCCGTGAACTCCGAAACCCTTGTCGCCGGCCGCAAACTCCAACCAAAAACACCGATTTTTCGACTTTGAAGCTCCAAAACTCGATCAAAAACTCTTTTTTATGAAAAACACGAAGAACAAACCCCCCCCCCCCCCCTTATTTTTGCGAGATCTATCCAAAAACGCAAAAATATTTCGACAATAAGATCAAATAATCCCCAAATCTGATACAACTTGGCTCTGATACCAATTGTAAGTCTCTAATTTGCATGTGTATCAATCAGATCTGTTTGATGGTGCGGAATCCCAATCAAATGGATGATGTCAGATCAAATAGAAGAGAAGGAGAAGAAGAAGAAGAAGATGAATCTCAATGTATTGATGAATAGAATGATGATCCGGATACAAGAGATTCACACACACTAACACACAATAGTTCTTCTGTCTCTCTGGCCGTAAACTCTCTAGGGTTCATCAATCTCTACTCCTCACCTTAACACCTATATTTATACTTGGATAACATGGGCCGGATAACATGGGTCGTAAATGGGTTTACGGCCGTAAGGTGTTTACAGCCGTAAACTCAATCATAAACATGACCGTAAACTCCAAAAATATTACAGAAAAATACAATTGCCCAGAAAAGCAAAGTATAAACCATATTTTGATCCAACAGTCTCCCAACTCATCGAGTTGCTCTACAGAAATGAATAAATTTTAATTAAATGTGTACCAGGAACCAAGCGTTACACATTGTCGTCCATAATCAGGGTGAAGATCCCGATACATCTTCGTCACTTCGAGATGGATGGGGATCCTCGACTTAAGAGTCTCATCCATCAGAACCTGGTGTACACCGCCCGGTACGGAACGCAGACCCTCCCATGTAGGGTTAATAAGCTACGACTGTCATAATCAAATGAGGCCACCTGTCCTATGATCCACTCACACTTCCAGCGCTCCTCCTTCAAACCCTCGACCTGCACCTCTCCGATCTGCTCCAACAACGGAGTAATCACTGTCATCCTCAGACATATGTGTCAAATTGGAGCCGCCACTGCCTTACGGAAAAGAGCATCAACCACTATATTGGCCTTGCCTGGGTGGTAAAGGATCTCACAGTTGTAATCTGTGACCAACCGACACTTTTACACTGAGCAAATCGATCCATATATCTATGATTCACTTGAATTTAGCATCTTTTAATAGTATATTGAGCCCGCGCTAGTGTTTTAGGCTTAATATATGATAGATATGGACCTTAGGAAGGATTAGGAAGGGTGTTGCATCACAAAATCCAACCAAACACACCAAAAGAGGTGTGTGCGGCCGTACACTAGTGTGTGCGGCCAAGCCAGCCGCACACCCAGCAGCAAACCCCTCCAGCCTCACACTCAACCTTATATAAAGTGGAGGACCCCTTTTCCATTCACTTTTGCTGCATCCATTCTCTCTCTATACTTTCTCTCTCTAGAAAACCACCCAAGAACACCTAGAAGGCCTCCAAAACGTGAAGAACATCATCATTTAGCTTGTCATAGAGGTAAAACACTTGAATCTAAACCTCAAACTCATAATGTTCTTCATGTTCTTCATCCTATGAAGGAGTGCGGCCGCACACCTTCATCAGGTGGCCGCACACACTCATAATACCCTCCAAAGTAGGAGTAAGGCCACACAATCGACACATGGGACTCAAACAAGGAGTGTACGGCCGCACACACACCCTAGACGACCGCACACTATAGTGTGAAGCCTCACACACAAGTCTGGCCGCATACCCCAGCCGCACACTCATCTTTATGGCCATACACACACCCTAATACCCATATTTGGCCTTAAGCTTGCATAGATCATTGAGTATAGAACATGGGACACTTAGTCTTGGCGATTCCAAGCTCTTGGGAGGGATTTCCCATCATGTTTAGTCGCGAAACACTTTAGCTCTAACTTATATATATATATATATATATATATATATATATATATATATATATATATATATATATATATGTGTGTGTGTGTGTGTGTGTGTGTGTGTGTCACCATATAATTAATAGGGACTACTTGCGTTCAGAGCATCCCTTGACACTCAACACTTATATGAATCGCATACTCGAACCCTACATTAAACGGTGAGTTCATACCCGTTAATGACCCTTTTCAACTGTTTTTACATGTTTTAGGGGGGGGGGGATACAAGTATAATGCCACAAATTTTATTATTGAATCATATGTGATTCACCAATTATCATCAGAATGGGATTTCTCTACACGTACTTTAACTTTTTTCCAATAAAATTGTTTTAAGTTGATTGTCAAATGCATTTTAAAATAAAATTGTTATTAAACTGCTTTTAAAACTGTGCTTAAAATTTACTTTTCTTTTTAAAATATATCTACACTAATATATTTATATAAGTAAGGATTGAAGGACTTAGGACCGATAGCTCGCCTTATTTCCTGTTCTTGTTTGATTTGGTCTTAGGGTATCGGTTATCTGTCCGACTATCGTTGATTTCTTAGTTATATATCGTATATATTTGTGTTAGATATGAAAGTCTTCATCATACTCAATACCTTTGTTATTTAAAGGCAATAAATCATACACTCTAGTTAGCTATAATAGGTATAGCTAAGACCATTACTCGTTATCTCCACTACTACTATATTCATTGTAAAGGCTATTATTACAAGTTAATACTCGTATAAGAGAACACTCTATGAACTACACAAAAGATTACTACACTATAATACAAGAGAATACGCTAATCCAGAGTATAACACACTATCTCTCTGTAAGACACCCTACTGCGCTTATACCATGTGACCACGACATTCCGGAAGGAAGGCAACACTACATGTATAGATCTATACGGGACAGACACTACTATATCCCGATTGTTAACTACAGTCCGAGCCGGCCAGGCCCAGGGGTGGCACTACTTCACTACACTATGTATGACCGGGAAGGTCATCGGGTTCTCTACTACTATACAATTGGTCACATGAAGGGTTACACCATATTCAAAATAATACACTAAGACTAAAGTCTAAGTTAACATCCTGAAGTAAGTACGTATCTACTACTAATGGAAGTTGGCACCACTACTACTGTCAACAGGCATAACTTTTCTTCATCTATGTTACTCACATGAGATTTATTACAATAATTTTGCAAATGGAAGGTTTTCAATGATAATACTTACACACAACACAAAGGATTTATCTTACATTGTACTTTTCTGGAAAATATAGGATTTTTTAGGGACTTCTACTACTTATAAACATAACTTTCAGTCTTATACTATACGTCTGTAAACACTTTAATACAACAAAGACACTAAATTCTTATGAACTCACCAGCTTTATGCTAATGCTCGTTTTCAAAATAACTTATATCCTCAGGTCAAAGATAGACAGGTACAAATGCAGCCTTTTGGAGAAGATGGAGCACACAAGACCCATCTCTTATTTTTTTTTTGATATATTTTTGGTGTCTCTTGAAACTATACAGAACACGCTTGTAATTAAACTCACTATGTAAATGAAATGGTTGTTGTCTCTTGCTTTTACTATTATACAATTGTGATGATACTGTACATGACGTCCTCCACCCCAGAACGTATTCCACCGATATCGGTTTTCGGGTGTGACATAATCCTTCACCACATCTAACCACTGAAGGTGCCTCATGTTCAGATTCGGCTGATCCATGAGGTACCTCAAACTCTTGTGGTCCATATAAATGGTATAACGGACCCCATAGAGGTAATGCCGCCAAATCTTGAGGGTGAAAACTACAACCCCCAGCTCCAAATCATGCATCGGGTACTTCGCCTCGTCAGGCTTCAACTGCCTCGAAGCGTATGTTATCACGTGACCTCACTGCATCGGCATTGCACCCATACTCGTGATCAAAGCGTCACAGTAAACCACGAAATCATCGACACCCTCCAACAAGGTCAGAATTGGTGCCTCACACAACCGCTTTCTGAGAGCCTCGAAGGCTGCCTGCTGCTCAGGCCCCAGCGGAATGTCACTGACATTTTGGTCAGTCGGGTCAGAGGAACAGAGATATTGGAGAAATCCTCTATGAATCTCCGATAGTAACCTGTTAGACCAAGAAAAATCCGAATCTCAAATGGAGACCTCAGAACCTCCCACTACATCATAGACTCTATCTTGGCCAGATCGACCAGTATACCCTTCTGGTTAACAAGGTGCCCCAAAAACTGCACATCGCGCAACCAGAACTCACACTTAGAGAACTTTGCGAAAAGTCTCTCCCTCCTTAGTGTCTCCCGCTCCTCCCTCAGGTGCTCCTCATGCTGCTCCTGAATCTTAGAATAAACCAAGATGTCATCAATGAAGACTATCACAAATTGGTCTAACATCGGTCTACACACACGGTTCATGAGGTCTATGAAGGTGGCAGGAGCATTGGTGAGCCCAAACGGCATCACCACGAACACATAGTGACCATAGCGAGTCTGAAAAGCTGTCTTCCGTACATCGTCGTCCCTGCCTCACATCCGGTCATAACCTAATCTAGATCGATCTTGGAGAAACAAGATGCACCCTGAGGTTGGTCAAACAAATCGTCAATTCTCGAGAGAGGATAAGGGTTCTTCACCGTTACCTTGTTCAGATCCCAGTAATATATGTACACATCCAATGTGACCCATCCTTCTTCTTCACAAACAGGATCGGGGCTTCACATGGCGAACTGCTCAGCCTGATAAATCCCTTGTCCAACAGCTCCTGTAGCTGTGTAGACAACTCCTTCATCTCGAGAGGAGCCAACTGATACGTTTCCTTGGCTATCGGAGCCGCACCAGGAACTACATCAGTCCTGAACTCTACCTGCCTCTCCAGAGGTACCCCGGGAAAATCCTCTAGGAACACGTTCAGGTACTCTCGTACGATAGATAGATCATGCATAGTCACTTTACCCTTATCCCGGGTATCCATAACATAGGCGACATAACCTGCACAACCATGTTGAAGGTAGCGTCTCACCCTCGCTGTCGAACACAAATTCGGTCCACACTATGGCCTCTCGCCTTGAATCGCTAACCCTCCCCCAGTAGGAGTCCAAACGCAGACAAGTTGCTGCTCGTAGTCGATCACTGCCCCATTGGGGCACAACCAGTCCATACCCACTATAACCTTATTCCCTCGCAGGGGAATGGGGACCAAAGCCAGATAAAATTGCTCGTCGAACAACTGTAATGTACATCCTCAGTGAACACCCGCAACCTGAACGGTCATATCATCTACTATCTCTACATCTAGTGGATAGCATAGCTCCCCCGGAGCTCCAACAAATCGCTTACTAATTGCGAGCGACACAAAAGACCGGGTAGCCCCCCAAATTGAACAATACGAGAGCCGATATACCGTTCACTAAGAACAATCCCGTCACAACATCAGGAGCTGCACGTGCCTGCTCTGCAGCAAGCTAAAAAGCCCTACTCCTTGTCGTAGGCGCCTCATCCTGACTCTGACGGCCATCTGTAATCCTCAACGTAGCAGGAGCGGGCACCACCACCTATCCTACTGCTGCTAAACTCGGACAATGGGCCTTCTTGTCGCTCCTCTGATTGCACTGAAAGCAAATCAGATCTGAAACTACTATGGTGGTGGTGGTAGCAGTACAATCCCTACTTATATGACTAGTCCGGCCGCACTTGAAGCAGCTCGAACTCCCTGCCCTGCACGCCCCCTCGTGCATCTTGCTGCACTGCCACACGGTTGTGGCCCTGCTGGCTCCTCGATCTGTGGTCTGATACCTTAGGCTTTTTTCCCGAACTACATGTCTGAACCATATCTGGTTTCCTCTTCCTCTCCATCTCTAAATCCAGCTCCCTTTCCTGAGCTCTTGCAATCATATCCTCCAGCGTCTTGCAGCTAGATCGGCTCACAAACTATCATATGTTGCTCCTCAGCATCTTATGGTACCAGGACTTTTTCATCTCCTCGTTCGCCACATACTGCGGAACAAGAAGGAACCTCTCCCTAAACATAGCGGTAATCTCGGCCACCCCATCTATAGTGTGCTGGAGGTCCTGGAACTCCCTCGCAACCTGTTGCATCTCAATCACAGGTGCAAACTCGGACCTTAACCTGGCCGAGAAATCACTTCAAGTCATCGCATCAATAGCGACATCATCTCCAATAGCTCTCCCAACCTCCTCCCACCAATCCTGTGCCCTGTCCTTCAGGAGGCAAGAAGCTAGTCGGACCTTGTCCCCCTCGGTACATCTGCTCCTCCTTCATGGATATACAAATGTTGGCCCAAGCAATCCAGTGGTGCCTGTGATCAAAAGGCATTGGCGACATCTGCCAACCATCTTCCTGTAGCAATAGGGTCCCGAGCCCCATGATAGTCGAGAGCTCCACAAGCTCTAAACTCTTTGAATGTCAGCGTGCGCGACCACATCATGGTCGCCACCTCGGTGCGGAATGCACTCAATCTCTCATCAAGTATCTCCAAGATACCCTCCTTGACCGTACCGAAGATCACAGGAGTCTGGTATAAAATATTACACGTGACCTCAGATTAAATGAACTCTCTCATCTGCTCATCTAGGTGCCCGACTCTAGAGCCCGATCCTAATCCCTCACCAGCGCCTGAAGTACCAAGTGGTCTAGTGCGTAGTGCCACCATACTGAAAATACACCATAACAAACATCGGAATACTCATGATAACTGGAGAGATCTTACATACCATAAGTTTCCTAGGTTCATCTCATCCATCCTTTATTCAAGTACGGATCCTCTGCTTCCAGTAGTACGGGCCCATACTACCTTCCACATCTATATGTACTTTCCTCAAGAACTGCCTTGACTTCACCAAGTCCCTTCTACTACTATTACTTCACACGCTAATCTCATCCTAGGCTTGCCCTGCTATCTGCCCCTAATTAACTCACGAATACCATTACATATCACTAAGACCAAATAATTCTTCGAATTAGAGGTCCTACCCTACAACGGCTAGACTCAGAAAAGAGCTGCGAAATATGGCTAAACCTAACCTTCTGAAATTCTTCAGTCCTCGTAATATGTAACTTTACATATTCGTTTACTAGTTAGTTAGAGATAACTAGGACCCCTAAAAGCACAAAGCAAGCAGCATTCGAGCATTGAGTAACCATAATCAAGCGTATCCTGCTCATGCCATCATATTACTGACTAATCAGTACTAGCATACAGTTCAACAAGCTCATACAGTAGGCATATAAGGCATCATTCCTAGATCCTTAGCCCTAAACTACCATGTAGTTCTCATATACATATAATAGACATACAAGGAATCATTCCTAGATCCTTAGCCCTAATCTAGCATGCAGTTCTCATAATCATATCATAACATAACCTGTATGGGTAATTTGGGAGTACTTACTTGAGCTCGGCTGATTGCGTGTACCACACCCTTTTTCTCTTTTCAAAATCCTTTTTGTAAAAATTATTTTTCTTTTAAAAATTTTATACCAAGGCTCTGATACCAACTTGAAACAACCTAAAAATACGGTCCAAAATTTTCATTTTTAATTCATAAATAAAACCAAAGTAAACGAAATCATATCATAAAAACATAAGTGCTAGTATCTCAAAACATCATATCAAAACACTATATCAAAATCACATGTCCAAACATCAGATTTAATCATCCCAGGCTAAATGTTGTGGTGTATGCAATGCAGTCATCCCGAGCTCTTCCCCTTACTAGCGGAAGTACCTAAAACCAAAATTGAAAATTGTAAGCACGAAGCTTAGTGAGTTTCCCCAAACTACCACATACCATACACATATCACATAATCGCTTAACACATATCATGGGCCCCGCCCAGTATCAGACCGCATCCCCTAACGGTTCCTTCCTGGCATCTAGCAAAGCTTGGCATACGTATGAGCATATCTACTAATAGACATAAACATAAGCATAATCACCAAATCATAGACATATAGGCATCCCTTGGGCCCCGCCCGACATCTGAACGAGATCCGGAAAGCATACAAACATTCCTCGGGAACCTCCCCGACATCAAACCGAGATCCGGAAACATACAGATACAAACACATGCCAGAATCACAAAGACACCAAGCATATAAACGTTCATCGGATATTGCCCCGACATCGAATCGAAACTCGAAAAACATATAAACCTACTTCGGGCCCACCCCACATCGGACCTTAGTCCGGAACATACTATCATAGATAAATGGGCCGACATTGGTGCCTTCGACCCGTTCCTACAGGAGAAAACTCACCTTAGACGTTGGGTGAAATAGTTGTACATCTCTGCTCCTGCAACTGGCTCTACTCACACCCTAAACAGAAACAACCCCTTAGATTCCATTGTATACTCAAGATCCCTTACGGGTCAACCATGGTCAAAGTCAAGGTCAAGGTCAAATTTAACACTTTGAGTTGACTCAACTCGTAGAGTCATCCCTGTAACATCCCGAAATTCAGGTAAAGCTATTTACCCCTTCTCCTTTCCCAAGTTGTAAAATTAAGTCCCTTAAGTGAAATGTTAGGCTTGTGAGTACAGTGCGCATACTCGCGCGCTTAATTTTGGTCACGGACTCACCTAGGTATGCTGGGTACCCAGGGTTACGCTAGGCGTAGCGAGCCCAGATGAAAACCCTAATTTTGGGCTTGTGCACTATAAAAGGAATGCTATGGTCTTGACCTCATCCTCCATTCCAGAGAGTGAAACCCTAAAAGAGTTCCCTCCTTCGTTTCTAGCTAGAGTGTTGGTATTCTAAGCTTCTAAGTGTCATTTCAAGGTGGTGGGAGAGAAGAAAATGCTATTTTGGAGGCTAGAAGCTTATGGAAAAGAATAGATCTGAGCTTTTCAGAGGTTGGAGCTTCTTCCTAAGGTGAAAAGCTCAAAACTTGCCTTGCCTTTTGTGTTGTGTGCCTTTTGGACCAATTTCTAGGGTTTTTGGTCCCAAGATGGAGCCATGCATGAGATCTAGACCTTTGGAAGAAAAAGGAAAGGTGTTAGAGGGTGTGGGGGCCTTTACAGCCATGTCAAGGCTTAAAGGTTCTGAATTTATGGGATAAGAGGATTACGGAGAGTCAGATCTGGAAGTTGAAGTACTGTCTTAACTGTTTAAGACCAAAATTCATGAAATGGATGAAACTGAGACTTATGCTGGGCATTACTCTCAGAACGCGCAGCGTAAGGAGTTGAGACCCTGATTATGGTTTTCCGGTGTATGCCCTGCGTATAGAAAAGGGTACGCGTCGCGTACTGCCTCCTATTGACTTTTGTTGACTTTTAGGGTTTTGGTCAACCTTTGGACTTTTGGGTCAGGGAGGGGTAAAATGGTCTTTTACCCTTCTGTGGAAATGATAAAGTGGATTTAATCTAGCCTTTGAGAGCCGTTATTTATTTAAGAGTATTGTTATGTGTTTAGGCGGGGGCTAGACCAGTACGTTCGAGTGCGAGACTATCCGAGATACCGAGGTGAGTCTTCTCACTATATTGTACCTGAAAGGGTACCTATGTCTGACCAGAAGGTCTTGTATGCTATGAGATATATATGCTATATGCTGATATGTGATATGTATGTGTTATGTGTCCTATGTATGATAAGGACCGGAAGGTCAAGATGATGTGGGCTGGAAGGTCAAGAGGATATGGAATGGAAGGTTAGGAGGTTACAGATCGGAAGGTCGATATGGGTAGGACCGGAAGGACTACCGGGATTCGGGACGGAAGTCCCCTGAGACACTTGGACCGGAAGGTTCCACAAAGTTATGACCTGGAAAGGCATATGTGTTGTATGTGGTATTTTGGGGAACTCATTAAGCATTTAAGCTTACAGTGTTGGTTATGTGTTTCAGGTACCAGTGAGGATCACGGGAAGGCGCTGACTTGATCAGTACACACACATGAGGAGTTTTAGATATTATGATCTTGGGATATGATGTTATGAGTTGTTATGTGATACATTGACATTTTATCACAATTATGAATGAAAGTGTGTTTTTAAAATGTGAAAAATTGTTTTGAAATTTACGTCGTTACAAGTTGGTATCAGAGCCTTGGTTTGAGGGATTCGGGTGCAACCTCAGATGTATCTGAACTCAAACTGAGGATTTGAGAAAGTTTTTCATAAATAAGCAATTTTTCTAAAAGAGTAAAAGATTTTGGAAAAAGGCAGAACGGAGCAGTGTGTACGATCAGCCAGCGCCCGAACGGTGATTTCCCAAAATACCCTTACATTATGTGTTATGAGATATGTTATGATATGATATGGATGCTAGAGTAGGCTAGGTATTCATATTAGGACTAGAGTGGCCTGATTTTTGATGCCTTAGCCTAGAAAGGTTTCTGCTGCTTGAGAGTGAGTAGATAGCAGTGAGGAGCTTATGAGAGATTTATCGAAAGGTAGCCTATGCTAGCAAGGTATAGAGTACTTGAGATCCGGGATCCAAGGAGGAGGACTTGGGGTGAATATTGATACGGTGTGGGCGGTAGTATAAGGGCCCGTACTACCGAAGACACCGTATCAGTGCGCAGTCCAAGTAAGAATCATTAGGGTACCAAGGAACAAGTAGGGATGTGTTATGGAGTGCGAGTATGCTCGAGCGGGTCTTTGTTATTTTATGTTGTATTTCAGAGAGACATCATGGTTGGGACACGCCACACACCTGAGAGCAGTGGTGTTAGCGAGGAGGAGATTTGCAGGCTGATTCATGAGGAGGTGGCTGCTGCCATCCGAGCCGAGATTCCAAAGATGTTTGGGTCTATCAAGACCTCATTGATTGAGACGTTCGATCAGCGATACACAACATTGACTGAGGCTGCGGCTGCTGCAGCTACTGCCACTGTTGCTGCTGCCAAGCCTTAGGGACGTGACTCGTTGTTGTTTTGGGAGTTCAGTAACACGAAGCCACCAGAGTTTGATGGGACGCAGGACCCGATCCCTGCGATGAGATGGATTTCTGATATCTAGGGATGCTTTCACACGTGTTCTTGTCCGGAGTATCTAAGGGTACGATTCGCACTGAACCAGCTTCGCTTGGGAGCAATGGATTGGTGGAAGTTCATGACGACGAGCTTCACTCTTGCGGAGATTTTTGAGGTGACCTGGGAGAGGTTCACCACCATGTTCAAAGATGAGTATGTTCCCCAGTGGAGAGGGAGCGGTTGGCTCAGGAGTTCTTGACCCTCAAGCAGGGTATTGATTCAGTTACTGTGATTACTCGGAAGTTTCATGAGAGGGCGATGTTCTGCCCTGAGCAGGTGTCTACTGAGAAGGAACGCATGAGCCGATATTTGAGCATTCTGAGGAGGGATATTCAGGAGTTCGTATCGAACTTGACTTATCGGAAATTTTCTGAGCTTCAGGAAAATGCCCAGAAAAGGGAGATTGATTTGGAGACGCAAGCCAGAGAGGAGACCGAGTCTCAGGGGATGGATAGGCGACTGGCACAGTCTCAGCCGGCAGCCAAGTAGGCAAAGCCCGCCGATTCGAGATCTGGAGGCCAGAAAGGCCGCACTTGCGGAAAGTGCGGCAAGGGACACAATGGGGTTTGTCGATCTGGTGCTTACTAAAAATGTGGAAAGGAGGGGCATATAGCCAAGGATTGCCCCAAGGGATTTATGGTTTATTTTCATTGCAACTAGACGGGCCATCGGAAGGCTGATTGTCCGCGGCTGCGAGGGACAGCGAGCTTAGCAGGGATCTGCCCCTGCTGCTGTGCGCACTACTGAGATTCGGCCGAGGCACTGAAGGCTCGCGGGAGAGCCTTCCAGTTGACAGCGGAGGAGGTCCGTGCAGCGCCCGATGTTGTGGCTGGTATGTATCCTTTCATTTATTTATGTTGAGTTTGAGGTGTTGTGCTTATATTATGATATGCGTAGGTACTTTTCTTGTTAATTCTGTAACAGCTTTGGTGTTATTTGACTCGGGTGCGAATCGGTCATTTGTTTCCTTGGCATTTAGTCAGCACATCAGCATTCGACGAGAGGTGTTGAGTTGACCTCTGTGAGTTTCTATAGCTGACGAGCGAGCGGTGTATGCTACGGATGTGATTCTAGGATGTATACTTGAGATCTTCGATGTGGAATTCTCGATAGATCTGGTCCTGATTTTGATGGGGGATGTATGTGTCATAGTGGGCATGGATTGGTTAAGCTGATTTTGAGCTGCTATAGACTGCGAGCGTCAGTTGGTAACGATACGAGACCCTAGTGGGGGAGTACTTTCGGTGTACGGCGAGGGTACCCGATGCGGGTCAGCATTTTGTTTGGCTGCCAGAGTGCGACAGAGTTTGCAGTAGGGCTGCAGCAGGTTTGTAGCCTATGTGATGGACACACGGGGGGGGGGGGGGGGGGGGGGGCTGGGAGGCCAAGTTCGATTGACGAGGTTCTGATAGTGTGTAAGTTCCCGGATGTTTTTCCCGAGGAATTTCCGGGTGTGCCTTCTGACAGGCAAGTACATTTCCTTATCGATTTAGTTCCGGGGGCAACACCTATCGCCAAGGCGCCTTATCGCCTTGCGCCACCAGAGATGCAAGAGTTATCTTCGCAGCTTCAAGAGCTGCTGCGGAAAGGGTTTATTAAACCGAGTAGCTCACCTTGGGGAGTGCCGATCTTTTTGTCAAGAAAAAGGATGGTTCACACCAGATGTGCATTGATTATCGGGAGTTGAACAAGTTGACGGTCAAGAACCGTTATCCGTTACCGAGGATCAACGCTCTGTTCGATCAGTTGCAGGGGGCGGCTTGGTTCTCTCGAAGATAGACTTGAGGTCGGGATATCATCAGATGAGGGTTCGAGATGAAGATATCCAGAAGACGGCGTTCAGAACTCGTTATGGGCAATACGAGTTCGTGGTGATGCCTTTTGGGCTCACTAATGCACTGGTAGCGTTCATGGATCTCATGAACAGGGTGTGCAGGCCGATGCTGGACCGGTCGGTGATCGTGTTCATTGATGATATTTTGGTGTACTTGAGATCTAGAGAGCAGCACAAGGAACATCTGAGAGAGATTCTCGGGGTATTAAGGTCGGAGAGGCTTTTCGCCAAATCCACCAAGTGTGATTTTTGGTTACGAGAGGTCTAGTTCTTGGGTCACCTCGTTAACCAGGATGGGATATTGGTCGATCCGGCCAAGATTGAGGCAATGATGAGATGGGAGGTGTCGAGATCACCCACCGAGATTAGAAGTTTTCTAGGGTTGGTCGGTTATTATCGTAGATTTATCAGGGATTTCTCCAAGATCGTCGTGCCTCTCACCAAGTTGACCTAGAAAGGTGTTGCTTTTCATGGGGTCCGGAGCAACATACCTCGTTTGAGACCCTTCGCCAGAGATTGTGCGAAGCCCCGGTGCTAGCCCTCCCGGAAGGGATGGAGGATTTTGTGGTGTATTGTGACACATCGATATTAGGGTTGGGTGTAGTACTTATGCAGAGGGGGCATGTGATAGCGTATGCGTCGAGGTAGCTGAAGCCTCATGAGACGAGGTATCCCACCCACGATTTGGAATTAGGGGCAGTGGTGTTCGCCCTCAAGATCTGGCGTCACAATTTGTATGGGGTTCGGTGTACCATCTACATAGACCACAAGAGTTTGAAGTATTTGATGGACCAGCCCAATCTGAATATGCGCCAGAGGAGATGGCTAGATGTGGTAAAGGATTACGATTGTGAGATCCTATACCACCCGAGCAAAGCTAATGTCGTAGCCGATGCCTTGAGCCGTAGGGCAGAGAGCGCCCCGATTCGAGATATTTGTATGCGGTTGGCAGTGATGACTCCGGTGTTGGACAACATTCGGGAGGCCCAGGAAGAGGTCGTGAGACCGGAGAACCGGAAGAGGGAGCGAGTGATCAGGCAGGTGCCGGAGTTCATTACCGATACCCGCGGGCTGATGACCCTTCAGGGTTAGATTTGGGTGTCGTATGCAGGCGGTGTGCACACCACCTTGATGGAGGAGGCGCATAAATCGAGATTTCGATCCATCCCGGGGCCATTAAGATGTATTTGGATTTGTAAAAGGATTATTGGTGGCCATGTATGAAGAGGGATGTAGCATGGTTTGTTGAGAGGTGCTTAACCTGTCGCAAGGTTAAGGCCGAGCACCAGCGACCACATGGCCTTTTGCAGCCACTTGAGGGTACCCAATGGAAGTGGGAACAGATTTCTATGGATTTCATCACCAAGTTTCTGAGGACCGCGAGGGGTGTTGACGCAATTTGGGTGATCATCGACTGGCTGACGACGGGCGCTCACTTTCTTGCTATCAGTGAGAGCTCTTCTGCTGAGAGGTTGGCAGAGTTGTATGTGAGGGAGGTGGTATCGCGACATGGAGTGTTGATCTCGATTGTATCAGACTGGGATGTACGTTTTACTTCTAGGTTCTGTAAGAAGTTCCACGAGGAGTTGGGCACGAGGCTGCATTTCAGTACCGCTTACCACACGCAGACAGACGGATAGAGTGAGCGGACGATCCAGACGCTTGAAGACATGCTTCGGGCATGTGTGTTGGACTTTGGAGGGAGTTGGGACACATATCTGCCATTGGCAGAGTTTTCTTATAACAACAGCCACCATTCGAGCATTGGTATGCCTCCCTTTGAGTTGTTATATAGGAGGAGGTGTCGGACTCCCATCTGTTTGGGAGACGTAGGGCAGCGAGTTATGGGCAACATTGAGATAGTGCTTCAGACGACAGAGCAGATACAGCAGGTCAGACAGAGGTTGTTGATACCTTAGAGTCTCCATAAAAGTTACGCGGATAGGCGACGATCCGAGCACGAGTTTCAGGTCGGGGATTTTGTACTCCTGAAAGTGTCTCCTTGGAAAGGAGTGATTCGATTCAAGAAGAGGAGAAAGCTGGTGCCCTGGTATATTGGGCCATTTAGGTGTTGGATTAGTGTCCAAGTCCATAACTATTTTGGTATGTACTTGACCCGATGGTGCATGGTCCTTTTGGGTTGCCTTCACCAAAGCAACTTGATTAGAGAAATAAATAGAGAGAGAGGTTATTATGTTTTATTAATATGTTATAAGAATAATATATTAAAGGAGAAATCATATTTGTTTAATTAATATTGGTCAATAATTAATTAAGAATTAATTTTGTGATCAAATGTAATTAATTAAACTAGAGGGGCTGAATTGTAATTATGTGATAGTTACAAAATAGGGTAAGGATTATCCTAAGGATAGGTTGGACGAATTTGAGGTGATAAGGCCTTAGAATTCGACCATGATAAGGATTCAAGGCTTATCTTATGGGTTGCTTGGTGGGCAAGCAACTAGATAAGGATGAGGATTGAAACCCTATCTCTACACCTATATATAAACACCCCTTTGGCTCATAATTCGTCCAGACCTTCCCAAGGCTTCTTAGGGACGAATTCTTATACCTCCCCTCTCTCTTTATATCTTCTCCATTTGCTCTTGGTGTTTGTAAGCCATTAGAGGAGTGACACTTGTGACTCTCAGCCTTCTAAGGTCAATACAAGGAGATTTGGAATTGTTATTGCAACATAACAATCAAGGTAACATCTTAAACCTAATTATATGTTAATATCGATTCCCATATGCTAGAATTAGGGTTTATAGTCTTGGATAACTTGCATGTACAATAGAGAAACCTAGATCCAAGCATTAGGGTTTGTATGAGCACATAGGATGTTCTTAGGACCAAAACCCATCAGTGATATCAGAGCCTAGACTGGTTTCTATTGTATTGATGCTTGATATGGTTGAAAAATTCGAATTTTTGGTTTCTGGAGGCTGGACTCGCCGAGTCCATGCAGACTCGACGAGTCCATGCTTGACTCGACGAGTCAACTCGTCAGATTGGGATATCTTCGCGATTTCTTACTGTTTTTGCTTATGGAAAGTTGCCTTACCACATTAGATCAATATAAATCCGTTTTTTTATATATATATGAGTATATTCTTGATCTAATTGAAGATATTTATCAATTAATAAAATATTTGTTTCCTTATGTGATAATTGATTAATTATTTTGATTAAATTGGTAAATTGTTTTGCAAGAAATCATTAAATAAATCAAATATGGATAATTATGTGATTAATTGTTAATTTAGATTATTTGTTATTTGATCCTTATGTTATGAAATGTTTCATATTTTCCCCTTACGTTTTATAGTTTAAATTTGAACCCAAAAGTTTTGTTGTTTTGAAATTTAAATAGTTAAAACCCTAATGTTTTGAAAAAGGTTTCAAAACTTGCCCTCAAGTTTTGGAATTTAAATTTTGATTAATAGTTTAATTTTGATATATATTTAAATTGTAAACCCTAATGTTTTGAAATGTTTCAAAACATGCCCTCAAGTTTTGGAATTTAAAAGTTGATTAAAAGTTTAATTAGGAATGTTAAATTCTAAAACTCTAGTATTGTTTTGAAAAAAGTTCAAATCACACCCCTATGGTTTTATTAATTAATTAAGGTGTATAATTAAAATAGGTTTAATAAATCCATAAAAGTTTAGGTTTACAATTTCATTGAATTAAAAGTATAATTGTTAAATTAGACCACCTACTATTTTGAAAGTATAAAATACACCTTATACTATATATAACATTAAAAGTCTAACATTATATATATATGTATGAGTAAAAGTCAGTCTTACTGTTAGTAGGCCTCATTCACGAAGCTGGTCTATAAGGGGTGTTTAAGGAAATTGCCTATAAAATGGCGATTGAATGGGTATCCACTCTTACCCACCGCACTCTTGACTAGTGGAGGTTCGTTAGCCGAACGGGTAGGATAGGACGATACCTTCCATTATGAGTATAATAAATTATAAAAGTAACTAAATGTTTTCATAAAATTCCCAATCTTAGATACTTAGGCAAAAGTGAATTGATACAATTCCATGAAATTACACTTTGTGCCCTTGCAAAGACGTTAGTGGAGCGTGTGTGGTTTACCGGCACACTAAATGGTTCTAAGCAAAGGTAGCAAAGGGTGACTCAATGTTTGTCATAGTTCGGTGGAGCGTGTGTGGTTTACCGGCACATCGAATAGGTGACTATAACATGTGAGGGCACCATGTAAGTTTGCATGGTTATTCACACCCGATTTGTGATCCTCGGCATCCCAGTCACAAACAAGATAGGCATATCGATATTTAAACATGCCATTGAAAGTTCAATGAATCTCAAAGGATCTAGGAGTTTTCATAGATTTAAAACTTAAATTTATTTTCGTTTTTCGTGGTGGAAATTAGTGAATAATCATTCACTTACCTTCAAATATTCTGCAATTAGGGTTACGGCATCCCTCTCCCGAGTTGTAGAATATTGTGTTGGGTCCTAGCCTTAGTATCTCATTTGGGTGATTTGCTAAGGACTCATTCAATCGACTAACTTGAATTCGTTTTCTCCCGTTTTGTAGATGTCAAAGTTCGACAACTATGGTCTTCCCAAATCCCGTGGAACAAGCATTCCACATGAAGATGGTATTCCACGATTCAATCGAGGAACGAGAAATCATGCTTCACTTCCTCCTCCTCCTCCTATTGTTCTCCCCAACCCACAAGATCGAAGAATTGAAAGGTTCAATATCACTAAAGCCCTATTGGAAATGATACATAAAGATGGTAAACCCGTGTGTGCCCACGTTCTAGGAATGAAATCACACATTGATAGGTTGATAATGTTGGGTGTGTCATTCCCAGATGAGTTGGCTGTGAATTGGGTTTTGCAGTCACTTCCTGAATCATATAATGAGTTCAAAAGAAAGTATTATATGATGGATCATGACGACAACCTCATTGACCTAACTTACATGCTCATTGTTGCTGAATCAGAAATGATTTGGCGAAGCAATGGAGCGTATTTGTTGGGAAAGTTAACCGACCATGCTTCCGAGGACGTTCTAGGAGAACCGATCTGTGCTTGCTGCCAAAAGAAAGGACGTTGGATACAAGTCTGCCCAAAGAGCCTGAAGATTCCAGAAGATGGGAGAGTCAAGGAGTATGGCTACGCTTCAGGTAAAATCCACTATCTAACTCCGTTAAGTTCCTATTCATTGATTCTTAATACATGATGTGATAAGATTGCATTTGAATGTTTTGCAGGATCGGTGAAAAGAAAGGAAGCTTGGTGAAAGAGCAAGATGAATCTAATCACGAGGAATGGATCTTGGTCGCATGGACTTGAAGATTAGATTTTGAGCTTAGATAGTTATGATAGAGTTGTTAGAAATTTTCCTTTTGAAATACATAGTTTTCAATGGATTTTGCATTGTAAGGACAAATGTTTTCCGCTGCTTTTATAAATAAAATAAATTTTCGTTTGAATTATTTATTTATTTGTTTATTTTCTTGCAATGAAATAGTTATGAAACTTGGTGTTTGCATATTTCTACAACAAATGGATATGATTCTTATTTATGGTGTTTATGGAAAAGTCGAGAATTTACCAAATAGGGAGAGTTTCTCATCGCCCAAGTTTCAATTGGACAGAAATTTGGAATCATGCAACTTGGTTGCACGAAGAATGAGAAATTTCATATTTGGAAATTAGACTAATTCATTGACAAAGTGTCATGTGAAGGACTAGGATATCGAGTACACAAAGTCGTGTGTTGGTCAAAATCCACCATAAGAGTAACAAGATATTCGTCATGGTTTACTAAAAGTTCAGTAAATATGATTATACTTATAAGATTAAGTGTAATTCGGAATTGATTAAAAAGGTTTAAATCAATAGCAAAACGAATAAGAAGAATCATGTAGGCAGAAAGATAAAAGTTTCTCCATTCTAAGAAGAAGGGAGAGTAGCTTTTATGTTTTATGATAGGTCTTAATGATTAAGAATCATATCTCAATTGATCATCTAAGTGAGTCTTAGTACAATTGTATGTCTAAAGAAGAGGAATTGAAGAAATGGTTAAATCGAAAAGTCAATCATACTTCGTTCCAAAACAAGTCTCAGAGTTAAGATTATGACATTGAGTGATAAGTATAAAGAAGTTTTATAACATTCATTAAATGTGGAAAGTTGTGATGTCTTGGATAAGACAAAGACCAACTAGGACCAATTTATGAAGTGTTTTGATAAAAGCTACACTAACTCTTGAATATTTGTTTGTCAAGAAATGGTTACTGACAAGAGAATCTTATATGTCAAGGAGTCAGTGGGAGTCTTAATGGTCTTGAAAGGTTTCAAGAACAAATCAAATAAACCTTATCGATCATCACTAGCACACGAGTTGAGGTTTACAAGCTATCGTGATGACATTATTTTGTTTCTATGCCAATCCAATCGAGTTAATTATGCATGTGAGTTCTATGAGTTCTCATTTTGAACGCATAAAATGCAAAGCACCTTAATCAATGAAAGGTACATTGATAGGAAAAGGTGAGCTGCTTAACTACTTGGAAGACAAGGTGGGCAGATGTGTTACCACAAGGCAAGAAATCAAGATTAAGAAAGTTTGATCCATATAAGTTTGAATTTGTCGTAAACCTTGGTTTTAACAAATTCACATGGATAGGAACACATACACCGTTTAAATCTAAGTGTCATAAGATTTCCTCCTTCATGAAAATGATTGTGAGGAAATGCTTTCACTAAGAAAGATTTTAAGAAGATAGTGATTGTAAAATTGCATTCTCGAATTCGATTATGGTTACCGTATCCCTTTCCATAATTTGAATTGTGAGGTTTGGCAATTAGTCTTAATTGTTTAGACACACATATGAACTATCTATGGCAAAGGTGTATAAGTTTAAGAGGCCTTGATAAAAGATTATCAAAGCATTAAGTATTAGAAACATGGACTTAAGAAATTCAATAGGTATTGTTTTTCTGAAAGTTAAGATGTTTATGAATACATGTCGAAGCTAGTGGGAGCATAAGTGTTATGTTTTATAATAATCATCATGATAGTGGGAACATAAATGTTATGATTGTATGATTATTAAGGCATGTGTTGCAAGTTGGCAATATTAATTATAGAAAACAAGAGTTATACCTTGCAAAGTCGTAAGGGTTGTAAAGTTGTTTTGCTATAATTAAGGGAAAGAATATTATGCTTCATTTCAACTCTAAAGGCTTAGGTTGAGAAATGTTAATAAATTTAGTCAAAGGTACATAGTGTGTTCTTAAAATTTCGATTATGATTACGACATTCCTCTTCACAATTTGATTTTTGAGAACATAGGAAATAAAACATTATGCATCATGTCTCGTACGCTTTGGGTATAGGATCGATTGCAAATGCTTTAATATTTGACCATTCTAAAATTTTCCAAATGTCTTGCGCATTTAGAGGGAACAGGGACTAGAATCGGTTTTGACTAAGATTATTAAACAACTATCAAAGGACAATCCAAAGTTCGCCGAGGATTGGTCGCTTGTGAATAGTTGGAAGTATAGTATTGGAAAATATGGAAATGTTTCCATATTGGATGGACCATATCGACATTATTATGAATAGATAAGATTCTATTAAGAAAAAGTTGTCATATGGAAAATATGGAAATGTATCCATATTGGGAATTGAATATTGAAAAATCTATGACTAGATTAGAAACTTTTATGCAAAAGGATGTTCAAAGGAATGTACTTTGAGTGAGAGACATCATATCTAAGGAATTGTCTTGTAACAATCCCCGATAGAAGACTTTGTAATATCATTGGCAATAGTCTTTGTGACTTTGGTGCAGTGACATTACGAAAGGATCGTTGCATAGAATATTAGAATCTAGCATATTCTATAAGTAGCAAGAATTTGATATTCTTTCACTTATGAAAAAGGATTTGGAGTTGTGAAATGAGAATGATTGGAAGTGTGTTCAATTTGATCTATTTCACAAAGTAAGAACCATAGGTAAACATTGTGTGCATGCTAGGAGCATGGGACAAGTGTAATAATTCAAGTAAGAAGTTGATTACCCGAAACGACAAATAATGAGTAATCGGTATGGTGATAAATAAAAGGAGTTTTATTTATACTCAAAGGTTTGAGGCCATATGGGATTAGTATTATTCTTGTGTTTCACTTTGCATGTTTTGACTTCCAGAATAATTGATTTTATTAAGAAAAATCGAATTATTCAAACGGGCCACAATCGATCATATGTTGGAAGTAGATATGAAAAAAGACTGTCGTGAATTGGTGTGTGGATTGTCTAAAGTGTATTAGACATAAGCAAATGTTTGCTGCAACGTTCATGAGTGCTTATGAATATGATTTGAGCATTGGATTAAACCCACGCTCACTTGGATCACTCCATGAATTGTATCACGAGTGATTGGTGAGACGATAACATCTTATATTCTTGAAACCGAGATGTGTGAGTTGTATCTTGCAAATCGGTTGCACATTGATAATATGTAAACGCACCAGTAACTTGGTGTTATAAAACATATTGTTGTGTGTGATTCGGTGAGTGAGCGCAAGCAAGCATTGTATCAAAGTTTATCCGTTCCTTTTATCCAAAGTAGGATAAAAGCGATATCTTTGGGCCCCTCGATGATTTAGTGATGACAAACGTAAATGCTCGGCCGAGCTAGGGCTAATTTGATTTGTTCAATTACTTAGTCGTCATAAATCGGGAATCGAGATATAGTACAAAGAGAATGATTTGAAATCATATCTCATATGATATCTAGAATGGAGGAATATATGATCCCTTATCTAAGGACACGCGTATCTGATAGGATCAGAGTTGACAGCGGCTTTGGAAAGCTATGATTGCAGATCAGGATCTGAAGTCATACGCATAATAGTTATTAGACTTATCCAAGTGGGAGACTGTTGGATTAGTGTCTAAGTCCATAACTATTTTGGTATGTACTTGACCCGATGGTGCATGGTCCTTTTGGGTTGCCTTCACCAAAGCAACTTGATTGGAGAAATAAATAGAGAGGGAGGTTATTATGATTTATTAATATGTTATAAGAATAATATATTAAAGGAGAAATCATATTTGTTTAATTAATATTGGTCAATAATTAATTAACAATTAATTTTGTGATCAAATGTAATTAATTAAACTAGAGGGGTTGAATTGTAATTATGTGATAGTTATAAAATAGGGTAAGGATTATCCTAAGGATAGGTTGTACGAATTTGAGGTGATAAGGCCTTAGAATTCGACCATGATAAGGATTCAAGGCTTATCTTATGGGTTGCTTGGTGGGCAAGCAACTAGATAAGGATGAGGACTGAAACCCTATCTCTACACCTATATATAAACACCCCTTTGGCTCATAATTCGTCCAGACCTTCCCAAGGCTTCTTAGGGATGAATTCTTATACCTCCCCTCTCTCTTTATATCTTCTCCATTTGCTCTTGGTGTTTGTAAGCCATTAGAAGAGTGACACTTGTGACTCTCAGCCTTCTAAGGTCAATACAAGGAGATTTGGAATTGTTATTGCAACATAACAATCAAGGTAACATCTTAAACCTAATTATATGTTAATATCAATTCCCATATGCTAGAATTAGGGTTTATAGTCTTGGATAACTTGCATGTACAATAGAGAAACCTAGATCCAAGCATTAGGGTTTGTATGAGCACATAGGATGTTCTTAGGACCAAAACCCATCATTAGGGTGATCGCGAGGGTGGGTAGAGTAGCATATCGTTTAGAGCTACCTGCGGAGTTGGGCCAGATTGATGATACCTTCCACGTGTCTCAGCTGAGGAAGTGTATAGTTGACGAGTCGGCAGTGGTACTGTTGGAGGATATCCAGGTGGACGCGAGTCTGAATTATGTTGAGAGGCTGATCACAATCTTGGATCCAAAGATCAAGGTTCTGAGGAACAAGGAGGTGCCCCTGGTTCAGGTCCAGTGGCAGCATCAGAGGGGGTCCGAGCTGACTTGGGAGCCGGAGTCGGAGATGCGGGAGCAGCATCAAGAGTTGTTTTCAACATGAGACTTCAAGGGTGAAGTCTGGTTCTAGCGGGGGAGAATTGTAACATCCCGAAATTTAGGTAAAGCTATTTAAACCTTCTCCTTTCCCAAGTTGTCAAATTAAGTCCCTTAAGTGAAATGTTAGGCTTGTGAGTACGCTGCGCATACTTGCGTGCTTAATTTTGGATGCGGACCCGCCTGGGTACGCTGGGCATACCCAGGGTTACGTTGGGCATAGCAAGCGCATATGAAAACGCTAATTTGGGGCTTGTGCACTATAAAAGGAATGATATGGCCTTGACCTTAACCTCCATTCCAGAGAGTGAGACCCTAAAAGAGTTCCCTCCTTCGTTTCTAGCTAGAGTGTTGGTATTCTAAGCTTCTAAGTGTCATTTCATGGTGGTGGGAGAGAAGAAGAGGCTATTTTGGAGGCTAGAAGCTTGTGGGAAAGAATAGATCTGAGCTTTTCAGAGGTTGGAGCTTCTTCCTGGGGTAAAAAGCTCAAAACTTGCCTTGCCTTTTGTGTTGTGTGCTTTTTGGACCAATTTCTAGGGTTTTTGGTCCCAAGATGGAGACTTTATGAGCAAATGGTCTCCATTGGCCTAGATCTATCATATTTCAGGACTATAAGTGTTGTATGTTCATAAAAATGCAATATTGGATGTAAATATGGAGCCATGCATGAGATATAGACCTTTGGAGGGAAAAAGGAAAGGTGTTAGAGGGTGTGGGGACCTTTATAGCCATGCCAAGGCTTAAAGGTTCCAACTTTATGGGATAAGAGCATTAAGGAGAGTCAGATCTGGAAGTTGAAGTAGTGTCTTAACTGTTTAAGACCAAAATCCATGAAATGGCTGAAACTGAGACTTATGTTGGGCGTAACTCTCAGTACACGCAACGTAAGGGGTTGAGACCCCGATTGTGGTTCGCCAGCGTACGCCTCGCGTACAGAGAAGGGTACGCTCCGCGTACTGCCTCCTGTTGACTTTTGTTAACTTTTAGGGTTTTGGTAAACCTTTGGACTTTTAGGTCAGGGAGGGGTAAAACGGTCTTTTACCCTTCAGTGGAAATGGTAGAGTCGATTAAATCTAGCCTTTGAGAGCCATTATTTATTTAAGAGTACTGTTATGTGTTTAGGCGGGGGCTGGACCAGTACGTTTGAGTGCGAGACTATCCGAGATACCGAGGTGAGTCTTCTCACTATACTGTAACTGAAAGGGTACCTAAGTGTGACCGGAAGGTCTTGTATGCTATGAGACATATGTGCAATATGCTGATATGTGATATGTATGTGTTATGTATGCTATGTATGATAAGGACCGGAAGGTCAAGATGATATGGGCCAGAAGGTCAAGAGGACATGGACCGGAAGGTCAGGAGGTTACGGACCGGAAGGTCGATGCGGGTAGGACCGGAAGGTCTACCGGGATTCAGGAAAAAAGTCCCCTGAGACACTTGGACCGGAAGGTTCCACAAAGTTATGGCCTGGAAAGGCGTATGTGTTGTATGTGGTATTTTGGGGAACTCACTAAGCATTTATGCTTATAGTGTTGGTTATGTGTTTCAGGTACCAGTGAGGATCGCGGGAAGGCGCCGGCTTGATCAGTACACACACATGAGGAGTTTTAGATATTATGATCTTGGGATATGATGTTAATACATTGACATTTTATAACAATTATGAATGAAAGTGTGTTTTTAAAATGTCAAAAATTGTTTTGAAATTTACGTCATTACAATCCCCCTGACTCGTCGAGTTCCCTTGATACTCGTAGTCATGATGAAGCGAGTCAACTAGTCGATTCCCTTCTAAGACTCATCCAGTTCTACCCCTTTACAGAATCTAGAGAAAGCGACTCAACTCGTCGAGTTCCTCTATGGACTCGCTGAGTTCTTCAGTCTGTTGCTACATTTTAATTGATTAAGCCTCCTACTCTTCATATCTAAGCTTCATACTTCTCATACACACTGAAAATGTCGTTTTAAGGGTAAAGTTTCCAACTTTACCCGTTAATACCCTTAATGGGTTTAGCTTAAACCCTAACTCTTTAGGACCGAGATCTTGGTTCACAAGCCATCAATACTCCAAGCTAAAGCGCAAAAACTAATATTTGGACCCTAGACACTATATGAACATGTAAATCTTCCAGCTTTCTCTCCATGCATGACCTTTTGGAGCTTAAAAGGCCAAAATTACATCCTATAGCTTGCATGGGGCTTCGATGGCCATAAAGTTTGCACGTTTATGCCATGAAAACCCTCCATGATTCCAGATCTGATGGTATACCTACTTGGGACGTCCATATCCCAAAGGTCATGCTTCTTGGACCAAAAATCCAATAAAATGATAATAAAGAGATCTAAGAAGTTATTAAGCAAGTTTGAGACTTGCTTACCAGGAAATGATGAGAACGAAATGGAGCCTCTCGATCTACTAGCTTTTTCTTGAATCCCCAAGCTTCTCCTTCCTTCATAAGCTTCAACACACACAAAACTTCACTCAAATATGGCTCACAAGCTCACAAAAGCATTAGGGTTTCTGGATCTAGGGTTTGAGACTTGGAGGGTGGAAATGAGGCCAGATGTGGGGATTAGGATGCTTAAATAGGGTGCAAAACCCTGAAATTAGGGTTTTATTCTGGCAACCCTACTCGTCGAGTTGAGGGCTCTCAACTCGTCGAGTAGGTTACTTAAAACCCATGTCCCTTCTGATCTCACTCGACGAGTTTGGGGCTCCCAACTCGTCGAGTTGCTCTACAAAAATTGAATAAAATATAATTAAATGTGTTCCAGGAATCAGACGTTACACACCGTCGTCCATAATATTAATAATTACTTTATTTCTACATTTTTGTCATAAAATAATTAATTAATCTCTTCCGCATTAAATTCCGAAAATACACTCGGTCTCCTAAGCACTCTCTTTTATTCCCGCTTATTTCCTTCACTTTATTTTGTTCTTGTAAATAGACATTCAAGTAAATTCCCAAATCTAGCATATCTGGTGTCATCCTAGAATTAATGTTAGAATCCCTTGTGCATTCAAAATTGAAATTTGGTTTCTCTCCCACTTTCTCTAAAGAAACCCACCGTTACCACCAATGCCGCTGTCTATCACCACCTTCGTCATCTCCATCAGCCACTTTATCCATCAGCCAATGTCGGTACTCCTCTGATAATCTTACCAATCTCGATAGACATCTCATGTTCTTCCCAAATCTATTCTCTCTCTCTTTTTTTAGTTCTTCCCAAATCTGTTCTATCTCTTTTTTTATTGAGTCACCGGTTATTTCTATAAATCACTATTTTCTACATCATAAAACAAAGCCCTAGATTTTTTTTTTTTGCTTTCATACTCTTTAGTAAAATACATCGGAGGGGACCACCAAATCTTTGATAGAAATTAATATTTAATAGCCTGCAGACGGTATCAGGAAAATAGTTCTAGTCACCAACATGCTAAGACAAGCATCACCATCAATGATGTAATTTTGGTGGTCGACTATGAAAAAAGCCAAAGAGATGTCTATGATGCACTCAACAATACTGCATGTTTGCTTAAACCTGGATCTCGAAGGCTTTCGCTCGCCAAGTAAGTTTAATGTCATTAACTTGCTCTGTTAGGCCCCATTTGTTAATGTTATGCAGGAACAGCGTTAATGTTATGCAGGAACAGCCAGGGCATAATAGGATTTTAATTCGTATGTGTGTTCTATTATGATAACTAAGTAAGCATTGTTATTGTCTCTTTAGAATGGAAGTTATCAATTTTATTTAGTATTAATCAAATTGTTATGTCATTGGATACTTCATTTTCTAATTGATTGATTTATACTGAATGCTTTATATGTAGCAGTTATGTTTTCAAAGTGATATGGTGTGTAAAATGTTGAATAAAGTAGGTATTTACTAAGCATGAAAGGGGTGAGGTTCTATCAATCCGGTAACTCTATTTGGAACTGTGAATTTTTAGTTCTACGATTCAGTTATATGGTAAATTGCTTTCTTTTGTTTTGCAGCTATATGTCACAATTGAAATTATGTTTTTTCTATTTTTATTTTCTGGGACTTTTTGTTAATTGTAGAGTACTTTCAGTTTTGGGTAATAATTTTTTGACATTCATCGAATAATCACAATTTAGTTAACCAAAATGACAATTTCAGATTTCCATATTCTATTTGTAGAAACATTACCTTGCTTAATTTTAATACATTGCGTCTTTTCATCACGGAATATCCGACGTGGTTTGTAAGCTTACTAAAGTGTTCTATTTTGTTTCTATTGGTTGAATTTTATTAATATAATAGTTAGTAATTATGAGGTTTCCATTGTTTAAGAAAAAAAATGGGAAGCACAAATGATTTTGAAGCTTCTTTGCAAGTTTTTTGTGGTTTTGATATTGACATTACTCATGAAGTAAATGAAATTAAGGTAAATATTGGTGAATTTCATTTTGTACTTTGCTTTTGCAGAGGTCTTCGGCATCATCAAAGGGACGAGGTGCAATTTGTTTTTCAGACATCAAACAAAGTATATATTTGTTTCTTCTAATGGTATGTAGTTATTTTTCTAAACATGTTCTTATTTGTTTTATATACTATTCACTTTTTTGTATGACCGTATAGAAATCTAATTATTATATCATTTTCATATCTGTTTAAAACCACTTTCTAAACAAAAGTAAATAAAGGGTAAATTTGTCACTTATCCTTATTTAAATTCCACAATCTACGTCCTTTGAAAAAAAATTACAAACCAAAGAGAAACGTTTGGGTGTTTTTAAATTTTTTGATTTTGCTACTCTATTTCACTTGATTATAGGATCATCTTGACATTAAAGTGTCGGACATGTTCTCTGCTGCCAGCGGTTTGTTTTTGTTTCTTTTTCCTGTAACGCTTAACATGTATCAGTTTGGTTATGGTCATTTTTTTTCTTGACATTGGAGGACAGTGCTCCGATGGCAATAATAATTATATGATTTGTAGCACACTAGATGATGAGATAAAGAGGTCAAGAAGTTGAACCATGGAGCATGGTGTTGTCCTTATCTATTAAATCTAGGTCAAAGGCTTTGATCTATTTGAATTATATTTTTTTTTCTTATTGGAACATTGTACTTATAAAACTGTTCCGTCTATAACAATGAAAATTGCTTTGTATCGGACATTGCTATAATTAGGTATATTTTGCTAAGTTCAATGGTGTAATAAGGTAAACTGAAAGTACAATATTATCATTAATAAACAAATGTATGAAAGTACATTGCTATTACTATTATTTGTTTATGTTATTTGAAGTCTTTTATTAGAGATAAAACTTAAGAATAGATAAGATTTATATTATCTCAAATCTAGTATTTGTTTTGTTATTATCTCTTTGTATCTTGTATGTATTATAAATATCATTAAATACAATATACGTTGGTGTGGGTTATTAAACCTTATATGGTATCAGACTAGGTTTTCTATTCTCTGCTTCATCATGGCTGGCAGCATCTCCTCTTCTGATTCTTCCCTCTCCCTCAACACTATTCTTCGTATGATTACAGTCAAACTCTCATCCACCAACTATCTTCTTTGGCGTAATCAGTTACTTACTCTACTTGCTTATCAGAAGCTATCAGGCCATATTAATTGCACTGTTGCTGCCCCCTCTAAAACGACAGCCCCTAATGCTGCCGACTCTTCTAGTCCCAACCCTGCATACACTTCATGGCTAGAAGATGATCAAAAGGCATTCTGAATCATTCAGGCCTCTCTCACCGAGGCTGCCATGGTTGAAACTCTCGACCTCACTACTTCATATGAAGTTTGGACTGCTTTGCAGGTTGCCTATCGCCAGGACTCCCATGAACAGATGCATGTTCTCAAAGATAACCTTCGACAGCTACAGAAAGGTACTTTCATAGTCTCTAAATTTGGTGCCAAATTGAAAAGTCTTTGTGATCAGCTTTAAGCAATTAGCCATCCTGTTGATGCAACTGACAAAAATCATTGGTTTCTTTGTGGCCTTGGCGCATCTTTTGAAACCTTTTCAACCACATATCATGCTATTAAGCCTCCTACCCCTTTTCATGACTTAATCTCTCAGGCTAAGTCTCACGAATTATTCCTCAAACTCTCAAAGCAATCCATGGTTCAACTATTCCTACTATTGCTTTTACAGCAAATCGACAGTCAAATCGTGGGGGTTCTTCTACTTCTAATCGCAACACCGGTCGCGGATGTGGTGGTCAAATTGGTGGACGTGGTAAGGGACGTCGACCTCCTCATTGTCAATTGTGCAGAACTAATGGTCATTATGCAAGTTCCTGTCCCGAATTAAGTACTTTTCAGGCTCGCCAAAACACTTCAGGAAACAACAATATGGCGCAGGCCCTTCAAGCGCAATGTCATGTGACTAATGACTCACCTAATTGGTACATTTGGCAAGGGGAAAATGTGAGAATGGTTTGTACAGGCTCAAGCAAGGACACAAGGTTTTTCTTTCAAGTTTACAATCTTCTAAATTACGTGCATCTCATGAATTGTGGCATAATAGACAAGGGCATGTTTCATTTGACATTATTTCTTTATTGAATAAAAATGGTGCTTTATCTGTTACATCTTTATTTCCTAAACTACATGTTTGTTCTTCATGTCAATTATCCAAAAACAAGAAATTACCATTCAAACTTAACACTAAACGAGCTTCTCAAGTTCTTGACTTAGTTCACTGTGATCTTTGGGGTCCCGCACCTGTTGTCTCTGTAGAAGCATATCGATACTATTTTGTGTTTGTTGATGACTTCTCTGGCTTTACATGGTTCTATCCACTCAAGCTCAAATAAGATTTCATTACGGTTTTAATAGCTTTTCTTTCCATTGTTCAAACTCAATTTGCATGTAAATTGAAAACCTTTCAAATAGATGGTGGTTCTGAGTTTGTTAATAATCTTGTTAGCACCCTTTTAGTCAACAATGGCACACATCACCGTTTATCATGTGCCCACACACCGCAATAAAATGGCAGAGCGGAGAGAAAGCATCGTCATGTTACTGAAACCGGCCTTGCAATGATGTTTAATTCGAGTGCCCCAGCTACTTTATGGGTTGATGCATTCTGTTCAGCAACTTATATCATCAACCGCCTTCCCTCCAAGCTTCTCGATTACAAAAGTCCATTTGAGATACTTTATCACTCCTCTCCCAACTACAATGTTTTTAGAGCATTTGGGTGCACCGTATTTCCTTATTTACGCAACTACTCAGCAAACAAGTTGGAACCAAGGAGTGCATCTTGTATTTTTATTGGTTATAGCTCACAATATAAGGGCTATCGATGTTTAGATCCTACATCCGGATGAATTTACACAACTCGCCATGCAGTTTTTGATGAAAATCAATTTCCTTTCACAGGTATTACTTCTCCACCCGATCAAGCAAAGATGGTTTTCTCTGAATTTGATGATGTTTCTTCATCTTCTCTATCTGATCCATCCTCTCCGGATTCATCTCTGATTCTCCATGTTCTTTATGTTCGCCATCAAATTTGCCTACCTCGGTTGTCACTGCTGATCATACAACAACGCCATCTCCACCGCTACAACAGCCAACAACCGCAGGTTCTCCTTCTTCTGCTGATGACCCAACTCCATCTTTAAATTTTCCTTCCGCACCAGTTACTCATCACAATACTCATCCAATGATAACACGCCTAAAAGATGGTATTGTGAAACCAAGACACATAGTTGATCTTGCTATTCTTTATCAGTCTCCCTTACATTAACTTCTCTTTGCCTCCAAAGAACCTCGTGGCTACAAAAAAGCTGCCAAAAACCCACGATGGTTATCTGCAATGGAAGATGAGATGTGAGCTTTACACTCTAATCATACTTGGGACTTGGTGCCTCGTCCTCGTGAATCAAATGTTGTAGGTTCTAAATGGGTCTATCGCATTAAATACAATTCTGATGGCACTATTGACAGACTCAAGGCTCGCTTAGTTGCTCAAGGATTCAGTCAAATTTCTAGACTTGACTACACATATACTTTCAGTCCTGTCGTCAAAGCTGCGACAATTCGTATTGTGTTGTCTCTAGCTGTTTTTATCTCAGTCCAAATATGCACATGATATTCTAGTTAAAGCT
Source organism: Lactuca sativa (assembly GCF_002870075.4). Classification (NCBI taxonomy): domain Eukaryota; kingdom Viridiplantae; phylum Streptophyta; class Magnoliopsida; order Asterales; family Asteraceae; genus Lactuca; species Lactuca sativa. The sequence goes on along the minus strand of NC_056627.2, from coordinate 197,027,404 downwards.
GATCTTCTTGACTGCAAACCAGTATCCACTCCATTATCCACCACATATATGCTTGTTTCCACTGGATCGCCGTTTTTTGATCCAACCACATATCACTCTTTAGTAGCTGCATTGCAGTATTTAACAATTACGTGTCTTGACTTGTCATTTGCTGTTAATCAAGTCAACCAATTTCTTCATGCTCCTACTATCGATCATTTTCAGTCTGTAAAGCTGATTCTCCGATATGTTAAGGGTAATCTCTCTTATGGGCTCTGTTTCACTCATCCTCGTTCTTTTTCTCTTCTTGGTTATTCAGACGTGGATTGGGCATGTTGTATCGAAACATAGAGTTCTACCTATGGTTTGTCTCCCGATCGAGTTGTGAATCGGAGTACCGAGCTATGGCTAACACAACAACTGAAATAGTGTGGATAACTCATCTTTTACACAAACTTTTTGCTCTGCCTCCGGAACGTCCAACCTTGCTATGTGACAACAGGAGTGCTTTGTTCCTCAGTCAAAACCCAATATCTCATAAACGTGCCAAACACATTGATATTGACTATCACTTTGTTCGTGAGCTCGTTGCTTCCGGAAAGTTGTACACAAGGTGTGTGCCCATTGATCTACAGCTTGCAGACATCTTCACCAAAAGTCTTCCCCGTCCCTTATTTCAGCAATTTCGTGCCAAGCTACGTGTTGGTCCACCACCTCTGCGCTTGAAGGAGGGTATTAGAGATAAAACTTAAGAATAGATAAGATTTATATTATCTCCTGTAATCTAGTATTTGTTTTGTTATTATCTCTTTCTATCTTGTATTATAAATATCATGAAATACAATATATGTTGGTGTGGGTTATTAAACCTTATAACTTCATTCTATAGATGGCAATTGAAAATCCAATTTGGGATATCATTAGTTTTTGTAACCTGTTATGTTGAAATATAAATACGAACACACAATGAAAGGCTTAATATTAACCTCCAAGGTCACAAAATATAATTATTATTTTCTTCATTCAGTTTAGCAAAACCATTATTGAGTTGAAGAGTCTTTGCCATTCCAGGTTACTATATCTAACTTGCGTCTTCTTTCAAAATAGTGTTGAAAATCCAAAATCGTTGTTTTATTACTTACAGAGTTATAGTATATATTTATACCTTTATTTTTGTTATCTTAAGTTTAACCTAGTCTTTTATGAATATAACGATTTAGGAGAACTCTAGTTTTTCTTAACACCTTAAATCTGGATGAATAAACCCCTGAAGGCGTATGTGAGCCGAACCCTTCCAATCCCGATAGATAAATCGCGAGAAGTCGAGTTCTACCGGTTACTTGTTAAATCACTCTCCTTCGGCACAACTTTCTCACTCGATCAGGTAAATTATTTCTCGAGTAGATCTCGATTTTGTGTGATTTGAGATAATTTGGATGTTAATGCGTGATCACATAGTCGTTTTCTCATATTTTCGACACAGCCATAATCACTATTATCAGTACTCCACCTTCAATTTGGTCGATACCAAACCCCAATTTATTTTTTGCAAATTGTTCATATACATATTTGAGAGCAGTTGTGTTCCTGTTCACTTTTAACCTTGGAATTGGTTATGTTATGCTGATTTGTTCGATTTTATGTTTCCTTAATATTAGCTTAGTTTAGTTTTTTATATATTTTCTTATATTTGAGGTTTTCATAATTAATATTTGACATGTACATGGGTACAAATCCATATATGATCACCAATTCAATCGTGAAAGAGTCAAAGAGGTATCTTATCTTAGTATTTTGTCCTGACGATCTTTTCAATACAATAGGATTCTGTTACTTCTTGAGTTTGTTTTCTTTCTTTTTTTCTTGCAACATTCACTAAAAATTGATTATTTGAGAAAGACAGCATTTGTGTGTATGTGTACGCAACTCTTGTATCTTATGTGGAATTTTTAATTACCAAGTTCTCAAATGTTTACCTTACTGTGGCAAGTGTAGGAATGGATAATACAAGTAGTATGAGTAGAAACCAGAATTATGATGATGCATCAAGCAGTAACAGGATCAAGACATCTTATGTGGGAAGTAAGACATTTATGTGAAATGAGACTCGATCCAGAGCCCAAACTGACGTTACTCGAAATAATGAATTTTCTGAAGAAAAAACTCTATCCCCTGAAGTTTCTAAGCTCAGGTGAAAACCTCTATGTGATTGAAACATGTGGAAAATATTTGTACAAGGATTTTGGCAAATTTAAATGGGTGCCGTTTGAAGAGACCAGAGATGAATACACATTTTTCTATTAGCGACTCGGAGCCTGATGCTGGTTCTTCTGTTAAACAAGAGTCGTTTGTTGACCCCCAGTCACCATACAAGCGATGTTATGTTACTGATAAAAGTGAAAAGGCAAGGTTCTTTACTGCAAACATGTGGTACTTCCCTCATGAATGTTTGAATGTTGATCTTTTACATGAGTGATGACTTGTTAGTACTCTTATTTTTGTTTTTTATACTTTCAGATGTTGAGAATCACCACTGGTGTATTTGGATTTTGCAATTAATCCTTTGGTTGTCATCCACCTTTTTTCTTCAAGTTGCAGAACTAACAATTATATATCCCTTTTATGTGATGTCTTGCTTTTTTCTTTATAATGGATGTCTGATTCATTAGGTGTATCATTTTGGCATGTTGTGTTCACGTACCAAGGAGTTTTTGTATGTCTTTTGTGTAAATTAATTAAAATGTTATCAAGAAATGTTATCAAGAAAATGGTGGTGACTGTGGAGGTGGTATTTTTGACATTCCCGATTGTGATTTAACTTATTGACCCATGTTTACTATTTTTCTGTATTTTTTTTAATGACTCGTTGAGTTTATGCTTGATAGATTTTATCGCATGATGATTTTGTGTCAAACTTTAACAGATTAAAAAGGTGGGTTTACATTGGATGAGATTGTTTTTGACATCTTTAGAATTTAGCAGTGTATTTCCTTTTAATTTGTGAGATAAAATACCTGAAGAATCTCTTTTGATGTTTTTCATTCACCCTATGTATGGTCTCCTAGATTCACACAATCATTTTGATGGTTAGTTGTTTATATGTTCTTGGTGATTGTTAGTTTGGGTAAAAATGAAAAGTCACAATATTTAATCTTAGTTGAATGTTAATGTCAAAGCATTATGTTGATGCTTTGATCTAGTTTCTTATTACATGATATATACTTAATTTGGTTTATGCTTCTTTTTTCAAAAGTTCTTATATTTTTAGCCAAGAATATTATGATTTGTAGACCATAATTAAGAGCTTGTACTAATTTCTATCTATATATTTCCTGCATGACTCCCACCATGTAGCTTGTAGATCTCTTTATCATATGTAGTCTGCCAATTTTCTGAATCCTAATTTTTGGTTTTCATCACGCCATATGACATATTTGTTTTGGAGATCGTACCATTAATTGCATATTTTTGCTTGAACACCCTAAAACAAACAAATTATCGATATAGAATTTCGCTAAGTAAACAACTATAGTCACCAATAATTATAATCACTAAATAAGTATATATGAATGCTTCTAAACCTTTAACGCAATGGCTTAACGGCCAAAATCTAAACTAGACCATTACGATACTATAGTTTAATGCAGGTGCTAGTATTCCAACTAACAACAATGGATATGCTAACATGCTAATACTCACGTGATGGCTAATTATGACTATATCTATACCTTTAATTATAACTATTTTAATAATGGTGACTAATGTTGAAGGGGATGATAAAAAATATAACATTAATCTCAAACAAAATTGCATTCTCTAACCCGTATAGTATGTTTGAATAATACCATGCACATAAATCATTAACAGCAATCTATACCGCCCATTCGATTCTCGTTAGGCGCAGATTCTGATTTTTCAAATGAAGTCATTGGATTTATATGCAGTCGGCCCACGTAAGTGATAAAAGTTATTCCCAATAGCCCTACATACGTCGTATACGATTTGTGTTGATAAATTCGCGCTTCATCGGTTCTTTGCATCTCCTTCTTGGTCGATTTTGGCACTAGTTTATTCCAATCGAAGATATGACTGCACTATTCACTTTTAATTTTGCTATGATTTTGTGTAGGTTGAATTTTGTCTTTATTTTTCAACGAGTCATAGTTTTTCAATATATTAATCTTTTGAATTGAAATTCAAACGAAGTCATTTTGTTTTTCAATTTGCTTTTGAATTGAAATCATGAATTATGTTTTCAGTATATTAATCTTGCAATTGAAATGGTAATCAGGGGACCAAATTATAAGAAAAGTCCGTGACAGTTTTGTTGTGCAAATTGTATTCTCAATATGTTTCACATAAATAAATTAGAAATTTTGTCCAACTTTGAACCACCAAAAAATATGCAAACGATCTCGTAATAGGGCGTTTTTTTCCCCAAAATGGTTGCCCTCTGTCTTGTCTACATTTTAGGATAAAAACATAGTTGAATTGGTTAAGTTTTGGTTGAGTTATACAGCCCTAAACAGGGACTGTTATGATTTCTTTTTTTTTTTTTATTATTCAACATTTTTTAGAAATTTTGTCCAACTTTGAACCATCATAAAAACTTCCTACAAGCTTGGGATGATGCGTTTTTTTTTCAAAGTGTACTCCTCTGTCTTGTCTACGTTTTAGAATAAAAAACAGCTTAATTGGTTAGGTTTTGTTTGAGTTATAAAACCACAAACAGGGGCAGTTATAATTTTTGTATGATATTTCAGCATTTTTTAGAAATTTTGTCCAACTTTGAACCATTATAAAAGCTTCATATAAGCTCGAAATGATGCGATTGTTTTTTTCAAACTGTACTCCTCTGTCTTGTCTACGTTTTAGAATCAAAAAATAGCTTAATTGGTTAGGTTTTGGTTGAGTTATACGGCCACAAACAGGGGTTATGATTGTTGTATGATATTAATTTCAACACTTCTCATAAATTGTCCAACTTTGAACCATCATAAAAGCTTCATACAAACTCGGAATGATGCGATTTTTTTTCAAACTGTACTCCTCAGTCTTGTCTACGTTTTAAAATCAAAAAACAACTTAATTGGTTAAGTTTTCGTTGAGTTAGAGAGCCCCAAACTTAACCAATTGACTTGAATTACTATTTCAAGCCCCAAACTTAATTGGTTAAGTCGAATTACTATTTCAAGCATCTATTTGTAGATTTTTTTTGTAGACATGACAGGGCGAAACAAACACACAACTACTGAAGAGGATGCAACATTAATTGAAACATTGTTGGAGTTACATGTATCCGGAAAGTATGGTGGTGCCGACAATGGATTCAAACCCGGTTATTTGAAGGCAGTGCAACAATTACTAGATGTAAGTCTTCATAACTCGGGTTTGAAAGCAGAGCCTCATATTAAATTGAGGATGAAGACATGGAAAAACCATTTCAACATCGTGCAAGACATGGTATATGGAACAAACACGAGTGGATTCGGCTGGGATACAGATAAATGTTACGTTACTGTCGATGCTGAAGTTTAGGATGAGTACATGAATGTACTATAATGATTATGTTTGTAGTATTTTTAGCATCATTAAAACATATTGTAAATGAATAGTGATTAATTAATTTTGTGTCATTTTTTGTAGAGTCATAAAGGTGCTGCATGTTTTCGCGATAAACCATTTCCCCAATTTGATAACCTATGTAAAATCTTCTGGAAGGATAGAGGTACTGAGCTTGGTGAAGATGTGACTTAAGAGACACAAAGAGACACAAAGACACTCACATGTTGATTTGGAAGGGTTGGAAGAGATTGTTGAAGAGATGCAACAAACTGCTCGTGTCAATAGCAAACGCAAAAGGCCTCCAACGGATGACACAGAAAGCTCTTATACGGAAGCAGCCAAAGAAATGAAAGAGACTTTCAACGAGTTTGGTGTAAAACTTAATGAAACAATATACAATATAGGAAGGCAAGAAAATAACGGATCATATGATATGATAGATAAAGTTATCGAAGATATACAACACATGCCAAATATCAATGTCAAACAGGGAGTTAAGGCGATTGACATGTTTAGCAAAGATCAATTTTGTGTCCGGGTGTTTTTTAAGATGACAGAAGAAGAAAAGATTTGTTACATGGAAATGATTGGGGGTGGCTCAATATCATGATTAGGTTATTTTAAGTTGTGTTTTGTTTTTTAGTTTTTACGAATATTGAAGTTGACTCAATGCACATTCTGTATTAGACATAGTTATGTTTTTATAGGTGTTAGGAATATTGAATTATACTTTTTGCATATATCCTACATTGGACATAGTTTTTGAATAATATGATTTGCATATTTCTTTAAAAATCTATTTGTAGGTTATTCTTTTATATTAAAAATATGTTTGCCAATACAAGATGTATAAAAATAATATTAATTGATTATAAAATAAATTATTTAGTAACAATTAATATTAAAAAAAATAATAACATAAAATATGCATATTTTAACTAATTAAGATGTACATCATAATGCACTTTTATAAAAAATGTTGTTTGAAAATGAATAAACAAGGTAAAAAAAATTCATTTCCATTTTATTGATTATTACAACCAAACAAGAGAAATGATTCTGAAAAGCATTTCTCTAGTGGATACTTAGCTCTACCAAACAGGAGAGTCAATTCTCTTTCTCCAGCTTAATTCTCTTTCTCCAGCTTAATTCTCTTTCTCTACATTTTCATTCTCTGAAGCAATTCCATTTCCCTCTACCAAACACACCCCTAGTCTATCGCATGTAAACCACACCTTACAGGCAGTAAACCTAATCGGGTATAGTATAGTTTTGATAAGCAAGGGTGTTGAGCTCAAGCAGAGCGGTAATAAATTAAATTTTGAATATTTGATTATAGGTTGCATTAAATAAATGAAAGCAATAAAAAGTATGAGTTTTGATTATGAAAGCTCAAGTAAATAAATAATTAAACTAACTAGAAAGAAATCACTTCAAGTACTTTGGTTCAAATTAGATTACATCACAAAATCATGGTTAATTTCGTTAATAGTGCAATGGATCTATTAGTTGGTTACTGAATTCTAATGTGACTAGTTATCTTGATTGGATTTCCTAGTACTAATAATTAATGAACAAGTAACACAATGATCATGTAATTAGTTAGCACATAATTAATTTAATATATTTGGATTATGAATGATATGATCTAGTGATATCTCATCGATGGTAATGACAATCAATCGAAGCTTAACAAGGATATCTAAGCTCTCTAACATATCTAGAGTCACATTTTAACATTACTTAACCTTAAGACTTGATCAATCTCTAATCCTAACAGTTTAATGTTCATAAACTAATTAAGATTCAAGTTAATGTAATTAGATTGGTCATTTTAACTACACATAACTCAACAATAAGCAATAAAAATCGTACTTTAACATGATAGGTGATGATCAATCAAACACAATTAATAACCAAACTAATAAAATCCAAAATCATTAAAATCAACAAATAAAATCGAGTTTCATCTACTCCAAACGAAAGTAACAGGTTTTAACAGTTCAGAAAGTAAAAACACAAATAGAAACAACTGGATTACTAATCATGGTCAAAACAACAAACTGAATGTGAATCAGCTCTCGAATCCTTCAGATCTGCGCTCCATACCAGCTTAACGGCCTTCCAACCACCTTTTGGACACTTCAAAAACGACTTATTTGATGTTTATTTTCGTAGGGAAGTGAATTAGGGTTTAAGATATGTTATTAGGGCTAATTTTCGGCTCTATTTATGAGTTACAGCCCCGCCACGACGTGGAAATAAACCTGTTATGACGTGGGATTTGGATTCTTCACGTCCACGAAGCATTTTGATGTCGCCACGCCATAGAAATGGTTATGCCACAGCGCGAGGATTAAGAATCAGAATTGGGCATAAACACGAAAGTCGTCCGAACATTAAACATTAAACATTAAGCATTTTTTTGGAAAAAAATTACTATACATGAGGATTTGTGTATGCAATATATATGATTGAACCAGAAACAAAGACCACGTGATTAATACCATAAATCGAAATCTATGTAATAAATTGTACTTGATTTATTTTGGAAAGAATGATTTTGCTAATGAAATGCCATAATAATATAAAAGGTAATATGAGTGATTATGCCTTAAGTATAGGACATTAGAAAAAGTAGGAAATAAATGAACTCACTGGGTTGAATTACCTATTTAATAGATTTACTACGATAGACATATTAATTAATAGAATTGTTAATTAATTAATAAAAAAATAAAATACAACATAATGACATGGAATTTGGAATTTAAGTAATTTCATGTATCAAAAACAATTTTGATTTATTAAAATATTACTATATTTTTTTGTTAGAATTGTTTTTATAACTCATCTACATATTAGGAAATTTTCATTCATATCCTTATAAACTTTAGATATTACTTTTATATCCTAAGAAATTTTAAAACTAGGTATACCTCCTCCTAAGACTATGAAATTCACATCTATATCCAAACTTATATATTAATTAGGATAATGAATTTAATATTAAAAAACTTATCTAAAATTCAAAATAATATATGATATTACTAAACTTGTCTTTGGATTAACCCAATTTGATTAGAAAACGTTTCATGTGTATCTTTTCTACTTCAGTCAATTTATGTTGCTTTTGCCAACAATTGTTCTTTAATAAAATTGATTACATATCGGAAAAAATCATTCCACGACGATCACTTTTTTATCACCAATTTGAGAGGAGAAATATATTCAAGCTCAACGTACCTATAGTATTTGAAACAAGAAAACGATATTGTGGATTTGGATTATCATCAACATTACACACAACAGATCACTGGGTGGAGTAGCAAACATTTAGAAAGTGCCAACTTCCAAGGACCTAACTCCTAAGGAATTCATGAGTTCAACTCATGAAACACGTAATAACCTTTTCTTCTCAACCGAGAAGGATCGATGGAAAGTGTAATTCCATAAAATTTTAATATTTAATTGGTTTAGTCTTAGTTTTTAATTTGGGGAGGGTAATTTAGTAATATCATATAGTATTTTGAATTTTGGATAAGTTGTTCAATTTAAATTGGTTTTATCCTAATTAAAATATAGGTTTGGATATATATATATATATATATATATATATATATATATATATATATATATATATATATATATATATATATATATATATATATATAGGCTAGGTTATTTTGTTTTTGACATTTATTGTGTACTAGAATGCGCCAATAGAAATTTAGTAATTAAATAATTATAAATATTAAATGATTTCCATAATTATATGTATATTAAATGATATCCATAATTATAATTCTCTTTTATGGAAATTAATTAAATCCGTCGTTAATGACAACAATAACATTCTTTCAGAATGAATTTGCATCTAGGTTTTTATATATGAGTTTTTACTTTGTTTCAAGACCCAATCACTTAAAATACAATAAAGCTGTATGAAATATGAAGAATGAGACACTCTCATTTTGCTGCAATACACTCTCATTCTTCTAAATATGAATTTTTTCTAAAAGAATATTATTGTTGACATTAATGACAAATTTAATTAGCTTCCATAAAAATGAGTTATAAGTATGGATAGCATTTAATATACATATAATTAATACTAAATTGTTATTGGTGCATTCTAGCACACAATATGCTATTGGTGCATTCTAGCACACAACAGATGTGAAAAACATTTAAACCTACCTCTCTCTCTCTCTATATATATGTGTATATATATATATATATATGTTAAAGTTTTAGACGGATATATGTAAGTAATTTTAAAATTTGGATATATAAATAGTTGTAAAATTTATAAAGATATAGAAATAATATTTAAAGTTTGTAAGTATATAAACATGAAATTTTCCCTAAATATTAACCAAATTTATTTATATATAAAAAAGTTATATTTACGGGCCGTTTTAATTTTCACAAATAGCCTTGGAAATCAACTTAAACGCACTGTTAGATGTTTGACGGAGAGCTGAATACTTGTTGATTAATTACTGTCCATCGGCACAACTTTCTCAGTCGATCAGGTAAATTATTTCTCAAATACTCCTCGATTTTGTGCATATGAGAGAATTTGGATGTTAATGTTTGATCACATATCCGTTTTCTCGTATTAACCTGTAACCGGTGACTTTCAATTTCATCAATACCAAATCCTAAATTTTTTATGCACATTGTTCCTAATCATATGCATGCATGTTTTATTATCCAGTTTACTCGACTCTGAAAATCGATTAATTTCAATGATTTTCGTGTTATTCAATTTTAAGTATTAATAAGACTTTGATTGTGTTAAGTTCACTTAAAAACTAGGGATCGGTCCATTTCAGTTTTATATGATGCAGACTAGTTAGATTTTATGTTTCCATTATTTCAGCGTAGTTTTTCTTTTGATATTTTCTTTTATTTTGGATTTTAATAGTTAAAATTTGACATGTACCTGTGTACAAATCTATATATGATTACCAATGCAATCATAAAATATCATAGCTTAGTATTTTGACAGGACCTTCTTTTTAAGACTACAGTTCTGTTTTTTTATTTGGGTAAATAATTAGGTCATAACTCATGTGATGATAAGAAACTGATTGTTATTATACGAACAAAGTGATTCTAATTAATTTGTTTGATTGTTTGAATTTGGTTTTGATTACAAGAAGCTTTGTTATTGGGCAAAAGCATTATAGGATAATGAGAGCAAGTGAAGTAGTCATAACCTTGGCAAGAATCCTGTTTGTTCTTGTGATTGTTTCCTCTCTCTTGCAATTTTTTTTAATTCCATTTTTTAAGAAGCCAGGGGAGCATTAATTTGTATAAATGCGTATGCTCATCCCCTGTTTAAAACTCTTGATTATTTTTTATTTTGCAGTTACAGGAAAAGATAAGACAAGTGGTATGACTCGAAGCCAGAATCATGATGATGCATCATCTAACAATAAGAGGATCATGAAGAGTGGTGCGGCACCTTGGTCAAACCTTAACCATGATGTGCTTTTTTTAGTTATGATGAAACTGGGAGTTATTGATTTTCTTGCATTCTGTGGAGTTTGCAAGTCATGGAGGTCACTCTCACTCTCTAACAAGAACATGTTTATAGCATCCAAACCACCCATGTTAATGTGCATCTCTACTCGTGCTAATGAGAAAGAGTGTTGCTTAGAGGACTTTGAAGAAAGAAAATTCAAAACCATAATTCCCCATTCTGAAGGCAGGACCTATTTTGGATTAACTTGTGGTTATTTGATCTTTTATGGAAGGGAAACCTGGGACTTCTGGCTTGTGAATCCTATCACAATTCATGAACTTCATTTCCCTTATTTTCCCTCCTACCTCTATAGCAATGGATCAAGTTTCAGTGCTATCCTTGTCTTTTCATCTTCAATATCTAGATATGTGTTTGTTATCTTACAGAGATTCACCTCTAAAATATGGTTTTCTATAGAGGGTAAAGGAGACTGGAATGATGTGTCATCCAGTCTCTGCATCTGTGATATGCATGCTTTCAAGGGGAAGATATATGCCTTATCCTACACCGCCTACGGTAGTCCTACGTGGGAAGTAATACATTTATGTGAAATGAGACTCGATCCAGAGAACAAACTGACTTTACTAAAAGCCCGTAACTTTCTATTGCCGGAAGCCTATTACACGAAGTTTGTAAGTTCTGGTGAAAACCTTTATGTTATGGAAAACCGTTCCAATTATTCTTCGTACAAGGTCCATGAACTGGATTTTGGTGAAATGAAATGGGTTCCATCTGAAGACACAAGTGATGAATACGAGTTTTTTATAAGTGCCTTGGAGCCAGCTAGTGCTGCTGTTAAACAAGAGTCGTGGGTTGACACTCAATCACGATACAAGAGATATGATATTATCGATAATAGTGAAAAAGGCAGGTTCTTTATAGCAAATCTGTGGTACTTCCCTCATCAATGTTTGAATGTTGATCGCGTACATTAATTATGACTTGTTGGCGCCGCGCTCTTATAGTTCGTTTTATGATTTCATATGTTAAGAACAACCACCCGGTGAATTTGGATTTAGGAATTTTTTGTTTGGTTGTTGCTCACCTTTTGCTTCATGTTGCACAACTATCAATTATATATCCCTTGTATGGTCTTTGCTGTCCTCTGTTTTCAAATGTTTAACTAGTGCATGATGTGTAGCATACTGTCATTTTGTTATTTTGTGGATGAAGGATATTTTACTTTGAAGACACCAATTACTAATAAAATAACTGATCATAGCCATGAACCCTTGTTTTTGATTGCTTGAAGTCCACATATTCGTTGTAATGGCTATTCTACTTGGCTTATTTTTCAACCTTTTGAAAAACCTTATTGTCTTCTGGATTTATGCATGTTGTGTTTGGATTTGTGCATATTATGGACATGCACTATCTTACCTTAATAATTCGAGTATATATTTACCAATATAAAACATGTTGTGAGGAGTACATGATAGTGGACTATGAAACATGTGGTCCACTACATATAATCAATGTTACCCTTGTATTAAATAGAGTCCATGACATCTGGTGCATCTTACCCTTGAATTGAATGACAATGGCAATGTACTTAAGAAGTAATCTTCAGAATATACATGCATACAAATAATACAAAGAAAAAAACACAATAACCAAGCCTAAAAAAGGCATTTTACTTATCAAGCAATCTTTAGGAAAGGGAACGAAGGAACAAAGAGACACCGATATAAGGGTAAGAATCAACACATCGATAGATGAAGAACATCAATGACATCAAAAACAACAACCTAAAGTTTAAGGGTAAAATCAACGCATATTTCCGTTACTTAATTTAAATGTTATCAACTTATCATTATATTAGTTTCCTGAAGAAGTGGGGGTAAAATGTAAATCTAAAAAAAATAGTTACAAAATTACCTGATTTCAATCATGTCTTCATCATCATCACTAACGACTTACTTGTGCAGTGATAATGAACAAAAAGGTTTTACTATACAAAAAGATAATCCATAACATATCTATCACTTATAGCTTCTAAACCCATCCACACCTCATTACCTATTGAAATCACTTGTTCATAACCACAACGATCGACATAATAGCAATGGCCACCAAACCCAAGAAAAATTCCATGGCTTGGAACTTCCTTCGGAAACTATGCATTTCATGTTGTAGACAATTGAAATCAATCCTGCAAATGAAGAAGTCACATCCAAAACCTTCTTTCCTTTTATGCATTTCTTCCTGGGCTCCATCAGCTTCCCTTCGCAACCACAAAAAATGAACCTAAGATCATTTAGTGTCAAGCAGTCTGTGGAATTTATTGATTCAGGTGATGGTGGTGGAGCATCCATTGTCGAGTAGTGGAATTTTAAGGGGAAAAAAGTATTCGAGAACTGATTGCTTAATCCCCACATTGGTGGGGTTTTAAATCGATCGAGGGGAAGGGATCCAAGTTTCAATGACTAGGCAGCGACAGGGATGTTAGTGGCCACATATCATCATCCTTCTTTCCTACTTGGCAGATGTAACCTATAGGTTACGACATATGGGTTATGTACGAAAGTATAAACTCAAGATTTTCTCAACATCAACATTTCACTTAATATGAAACAGTTGGTTTACATCAAACAAATACAAAGGAAACCTCTCTACAATCACTCTCAACTCTCAGATGAACACTATAAAACTGATCTATTTTGTAACTACAAAACAAACTGAAACCCTAATAGGAAACCCTAATCTGGAGAGAATATACAAGAGAGAACAACCAAACAATACTTGTGTCTAAGAGAAATGAGCTCAGTTTCCACATTAAATAGCTGGGGCAACATATACCCATGGACTTGGTTTGGGTTAAATGACCCGCGTGTCTTCTTCACCTGCATTCTCAAGAAATACAACAATACCCCTATACTTATAATAAATTAACAAAAACATAACTACAAATGATAAGTTTGCTTATATTATTACTTTTTAACGCCCCCTCTCAAACTTATCATTTGAAAACATTATTTTCCTAAAAACAAATTTAAAAGTCCAAGTCTTTTTGATAAAAACTCATGTTGAAAAGAAGTCAAAGACTTGGTCAAAATATATGCATTTTGATTGGAGGAATCAATTTTAACTAACTTTAAAATACCATTTTCAATTTTTTTCTCTAATAAAATGAACATATATCTCAAAATGTTTTGTCTTCTCATGAAAAACCGGATTTAATGCTAACTTAATAGCAAATTCATTATCACAAAACAGTTTAACAGGAGTTAATTCATTATAACCAAGATCATTTAAAAATTTTAAGACCCACAATACCTCACAAGTTACAGAACCCAAAGCATGATATTCAGACTCTGTTGAGGGCCTAGATACTGTGCTTTGCTTCTTACTTTTCCAAGAAACAAGAGAACCACCTAAATATACCAGATATCCTGACACTGATCTTCTTGTTGACAAACATTTTGCCCAATCTACATCCACATAACTAACAACATCTAAATTACAAGATTTAGAAAAAAAACAACACCTTTTCCTCGACACTGCTTTGAATATCTTAACAATCTAAAAGCAACATGTAAATGTGATTTTCTAGGCTTATGCATATACTGACTTAACACTTGAACAACATAACTAATATCAGGTCTAGTTACTGTAAGATAAATCAGCTTTCCTATTAATTTGTGAAATTCAGTAATATTACTAACAAATTCTATATTATCATCACAATCTCTATTGAAAACAAAATTAACTTCCAAAGGTGTTTTAAGAGGCTTACAACCTAGCATTCCAAATTCATGTAAAAGCTCCAAAAAAAATTTCTTTGATCTAGACAAATACCATTATCAGTGGGTAACACTTCAATTCCCAAAAAATATTTCAACAATCCTAAATCTTTTATTCTAAATTGTGATTTAAGAAACTGTTTAACATTTTCAATTTGTACATTGCTATTACATGTTAAAATTATATCATCCACATACACAAACAAAATGACAATGGTGTTACCTTTTGATCTAACAAATAGTGAATAATCACTTAGACTTTGAACAAAACCAAAAATAGACAAAGAAGAACACAATTTTTCATTCCACTTTCGTGGAGCTTGTTTTAAACCATACAATGACTTAACAAGCTTACAGACTCTATTGTCATTTTTAGTATGATACCCTTCTGGCAGAGTCATATAAACATCTTCAATTAAGTCACCATATAGAAATGCATTATTAACATCCAATTGGTAAAGAGGCCAAGAATTATTAACAGCAACACATCTGACAATTCTTACTGTAACAATTTTAGCAACAGGAGAAAAAGTTTATTCGTAATCTATTCCTTCCCTTTGGTTATATCCTTTAGCAACAAGTCTAGCTTTATATCTATCAACCTCACCACTGGACTTGTATTTAATTTTATAAATCCAGCGACAACCAATAGGTTTTCTATTTTTAGGAAGATCTACAATATCCCAAGTATGATTTCTATATAAGCTTCCATTTCCTCATTCATAGCTTTGATCCAATTAGGATCAGAAAAAGCTTCAGAATAAGTTTTAGGCTTAAAAGTTTTATTAAGATTAGACACAAAGCACTTACTATCATTAGTCAAACAAGAATAATTCACAGATTTTTCTAAACCATACTTATGAGAATTCTCAACAACAAAATCATTAAATCTTGCTGGCAAACGAACATATCTACCATATCTAGTGACACTTAATAAGTGATCATCAGAAGGGTTATTTTGTTCTAAAATATTATCCTCAGCCATGGTAGATGAACTGGGAACATCCTCAACAACCTGAGGCACACGTGCCTCGTCACTCTGGTTGCTGACCACACTGACAGGGGTCTTAGCCAGTGTAACACCCGGATTCCCAGGTATTCTAATTATTCCTTTTATTTTTGGGGGTTGAGAGGGGACTCGGCGAGTGGGTGCTTAGACTCGTCGAGTTTGGTCGCGGATTCTTATTCGGGTTCACAGCTGGACTCGGCGAGTTCATGAGTGGACTCGGCGAGTCCACGCTGTTTAATGAAACCCTAATTTCCTGGGTTTAGGACCTATTAAAAGGCCCTTAGGGCCGTCATTTGCGGCTACCAAACCCCAGAGAGAAATCCTAAGAGATCTAGAGCGTTTGTGAGGAAGGAGAGGCCATTCTTGATCCTTTTGTTGGTATATTTTCAAGAAGGAGGTGACCAAGGCAAGAGGAGGCTGAAGGAGGTGCGATTTTGGTGTCTTTTGAGTTCATAGAGATCATATTGAGGTATTTGTTCAGACCCTCTTCAGTTTTGGTGTTGATTCTTGGAGTTAGGGTTTTCTAACCCCTTTAAAGGATGGATAAGTGGAGCAATTGGTCCCCTCTCGAGTCTATGCTTTGGATCTGGACCCAAAGAGGTGCAAAGACCTTAACCCTCGGAGCTTTATGAGTTATTTTGGGAGCCATGAGCTTGGGATGCCATTTTTGCAGCTAAATCACCAAGTTAGACCATTTAGATGTTATATTAGTGTCAAGGTCTGAACTTTACGTGATTATCATGCTTGGGAAGGCCAGATCTATGAATTTAAGAAACAGATCTGACCTCAGGAGGTCTATAGAGTTTGTGCATGACATGAACTCGCCGAGTCCAAAGATCAGACTCGGCGAGTAGGATGAGGGTTTCCCGTAAATCACTCAGTGAGTAGACCTGCCGAGTTGGGGAAATAACTCGGTGAGTCAGGGAGAATTAAGGGACTGGATTTCAAGGCGGAACTCACCGAGTTGTTCTTGAGACTCGGCGAGTTGAGTCGGGGTGGCCCCGTGATTCATGCCAGGTGTAACTCGTCGAGTAAAGGGAAGGACTCGGCGTGCCAAGAGGGACTAAGAGAGTCAGTGGACACGTGTAGACTCGCCGAGTCGCCCAAGTGCACTCGACGAGTCGGGTCAAAGTTTGACCGTTGACTTTTGTTGACTTTTAGGGTTTGGTCAACAGTGAGGCCATTAAGCCAAGAGAGGGGTAAAATGGTCTTTTACCCTTCTGAGGGTGTTAAGAAAGGTTTGAGTGTAGTTATATTTATGAGAGTATTTACTTTATGTGATCAGACGGAGGCTAGATCACATTTCTACCGAGTCAGAGACTTACCGAGACACCTGAGGTGAGTCTTCTCACTATACGTTACCTAGAGTGGTATTATGTGTTGACCAGAGGGTCTTATGTGTTATGTATGAGATTATTGTTGGATTAGTGTCTAAGTCCATAACTATTTTGGTATGTACTTGACCCGATGGTGCATGGTCCTTTTGTGTTGCCTTCACCAAAGCAACTTGATTGGAGAAATAAATAAAGAGAGAGAGGTTATTATGATTTATTAATATGTTATAAGGATAATATATTAAAGGAGAAATCATATTTGTTTAATTAATATTGGTCAATAATTAATTAAGAATTAATTTTGTGATCAAGTGTAATTAATTAAACTAGAGGGGCTGAATTGTAATTATGTGATAGTTACAAAATAAGGTAAGGATTATCTTATATATATGGTGAACGAATTTGAGGTGTAAATCCCTTAGAATTTCACTAGGATAAGGGTTTCTAAGACTTATCTTATGGTTGCTTGGTGGGCAAGCAACTAGATAAGGATAAGGACTAAAACCCTAATCTTTACACCTATATAAAACCCCTAGGGCTTAGGAATTCGGCCAACCCTTCCTAAGAGGTCCTAAGGACGAATTCTAACCTCTCTCCTCTCTCTTTATACCTTCTCCACTTGCTTATGGTGTTTGTAAGCCATTAGAGGAGTGACACTTGTGACTCTCAACTTTCCAAGGTCAATTCAAGGAGGAATTGGATTGTTATTGCTATATAACAATCAAGGTATGTTCTTAAACCTAATTACATGTGAATTCTGATTTCCATATGCTAGAATTAGGGTTCAAAATCTTGGATTCAAAGTATGTACAATAGAGAAACCTAGATCCAAGCTTTAGGGTTTGTATGAGCACATAGGATGTCTTATGACCAAAACCCATCAGTGGTATCAGAGCCATGATTGGTTTCTATTGTATTGATGCTTGATGTAACTGAAAATCGTGTTTTGGCCTCACTGTTCGACCTGACTCGGCGAGTCACTCTTGGACTCGGCGAGTCAGCCTTACTCGGCGAGTTCTAGAGGGTGACTCGGCGAGTCGGTGCGTCAGACAGTGCTTATCTCGGGATTTCTTGCTGTTTTTGCATTGGGATAATTACCTTATCATGTTAGATTATTATTAATCCGATTATATGATATATTTGACTATAATTTTGATCTAATTGAAGATATTTATCAATTAATAAGATAATTGTTTCCTTATAAGATAATTGATTAATTATTTTGAGTAAATTGATAATTATGTGATTAAATGTTAATTTGAATTATTTGTTATTTGATCCTTGTTGTTGTAAAAAGTTTCATATTTGGCCCTTTAGGTTTTATAGTTTAAATTTGAACCCCAAAAGTTTTGTTGTTTTTGAAATTTAAATAGTTGAAACCCTAATGTTTTGAAAAAGGTTTCAAAACTTGCCCTCAAGTTTTGGAATTTAAATTTTGATTAAATAGTTTAATTTTGATGCATATTTAAATTCTAAACCCTAATGTGTTGAAATGTTTCAAAACTTGCCCTCAAGTTTTGGAATTTAAAAGTTGATTAAAAGTTTAATTAGGAATGTTAAATTCTAAAACTCTAAGAAGTTTTGAAAAAGTTCAAATCACACCATTATGGTTTTATTGATTAATTAAGGTGTATAATTAAAAGAGGTTTAATAAATCCATAAAAATTTAGGTTTACAATTTAAGTGAATTAAAAGTATAATTGTTAAATTGAACCACCAAATATTTTAAAAGTGTAAAATACACCCTATACTATATATAACATTAAAAGTCTAACATTATATATATGTATGAGTAAAAGTCAGTCTTACCGTTAGTAGGCCTCATTCACGAAGCTGGTCTATAAGGGGTGTTTAAGGAAATTGCCTATAAAATGGCAATTGAATGGGTATCCACTCTTACCCACCGCACTCTTGACCAGTGGAGGGTCGTTAGCCGAACGGGTAGGATAGGACGAAACCTTCCATTATAAGTATAATGAAGTATAAAAGTAACTAAATGTTTTCATATAATTCCCAATCTTAGTTACTTAGGCAAAAGTGAATTGATGCAATTCCATGAAATTACACTTTGTGCCCTTGCGAAGACGTTAGTGGAGCGTGTGTGGTTAACCGGCACACTAAATGGGTCTAAGCAAAGGTAGCAAAGGGTGACTCAATGTTTGTCATAGTTCGGTGGAGCGTGTGTGGTTTACCGGCACATCGAATAGGCGACCGTAACATGTGAGGGCACCATGTAAGTTTGCATGGTTATTCACACCCGCTTTGTGATCCTCGGCATCCCAGTCACAAACAAGAGGGGCATATCGAGATTTAAACATGCCATTGAAAGTTCAATGAATCTCAAAGGATCTAGGAGTTTTCATAGATTTAAAACTTAAATTCTTTTTCGTTTTTCGTGGTGGAAATTAGTGAATCGTCATTCACTTACCTTCAAATATTCTGCAATTAGGGTTACGACATCCCTCTCCCGAGTTGTAGAATATTGTGTTGGGTCCTAGCCTTAGTATCTCATTTGGGTGATTTACTAAGGACTCAATCTATCAACTAACTTGAATTCGTTTTCTCCCGTATTGTAGATGTCAAAGTTCGACAACTATGGTTTTCCCAAATCCCGTGGAACAAGCATTCCACATGAAGATGATATTCCATGATTCAATCGAGGAACGAGAAATCATGCTTCACTTCCTCCTCCTCCTCCTATTGTTCTCCCCAACCCACAAATTCAAAGGCTTGAAAAGTTCAAGATCACTCAAGCCCTTTTGGCAAGTAAACATAAAGAAGGAAACTCCGTGTGTGCACACGTCCTAGGGATGAAGTCACACATTGATAAGTTAAGAATGTTGGGATCCGTTGTCTGTGAGGAAATGGCTGTTGATTGGGTTCTTCAGTCACTTCCTAACTCATATAGTGAGTTCGTAAGAGAGTACTATATGATGAACTACGACGTGACCCTTATAGATCTCACCTATATGCTTATTGCTGCTGAATCAGAAATGATTTGGCGCAATAGAAAAGCACTGTTGATTGGTGAATCTGCCTTCGAGACCTCTATGGATATAGACAATGGCAACGAAAGACATGCTATGATCGAAAAGTTTGATCATAAGAGAAAGGCAATGTCTGAAGTAGTTCCATGTGCTGTTCCAAAAGAGTCGATCTGTTTTTATTGCCAAGAGAAGGGGCATTGGAGACGAAGCTGCCCTATTTACCTAAGAGATCTAAGAGATGGGAGAGTCGAAACGTATGGCTCTAATATAGGTAAAATCCATTGACTAACTCTTTTAAGCTTCTATTCTAGATTCTTAATACATAATGTAATAAGATTACAATTGATGTTTTGTAGGATCGAAGAAAAGAAAGGGAGCTTAAGGGAAGAAGTGAGCAAAATCTAACCGTAAAGGAATGGATTTCGATCGCATTTCTCGAAGATTAGATTCTTGAGCTACTACTTAGAGTTAGAATTAGATTGCTAAGAATGATGTATTAGCATAAGTTTTTCAATGAGTTGCATTGTAAGGACAAATTTTTCCGCAATAAAATAAATTTTGATTTTAAATTTTATTTATCCTTATAATGGCGTGTATGAAAAAATTGATGTTAAATGTTTCTATTATTAGCAATAATGAATTTGGTTCTTATTATGTTATTTATGAAAAGTCAAGAATTTACCAAATAAGGAGAGTTTCTCATCGCCCAAGTTTCAATTGGACAGAAATTTGGAATCATGCAACTTGCTTGCACGATGAATGAGAAAATTCGTATTTGGAAATTAGACTAATTCATTGACAAAGTGTCAAGTGAAGGACTAAGAAATCGAGCACACAATGTTGCGTGTTGATCAAGACCACCATAAGAGTAACAATGATATTCGTCATGATTTACTAAAGGTTTAGTAAATATGATTATACTTACAAGATTAAGTGTAATTTTGAATTGATTAAAGGGTTTAGATCAATAGCAGAACGAATAAGAAGAATCAAGTAGGCAGAAAGATAAAAGTTTCTCCATTCTAAAAAGATGGGAGAGTACCTTTTATGCTTTATGATAGGTCTTAATGATTAAGAACCATATCTCAATTGATCCTCTAAGTGAGTCTTAGTACAATTGTATGTCTAAGAAGAGGAATCAAGAATTGAAGAAATGGTTAAATCAATAAGTCAATCATACTTCGTTCCAAAAAGCAAATCTTAAAGTTAAGATTGTGACATTGAGTGAAAGGTATTAAGAAGGTTTGTAAATTTCATTAAATGTGGAAAGTTGTGATGTCTTGGATAAGACAAAGACCAACTAGGACCAATTTATGAAGTGTTTTGATGAAAGCTACACTAACTCTTGAATATTTGTTTGTCAAGAAATGGTTTTTGACAAGAGAATCTTATATGTCAAGGAGTCAGTGGGAGTCTTAATGGTCTTGAAAGGTTTCAAGAACAAATCAAATAAACCTTATCGATCATCACTAGCACACGAGTTGAGGTTTACAACCTATCGTGTTGACATTATTTTGATTCTATGCCAATCCAATCGAGTTAATTATGCATGTGAGTTCTATGAGTTCTCATTTTGAACGCATAAAAGGCAAAGCACCTTAATCAATGAAAGGTACATTGATAGGAAAGGGTGAGCTGCTTAACTACTTGGAAGACATGGTGGGCAGCTATGCTACCATAAAGGCAAGAAATCGAGATCAAGAAAGTTTGATCCATAAGAGTTTGAATTTGTCGTAAACTTTGGTTTTGACAAATTCACATGGATAGGAACAAATACACTGTTTAAATCTAAGTGTCATAAGATTTCCTCCTTCATGAAAATGATTGTGAGGAAATGCTTTCACTAAGACAGATTTTAAGAAGATAGTGATTGTAAAATTGCATTCTCGAATTCAATTATGATTACGGCATCCCTTTCCATAATTTGAATTGTGAGGTTTGGCAATTAGTCTTAATTGTTTAGACACACATATGAATACATGTCGAAGCTAGTGGGAGCATAAGTGTTATGTTTTATAATAATCATCAAGATAGTGGGAGCATAAAAGTTATGATTGTGTGATTATTAAGCAAAGTATTGCAAGGTTAGCAATATTAATTATAGAAAACAAGAGTCATACTTTGCAAAGTCGCAATAGTTGAAGAGTTGTTTTGCTATAATTAAGGGAGAGAATATTATGCTTCATTTCAAATCTAAAGGTTTAGGTTGAGAAATGTTAATAAAATTTAGTCAAAGGTACAAAGTGTGTTCTTAAAATTTCGATTATGATTACGGCATCCCTCTTCACAATTCGAATTTTGAGAACACACTTTGTACCTTTGACTAAATTTTATTAACATTTCTCAACCTAAACCTTTAGATTTGAAATGAAGCATAATATTCTCTCCCTTAATTATAGCAAAACAACTCTTCAACTATTGCGACTTTGCAATAGTTAAAGGTTTAGGTTGAGAAATGTTAATAAAATTTAGTCAAACGTACAAAGTGTGTTCTTAAAATTTCAATTATGATTACGGCATCCCTCTTCACAATTCGAATTTTGAGAACATAGCAAATAAAACATTATA
The DNA here is from genome assembly GCF_002870075.4 of Lactuca sativa. NCBI lineage: Eukaryota > Viridiplantae > Streptophyta > Magnoliopsida > Asterales > Asteraceae > Lactuca > Lactuca sativa. The sequence continues at coordinate 197,004,683 of NC_056627.2, read as the reverse complement.
CGTCGTGTCCCATACGCTTCGGGTATAGGATCGATTGCAAATGCTTTAATGTTTGACCATTCTAAAATTTTCCAAATGTCGAGCACATTTAGAGGGAAAAAGGACTAGAATCGGTTTAGACTAAAATAATTAAACAACTATCAAAGGACAATCCAAGTTCGACGAGGATTGGTCGCTTATGAGTAGTTGGAAGTATAGTATTGGAAATTATGGAAATGTTTCCATATTAGATGGACCATATCGACTTTATTATGAATAGATAAGATTCTATTAAGAATGAGTTGTCATATGGAAAATATGGAAGTGTGTCCATATTGGGAATTGAATATTGAGAAATCTATGACTAGATTAGAAACTTCTATGCAAAAGGATGTTCAAAGAAAGTACTTTGAGTGAGAGACATCACATCTATGGAATTGTCTTGTAACAAGCTCCGATAGAAGACTTTGTAATATCATTGGCAATAGTCTTTGTAACTTTGGTGCAATGACATTACGAAAGGATAAGTTGCATAGAGTGTTAGAATCTAGTATATTCTATAAGTAGCAAGAATTTGATATTCTTTAACTTATGAAAAGGATTTGGAGTTGTGAAATGAGAATGATTGGAAATGTGTTCAATGTGATCTATTTCAGAAAGTAAGAACCATAGGTAAACATTGTGTGCATGCTAGGAGCATAGGACAAGTGTTGTAATTCAAGTAAGAAGTTGATTACCCGAAACGACAAATAATGAGTAATCAATATGGTGATAAATAAAAGGTGTTTTATTTATACTCAAAGGTTTGAGGCCATATGGGATTAGTATTATTCTTGTGTTTCACATTTGCATGTTTTGACTTCCAGAATAATTGAGTTTATTAAGAATAATCGAATTATTCGAACGGGCCACAGTCGTTCATATGTTGGAAGTAGATATGAATGAAGACTGTCGTGAATTGGTGTGTGGATTGTCTAAAAGAGTATTAGACATAAGCAAATGTTTGCTGCAACGTTCATGAGTGCTTATGAATGTGATTTGAGCATTGGATTAAACCCACGCTCACTTGGATCACTCCATGGATTGTATCATGAGTGATTGGTGAGACCATAACATCTTATATTCTTGAAACCGAGATGTGTGAGTTGTATCTTGCAAATCGGTTGCACATTGATAATATGTAAACGCACCAGTAACTTGGTGTTATAAAACATATTGTTGTGTGTGATTCGGTGTGTGAGTACAAGCAAACATTGTATCAAAGTTTATCCGTTCCTTTTATCCAAAGTAGGATAAAAGCGATATCTTTGGGCCCCTCGATGGTTTAGTGATGACAAACGTAAATGCTCGGCCGGGCTAGGGCTAATTTGATTTGTTCAATTAGTCGGTCGTCATAAATCAGAAATCGAGAAGTAGTACAAAGAGAATGATTTGAAATCATATCTCATATGATATCTAGAATGGAGGAATATATGATCCCTTATCTAAGGACACGCGTATCTGATAGGATCAGAGTTGACAGCGGCTTTGGAAAGCTACGATTGCAGATCGGGATCCGAAGTCATACGCAGAATAGTTGTTAGACTTATCCAAGTGGGAGACTGTTGGATTAGTGTCTAAGTCCATAACTATTTTGGTATGTACTTGACCCGATGGTGCATGGTCCTTTTGGGTTGCCTTCACCAAAGCAACTTGATTGGAGAAATAAATAAAGAGAGAGAGGTTATTATGATTTATTAATATGTTATAAGGATAATATATTAAAGGAGAAATCATATTTGTTTAATTAATATTGGTCAATAATTAATTAAGAATTAATTTTGTGATCAAGTGTAATTAATTAAACTAAAGGGGCTGAATTGTAATTATGTGATAGTTACAAAATAAGATAAGGATTATGTTATATATATGGTGAACGAATTTGAGGTGTAAATCCCTTAGAATTTCACTAGGATAAGGGTTTCTAAGACTTATCTTATGGTTGCTTGGTGGGCAAGCAACTAGATAAGGATAAGGACTAAAACCCTAATCTTTACACCTATATAAAACCCCTAGGGCTTAGGAATTCGGCCAACCCTTCCCAAGAGGTCCTAAGGATGAATTCTAACCTCTCTCCTCTCTCTTTATACCTTCTCCACTTGCTTATGGTGTTTGTAATCCATTAGAGGAGTGACACTTGTGACTCTCAGCTTTCCAAGGTCAATTCAAGGAGGAATTGGATTGTTATTGCTATATAACAATCAAGGTATGTTCTTAAACCTAATTACATGTGAATTCTGATTTCCATATGCTAGAATTAGGGTTCAAAGTCTTGGATTCAAAGTATGTACAATAGAGAAACCTAGATCCAAGCTTTAGGGTTTGTATGAGCACATAGGATGTCTTATGACCAAAACCCATCAATTATGTGGTATGTGATATATATACGTTGTATGATGTTATAGACCATACCGGAGGGTCCAACGAGCTATGACCGGACCAGAGGGTCCAACGAGCTATGGGAATGGAGGGTCCCGCTGAGACACATCGACCGGAGGGTCGTATTACAGCCTCGAGTGATGTATGTGTTCTATGCGGTATTTTGGGGAACTCACTAAGCATTTATGCTTACAGTTGTTGTGTTATGTGTTTCAGGTACTAGCGAGAACCGTGGGAAGGCGCCGGCGTGATTCGTACACACGAGAGAGAGAGAGAGAGAGAGAGAGAGAGTTTGATTTTTATGATCTTGGGATATGTTATGTCTTAAAAACTTTAGTTGGAAATATTTGGGAATGTTTTATATGAATTTGGTTGATGAAAAATGAAAAATTGGTTTTGAAATTTACGTCGTTACAAGTTGGAATCAGAGCCTTGGTTTGAGGGATTCGGATGCATCTTCGGGCATATCTGAACTCAAACTGAGGATTTGAGGAAAATTTTTTATAATGAAGTAAATTTTTTGAAAAAGAGTAAAAAGAGTTTTGAGACAAACAGAGCAGAGCCGTGTGTACGATCAGCCAGCGCCCGAACGGTGAATCCCCAAAAGTACCCATACATTATGTGTTATGAGATATGCTATGTTACATTATGCATGCTAGCGTAGGCTAGGTATTCATATTAGGACCAGTGTGGCCTGATTTGTGATGCCTTAGCCTAGGAGATTTCTGTTGCTGAGATGCTTTGAGAGCGAAGAGATAGCAGTTAGGAGCTCATTAGAGGTCTTTTGGAGGGTAGCCAATGCAAAATGAGAGTATAGTACTTGTAATCCAGGATCCAAGGAGGAGGACTTGGAGTGAATGCTGATGCGGTGTGGTTAGTAGTATTGGGCCCGTACTACTGAAGACACCGGATCAGTGGGCATTCCAAGCAAGAATCTTTTGGACAACGGAGGATGAGTAGGGTTGTGCCATCGAGTATGAGTATGCTCGATCGAGTCTCTGATATTTATTGTTGTATTTCAGAGGCATCATGGTTGGGACTCGACACACACCTGAGAGCAGTGGTGTCAGCGACGAGGAGACTCGTCGATTGATTCATGAGGAGGTGGCTGCTGCTATCCGGGCTGAGATTCCTGAGATGTTTGGAGACATCAAGACCACATTGATTGAGACCTTTGATGAGCGGTATGCAGCACTGACTGAGGCTGCGGCAGCTGCAGCTACTGCTGTTGTTGCTGCTGCCAGACCTCAGGGAGGTGACACGTTGTTGTTCCGGGAGTTCAGCAACACGAAGCCACCAAAGTTCGACGGGACTCAGGACCCGATTTCCGCGATGAGATGGATCTCTGACATCGAGGGATGTTTCTATACGTGTTCTTGTCCAGAGCACTTGAGGGTACGGTTCGCTCTGAACCAGCTCCGCTTGGGAGAGAAGGATTGGTGGACGTTCGTGACGACGAACTTCACTTTGGCAGAGATTTCTGAGGTGACCTGGGAGAGGTTCACCGCAATGTTCAGAGACGAGTATGTTCCCCCGGTGGAGAGGGAACGGTTGATTCAGGAGTTCTTGACCCTCAAGCAGGGTACTGATTTTGTGGCAGTGATCTCCAATAAGTTTCATGAGAGGGCGATGTTTTCCCTGAGCAAGTGTCTTCTGAGCAGGCTCGTATGAGCTGTTATCTGAATGTTCTGAGGAGAGATATTCGGGATTTCATGGCGAACTCGGCTTACTAGACATTTGCTGAGCTCCAGGAAAATGCCCGGAAGAGGGAGATTGAGTTGGAGACTCGGGCCAGGGAGGAGGCCGAGTCATACAGGGCGGATCGGCGACCGGCTTAGTCTCAGCCGGCAGCCAAGCGGGCTAGACCCGCTGATTCGAGATCTGGAGGCGCGAAGGGTTGCACTTGTGGGAAGTGCGGCAAGAGTCACGAGGGGTCGTGCAGGGCTGGAGTATGCTACAAGTACGGGAAGGAGGGGCATATCGCGAGGGATTGCCCCATGGGATTTTCGGTTTGCTTTCATTGCAACCAGACCGGCCATCACAAGGCTGAGTGCCCTCAGCTACTTCAGGGATTAGTGCAGGGATATGCGCCTGCTTCTAGGGCTACCGAGGTTCGGCCGGTGAAGGCCGAGGCCCCAAAGGCTCGTGGGAGAGCATTCCAGTTGACTGCGGAGGAGGTCTGCACGGCGCCCGATGTTGTGGCTGGTATGTATTCTATATTCATCTTTTATTTAAGTTGAGTTATTATTCTTATATGATGATGTGTGTAGGTACTTTTATTGTGAGTTATGTGCCTGCTTTGGTATTATTTGACTCGGGTGCGAGTCGGTCGTTTGTTTCCGTAGCATTTAGTCAGCACATTAGTCTCCGTCGAGAGGCGTTGGATCGACCTCTGCGAGTTTCCATAGCTGATGAGCGAGCAGTGTATGCTTCAGATGTGATTCGAGGATGTGTCCTTGAGATCTTTGATGTGGAGTTTCCGATAGATTTGGTTCCGATTGCGATGGGGATGTGTGTGTTATAGTGGGTATGGATTGGTTGAGCCGATACGGGGCTGTGATAGACTGCGAGCGTCAATTAGTGACGATTCGAGACCCTAGTGTGGGAGTTCTTACAGTGTATGGCGAGGGTACACGTGTTGGGTCAGCATTTTGTTCGGCCGCCAGAGCGAGATAGAGTCTATAGCAGGGCTGTAGGGGATTTGTGGCATATGTGATGGATGCGAGGGTTGATTCAGAGAGACCGAAGTCAGTTGATGAGGTCCCGATAGTGCGTGAGTTTCCGGATGTGTTTATAGAGGAGTTGTCGGATGTGCCGCCGGAGAGGCAGGTAGAGTTCAGTATCGATTTGGTTCCGGAAGTTGCGCCTATCGCCAAGGTGCCTTATCGCCTTGTGCCTTTAGAGATGCAGGAGTTATCCTCGCAGCTCCAGGAGCTGCTAGGGAAGGGGTTTATTCGGCCGAGCAGTTCGCCATGGGGGGCGCCTATCCTTTTTGTCAAGAAGAAGGATGGTTCACACCGGATGTGCATTGATTACCGGGAGTTGAACAAGCTAACGGTCAAGAACCGTTACCCATTGCCGAGGATCGACAATTTGTTCGATCGGTTGCAGGGAGCATCTTGGTTCTCCAAGATCGATTTGAGGTCTGGGTACCATCAGGTGAGGGTGTGAGATGAGGACGTCCAGAAGACAGCATTCTGGACTCGTTATGGGCATTACGAGTTCGTGGTGATGCCTTTCGGACAAACCAACGCACCGGCGGCGTTCATGGATCTCATGAATAGAGTGTGTAGACCAATGTTGGATCGATCGGTGATCGTGTTCATCGACGACATATTGGTGTATTCGAGATCCAGAGAGCAGCACGAGGAGCATTTGAGAGAGATCCTTGGAGTTCTGAGATCAAAGAGGCTTTATGCCAAGTTCTCCAAATGTGAGTTCTGGTTACGAGAGGTTTAGTTTTTGGGGCATCTCGTCAACCAGAATGGGATATTGGTCGATCCGGCCAAGATTGAGGGGATCATGAGGTGGGAGGTGTCGAGATCACCCACCGAGATCAGGAGCTTTCTGGGTTTGGCCGGCTATTATCGGGGATTTATTAAGGATTTCTCCAAGATCGTCGTGCCACTCACCAAGTTGACCCCGAAGGGTGCTGCATTTTCTTGGGGTCCGGAACAGCAGACCTCGTTTGAGACACTTCGCCAGAAATTATGCGAAGCCCCAGTTTTAGCCTTTCCGGAAGGGATGGAGGATTTTGTGGTATATTGTGATGCATCGATATCCGGATTGGGAGCGGTGCTTATGCAGAGGGGGCATGTGATAGCATATGCATCGAGGCAGCTTAATCCTCATGAGTCGAGGTATCCCACTCATGATTTGGAATTGGGAGCGGTAGTGTTCTCCCTTAAGATCTGGTGACATTATCTGTATGGGGTTCAGTGTACGATATACACGGACCACAAGAGATTGAAGTATTTGATGGGTCAGCCCAACCTGGATATGCGCCAGAGGAGGTGGTTGGATGTGGTCAAGGATTACGATTGTGAGATCCTGTACCACCCGGGCAAGGCTAATGTTGTAGCCGATGCACTGATCCGTAGGGCGGAGGGCGCCCCAATGCGAGATGTTTGTTTGAGATTGACAGTGATGACCCCGGTATTGGACGCTATTCGTGGGGCCCAGGCTGAGGCCGTGAGGCCAGAAAGCCAGAAGAGAGAGCGAGTTGTCGGGCTGGTATCGAAATTCGTTACCGATAGCCGGGGGCTTATGACATTTCAGGGTCGGATATGGGTACCGCCTGAGGGCCGAACGCGTACCATTTTGATGGAAGAGGCTCATCGATTGAAGTTCTCGATCCATCCCGGGGCCACTAAGATGTATTTGGACCTGAAAAGGGAGTATTTGTGGCCCTGTATGAAGAGGCATGTCGCATGGTTTGTAGAGAGATGCTTGACCTGTCGCAGGGTTAAGGTCAAGCACCAGCGTCCAAATGGTAAGCTGCAACCGTTAGAGATTCTTGAGTGGAAATGGGAACAGATTACCATGGATTTCATCACCAAATTGTCGAGGACTGCGAGGGGTGTCGAAGCAATTTGGGTGATTGTGGACAGGTTGACGAAGAGCGCTCACTTCCTGGCTATCAGTGAGAGCTCTTCCGCGGAGAGGTTGGTAGAGATGTGCGTGAGAGAGGTGGTATCGCGACATGGAGTGCCGATATCGATTGTCTCATATCGAGATGTACGTTTCACTTCCAGATTTTGGAAGAAGTTTCATGAGGAATTGGGTACGAAACTGCATTTTAGTACCGCATACCACCCACAGACTGACGGGCAGAGTGAGCGGACGATTCAGACGCTCGACGACATGCTCCGAGCATGTGTGTTGGATTTCGGCGGGAGTTGGGACACGTATCTGCCCTTGGCATAGTTTTCCTACAACAACAGCCATGATTTGAGCATTGGTATGCCGCCCTTTGAGCTGTTGTATGGGACAAGGTGTCGGACACCCATTTGCTCGGGAGAGGTAGGGCTGATTCAAAGAGGGCGGATCGGCGACCGGCTTAGTCTTAGCCGGCAGCCAAGCGGGCTAGACCCGCTGATTCGAGATCTGGAGGCGCGAAGGGTCGCACTTGTGGGAAGTGCGGCAAGAGTCACGAGGGGTCGTGCAGGGTTGGAATATGCTACAAGTGCGGGAGGGAGGGGCATATCGCGAGGCATTGCCCCAAGGGATTTTCGGTTTGCTTTCGTTGCAACCAGACCGGCCATCGGAAGGATGAGTGCCCTCAGCTACTTCAGGGATCAGCGCAAGGATATGCGCCTGCTGCTAGGCCTACCGAGGTTCGGCCGGTGAAGGCCGAGGCCCCGAAGGCTCGTGGGAGAGCATTCCTGTTGACTGCGGAGGAGGTCCGCGCGGCGCCCGATGTTGTGGTGTGTATGTATTCTATATTCATCTTTTATTTGATTTGAGTTATTATGCTTATATGATGATGTGCGTAGGTACTTTTCTTGTGAGTTATGTGTTTGCTTTGGTATTATTTGACTCGGGTGCGAGTCGGTCGTTTGTTTCCGTAGCATTTAGTCAGCACATTAGTCTCCGTCGAGAGGCGTTAGATCGACCTCTGCGAGTTTCCATAGCTGATGAGCGAGTAGTGTATGCTTCAGATGTGATTCGAGGATGTGTCCTTGAGATCTTCGGTGTGGAGTTTCCAATAGATTTGGTTCCGATTGCGATGGGGGATGTGTGTGTTATAGTGGGTATGGATTGGTTGAGCCGATATAGGGATGTGATAGACTGCAAGCGTCAATTGGTGACGATTCGAGACCCTAGTGCGGGAGTTCTTACGGTGTACAGTGAGGGTACACGTGTTGGGTCAGTATTTTGTTCGGTCGCCAGAGCGAGACAGAGTCTATAGCAGGGCTGTAGGGGATTTGTGGCATATGTGGTGGATGCGAGGGTTGATTCAGAGAGACCGAAGTCAGTTGATGAGGTCCCGATAGTGCGTGAGTTTCCGGATGTGTTTACGGAAGAGTTGCCGGGTGTGCCGCCGGAGAGGCAGGTAGAGTTCGGTGTCGATTTGGTTCTGGGAGCTGCGCCTATCGCCAAGGCGCCTTATCACCTTGTGCCTTCAGAGATGCAGGAGTTATCCTCGCAGCTCCAGGAGCTGCTGGGGAAGGGGTTTATTCGGCCGAGCAGTTCGCCATGGGGGGCGCCTATCCTTTTTGTCAAGAAGAAGGATGGTTCACACCGGATGTGCATTGATTACCAGGAGTTGAACAAGGTAACGGTCAAGAACCGTTACCCATTGCCGAGGATCGACAATTTGTTCGATCGGTTGCAGGGAGCATCTTGGTTCTCCAAGATCGATTTGAGGTCTGGGTACCATCAGGTGAGGGTGTGAGATGAGGACGTCCAGAAGACAGCATTCTGGACTCGTTATGGGCATTACGAGTTCGTGGTGATGCCTTTCGGACTCACCAACGCACCGGCGGCGTTCATGGATCTCATGAATAGAGTGTGTAGACCGATGTTGGATCGATCGGTGATCGTGTTCATCGACGACATATTGGTGTATTCGAGATCCAGAGAGCAGCACGAGGAGCATTTGAGAGAGATCCTTGGAGTTCTGAGATCAGAGAGGCTTTATGCCAAGTTCTCCAAATGTGAGTTCTGGTTACGAGAGGTTTAGTTTTTGGGGCATCTCGTCAACCAGAATGGGATATTGGTCGATCCGGCCAAGATTGAGGGGATCATGAGGTGGGAGGTGTCGAGATCACCCACCGAGATCAGGAGCTTTCTGGGTTTGGCCGGCTATTATCGGGGATTTATTAAGGATTTCTCCAAGATCGTCGTGCCACTCACCAAGTTGACCCCGAAGGGTGCTGCATTTTCTTGGGGTCCGGAACAGCAGACCTCGTTTGAGACACTTCGCCAGAAATTATGCGAAGCCCCAGTTTTAGCCTTTCCGGAAGGGATGGAGGATTTTGTGGTATATTGTGATGCATCGATATCCGGATTGGGAGCGGTGCTTATGCAGAGGGGGCATGTGATAGCATATGCATCGAGGCAGCTTAAGCCTCATGAGTCGAGGTATCCCACTCATGATTTGGAATTGGGAGCGGTAGTGTTCTCCCTTAAGATCTGGTGACATTATCTGTATGGGGTTCAGTGTACGATATACACGGACCACAAGAGATTGAAGTATTTGATGGGTCAGCCCAACCTGGATATGCGCCAGAGGAGGTGGTTGGATGTGGTCAAGGATTACGATTGTGAGATCCTGTACCACCCGGGCAAGGCTAATGTTGTAGCCGATGCACTGATCCGTAGGGCGGAGGGCGCCCCGATGCGAGATGTTTGTTTGAGATTGACAGTGATGACCCCGATATTGGACGCTATTCGTGGGGCCCAGGCTGAGGCCGTGAGGCCAGAAAGCCAGAAGAGAGAGCGAGTTGTCGGGCTGGTATCGAAATTCGTTACCGATAGCCGGGGGCTTATGACATTTCAGGGTCGGATATGGGTACCGTCTGAGGGCCGAACGCGTACCATTTTGATGGAAGAGGCTCATCGATTGAAGTTCTCGATCCATCCCGGGGCCACTAAGATGTATTTGGACCTGAAAAGGGAGTATTTGTGGCCCTGTATGAAGAGGCATGTCGCATGGTTTGTAGAGAGATGCTTGACCTGTCGCAGGGTTAAGGTCAAGCACCAGCGTCCAAATGGTAAGCTGCAACCGTTAGAGATTCTTGAGTGGAAATGGGAACAGATTACCATGGATTTCATCACCAAATTGTCGAGGACTGCGAGGGGTGTCGAAGCAATTTGGGTGATTGTGGACAGGTTGACGAAGAGCGCTCACTTCCTGGCTATCAGTGAGAGCTCTTCCGCGGAGAGGTTGGTAGAGATGTGCGTGAGAGAGGTGGTATCGCGACATGGAGTGCCGATATCGATTGTCTCATATCGAGATGTACGTTTCACTTCCAGATTTTGGAAGAAGTTTCATGAGGAATTGGGTACGAAACTGCATTTTAGTACCGCATACCACCCACAGACTGACGGGCAGAGTGAGCGGACGATTCAGACGCTCGACGACATGCTCCGAGCATGTGTGTTGGATTTCGGCGGGAGTTGGGACACGTATCTGCCCTTGGCATAGTTTTCCTACAACAACAGCCATGATTTGAGCATTGGTATGCCGCCCTTTGAGCTGTTGTATGGGACAAGGTGTCGGACACCCATTTGCTCGAGAGAGGTAGGGCCGAGTCAAAGAGGGCGGATCGGCGACCGGCTTAGTCTTAGCCGGCAGCCAAGCGGGCTAGACCCGCTGATTCGAGATCTGGAGGCGCGAAGGGTCACACTTGTGGGAAGTGCGGCAAGAGTCACGAGGGGTCGTGCAGGGTTGGAATATGCTACAAGTGCGGGAGGGAGGGGCATATCGCGAGGCATTGCCCCAAGGGATTTTCGGTTTGCTTTCGTTGCAACCAGACCGGCCATCGGAAGGATGAGTGCCCTCAGCTACTTCAGGGATCAACGCAAGGATATGCGCCTGCTGCTAGGCCTACCGAGGTTCGGCCGGTGAAGGCCGAGGCCCCGAAGGCTCGTGGGAGAGCATTCCTGTTGACTGCGGAGGAGGTCCGCGCGGCGCCCGATGTTGTGGTGTGTATGTATTCTATATTCATCTTTTATTTGATTTGAGTTATTATGCTTATATGATGATGTGCGTAGGTACTTTTCTTGTGAGTTATGTGTTTGCTTTGGTATTATTTGACTCGGGTGCGAGTCGGTCGTTTGTTTCCGTAGCATTTAGTCAGCACATTAGTCTCCGTCGAGAGGCGTTAGATCGACCTCTGCGAGTTTCCATAGCTGATGAGCGAGTAGTGTATGCTTCAGATGTGATTCGAGGATGTGTCCTTGAGATCTTCGGTGTGGAGTTTCCAATAGATTTGGTTCCGATTGCGATGGGGGATGTGTGTGTTATAGTGGGTATGGATTGGTTGAGCCGATATAGGGATGTGATAGACTGCAAGCGTCAATTGGTGACGATTCGAGACCCTAGTGCGGGAGTTCTTACGGTGTACAGTGAGGGTACACGTGTTGGGTCAGTATTTTGTTCGGTCGCCAGAGCGAGACAGAGTGTATAGCAGGGCTGTAGGGGATTTGTGGCATATGTGGTGGATGCGAGGGTTGATTCAGAGAGACCGAAGTCAGTTGATGAGGTCCCGATAGTGCGTGAGTTTCCGGATGTGTTTACGGAAGAGTTGCCTGGTGTGCCGCCGGAGAGGCAGGTAGAGTTCGGTGTCGATTTGGTTCCGGGAGCTGCGCCTATCGCCAAGGCGCCTTATCACCTTGTGCCTTCAGAGATGCAGGAGTTATCCTCGCAGCTCCAGGAGCTGCTGGGGAAGGGGTTTATTCGGCCGAGCAGTTCGCCATGGGGGGCGCCTATCCTTTTTGTCAAGAAGAAGGATGGTTCACACCGGATGTGCATTGATTACCAGGAGTTGAACAAGGTAACGGTCAAGAACCGTTACCCATTGCCGAGGATCGACGATTTGTTCGATCAGTTGCAGGGAGCATCTTGGTTCTCCAAGATCGATTTGAGGTCTGGGTACCATCAGGTGAGGGTGTGAGATGAGGACGTCCAGAAGACAGCATTCTGGACTCGTTATGGGCATTACGAGTTCGTGGTGATGCCTTTCGGACTCACCAACGCACCGGCGGCGTTCATGGATCTCATGAATAGAGTGTGTAGACCGATGTTGGATCGATCGGTGATCGTGTTCATCGACGACATATTGGTGTATTCGAGATCCAGAGAGCAGCACGAGGAGCATTTGAGAGAGATCCTTGGAGTTCTGAGATCAGAGAGGCTTTATGCCAAGTTCTCCAAATGTGAGTTCTGGTTACGAGAGGTTTAGTTTTTGGGGCATCTCGTCAACCAGAATGGGATATTGGTCGATCCGGCCAAGATTGAGGGGATCATGAGGTGGGAGGTGTCGAGATCACCCACCGAGATCAGGAGCTTTCTGGGTTTGGCCGGCTATTATCGGGGATTTATTAAGGATTTCTCCAAGATCGTCGTGCCACTCACCAAGTTGACCCCGAAGGGTGCTGCATTTTCTTGGGGTCCGGAACAGCAGACCTCGTTTGAGACACTTCGCCAGAAATTATGCGAAGCCCCAGTTTTAGCCTTTCCGGAAGGGATGGAGGATTTTGTGGTATATTGTGATGCATCGATATCCGGATTGGGAGCGGTGCTTATGCAGAGGGGGCATGTGATAGCATATGCATCGAGGCAGCTTAATCCTCATGAGTCGAGGTATCCCACTCATGATTTGGAATTGGGAGCGGTAGTGTTCTCCCTTAAGATCTGGTGACATTATCTGTATGGGGTTCAGTGTACGATATACACGGACCACAAGAGATTGAAGTATTTGATGGGTCAGCCCAACCTGGATATGCGCCAGAGGAGGTGGTTGGATGTGGTCAAGGATTACGATTGTGAGATCCTGTACCACCCGGGCAAGGCTAATGTTGTAGCCGATGCACTGATCCGTAGGGCGGAGGGCGCCCCAATGCGAGATGTTTGTTTGAGATTGACAGTGATGACCCCGGTATTGGACGCTATTCGTGGGGCCCAGGCTGAGGCCGTGAGGCCAGAAAGCCAGAAGAGAGAGCGAGTTGTCGGGCTGGTATCGAAATTCGTTACCGATAGCCGGGGGCTTATGACATTTCAGGGTCGGATATGGGTACCGTCTGAGGGCCGAACGCGTACCATTTTGATGGAAGAGGCTCATCGATTGAAGTTCTCGATCCATCCCGGGGCCACTAAGATGTATTTGGACCTGAAAAGGGAGTATTTGTGGCCCTGTATGAAGAGGCATGTCGCATGGTTTGTAGAGAGATGCTTGACCTGTCGCAGGGTTAAGGTCAAGCACCAGCGTCCAAATGGTAAGCTGCAACCGTTAGAGATTCTTGAGTGGAAATGGGAACAGATTACCATGGATTTCATCACCAAATTGTCGAGGACTGCGAGGGGTGTCGAAGCAATTTGGGTGATTGTGGACAGGTTGACGAAGAGCGCTCACTTCCTGGCTATCAGTGAGAGCTCTTCCGCGGAGAGGTTGGTAGAGATGTGCGTGAGAGAGGTGGTATCGCGACATGGAGTGCCGATATCGATTGTCTCATATCGAGATGTACGTTTCACTTCCAGATTTTGGAAGAAGTTTCATGAGGAATTGGGTACGAAACTGCATTTTAGTACCGCATACCACCCACAGACTGACGGGCAGAGTGAGCGGACGATTCAGACGCTCGACGACATGCTCCGAGCATGTGTGTTGGATTTCGGCGGGAGTTGGGACACGTATCTGCCCTTGGCATAGTTTTCCTACAACAACAGCCATGATTTGAGCATTGGTATGCCGCCCTTTGAGCTGTTGTATGGGACAAGGTGTCGGACACCCATTTGCTCGGGAGAGGTAGGGCCGATTCAAAGAGGGCGGATCGGCGACCGGCTTAGTCTTAGCCGGCAGCCAAGCGGGCTAGACCCGCTGATTCGAGATCTGGAGGCGCGAAGGGTCGCACTTGTGGGAAGTGCGGCAAGAGTCACGAGGGGTCGTGCAGGGTTGGAATATGCTACAAGTGCGGGAGGGAGGGGCATATCGCGAGGCATTGCCCCAAGGGATTTTCGGTTTGCTTTCGTTGCAACCAGACCGGCCATCGGAAGGATGAGTGCCCTCAGCTACTTCAGGGATCAGCGCAAGGATATGCGCCTGCTGCTAGGCCTACCGAGGTTCGGCCGGTGAAGGCCGAGGCCCCGAAGGCTCGTGGGAGAGCATTCCTGTTGACTGCGGAGGAGGTCCGCGCGGCGCCCGATGTTGTGGTGTGTATGTATTCTATATTCATCTTTTATTTGATTTGAGTTATTATGCTTATATGATGATGTGCGTAGGTACTTTTCTTGTGAGTTATGTGTTTGCTTTGGTATTATTTGACTCGGGTGCGAGTCGGTCGTTTGTTTCCGTAGCATTTAGTCAGCACATTAGTCTCCGTCGAGAGGCGTTAGATCGACCTCTGCGAGTTTCCATAGCTGATGAGCGAGTAGTGTATGCTTCAGATGTGATTCGAGGATGTGTCCTTGAGATCTTCGGTGTGGAGTTTCCAATAGATTTGGTTCCGATTGCGATGGGGGATGTGTGTGTTATAGTGGGTATGGATTGGTTGAGCCGATATAGGGATGTGATAGACTGCAAGCGTCAATTGGTGACGATTCGAGACCCTAGTGCGGGAGTTCTTACGGTGTACAGTGAGGGTACACGTGTTGGGTCAGTATTTTGTTCGGTCGCCAGAGCGAGACAGAGTCTATAGCAGGGCTGTAGGGGATTTGTGGCATATGTGGTGGATGCGAGGGTTGATTCAGAGAGACCGAAGTCAGTTGATGAGGTCCCGATAGTGCGTGAGTTTTCGGATGTGTTTACGGAAGAGTTGCCTGGTGTGCCGCCGGAGAGGCAGGTAGAGTTCGGTGTCGATTTGGTTCCGGGAGCTGCGCCTATCGCCAAGGCGCCTTATCACCTTGTGCCTTCAGAGATGCAGGAGTTATCCTCGCAGCTCCAGGAGCTGCTGGGGAAGGGGTTTATTCGGCCGAGCAGTTCGCCATGGGGGGCGCCTATCCTTTTTGTCAAGAAGAAGGATGGTTCACACCGGATGTGCATTGATTACCAGGAGTTGAACAAGGTAACGGTCAAGAACCGTTACCCATTGCCGAGGATCGACGATTTGTTCGATCAGTTGCAGGGAGCATCTTGGTTCTCCAAGATCGATTTGAGGTCTGGGTACCATCAGGTGAGGGTGTGAGATGAGGACGTCCAGAAGACAGCATTCTGGACTCGTTATGGGCATTACGAGTTCGTGGTGATGCCTTTCGGACTCACCAACGCACCGGCGGCGTTCATGGATCTCATGAATAGAGTGTGTAGACCGATGTTGGATCGATCGGTGATCGTGTTCATCGACGACATATTGGTGTATTCGAGATCCAGAGAGCAGCACGAGGAGCATTTGAGAGAGATCCTTGGAGTTCTGAGATCAGAGAGGCTTTATGCCAAGTTCTCCAAATGTGAGTTCTGGTTACGAGAGGTTTAGTTTTTGGGGCATCTCGTCAACCAGAATGGGATATTGGTCGATCCGGCCAAGATTGAGGGGATCATGAGGTGGGAGGTGTCGAGATCACCCACCGAGATCAGGAGCTTTCTGGGTTTGGCCGGCTATTATCGGGGATTTATTAAGGATTTCTCCAAGATCGTCGTGCCACTCACCAAGTTGACCCCGAAGGGTGCTGCATTTTCTTGGGGTCCGGAACAGCAGACCTCGTTTGAGACACTTCGCCAGAAATTATGCGAAGCCCCAGTTTTAGCCTTTCCGGAAGGGATGGAGGATTTTGTGGTATATTGTGATGCATCGATATCCGGATTGGGAGCGGTGCTTATGCAGAGGGGGCATGTGATAGCATATGCATCGAGGCAGCTTAAGCCTCATGAGTCGAGGTATCCCACTCATGATTTGGAATTGGGAGCGGTAGTGTTCTCCCTTAAGATCTGGTGACATTATCTGTATGGGGTTCAGTGTACGATATACACGGACCACAAGAGATTGAAGTATTTGATGGGTCAGCCCAACCTGGATATGCGCCAGAGGAGGTGGTTGGATGTGGTCAAGGATTACGATTGTGAGATCCTGTACCACCCGGGCAAGGCTAATGTTGTAGCCGATGCACTGATCCGTAGGGCGGAGGGCGCCCCGATGCGAGATGTTTGTTTGAGATTGACAGTGATGACCCCGATATTGGACGCTATTCGTGGGGCCCAGGCTGAGGCCGTGAGGCCAGAAAGCCAGAAGAGAGAGCGAGTTGTCGGGCTGGTATCGAAATTCGTTACCGATAGCCGGGGGCTTATGACATTTCAGGGTCGGATATGGGTACCGTCTGAGGGCGGAACGCGTACCATTTTGATGGAAGAGGCTCATCGATTGAAGTTCTCGATCCATCCCGGGGCCACTAAGATGTATTTGGACCTGAAAAGGGAGTATTTGTGGCCCTGTATGAAGAGGCATGTCGCATGGTTTGTAGAGAGATGCTTGACCTGTCGTAGGGTTAAGGTCAAGCACCAGCGTCCAAATGGTAAGCTGCAACCGTTAGAGATTCTTGAGTGGAAATGGGAACAGATTACCATGGATTTCATCACCAAATTGTCGAGGACTGCGAGGGGTGTCGAAGCAATTTGGGTGATTGTGGACAGGTTGACGAAGAGCGCTCACTTCCTGGCTATCAGTGAGAGCTCTTCCGCGGAGAGGTTGGTAGAGATGTGCGTGAGAGAGGTGGTATCGCGACATGGAGTGCCGATATCGATTGTCTCATATCGAGATGTACGTTTCACTTCCAGATTTTGGAAGAAGTTTCATGAGGAATTGGGTACGAAACTGCATTTTAGTACCGCATACCACCCACAGACTGACGGGCAGAGTGAGCGGACGATTCAGACGCTCGACGACATGCTCCGAGCATGTGTGTTGGATTTCGGCGGGAGTTGGGACACGTATCTGCCCTTGGCATAGTTTTCCTACAACAACAGCCATGATTTGAGCATTGGTATGCCGCCCTTTGAGCTGTTGTATGGGACAAGGTGTCGGACACCCATTTGCTCGGGAGAGGTAGGGCCGAGTCAAAGAGGGCGGATCGGCGACCGGCTTAGTCTTAGCCGGCAGCCAAGCGGGCTAGACCCGCTGATTCGAGATCTGGAGGCGCGAAGGGTCACACTTGTGGGAAGTGCGGCAAGAGTCACGAGGGGTCGTGCAGGGTTGGAATATGCTACAAGTGCGGGAGGGAGGGGCATATCGCGAGGCATTGCCCCAAGGGATTTTCGGTTTGCTTTCGTTGCAACCAGACCGGCCATCGGAAGGATGAGTGCCCTCAGCTACTTCAGGGATCAACGCAAGGATATGCGCCTGCTGCTAGGCCTACCGAGGTTCGGCCAGTGAAGGCCGAGGCCCCGAAGGCTCGTGGGAGAGCATTCCTGTTGACTGCGGAGGAGGTCCGCGCGGCGCCCGATGTTGTGGTGTGTATGTATTCTATATTCATCTTTTATTTGATTTGAGTTATTATGCTTATATGATGATGTGCGTAGGTACTTTTCTTGTGAGTTATGTGTTCGCTTTGGTATTATTTGACTCGGGTGCGAGTCGGTCGTTTGTTTCCGTAGCATTTAGTCAGCACATTAGTCTCCGTCGAGAGGCGTTAGATCGACCTCTGCGAGTTTCCATAGCTGATGAGCGAGTAGTGTATGCTTCAGATGTGATTCGAGGATGTGTCCTTGAGATCTTCGGTGTGGAGTTTCCAATAGATTTGGTTCCGATTGCGATGGGGGATGTGTGTGTTATAGTGGGTATGGATTGGTTGAGCCGATATAGGGATGTGATAGACTGCAAGCGTCAATTGGTGACGATTCGAGACCCTAGTGCGGGAGTTCTTACGGTGTACAGTGAGGGTACACGTGTTGGGTCAGTATTTTGTTCGGTCGCCAGAGCGAGACAGAGTGTATAGCAGGGCTGTAGGGGATTTGTGGCATATGTGGTGGATGCGAGGGTTGATTCAGAGAGACCGAAGTCAGTTGATGAGGTCCCGATAGTGCGTGAGTTTTCGGATGTGTTTACGGAAGAGTTGCCTGGTGTGCCGCCGGAGAGGCAGGTAGAGTTCGGTGTCGATTGGTTCCGGGAGCTGCGCCTATCGCCAAGGCGCCTTATCACCTTGTGCCTTCAGAGATGCAGGAGTTATCCTCGCAGCTCCAGGAGCTGCTGGGGAAGGGGTTTATTCGGCCGAGCAGTTCGCCATGGGGGGCGCCTATCCTTTTTGTCAAGAAGAAGGATGGTTCACACCGGATGTGCATTGATTACCAGGAGTTGAACAAGGTAACGGTCAAGAACCGTTACCCATTGCCGAGGATCGACGATTTGTTCGATCAGTTGCAGGGAGCATCTTGGTTCTCCAAGATCGATTTGAGGTCTGGGTACCATCAGGTGAGGGTGTGAGATGAGGACGTCCAGAAGACAGCATTCTGGACTCGTTATGGGCATTACGAGTTCGTGGTGATGCCTTTCGGACTCACCAACGCACCGGCGGCGTTCATGGATCTCATGAATAGAGTGTGTAGACCGATGTTGGATCGATCGGTGATCGTGTTCATCGACGACATATTGGTGTATTCGAGATCCAGAGAGCAGCACGAGGAGCATTTGAGAGAGATCCTTGGAGTTCTGAGATCAGAGAGGCTTTATGCCAAGTTCTCCAAATGTGAGTTCTGGTTACGAGAGGTTTAGTTTTTGGGGCATCTCGTCAACCAGAATGGGATATTGGTCGATCCGGCCAAGATTGAGGGGATCATGAGGTGGGAGGTGTCGAGATCACCCACCGAGATCAGGAGCTTTCTGGGTTTGGCCGGCTATTATCGGGGATTTATTAAGGATTTCTCCAAGATCGTCGTGCCACTCACCAAGTTGACCCCGAAGGGTGCTGCATTTTCTTGGGGTCCGGAACAGCAGACCTCGTTTGAGACACTTCGCCAGAAATTATGCGAAGCCCCAGTTTTAGCCTTTCCGGAAGGGATGGAGGATTTTGTGGTATATTGTGATGCATCGATATCCGGATTGGGAGCGGTGCTTATGCAGAGGGGGCATGTGATAGCATATGCATCGAGGCAGCTTAATCCTCATGAGTCGAGGTATCCCACTCATGATTTGGAATTGGGAGCGGTAGTGTTCTCCCTTAAGATCTGGTGACATTATCTGTATGGGGTTCAGTGTACGATATACACGGACCACAAGAGATTGAAGTATTTGATGGGTCAGCCCAACCTGGATATGCGCCAGAGGAGGTGGTTGGATGTGGTCAAGGATTACGATTGTGAGATCCTGTACCACCCGGGCAAGGCTAATGTTGTAGCCGATGCACTGATCCGTAGGGCGGAGGGCGCCCCAATGCGAGATGTTTGTTTGAGATTGACAGTGATGACCCCGGTATTGGACGCTATTCGTGGGGCCCAGGCTGAGGCCGTGAGGCCAGAAAGCCAGAAGAGAGAGCGAGTTGTCGGGCTGGTATCGAAATTCGTTACCGATAGCCGGGGGCTTATGACATTTCAGGGTCGGATATGGGTACCGTCTGTGGGCAGCATCGGAAAGGGTCAGAGTTGACTTGGGAGCCGGAGCGTGAGATGTGGGAGTAGCATCCAGAGTTGTTTGCAGGGTGAGACTTCGAGGGCGAAGTCAAATTCTAGTGGGGGAGAATTGTGACACCCAGATTCCCAGGTATTCTAATTATTCCTTTTATTTTTGGGGGTTGAGAGGGGACTCGGCGAGTAGCTGCTTAGACTCGCCGAGTTTGGTCGCAGATTCTTATTCGGGTTCACAGCTGGACTCGGCGAGTTCATGAGTGGACTTGGCGAGTTCATGAGTGGACTCGGCGAGTCCATGCTGTTTAATGAACCCCTAATTTCCTGGGTTTGGGACCTATTTAAAGCCCCTTAGTGCCGTCATTTGCGGCTACCAAACCCCGGAGAGAAACCCTAAGAGATCTAGAGAGTTTGTGAGGAAGGAGAGGCCATTCTTGATCCTTTTGTTGGTATATTTGCAAGAAGGAGATGACCAAGGAAAGAGGAGGCTGAAGGAGGTGCGATTTTGGTGTCTTCTGAGTTCATAGAGATCATATTGAGGTATTTGTTCGGACCCTCTTCAGTTTTGGTGTTGATTCTTGGAGTTAGAGTTTTCTAACCCCTTTAGAGGATGGATAAGTGGAACAATTGGTCCCCTCTCGAGTCTATGCTTTGGATCTGGACCCAAAGAGGTCCAGAGACCTTAACCCTTGGAGCTTTATGAGTTATTTTGGGAGCCATGAGCTTGGGATGTCATTTTTGGGGCTAAATCACCAAGTTAGACCATTTAGATATTATATTAGTGTCAAGGTTTGAACTTTACGTGATTATCATGCTTGGGAAGGCCAGATCTATGAATTTAAGGAACAGATCTGACCTCAGGAGGTCTGTAGAGTTTGTGCATGGCATGAAATCGTCGAGTCCGAAGATCAGACTCGGTGAGTAGGATGAGGGTTTCCCGTAAATCACTCAGTGAGTAGACCTGCCGAGTTGGGGAAATAACTCAGTGAGTCAGGGAGAGTTAGGTGACTGGAGTTCAAGGCGGAACTCGCCGAGTTGTTCTTGAGACTCGGCGAGTTGATTCGGGGTGGCCCCGCGATTCATGCCAGGTCTAACTCGTCGAGTAAGGGGAAGGACTCGACGTGCCAAGAGGGACTAAGAGAGTCAGTGGACACGTGTAGACTCGACGAGTCGCCCAAGTGCACTCTACGAGTCGGGTCAAAGTTTGACTGTTGACTTTTGTTGACTTTTAGGTTTTGGTCAACAGTGAGGCCTTTAAGCCAAGAGAGGGGTAAAATGGTCTTTTACCCTTCCGAGGGTGTTAAGAAAGGTTTGAGTGTAGTTATATTTATGAGAGTATTTACTTTATGTGATCAGGCGGAGGCTAGATCACATTTCTACCGAGTCAAAGACTTACCGAGACACCTGAGGTGAGTCTTCTCACTATACGTTACCTAGAGTGGTATTATGTGTTGACCAGAGGGTCTTATGTGTTATGTATGAGATTATGTGCTATATGATATATGTATGTTGTATGATGTTATAGACCGGACCGGAGGGTCCAACGAGCTATGACTGGACTAGAGGGTCCAACGAGCTACGGGACTGGAGGGTCCCACTGAGACACATCGACCGGAGGATCGTATTACAGCCTCGAGTGGCGTATGTGTTGTATACAATATTTTGGGGAACTCACTAAGAATTTATGCTTACAGTTGTTGTGTTATGTGTTTCAGGTACTAGCAAGAACCGTGGGAAGGCGTCGACGTGATTTGTACACACGAGAGAGAGAGAGAGAGAGAGAGAGTTTGATTTTTATGATCTTGGGATATGTTATGTCTTAAAAACTGCAGTTGGAAATATTTGGGAATGTTTTATATGAATTTGGTTGATGAAAAATGAAAAATTGGTTTTGGAATTTACGTCGTTACAGCCAGACCGTGGACTGCTCTAGCACCATGAGATTGAAGGGTTACTGCTAAGTCACCTAAACTACTATTTTGTTGAAGAGAACTAGACAACATAGGCTCATCATAGGAAAATGGATCACTTGGATTAATAAAAAAAATTAGATTTATCATCATTTGAGGACTTAAGCTTGAAAGGAACCACATATTCATAAAATTTCACATCCCTGGAAACAAAAACAAAATTTGAATCAAGACTCAAAACTTTATAACCCTTTTGCTCCAAAGAATAACCAAGTAAAACACATTTTTCAGCACGTTCAGAAATTTTTCTAGATTATTTAATTTTTTTGCAAAACAAAGACACCCAAAAACACGAAGTTTATCAAATCTTGGAATAGACTTATAAACAAGTTCATAAGGAGAGACTCCATTTAACACTGAAGTTGGAGTTCTGTTAATCAAGAAAACTGAAGTTAAAACAGAATCACCCTAAAAACATATAGGTAGCCCTGACTGAAATAATAGTGATCTAGCAACATTTAATATATGTCTATGTTTTCTTTCAACCACCCCATTTTGTTGAGGTGTGTGAACACAAGAAGTTTGATGAATAACACCTTTACTTTCAAAAAAAAGTCTTCATGTTATGATTCAAAAACTCAGTACCATTATCAGACCTACCCTTTTTTATTTTAACATCAAATTGATTAAGTAAAATACTAAAGAATGCAGTAACACAAGAAAACACTTCACTTTTAGATTTCAGCAAATAAATCCAAGTTGCCCTAGTGAAATCATCGACTATAGTAAGAAATAACTTAAACCCTTCTGAAGTGACCACCCTATAAGGACCCCACAAGTCTAGATGAATAAGTTCACCTAAGCAAGAAGTGACATGTTGAGTAGTTGGAAAACAATTCCTTGGTTGTTTGCCTTGTGACAAACATCACAATGTGGTAAAGACTCATTTCCAAAATTAAGATGAGTCTTTAAGGAATTTAAAGCTTGATCAGATGGATGACCAAGTCTATTATGCCATGTCAACTTAGATACACAGCACACAGTAGAATTAGAACTAAAAGAATTACCTGAAGGTACACTATCAACATAATAGAGACCTCCAGACTCACTACCATTCCCCACCATCTCCTTTGAGTGTAAATCCTGAATTTTACAGCTATGTTTATTAAACACAACCTCATACTTATTATCTTTACAAACTTTGTGAACTGATAACATATTAACATTAAACTCAGGAACAGCAAATACATCAAACAGAGTTAAGGAATTTGAAATATTTAAGTTTCCAATTTTTTCAATTTTAGCACTAGTCCCATTAGGATGGCTAACAAGAAGATTGAGTTTAGATACATCCACTGTATCATACAAAACAGATTCTGATGCTATCATATGTGGATTAGCACCAGAATCAACAATCCATTTATTCCTGTTAAAAGTTGAATTACAAACATTGAACAAGCAAGTACCTGCCATATTAGCATTGACAGATGCTTCCTCATTGCACTGTTTTTCATCAATTAGACTAAGAAACTTGGCATACTGATCTTTAGTAAGCTGGTGAAACTCAAACTCTCCAGGTTCAGATGATCCAGAAGCAATAACAGATGAATTTACATTGAAGTTTTTAACTTGATTGTTTTGATTAGTATCACTTCTAGGTTTAAAATCTTTGAGATGCCCAATTAGTTATAACATTTTTCAATAGTATGTCCTTTTAAGCCACAATTCTTACACTGAACAACCTGTCCCTTGCTTTTATTACCAGAAAATTTATTATTGAATTTACTATTAAAGGCACTAGGTTGACTCTTGGAAACAGGTTGAGAGTCACTACAAAGAGATCCATTCCTTTGAAGAGATTCTTCTCGAGAGATTATTGAAAAAGTAGTTTTAACACTAGGAAGTGGATCCATAAGTAATATATGACTCTTAACCTCGTAATATGTCTCATAAAGACCAGTAAGAAATTGCATAAGCTTCATTAGCTTAGAATGATCATTTAGTTTAACAGCTGTCACACATGTACATTCTGTAAGACTGGTTAAACCATCAAATTCTTTCCATAAAGCGTCCAGTTTATTAAAGTAATCAGAAACAGACATACCATTTTCTTTTAAAGAATTAATTCTTTGATGAATATTAAAGACTATAGACCCATCTGCTTTATTATAGGTTTCAAATAAGTTGTCCTAAATTTCTTGAGCATTATCAGAATAAGCATGACTAGCATAAATTGAATCACTAATTGAAGACAACAACCAGGAACACACAACTGCATTAGCCCTTTCCCACTTAAACTCTTTCTTTTTGTTCAACTGAACTCTTTTTAAAAGTGCCATCTACAAACCCTAGTTTGTTTCTAGCCTTAAGGGCCCTAGACATAGAACTCCTCCAAATACAAATGTCTTCATTTCCAGTTACTTTAACAGTAACAATAGTCGTAGTGGCATTATCAAAAGGATGAACATAGAGAGGATCATCAAAAGTAATAGAATCATCCTTCCCACTCCCTCCTGGAGGATTATTAGGACCAGCCATAAAACAGGAAAGAACTAGAAATAACAGATAGAGCTCAAGTGATCAAGAATAATAACAAACAATCACTATACTGACATCCAGATGGTCACCACGTATGTTGGGGCCCAAGACAGTCAGTATAGATCAAATAAAGAAACAGAGTAAACAAGAAAAGCAAACAGAAATGTAACTGATGTACTCAAGACATCAGGATCTCCCACATCCAATCTACAAAAAGGTTGAGAAGGGAACAAGAAAATGCTCACAACAATCTGAAGCAAGATTTGCAATTCATAATGACCACTCACCTCCCTTAGGGTTGTTCCCTGTCAGAGTTATTTCAGACACACGTCCGTTCCCTGAAAGAGTTACTTTGACCCTTAACACAGGGATTAGGTGAGCAGACCAGAAGATGATAAGTTTTCTCCAAGTATGAACCACAGACCCTCAAGGATCGAATGATCTCCACCAAAATATGCAAGGAGAAACAGACAAAACAGAGTAACTTGATTCTAACAAGTAAACAGATCTAAACGATCTGGAAAACACAAACGATTTCCAAAGAAAACAACAATAAACGAAGGATCTAAACCGATCGATTTCAAATATCAACAAAATCAACACAAAAAGAAGAAGATAAGACTAACATGCATGAAACTTTCTTCAAATCATCAAGAACCTCAACTATCGCCACACAGTGTGTGACAACCCCAAAATCTCGGCCAGAAAAGATCGATTTTCATTTATGCTTTTGAAATAATTTCAGAGTAAATCCTTTTGATTTGAAAGAGTTGCAGAATTTGTTCCCAAAAACAAAACATGATAAAACAATGTTTACCAAAGCATTTCATAAAAGAAATGTATTTTCATTATAATCAAAACTCGGGGTGTCATGTTCCGATATAGAGCAATAAGCATAAACGATCACATTACAAGTCATTCAACAAATATATACATATACAGACTTGTAAATAAAACAACTTGATGGTTCATCCATCTTATGCCCTCGCGCCACTTCCTGTAATACAAATAAAACTGAGTGGGTCAGGCTTGGGAGCCTGGTGAGCATATAGGGTTTTCAACCCACAATAAATAATTATATTTAATATCCACCAACCAACAATAACCCAATTACCCATTCCCGTTATTCTCACTTTACGTCCCTTAGACAACTAACATAAGGGACCTAGTCTAAGAATATTTCATCGGGGCGACAACACATACTTCAGGGGTTCCTCAGCAATATAAGTCAAATAAGGCAACCATGAGGGGGATGGAGTACAGCGAATGAACACCCAAGTTCATTAACACCTACAGGTGGCGAACCTGCTAATGTTCCACAAGACTGTCTAGAAAAGTCTGTGGTCGTCATCTAAACTCCGCTAGATGACTGAATCAAAACAACAACGAGGCCTCTCATCTGTTTATTACACACCAACTATCTACCCATGTTCTACCCAACATATTAGTAGATAAAAATATACATTTTTATACATAGATAAAAACCTATATAGCATGCTTTGATCAATACATATTCCACATAACAGATGAGGCACACACACATAACACGTATTTCATAGAAAACAAAGCAGATCCATGAGATAGAAGAGAGTGAATATACATTCACACATATAACACAAAATATACACATAACACGTATTTTGTATAAAATACTTCATAATTATGCGTTAGAAGAAAGTAACCACACACTCACACCTATAAACAACAATATACTTAATACACTCGAACCATACTTGTATTATTACCGTGTTTATGAAAGGTAGTATACACTCACCTGATCAGAAGATGATCGGACAGCACTACGACTTGCAGAAGTAGTAATCCTCAGCAGATCTGGAAGACCTTCACAAAAATCAAACTTCTCGCGGGCAGAGCTTCGGCTCGGGAAACGCACTTCTTGGGATCTTCGGGATCTCAAGACTTGCTTCGGGGCACGAGAATAGTATCGGGGCTTCGGGGTATTTCTGGCACGCAAATCGATGCAAAACGGGAGAGAGAAGAAAGAAAAATAGCAAAAGAGTCGGGTGCCTTCGGATCCTATTTATAGGAGGCTGGAGCCTCGGAGTACGCGGGGCGTACTGGTTCGAAATCGTCACTGCTTACGTATCCGAAGTGCTCAAGTGCGAGTGTCGACATACCTCGGTGTACGCGGGGCGTACTTCGGATGAGTCCGATGACTCCTCTTCGGATAATGCCGGATTTTCCAATTAAATTTAAATACAAATTATTTAATAAACTTCAGAAATTCATATCTTCTTCATACGAACTCCATTTTCGACGTTCTTTATATCCACGCGAAGGTGAGACTACGCTCTACAACTTTCGTTTAGACTCTGTCGGCTAATTTTAAATTTATTTTTATTATTTATTTTTAATAGGCCGGGACAGAAAAACATCGTTATAAATTCATAACTTCTTTGTTTGACGTCCGTTCTCGCCTAACTTTTTATCGCTTCGATACCAACAACGAGACCTTTGGTCCTCGTTTAGATTGCTTCGGCTAAAAACCGCTCGATCTCAAATCGAGTATTTCAGGCTGCATACCGCTAAGCCAAAACTTCGATAAATCATAACTTCCTCATACGAAGTCAGATTTGGGCGTTCTATATATATTCGGAAACCTCGTTTCAACTACTACAACATTATTCAAAGATATTAAGTTTATTTTACACTTAAATTTTGATGCTTATTTTTATTCTTAATTAATCAAACCACATAATTAAGCAATTAAGCACAAAACACATAATACTCAAATAATACAATCTTATTATTTCAAAACGAGTTACAAAGGTTAACCTAGACCATTACATTGCTAAAAATGGCAAGCCCGGAAACACAGGCGTTACAATTCTCTCCACCTTAGAATGATTCCGTCCCCAGAATCACACATCAACAAACAAATGCGGATAGCGACTCAACATGTCACTCTCCGTCTCCCAGGTGAGATTCGGCCCATTCGTGTGTTTCCATCGGACAAGCACTAACCCAACCATTTTGCGTCGCAACTTCTTAGTCTTTCGGTCAACAATTGCCTCTGGTTCTTCAATCAACCTTTTGTTTTCATCAATTCTCAATTCAGAAATTGGAATTATATCGGGAACTTCTCCCGTGAACTTCCTCAAATAACACACATGAAAAGTGTTGTGAATTCCATTCAGTTCTTCGGGTAATTCGAGCTTGTAAGCTTGGTTTCCAACCCTCTGAAGAACTTTAAATGGTCCAATAAACCTTGGACTCAACTTTCCCCTTTTACCAAATCTTATAAGTCTCTTCCATGGCGAGACTTTAAGAAAAACCGAATCTCCAACCTCAAAAGTCATCTGTCTTCGCTTTTTGTCAGCATAGCTCTTTTGACGATCCTGAGCTGCTAACATTCTTTCCCTAATTATTTTCAACTTTTCAGCAGTTTGATGAACCATCTCCGGTCCCATAAACTGCTTTTCCCCAGCCTCAAGCCAACAAGACGGCGTACCACACTTCTGTCCATACAAAGCTTGATAAGGTGTCATCTTAATGCTCGAGTGGAAACTATTATTGTAGGAAAATTTTACCAATGGTAAATGTTCATCCCAATTACCTAGGAATTCCAAGGTACATGATCTCAGCATATCTTCAAGTGTTTGTATCGTTCTTTCACTCTGACCATCAGTCTGCGGATGGTAAGTTGTACTTAAACATAACTTGGTACCCATTTCCTCTTGTAGACTTTTCCAAAACCTCGAGGTGAAACGGATATCACGATCTGATACAATCGTTAACGGAACACCGTGAAGCCTCACAATTTCCTTCACGTAAGAATTCACAAGCTTTTCCATAGACCATTTCTCCTTGGCTGCTATGAAATGCGCACTCTTAGTGAATCGATCAACGACCACCCAAATCATGTCATGACCATTTTTTGTTCTGGGCAGTTTAGTGACAAAATACATAGCAATGTCTTCCCACTTACCCATAGGCACAGGCAATGGTTCTAAACTCCCGTACGGTTTCTGATGTTGTGTCTTGACTCTCGCACAAGTCACACACTCGGCCACATACTTTGCAACATCAAGCTTCATCGTCGGCCACCAGTAGTAGGGTTTCAGGTCCCTATACATTTTAGTGCTACCAGGATGAATTGAGTACATGGTTTTGTGAGCTTCTTCCATCAGAAGATCCCTAATTCCTCCTGACTTAGGTACCCAAATACGATCTTGGAATACCTTCAGTCCATGACCGTTTGTACCAAACACCAACGTTTTACCCAAACGTTCCTCCTTTCGGTCATTATTCTCAGAAGCTTCCTCTTGAGCTTTCTTTATGCTTTCCACAATGGTCGAGACAACTTCAATTCTCAACGCTCTTGGCCTTTTCCTTTCAAGATTGACTTTCCGACTGAGAGCATCAGCAACAACATTAGCTTTACCGGGGTGGTAAAGTATCTCGCAGTCGTAGTCTTTAAGTAATTCTAGCCAGCGTCGTTGCCTCATATTCAATTCCTTCTGATTAAAGAGATATTGGAGACTCTTATGATCAGTAAAAAGTTAGCAATTCCTGCCATAGAGGTAATGCCTCCATATTTTCAGAGCGAAAACTACCGCTGCCAACTCCAAATCATGAGTCGGGTAATTCTTTTCATGCTCTTTCAGCTGTCGAGACGCATATGCTATCACCTTTTCTCTTTGGGTCAAAACACAACCCAATCCAACCCCAGACGCATCGCTATAAACAGCGAAGTCTTCAACTCCAACGGGTAGAGAAAGTATCGGTGCCTCGCATAGCTTCTCCTTTAGCTTCTCGAATGCTTCATTATGCTTATCACTCTAAGCATAAGTAGCTCCTTTGTGGGTCAAAGCTGTTAATGGAGTAGCAATCGAAGAAAAGCCTTTGATAAACCTGCGGTAATATCCGGCTAATCCTAAAAAGCTTCGAATCTATGTGGGACTTTTCGGTTGTTCCCACTTCATTACAGCTTCAATCTTTGCTGGATCAACCATTATCCCTTCTTGGTTGACCACGTGACCCAAGAATTGGACTTCACGAATCCAAAAATCACATTTGGAGAACTTTGCATACAGCTTCTCCTGCTTCAAAACTTCTAACACTTCTTGCAAGTGTCTTCCATGCTCCTCTTGGCTTTTCGAATAAATCAGAATGTCGTCTATGAACACTATCACGGATTTATCAAGGAACGGATTACAAACCCTATTCATTAAATCCATGAATGTTGTCGGAGCATTGGTTAGTCCAAACGACATAACCAAGAACTCGTAGTGTCCATATCTAGTTCTGAATGCAGTCTTCTCGATATCTTGCTCTCTTACTTTTAGCTGATGATATCCTGACCTTAGATCGATCTTCGAGAAATAGCTCGAACCTTGCAATTGATCAAACAGGTCATCAATCCTTGGCAACGGATACCTATTCTTTATTGTTTCCTTGTTCAGCTCTCTGTAATCGATGCACATTCTCATACTTCCATCTTTCTTCTTCACGAATAACACCGGAGCTCCCCAAGGCGATGAACTAGGTCTAATGAAACCTTTGTCCAATAACTCCTGAAGTTGCATCATCAGCTCCTTCATCTCCGTCGGTGCTAATCGATAAGGTGCTTTTGCTATTGGTGTGGTTCCTAGTAACAAGTCAATACGAAATTCCACTTGTCGATCAAGCGGTAATCCAGGAAGTGTTGGATTAATGTCTAAGTCCATAATTATATTTGGTATGTACTTGACCCGACCCGGCATGGTCCATTTGGGTTGCACTTCACCAGCACAATTTATATGGATAGTATTTTGAGAATAGTATATTTATGATTTATATTAATATATTATAAGTTCTAATATATTAATATATAATCATATTATTTAATTAGTATTGATCAAGAATTAATTTATAATTAATTAAGTGATCAAAATGAACAAATTAAACATGGACTCTTAGATATATATGTGTAGTGGGTCAAGTTCATTTAGGTTGGGCTATGTCTTCATGGATAGTCCATGGAGCTTTAACCCATGGATCCTAGGAAATGAAAGGTCATGGGTATTAGGGTTTAACCCTAATCATCCACACTATATAAAGATGTCCTTGGTTGGTGAAATGGGCACTAGTGTGGGTACACTAAGAGGGCTGGCCAATTTCACTAGAGAGAACCAAGTATCCATATTCTCTAAAGTCTTCCAAGGTGTTTTAGTGATTTGTGATTCCATTTGAGGCTTCCACACTATTGGGGCTAAGCTCTTAAAGCTTGAAGACATCAAGCTACACCAAAAGGTATGTCATCTAACTAGTTTTTGTAGTATAGTTACCTCATAGTATGCTAGTTAGGATTAAAGCCTTGGAAAGTTCTTATTTGCATGTATAATAGAGAAAACATAGATCCAAGGTTTATAGGGTTGCATGTACACCATAGGAGTGTTAGAATGCTCAAAACCCAACAGTGGTATCAGAGCCTGGTTGTTTTCTGTTATATTGATGCAAATGTTTTATTTTCAAAGTTGAAAAAAAAGGAAAAAAAACATTATGTTTGTCAAATTTTAAGATAATTACTTTTTTTTGTGAAAAACTAATTATTTGTAAAATTTGAATCATTTGCTATATGAGTTGAATTAGGTCAAATTTAGTAAAGGATAAAATGATATGATTATTTTATTAGTTTTAGAAGTTTGATCTAAAGAGTTTTTTGAAACCTCCATAAGTTATGGATATGAAAAGGTTTAAAAAAAAATTGATTCAAAGTTTTATGGAGTTACAAAATTTGGTGTTAATGTTTTAAAGAATTCCATAACTTATTCTTAAGTTATGGAACATGAAAAGTTTCATCATAAAACAAACATTTAACTCCATAAGTTATGGATTACCAAAAGTTTTATGTTTCCTTGTTTTATGAGTTATTTTTTAGATTAATGAAAAATATGTATTAGATGTTTTCAATCCAAAGTAATCTAAAAGTTGTTCATAAAATGTGTTTTTGTAACTTGTCTTGAAGTTATATGAAAAGTCACATTTAAGAATCTTAAAAACTCATAAAAATGCCTTAGGTTATAAAAAAAATGAAGAGTTTTTTCTTATAAATAGTTTTTATGGCTCCATAACTTGTCCTCAAGTTATGGATGTCCAAGAGTCTCTTCATTAAAAGTTTTAATACTTTAATTAAAACTCATAAGTTATGAAAATCCAAGAGTTTTGAATAGTTTCAAAACATGCCCTCAAGTTTTGGAATTTGAAAAGTTTTCTTTTATGAATACTTTAATTCCAAGTTAAGCCCTTACAATTTTAAAGAGTTAAAATTCAACCTTTATACTTTATAATATTATAAGTTAATAATATTTATATATGTATAAGAGCAAGTCAGTCTTACCGTTAGTAGGCCTCATTTACGATGCCGGTCTATAAGGGGGTATAAGGTTACTGCCTATAAAATGGCAGTTTAATGGGTGTCTACTCTCACCCACCACTTCCTTGACTAGTGGAGGGTCATTAGCCGAACGGGTTTGACAGGACTATAATTCTCCCTTCATTAAAAGTATTAATGATAAATACTAAGTAACTAAACTCTTAATAATACCCAATCTTAGTTACTTAGGAAAATGTGAATAAGGTGCTAATCCATGAAATTACACTTTGCACTTTGTTTAAGTCGGTTAGTGGAGCGTGTGTGGTTAACCGGCACACTAACTCGTATTTAACAAGGTAGGCAAAGGGTAACTTAATGTTTATCATAGTATCGATGGAGCGTGTGTGGTTAACCGGCACATCGATTGAGGGGTAAACACTTAAGGGTACCAAGTAATTTGCATGGTTACTTCACACCTTGTTTTGTGATCCTCGGCATCCCAGTCACAAAACCTGAAGGGCACACTCGAGATTGAAACATGCGATTGAACAGTTCAATGAATCTCAAAGATCTAGGAGTTTCAAAACCAATTAAAACCTAATAATACATTTTCGTTTATCTTGGTGGAAATTGGTGAATCGTTATTCACCTACCTTCAAATATTTTATAGCTTGGATTACGGCATCCCTCTTCTAAGTTATAAAATAGTTTGTTGGGTCCTAGCCTTAATATTTCATATTGGGTGTCATATTAAGGACTTTAGATCAACTATCTTGAATATCTCCCAAAAGATGTCTGGTTTAGACATTTATGATCTTCCCAAATCTCTTGAATCAAGCTTTCCTAAATGAAGATGATGTCCCATGGAAATCATACTTCTTTCACCTCCTCCAATTATTCTCCCTAACCCACAAGTTCTTGAAAAGTTTAAGGTCACTCAAGCCCTATTGGCAAGTAAAGGTCTATGTGTGGTCACATCTTGGAGATGTAGTCACATATTGACAAGCCGGGAGAGTTGGGTGTCAAAGTCTTGAGAAAGTTAGTGGTTCAATCACTTTCTAAGACACATAGTGAGTTCCTTTGGGACTCCTATGAAATAGACTATGACAAGACCCTTAATGATCTTATCTATTTGCTTGGTGCTGCTAAATCAGAAATGATTTAGTGTACTAGTAAAGCAAATTTGATTAGGAGATCAACTTCCCAAAACCTTATAGACATTGACAATAGTGACACTGGAAATCAAGAAAAAGCATTCTCTTCCCAACGGAAAGGGATCGGCCATAGTCAACTGGGTTGACCAAATGGTAAAGAGAAAAGCTAAGTCTGTGATAGTCCCGTGTACCACTACCAAAGGGTCCATATGTTTATATTGCCAAAGGAAGGGACATTGGTTACGAAGCTGCCAAATTTACCTAAGGATGTTAAAGTCAATAAGTTTGACTCTACTTCAGGTAAAGTCCACTATCTAACTCTGCTAAGTTTCTATTTTGAGATTCTTGATACATGATGTGACTGGGTCACATGTTGATGTTTTAAGAATCAAAGAAAAGTGAAGAAACTTAAAGAAAGAATATGTTGAATCTGGTCGCGTAGATGGATTTCTATCGCATAGTTTGAAGATCGGATTCTTGAGCTACTTCTTAGGAGTTATGATATTTTTGCTTCGGAATAGACAACAACAAGTTTTCAGATGGATTGTAAGGATAAGTTTTTCCGCAAAGTTTTAAAATAAAAGGAAAATTTCTGATTTTATTTATTTTAAAAATATCCTTACAATGGCATTTGTGAAAAATTGTGCTGCTTATAAGATTCCATTAAGAGCAAGAGTGGAAATATGAAATTGATTCTTTCATTTGTGGTAATGTCTAAATTTACCAATAAGGAAAGATTCTCATCACTCAAGTTTCAATTGTACCGGAACTTGGAATCATGCAAGTTGTATAGCATGATGAATGAGAACTTTCAAGTATTGGAAAAATTAAGACTGGTTACTTGTTCACATGGATGTGTGAGTCAAGTAATGGACTAAGGGATCGAGTACATAGTCTTATGCACTGATTAAGTCCACTACAAAAGATTGATAAGACTATTCGTCATGATTTACTTAAGTTCAGTAAATATGGTTATACTTACAAGCTTAAGTGTAATTCTGAGACATTGGAAAAGGTTCCAATGTATGACAGAGCGTATAAGAAGAATCAAGTTAGGCAGAAGGA
Organism: Lactuca sativa; assembly: GCF_002870075.4. NCBI lineage: Eukaryota > Viridiplantae > Streptophyta > Magnoliopsida > Asterales > Asteraceae > Lactuca > Lactuca sativa. Next base: position 196,971,091 of record NC_056627.2, on the reverse strand, counting down.
TAAAACTTTCTCAAATCTAAAAAGATGGGAGAGTACTTTAGTATCATGTTTTAAGATCATCTTAATGATTTTGAGACCTTATCAAAATTCATCCTCTAAGTGCATTCTGATAGCTAAAAAGAGGAGCTATGAATTGTTGAAGTGGTCAAATCAAGAAGATGAGTCATACTTCGTTTCAAAACAAGTCTTAGAGTCATACTCTAAGACTGGAAGTTGAGTGACATATCTTAAAGAAAGGTTTAAAACACTTGTCAAATGTAAGAGTAAAAGTTTTCTACTCTTGTACATTTAAAATTGGTAAGTTGTGATGTTTTGGATAAAATAAAGACCAACTAAGGCTAATTGTGTTTGTCTTGATTAGAATTCACACACTATCTCTTGAATATTTGGCAAGAAAGTCTTATAGGTCAAGGAGACAGTGGGAGTCTAAAAGATCCTGAAAGGGTTCAAGAACTAATCAAGAACAAAAACCTCTATTTCAGCACTAGCACACAATTTGAGGTTTATAACCTATCATGTTGACATATTCTGTGCCCATTCCAGTTAAAGTTGGCTTTGCATATGAGTTCTTAGAGTTCTCAATTGGTTGCAAAACAACTTGGAAGCAATGGCAGGCCCTTGAGCTGCCAGGTGGCAAGAAGATAAGATTGCACAAGTTCAATCCATATGAGTTAGGATTTGTCACTAACCTAGTCTTGTGATTATGGTGTTGACAAATTCACATGGATGGGAACACATATACCATAAAATCTAAGTGTTATAAGGTTTCTCTTCGATTCATGAAAATGATGATAAGGAAACTCTTTCACTAAGTAGATTTTAAGTAGATAGCAATTATGACTTTTGCAGTTCTCAAAGTCATTAGTGGAGCGCGCGTGGTTAACCGGCACACTAACATTGACTTATGAGAAATGGAAAAAGGTTTAAACCATTGAGACTATGATTACGAAATCCCTTTTCATAGTTCTGAAATTGTTTAGACACACTTGTGAGCTATCTAAGAGAGGTGTATGATTTTGATAAAGTCTTATCAAGGCAATCTAGTATCAGAAATCTGAACTTTGGTAAGAAATCCAATAAAGTTTTGATTTCTAGAAGTCCAGTTGATTTCTGGGTACATGTCAAAGCTAGTGGGAGCATAGGTGTTATGCTATTAATCATCATGTTAGTGGGAGCATGATAATTATGATAAAGGTTGCAAGTTAGCAATGTTAATTATAGAAAAACAAAAGGTCTCAATTGGGAAAAAGTTGTTTTGCTATAATTAAGGGGGAGGATATTATACTTCATCTCAAATCTAAAAGCTTAGATTGAGGTTTTAATCGTATTTAGTCAACAATATATATGAATTTCATGTTGGAGTGGCTCAACATAAGGAAATTCTATGTATGGTTCATTATTTGCGTTCTAAAATTTGATTATGATTACGGCATCCTTTTTCATAATCTGAATTATGCGAACTTGGCAAATAGAAATGGAAATATTATAGCAAAAGACTGGTTTAGTCTTTATGTGAGACATCATGAATCGTGTCCCATATGCTTCGGATATAGGATCGATTACATGTGCTATATTCATCCTTTCTAAAAATTTTCCAAATGCCTGGGGCATTAAGAAGGGAAAAGGTCTAGAATTGGATATGACTAAAACGATTAAGCAATTGTTGAGGACAATCTAAGGTTTACCAAGTATTGGCTGCTCAAGGACAGTTGGAAGTATAGTGTTGACTTTGGAAGGACCATATTGACATAGTCTGAAAAGAGGCAACTCTTGTTCGGAAGTGATAGTCAAAATGGAATATGGAAATGGTTCAAAGTTAGAAAGTATTCAATCTGTAAGATTAGGAAACTTAATGCAAGATGGATGTTAGGAAACTTAATGCAAGAAGGATGTTTCCAAGGAGTTGATCTCGTTTGGAATACTCTGTAATGATTGTTGCCAAGTATGGTTAAATTTGTGCATAATAATTACAAGAGGATCAATGCATATAAGTTTAGAATCTAACAGATTTCAGTAAATGGCATGAATTTGGAATTCTTGCATTTGCAGTAAGGGTTTGGGACTGTGAAAAGATGATCATTAAAGTTATGCTCAATTGATAAAACCGAAACAATGAATAATGAGTAATCAGTATGGTGATAAATAAAAGTGTTTATTTATATTCATAGTGTTTGATACCATATTTGATTCATTCATTCTTGTGTTTCACTTTACATGTTTTGACTTCCAGAATAAACTAGGTTATTCTTTTGGAATGACTAAGTTATTCAAACCATCCACAGTCGATCATATGTTGGAAGTAGATATGAATTAAGACTGTCATGGGTTGGCTTGTAGAGGTCTAAGATGTTGGACAAAGGGCTACAACACTCATGAGTGCTCATAAGTTCTGAGTATTGGATTCAACCCGCGCTCATTGGAATCACTTCATGGATTTTATAACGAGTGATCATGAGACGATAATATCTTATATTCTTCAAACCTAGAGATATGAGTTGTTACTATGAGTTGGTTGTACATTGATTGCATGAAAACGCATTCGGTAACTCGATGTTATAAAACGTGACTTTGTGTATGATTCAACAAGTAGTAGAACAAGCCATATGAGTCGAAGTTTATCCATTCCTTTTACCTTCAGGATAAAAGCGATATCAGTGGGCCCCTCGATGATTTAATGATGACACATGTGAGTGCTTGGCCAAGCCAGGACTGATTTGATTTGTTCAATCAGTCAGTCGTCATGAATTGGAAATCGGGAAACAACAAATGGACAGAGAGAATGATTATAATCCATGTCTCAGTCCATATGATATCTAGAATGGAGGAATATATGATCCCTTATCTAATGGACAAGTTCGTTGACAATATCAGAGTTCGACAGCGGCTATAAAAGCTACAATTGCCAGTTAGGTATTGAAGTCATACTCAATAATAGTTTTAGACTTATCCAAGTGGGAGACTGTTGGATTAATGTCTAAGTCCATAACTATATTTGGTATGTACTTGACCCGACCCGGCATGGTCCATTTAGGTTGCACTTCACCAGCACAATTTATATGGATAGTATTTTGAGAATAGTATATTTATGATTTATATTAATATATTATAAGTTCTAATATATTAATATATAATCATATTATTTAATTAGTATTGATCAAGAATTAATTTATAATTAATTAAGTGATCAAAATGAACTAATTAAATATGGACTCTTAGATATATATGTGTAGTGGGCCAAGTTCATTTAGGTTGGGCTAAGTCTTCATGGATAGTCCATGGAGCTTTAACCCATGGATCCTAGGAAATGAAAGGTCATGGGTATTAGGGTTTAACCCTAATCCTCCACACTATATAAAGATGTCCTTGGTTGGTGAAATGAGCACTAGTGTGGGTACACTAAGATGGCTAGCCAATTTCACTAGAGAGAACCAAGTATCCATATTCTCTAAAGTCTTCCAAGGTGTTTTGGTGATTTGTGATTCCATTTGAGGCTTCCACACTATTGGGGCTAAGCTCTAAAAGCTTGAAGACATCAAGCTACACCAAAAGGTATGTCATCTAACTAGTTTTTGTAGTATAGTTACCTCATAGTATGCTAGTTAGGATTAAAGCCTTGGAAAGTTCTTATTTGCATGTATAATAGAGAAAACATAGATCCAAGGTTTATAGGGTTGCATGTACACCATAGGAGTGTTAGAATGCTCAAAACCCAACAGGAAGATCTTCGGGAAATACTTCCGGATAATCACACACCACTGGAATACTCTGCATCACCTTCTTTTCTTTCTTAGCATCAATCACGAATCCTAAATATGATGTACATCCCTTGGTCAAACACTTTCTGGCTGTCATTAGGGAAATGATTCCAGAATTCACTCTGCGTTTGTCCCCATACACCATAAACGAATCTTTCCCAGGCGGGTTTACTTTAACTATCTTCTTCTTGCATAAAATTTCGGCATCATTGGCGCTAAGCCAATCCATTCCCAACACGATGTCGAAACCATTTAGTTCGATAGGCAATAATTCCTCGTGAAACTTATTCCCATTAAGGTCGATTAAGATGTTTTTCATACGATGGCTAACAGGTACAAACTTGCCACTAGCTACTTCGACTAATAAAGCATTATCTAGTCTATCAACAGGCAAGGCTAGCTTTCTACCAAACTCATGCGAAATAAAGGAGTAGTTGGCTCCAGAATCAAACAAAATTTGAGTAGGTAATTCATTTACGAGAAAGGTACCTGAAGCGACATCAGCTTCATCTTTTGCGGCCTCAAGTGTCATCTGGAAGGCTCTCGCCTTCGGCTTTGGTGGAATGTTGGGCCTAGCTGCCTCCTTCTTCTTCGGACTGTCTTTCAAAATGTGCCCCTCTTCATTACAACCAAAACACATCCTTTTGTTGTTCGGACACTCATTGGCAAAATGTCCAACCTTTCCACACTTGTAGCAGGTTACATCCTCGCTACATTTCCCAAAGTGATTTTTCTTACACTTATCACACCACTTCGCTTCGCCTCCTTTTCCTCCAAACTTTTTCGAATCAGATTTCGAAAATTTGTCTTTCTTACCGGAACCAGATGCTCCCTCAAACTTTCTCTTCTCACCAACCTCAACCTTGTCGGTGGTTCTCCCTTTAATCATGTTCTCAACAGACTTGGCAGCCCAGATAGCTGCCTCTAGAGTATGTGCCTGACGTACTGGCACCTCGTACTCCCATGGGAGTCCCTTCGCATACCGGTCCACCTTTGTCAACTCGTCTGGGACGATACGCAAGGCAAACTCCATCTTATCGGTGAAGTTATTGGTGTATTCATCAACCGACATGCTGCCTTTGGTCAATGCCAAAAACTTATTCTCCAACTCCAACAGATTTTGAGCCGAGCAGAACTTGCACTTGAACTGCACCAAGAACTCTGCCCATGACAATTGCAGTGGCTCATTAGGGCTTAACGTCTTCCCTAGAGTGTTCCACCAACGAACGGCTCCACCTCGGAATTGACGCACTGCATAAATAGTCTGCAACTTGCCTCTGCAGCCACAAGTCATAAAGGCTAACTCCATTTCGGAGATCCAATCCATAACTCTAATCGGATCCTCCTTTCCATTGAAGGTCGATGGTTTGCAAGTTAGAAAGTCCTTGTAATTGCATCCCATTCCATCATTCCTTCCATCATGGTTATCTTGCCTAACTATCGGTGGGTTGGCTTGACCAACAGACCCACTGAAGTTTCCACCTTCCGAGTGCCCTTCATTTAATTCGGGCTCTTCCACACGAATTGACAGTTCTTCAGGATTCTGTTGAAGCAACCGTCTAGTTTCATCCATCTGACGATCCAACATCGTCTGAATCATCATTTGCACACCAGCCATGGTTATTGGCTCAGGTGCTGCTGCTACGACAGGTATTTGTTCAATCACTAGTGGTTGATTCCTGTTTTCGTCAGCATTTCCAACTCCACTTCTTGTTCTCACCATTTTGATCTACACACCGCATAAGGTGAAATTAGATCCTCAATCACGATAGATATTCAAATCATCCTTATCACTCCGAAACGTTTACATGCTAGTTCTAATATCGTAGACGCACGCTTAGAATCCTACACACATAAAGTTTCTAGATCCGGTCGGCAACAGACCATAGATCCGAACAAATAATATCATATATGGCAACATATAACATTTAGCACATAAAGCTTTTTAGGCAACTTTCCTAAAATAAACTAGTGCTCATGTCTAAAACATAATAGACACAGATCTCAAAACTTTACTTAGCATTCTAAGTTTAAGTCTAGAAATCCTACAAATTCCTAGTTCGCTTAAACTAATGCTCTGATACCAACTGTGACATCCCCAAAATCTCGGCCAGAAAAGATCGATTTTCATTTATGCTTTTGAAATAATTTCAGAGTAAATCCTTCTGATTTGAAAGACTTGCGGAATTTGTTCCCAAAAACAAAACATGATAAAACAATGTTTACCAAAGCATTTCATAAAAGAAATGTATTTTCATTATAATCAAAACTCGGGGTGTCATGTTCCGATACAGACCAATAAGCATAAACGATCACATTACAAGTCATTCAACAAATATATACATATACAGACTTGTAAACAAAACAACTTGATGGTTCATCCATCTTATGCCCTCGCGCCACTTCCTTTAATACAAATAAAACTGAGTGGGTCAGGCTTGGGAGCCTGGTGAGCATATAGGGTTTTCAACCCACAATAAATAATTATATTTAATATCCACCAACCAACAATAACCCAATTACCCATTCCCGTTATTCTCACTTTACGTCCCTAAGACAACTAACATAAGGGACCTAGTCTAAGAATATTTCATCGGGGCGACAACACATGCTTCGAGGGTTCCTCAGCAATATAAGTCAAATAAGGCAACCATGAGGGGGATGGAGTACAGCGAATGAACACCCAAGTTCATTAACACCTACAGGTAGCGAACCTGCTAATGTTCCACAAGACTGTCTAGAAAAGTTCGTGGTCGTCATCTAAACTCCGCTAGATGACTGAATCAAAACAACAACGAGGCCTCTCATCTGTTTATTACACACCAACTATCTACCCATGTTCTACCCAACATATTAGTAGATAAAAATATACATTTTTATACATAGATAAAAACCTGTATAGCATGCTTTGATCAATACATATTCCACATAACAGATGAGGCACACACACATAACACGTATTTCATAGAAAACAAATCAGATCCATGAGATAGAAGAGAGTGAATATACATTCACACATATAACACAAAATATACACATAACACGTATTTTGTATAAAATACTTCATAATTATGCGTTAGAAGAAAGTAACCACACACTCACACCTATAAACAACAATATACTTAATACACTCGAACCATACTTGTATTATTACCGTGTTTATGAAAGGTAGTATACACTCACCTGATCAGAAGATGATCGGACAGCACTACGACTTGCAGAAGTAGTAATCCTCAGCAGATCTGGAAGACCTTCACAAAAATCGAACTTCTCGCGGGCAGAGCTTCGGCTCGGGAACCGCACTTCTCGGGATCTTCGGGATCTCGGGACTTGCTTCGGGGCTTGAGAATAATACCGGGGCTTCGGGGTATTTCTGGCATGCAAATCGATGCAAAACGGGAGAGAGAAAAGAGAAAAATAGCAAAAGAGTCGGGTGCCTTCGGATCCTATTTATAGGAGGCTGGAGCCTCGGAGTACGCGGGGCGTACTGGTCCGAAATCGTCACTGCTTACGTATCCGAAGTGCTCGAGTGCGAGTGTCGACATACCTCGGTGTACGCGGGGCGTACTTCGGATGAGTCCGATGACTCCTCTTCGAATAATGCCGAATTTTCCAATTAAATTTAAATACAAATTATTTAATAAACTTCGGAAATTCATATCTTCTTCATACGAACTCCGTTTTCGACGTTCTTTATATCCACGCGAAGGTGAGACTACGCTCTACAACTTTAGTTTAGACTCCGTCGGTAATTTTAATTTTATTTTTATTATTTATTTTTAATAGGCCGGGACAGAAAAACATCGTTATAAATTCATAACTTCTTTGTTTGACGTCCGTTCTCGCCTAACTTTTTATCGCTTCGATACCAACAACGAGACCTTCGGTCCTCGTTTAGATTGCTTCGGCTAAAAACCGCTCGATCTCAAATCGAGTATTTCAGGCTGCATACCGCTAAGCCGAAACTTCGATAAATCATAACTTCCTCATACGAAGTCAGATTTGGGCGTTCTATATATATTCGGAAACCTCGTTTCAACTACTACAACATTATTCAAAGATATTAAGTTTATTTTACACTTAAATTTTGACGCTTATTTTTATTCTTAATTAATCAAACCACATAATTAAGTAATTAATACTCAAATAATACAACCTTATTATTTCAAAACGGGTTACAAAGGTTAACCTAGGCCATTACATTGCTAAAAATGGCAAGCCCGGAAACACAGACGTTACACAGTGGCTCTGATACCATGTATGAAAGTATAAACTCAAGATTTTCCCAACATCAACATTTCACTTAATATGACACGGTTGGTTTACATCAAACAAATACAAAGGAAACCTCTCTACATTCACTCCCAACTCTCACATGAACACTATAAAACTGATCTATTTTGTAACTACAAAACAAACTGAAACCCTAATAGGAAACCCTAATCTGTAGAGAATATACAAGAGATAACAACTCAATAATACTTGCGTCTAAGAGAAATGAGCTCAGATTCCACATTAAATAGTCAGGGCAACATTACCTGAATCGACAGATCAGGGACTTTTTAAAACTGAATTAAAATTTTGGTTGGGCTAAAGTGAAATAACCCTTCTTTTTATACCGGTAATCTTAATCCTTCACTACGTATTGAGAGCCATATTATGGAGCATCATAAGCAACTGTTTCAATACCAATTCTTATATGGCGAGAAGTCAGGTTCTACCAGTTACTTGTTAAATCACTCTCCATCGACATAATTTTCACACTCGATCAGGTAAATTATTTTTGATATTATACATGGTTTTTTATACGTTATTTGAGATGGATATTAATGTGAGATCACATATCGGTTTTCTTGTATTGACTCAGTCACTAGTGGGACCCAGAACCATAATTAGGATTTCTTCCATTCGAAATCCTAATTATTTCTGCAAATTGTTCAATTATATATTTAAGAGCAGTTGTGTCATACTTATAACCTTTGGAATTGGTCTTTTAGTTTTATATTATGCTCATTTGTTAGATTTTATGTTTCCATTATATGAGCTTAGGTTTTTTTTTCTTTATATATTTTCTTGCATTTTGGGTTCTCATAGTTAAGATTTGACATGTACTTGTGTACAAATTCATTTACGATCACCAGTTCGATCCAGAAATAGGTTTCTTAGCTTAGTATTTTGTCCTGATTGGGTCATGAATCCTGCGATGATATGAAACTAATTATGATTATACTAATAAAGTGGTTTTAATTAGTTTGTTTGGATTGTCTAAATATGGTAGTTAAGTTTCATATATATATATATATATATATATATATATATATATATATATATATATATATATATATATATATATATATATAGTTTACCCGCGCCAAGCGACGGGTGTGAATAGTTTTTTCCGAAATTAATTTCTAGAGACGATTAGTTTGTTTGCCCAAATAGTTAACTACATCTAAACAATTATCAATAAGAGTCATGATAACATAAGCAATGAGGGGGTAAAACACTAACACCCAGCATGTTCAAGAATTCCACATGATAGAATTCCACATGGGTCAAGATTTCGTAGCAGTTTTATCGGCCATCCAACTTTCAGTCGTAAGCAATGATGGGGTAAAGCACTAACACTCAACATGTTCAAGAATTCCACATGATAGAAGTTATTTATATCGTTTACGACTTCTTCAAAACTATAGTAAATTATCTCTTCTCCGTGGAATCGGCCGATCAAAAAATCATTAATCTCATTGATGTGTAGAGATTTTTTAATTCTTCATGAATATCGGAGAATGTCAATTTTTTCTTCTGCGGTCATACAAAAAAAAGATGGAGAATTAAAATTGAAATCGTTTTGCTTCATAATGAACACATTCATTTTGGACTTCTAATACATTATGCTCCATAAGGATACCATCTAAACAAAAGTATATGGATCCTCTTGGAGCATGTCATCTCCTATAATTTTTCCTCTGTTTTGTTACTTCCGTCGTTCATAATAATTTTTATTATGAATTTTCCTTATTTGTTCAATCTTACAACATCATTAGCAGTTCCTTCGTTGATATTCATTTGATTTGCAACATTCGGCATAATTGCCGTATATCGGCTACTTCATTCACCATTAGCTATTCTTCTTCATTTGTCTTCCTTTTTCCTTGGATAATATTGTTTATTTGTAGTTTTTTCAATTTTCTGCTACGTATATGATTTGACGAAATATGCAAAAATTAGTTTTTAGAATCATGCGCTTATGAAATGTCCTAAGTTTTAAGAAACATAACCTACATAACAATAAAAAAAGTTAATGTATATATATTAAAGAGTCATACCACATTGTACCGCTTCCTTTCATGTTTCATCTTGTGTCCTCATTGAACCTATTAATCATACTAAATTGTTCTAGTTAGATAGTTGAGTGACTTTTATGCTTACAAAGAACCAAACTAAAATAAAACTTCATCTTATACTTTAATCCATTTATCATCATTGGTTATCATATCGATCTATTTTATAACAAAAGTTGATGGTTTTAATTTTGTTATCATTATAAATGTAGGCGCAAACATGTACTTATTGGATTAATATATAGTTCTTAATGTTGACGTTATTTAGACTTTTGGACTTAAAATTAATCGATTAACTTTTCATCACCCAAACTGGTAGAGTGATCATGTATGGTTTTGGTTTATTATATTGTTCATTCATTAGTTTTGGTTGGATACTAAAAATAAATTACTTAGGACCTTTGTTATTCTTTTTATTTAAAAAAAAAACAAAAAAAAATCATAAGGATGACATTAATTAATAAATCAAGTCGAGTACAACATACTTAAAAACTTAATACATATATAAAACATCCATCCAAAAAAAGTCTCAGTGAATCAAGTCAAGCACAACATATTTAAATACTTATACATATATGAAACATCCACTACAAAAAGTCTCACATTAATAACTCGATCGACTACACCCTATGACTTTAATATAAAAACTTGTCAATAAATATAACATTCACCACCAAATGTCTCAAAATATTAAAAATGTTACGATGCATAATCCTAATGTTATCCGTTGTTGGCATTTCCGGTTCGAACTCAATGTTTGTTAATTCAATTGAAATCGTCACTGAAAATAAAATAATATCATTATTATATTGCATTATATATATATATATATATATATATATATATATATATATATATATATATATATATATATATATATATATATAGTCTGTGATAGCCTACTTTAAAGCATTGACATAAAAAGTACAAAATATGAATAAAATCATAACCCAAATAAGATACTGCAAAAGAAATTACAGATTTTGTAAGTTACCTGCTATGATATGGGTGTTAAGATATGGGAGTTTTTGAGTATGTGTGTTGAAGAGAAATAAAGAAGTGGAGGGGTGATAGGGGCAATGAAGAGAATAGTATGGAAGGAACGATAAAGGAACAATGAAGAGGACTCGATGGAAGGGTGGTTTCATATATTAGTTATTTTTTATAGCCTTTTGACTTCTTTTAGAGTTTTCAGTATCCATGTTTCCATCTTCAGCTTCCAAAACATGCTATTTCATAAATTGTCATCTGTGTTGACTTTCTTTTTTTTTTTAATTTTTAGGGGATGTTTGGGGTATCTTTTCAGGCAAAAAAAACTTTTGGGAAAAGTTACAAAAAACTAGGTTTCCCTGACTTTTCCAAAAAGTCATTTTTCCTTCTTAAAAAAATCCAAAAGAAGCTTTTAAAGAGCTTTCCCTAAACATCTTTTATTTGTTATCTTTTCCTAAAAGTTCTTTTGCCCTCTCAAAAGATATCTCAAACACCCCCTTAGTCTCAAGATTTCCATCTTGTGCTTCCGGGGTTCCATCTATTGCAATGTTGTAAAAAAGAGAAATGAAAATAAGATTTCACCAGTTTTAGTTTTTGTCGTCGGGAATAACATCACAATTTCTCTTTTTTCTTCATAAAGCTTGTTATCACATTTAACCTTCTTTCGAACAGTATCCTACTCTTTTTCTTAGGGTTTGACCTCAAGGAACCATCACACAGGTTACTACCAACTATGTTGGTGCATGAAGACAAATAAAAAAACAAAAAATTGACATGGTCAAAGATTCTTTTCCTTGCATTTAGCCTACTAAAATTACCCGATGATTTGAAATTTAATATAGAAAGTGATTAAATTAATTTGGTACAAAGCAAAGAACAAAACCCAAAGATCCCAAAAGCTTACGTGTAAGTTGCTTATGAGATGAAGGCCCTGCATCAAACAAAACAGAGAGTAATAAGACCCTGCATCAAACAGCATCAAACAAAACAGAGAGTAAGACCATTTTTTTTTCTGAGTTGTATTAGAATTAAATCTGAGCTTTTGAGATAATTTTGTATAATAGGCATAGTGACACTAAAATCACGTAAGAAAAAGAAGCAAAAGAAATGTTCTTTGGCTGTTAAACTACCTGGTTTACTGGAAAGCAGATAAGATTCTGTTAAGACTGACATGAAAGTGTTTTATAAAGGCTAAAACCAAATACTTGTCTGAAACAATTAAGGCAGATTGAAAATTAAAAAAATAATAATAATAATAATAAAATAAAAAATAAAAAAAATAAAAAAAAAATAAAAAAACTAAATGAAACCTACCTGGGATTCAAAAAAAACACGAAAGTGTGTTTTAATATGTGATATAATCGACAGATGAAAAATGTCTCTTTTTAAAAAATAAAAAACCAACGATGCTTAAGCTACAGGCGGATGAAGAAATACTTACAGAAAATCGACATATAAAGAATTGTTGAGAAAAATCCTGAAGGAAACCAAAATCATCTCAGGGTCATCTGCTAGCCCATATCTGTTTCAAAATCTAGTAGTGTTGTGCGTAGAGATATAGAGAGAAGGCGAGGTGTAATGGTGCATGTGTGTGTCTTTAATCGCAACAGAGAGAGAGAGAGAGAGAGAGAGAGAGAGAGAGAGTTTTAAGAAAGAGCGAAACATAGATGGAACGTAAGTGGATGATAGCAACAATGGATAATGTTGTCGAGGCCTAAAATAAAGTTGTCGAGGTGGTCGAGTGGTGGAGCTATGCTAGTGTATGCGGGCTTCTGGTGGTTTAATGGTGAGGGAGACGGTGGATGTTGGTGGTGCAGTGGATGAGCGACGAAGGAGAGATGATGGTGGAGTGGGTGGCGGCTGACATTCTTGTTTAAGAGAAGATGGAAGCGTACTTTTATTTTGAATTTTGAAAACAAAGAGGTTGGCGGAGAGGAGAAATATCGATGGATCTTAGATGCTTATGTGGCGATCTGTGTGCTCAGATGGCTATCCATGTGCTTAATGTCTCAAATTCAATGGTCAAGTTTCATTCAAATAAAAATCAAGGGTCAGTATCAAGTCTTCTTGTTTGTAAGACATTAACCAAGACATATTTTCACCGTACAGAGTTGTATATCATGCAATATAACTTGTATTTAAGAATTTTTGCTTAAAAAGCATATATGTTGTCCTTAACAATTTGTATTTAAGAGTTTTTGGATAAATGCTTTAGAAGTAGTAAAGATAAATATATATATATATATATATATATATATATATATATATATATATATATATATATATATATATATATATATATATATATATATATATATATATATATATATATATATAGGAGTAGGATCAAATGACAACACCAAAAAGGTTGAGAACGCAAGAACAAAATATATTCATTTGTTATTCCATGTATTCATTTTTAGAGAAATAATAAATTTTTACGCTTTTAATTTCAATTGAAGAGAAAAAGCATATCCATGTTGATTGTGCGTAAAAAATTATCATTTCTCCACAAATGAATACATGGAATCACAAATAAATATACTTGTTCTCGTGTTCTCAACCTTTTATGTGTTCACATTTGATCATTTCCATATATATATATATATATATATATATATATATATATATATATATATATATATATATATATATATATATATATATATATATATATATATATATATATATATATATATATACTTAGAGAATATGTGGTTGTTATGTACCTAAGCTTATATATTGAACCTTCTAAACAATGTAGTTTTGATCCATATATATCCAAACTAATCGTGATATCTTTTTTACAATTCTTCCTTAATCATGTGACTTACTAAATCGATCGAATTTATGTTCTTTTTGTTAGTTGTGTCTAATAACTTAAAGCATTAAAACTCATTCTCATTTAATCAATCATACTAAATTTTAAATGAAAACTAATAAAATAAAAGATAAAAGAAGAATATGCAATAAGTTAATCAAAAATTTCACAAATCATTCGATATACTTTTTTGATCGAAGGAAAAAAATCGTTTGAGTTATATTCGATAAAAAATATTCGTTTTTACTTTCCCTATAAACTTCAATGATTGTTTTTTCAATAAAATGATATATAATTGAGCTTTTTCATTCCATAATTTAACTTAATTCAATGATATTTTATTAAAAAACCATTAAGAGAAAATGAATTTGGATTTGTTTTGTTTAAAACTACATAGTTTAAAAAGTTCTATACATAAGCTTACGTATATAACAGCTATATATATTCATTTTTCCTTATATATATATATATATATATATATATATATATATATATATATATATATTCTCTTCTAATAAATGACTCTTTAAACTACCACATGTCACCTTAACATTAACTTTGACACGTTAGCAGGTTCGCAACCTGTAGGTGTTTGTGAACAATGTGTTCACCGGTATACTCCGTTCCCCTCGTGGTTACCTTACGAACATATATTGTTGAGGAACCCCCTTAGCAGTAGTGTCCATCCCGATGAAATCCTTAGGCTAGGTCCCTTGGATTAGATGTTTTAGGGATAGAAAGTGAGGATAACGGGAATGGGTAATCAGGTTGATTGATATGATGAAACTAATAAACTTAATTATTTTAGGTTGAAAACCTATGTGCTCACCAGGCTCCCAAGTCTGACCCACTCAGTTTCTTGCATTACAAGTAGTGGCACAAGTGCATAGATGTGATGATCGGATGAGAGCTTGTGGATTATAGGCCAATGGATATAAATAAATGTTGTAAGGCCTATGTTGTTTCAGTTTATGCTTTTGATCTGTATTGACAAGATATCCCGAGTTTATAATGTAATGAAATATATTTCTTCAGAAACACTTTGATAAAATCTTTATCATATTTTTTGGAACAAATTCTGCAACGCTTTCTTTAAAAAGTTACTCTAATTTTCAAATAAAGCATAAATAAATCGGTTTTTTTTTACCGTAAAGTTGGGGATGTCACACTACTGATCTGTAATGAAACCCGAATACCCATTCTTGTGCAACCCGTAGACCAAATGATTCTCCCCCACTTGGATTCGAATGCATTCTTCGAATCCACCAAAAATTAATGGATTCCCAAGCCATCCGACAACCTTACAATATAAACTCGTCAACAACCAGGGTTTCGAAGAAGTGGCATTCCATTACTAGCCAACCCTTAGCGATCATACAAATTCCAAAACCATATGAACATTTCCTGAAATCTCAACAAGCTCATTAATCTCAAGTACTTCCCTTAATACAACTCCAATTCCTTAAGCCACTTTAGCAGGTGCCACATAACTCTAACCTTTGATCGAAACGAACGCACCGCCAATCCAACTACCCACTTATCGAAAAATCAATGCACTATATATATTTCTATCAATGTCCACTTAAATCCTCTCGACAATCAAACCATATGAAAAAACCCGTGTAATTAATTCGTCACTCACACTCCGGAGTGGTGGTTCACTTCGACTCTTGCCCTACCAATAGTAGTAATCAATTCAAAGCCTGTCAATAATCAACTTACATCCCTCCTAAGCAATATAAGCGCTCCTGAATTCTGAATTTGTTGTCCCAGATGGGGAGAACCATTTTCCACTAGATATATTTCCTTAAATCCCCTAATGTGAGTACCACACTTGCATCCAGAAGACATGAATTTGACAGATACCCATCTGTCACTTGCGTTCAGAACAATCCTTTATACCTATCAATAACGACAAA
Source organism: Lactuca sativa (assembly GCF_002870075.4). NCBI lineage: Eukaryota > Viridiplantae > Streptophyta > Magnoliopsida > Asterales > Asteraceae > Lactuca > Lactuca sativa. Next base: position 196,955,262 of record NC_056627.2, on the reverse strand, counting down.
TTTTCACCAACTCAAGTTTTAATATTCCCATAAACTTGACAACTACTAATCTTACACCCACAAGCAAACTCATTCCTCATCACCTTGAAACCATGAAGAACATTTACATATCCTGCAATTAAACCCGTCATGCCCACCTTGCAGATTCCTTGCATTCTCACTGATACCAATAATAATCAGATCCATTATTGATCTTTTCTCACTTCAAGTTTGTTCCAATGATGGTTGATGCCTCCCACATCCAAATCTAAAACCGGCTTTCCCATTTAACCCATAAACTCGACTCTTGGTATGCAAAATGACATATGAAGATTCTCAAGATGAAACGTGTAGACCATCATGAGGAAAACTCAAATTTCTAGGTGGAGACATAGATAAACCATGTATAACATCTCACACACAATCATACAATGATAGGAACTCATAATAAGAGCATGAAGGAAGTAAATACAACACTTAGCTGTGATGTCAGCCGATGGATCTCGGATCCCCTCGGCCTGGGACGACAATGCTCGGCTCCTCACCACAAGAACCTCCACTCTGACCTCACGACCATTAGTAATCCCCGGAGTGGCTGGAGCAGGTTTCCTCACTGCTCCTCTCATCAACTCGGAACAATCGGCCTTATTGTGGCCCACTTGGTTGAAGTGAAAATATATCAAAACCGGTTCTCGAGGGCGATCCCTACTTAAATTACTTGTCTGTTTGCAACTGAAACATCCCATCCTTATCTCCCGACAACCTTCCACATGGTTCCTCCTACACTTGGGACAACGGCCCCAATCATGTTGGCCTCCTAAATGCGAATCTTAAGTTCTAAGCCTCTTCGCTTGGCCCACTACGGTCTGAATCTGCTCTTCCTTCCTATTCCCGAGGTGCTTTAAATCAATCTCCCGATCACGGATACCAAAAATCACATCATTCAGGGTCTTGCACCCTAACATGCTCACTAACTCCCTTGTCAACGGCTGCACTACGATAGCTGGCACAACCTCTGCCCTATCCCGAGTCACAAACTCTTCCCAAGACATAGTCTACAACTCATTAAGCGTAATAGATTGTGCAATAAATTCCTAAAAACTCCTTGTCGCATGATGCAATAGATCCATGGCAAACCGAACCCTATCACCTATAGGATAGGGACTAGTATGGAAGACACCTTCCATGTCCTTAATCCAACGTGAACTCAAAACCCTGGCAGTCCTCCCACCAATTGGCTCATAGCCCGATCTTGAACCAAAACATGAACCTTATCCATGCGTGTTCATCACCATTCTGAGAAGCAATCATACACATGATCAAAGGATACCCAAATAATCCTCATCCTACTGGCTTCCAAGATTCTTCGTGACTCTCCTCAAGTCGAGTATGGATCCTGTGTTTTCAGTAGTACGAGCCTTACATTTCTCAAGAATCATCCCGGATCCTCCAAGTCACCTTCTCAGACCGATACTCCAAATACCTGCTAAGCAACGCAACCAACCCACTACAACACTTCCTAGGTTTTTGACCTCACCCTGCTATCAACTACTTAAGAACTCCCAATAAAGTCAATTAACTACTTCCTGAATACAACCACATGCAACAAGACTTAGATAATCTTTCAAGTAAGAGACTCATCCCTATAACGGCAGGACTAAGACAAGGGCTGCACAATAGGTCAAATCTATCACTCTGAGATTATTTAACCTTTGCAACGTGCGACTTAACATATTCACTTAATAGTTAACTCACATCACTAAGAGTTCCACAAAGCACAAAGCAAGCAACATTCGAGCAATAACACTCCAAACCACTAGCCAAACAGATGATATTTCAAGCTTATTTACTACCAATAAAGATTTCGAATCTAAGACATCATTCAATTCCTCTTAGGCTACAAGGCATCACATATCATGCCAATCCATACAATCATCTGAAATACATACTAGCATGCAACCCAAAAGCTTAATCAATTAGACATATAAAGGCATCTTTCCTAGCATAAAATCATGAGCAGATCCCTAGCCTTAATCTAGCATGCAATTCTCATAACATATAACATACCAAACATGTATGGGTATTCTGGGAATCACTTACTTGAGCTCGGATGATTGCACGCACCACACCTCTTTATTTTATCAGAAAATCCTTTAATAAAAACATTTATTTTATGAAAAGTTAACCAAATCCTCAGTTTGAGTTCAGACACACCCGATAGTATGCCCGAATCCCTCAAACCAAGGCTCTGATACAAACTTGTAACATCCCAAAATTATAAGTTAAAATTTTCATTTTTAGTTCAACCGTAAACACCATTTAATCATTTCAATCATTCAAAAGTATATCAGAGTAAAATAGTTATCAGAGTAGAATTCTTAAAATCATTAGGGAACACATAGGTGGATGCGTTGCGATCAAGTCGGGCCCTTCCCTCGCGAACCGGGAGTACCTAGAAAACATTTTAAACATAAATTTCTTCTACATACTTATGTTCTCCTTCTCTAATTCCATATTCTTCTAGGGAATGATCATATTATCCTTGATCAAATCCATATTCTTCCTATTCAACTCATTAACGTTAATCTTATACCAGGGAGACCCAAATCCTCATCCACCCATACAAAAAATTTACAATCTTTTGAAGAATCCTACAAAAAAATGAAGTATTTGAGTAAACATTAGAGAAAAGGCATCAATCTTAAAATAATTCCGTATACCAAAGAATTAGGGAACCGAATGATCGATCGCCCATTTCAAATGCATAACAAAACTCAAAAGAAAAAGAAGAGGAACACAAGTTTTGAAGCAGAAGAATAATGTGACATGCCCTTTTAACCTAGTTTTGCCATGTCAGCTATTAAAACCAACATCATTTATTAAATGACCAGCTGATTAAGAGTGACCAGTTACAAACAATAAAACAATACAAAATAATGGTTAAATTATACAAAAAAAAATATAAAGGTTTATTTAAGCATTGACCTATAATACATATGGTTTTTTTGGGTTTTTCTCAATATTTTCAACATAAGTTACTAGAATAACCCTTGTTGAACCTAGTACTTATGAGCCTAGCTGGATGTTGATTGGTGTATAGAATAACCACTTGAGCATGTACACAAGGTAACCTAAAAGATCCTAAAGTCTACAAGTATATAAGTGGCCCCTCAAGTAACTTCATCGCTTTGAAACTAGATAAAAGGTAGTTTGATAGTTTCTAACTGGGTTAGACCTAGGTTAGAAGCTGACCGGATTAGAAGTTCTGACCGATTCCACATTTGATTTAGTTTATGTTGTTTGATTATTTTTCTGACTGATTATGTTGAATGACAAAAAATGACTTGTGTTGGTTAAAATAATTATAAAAATAAAAACTCTTACATAAAATATAAATTAAACATACATCATTTAAAATTAAACATCTAAATTGCCATTCGATAAAAAGAGAACACAAGGAACTGATGGATCAAATCGAAGTTATAGACATAAAAAATATACTCTATATTTGTCAATGAAAAAATTAATTGAGATTGAAATTTTATCCAGCAAAAAATGAATGTATAAACTATGAAATTATAATCAAATTTCAATATTATAAAAATGGATTTTCTAAATACACTATGAATTATAATGAAAATCTCAAATCATAAGACCCTTGAAGTACCTTGTTCCCTACTAACTTGCCTTCACAAAACTGGTGTCATCGTCATTTTTATCATTCATTCCGAGATCAAAATCTCTATAGTTCACATAAACTTGTGTTGGAAACATCATCTTTTTCATGGTTCATATAGGTGCTCAAATACTACATCTCGAAAATAACATATCTATGAGAAAATAGAATCGATGATTCTGAAATCCTGCCCATCATTAAGCAACAACAAAACAACAATTCAAAGAGCACAACAACAGCAACCAAAAAAATCAGAGGAAAAATTCACATCAAATGGAAATCACAGCAACAGATCGCAATATCACAGCAAAAATTCAAAGTTAATCGATAATTTGTAAAAATCGGGACCATAAAAGTTTGAAACGCACCTAGTCGGAAGAAGGTGGTCTCCTAGTTTTATGAATGTTAAACATTAGAAATGTATTAGACTATAAACAACCCATCCGATAATCCGCTAGTTTCTAGCTTTTTGTGAATGTCAGTGACATTTTATTTTGGCCGGTAATCCGCTAGATAGTTTCTAGCTTTTTGTGAATGTTAGTGACATTTTATTTTGGCCGGTAATCCGCTAGATAGTTCCTAGCTTTTTGTGAATGTTAATGACATTTTATTTTGACCGGTTGAATATGAATGTAATGGTTTTTTTTTCTGCATTTGTAATGTATTATTGGTTTTTATGTATTTTAGGTAGAAAAAACCTGGATATTTTTCAGTTTTTTTTTTAATTATTTAAAGGAAATCATTTAGCTATGGATTTGCGACAGATATACTGTCACAAATAATTGGAAAAGTCGTAGGGAATTAGTAGGTAATACTTATCGTTGGAAATCTGTAGGTCATATATTTTTTTTTTAGGAAATTTGTAGGTAATATTTATTGTAGGTAATCCGTAGCTAAAATTCCGTAAGTAATCTGTAGATAAAAGTTCCGTAGGTAGCCTGTAGTAAAACAGCTTCCGTAGCTAATCCGTAGGTGGCTAGAGTTGTAGGCAATCCGTAGGAAAATTACCTACAGATGATTCTGTAGGTAGTCTGTAGTAAATTCCGTAGGCAATCCGTTACAACCATTTACCCACGAGCTATATTCCTACGGAGCGTTTTCCGTAGGTAATCCGTAGCCAAACCGTTTTACCTACAACTTACCTACGGAATTTGTTGTAGGTGATGGAGCAGTTTTCTAGTAGTGTTTAATACAGTAGTTTTTTTTTTTATTTGTGTAGTTGGGTCATGAATCCTGGGATGATATGAAACTGATTATAATTCTTACTTATAATGTGGTTTTAATTGACTGCTTGGATTGTTTAAATATGGTAGTTAATTAGATTGTATATTTTGTAGACATTTTTGTGTGTTGTTTTCACTTTAGGATACTGTTCCTTCTTGAGTTAGTTAGTTTGTTTTTTTTTCTTGCAACGTTCACTAAAAATTGATTATTTGAGAAGGGCAACATTTGTGTGTATGTGTATGCAACACTTGTATCTTATGTGGAATATTTAATTACCAAGTTCTCAAATGTTTATTCTACTATGGCAAGTGTAGGAATGGCTAATACAAGTAGTATGAGTAGAAACAAGAATTATGATGATGCATCTAGAAGTAAGACGATCAAGACTTGTGACAATAGTGATGCATGTGGCACCTTAGTCAGACCTTTACAATGATGAACTTTTCTTAGTTATGATGCAACTCGGAGATGTTGATTTTCTTTCATTCAGTAGAGTTTGCAAGTCATGGAGGTCACTCGCACTTGTTAATAGGAACAGGTTCTCAGCATCCAAACCACCCATGTTAATGTATTTCTCTACACATGATAATAAGGAAGCATGCTGCTTAGAGGACTTTGAAGGAAGAAAACTCAAAACCATAATTCCCCATTCTGAATGCAGGTCTTATTTTGGATCAACTTGTGGTTACTTGATTTTTTATGGGAGGGAAACCAAGGACTTCTGGGTTGTAAATCCTATCACACGGCATGAACTTCATTTCCCTCATGTCCCTTCCCATGTCTATAGTGGCGAATTTGAATTCCATGGTATCCTTGTGTTTTCATCTTCAATATCTAGATGGGTGTTTGTTATCTCAAGGATATTCACATGTGGAATATGGTCTTCTATAGCGGGTAAAGGAGAATTAAAGCTTTGAAAACAAGAATGCAAACACAAATAACCAAAATAACTCTTTGATTAATTGGAAAATCACTCAAAACCAATGTTTTTACCATCTGTTCTCATAATCATAAACTCGATTATGGATATGTATATATAGACTAACAAACCAACTTGTATTAGACTAGGAAACTTATGACCAACTTGCCATAAACTAAACTTTCCATAAATTAGATTGCTTGTTCTCCAAGTCCTCATCGACTTAGGATTCCAACAATCACCCCCGAATCTCTAAGTCCTTCTAGAGAATTCTTCAACCCCGATCAATATCCTATTATCTCTTTTCACCACCCCGACCTCTTTATCAAGCTTGTTTTGAGAGCAACTTTCCACCTAACAACAAGACTAGGTCACGACCACATTTACCGTCTTCCATCACCTGCAAAACGAACCGAATCAAATTCACCCGCTTTGACGTCTTCCCGTCCGTTTATTTCGTGCCTCCGGTTAGTCTCTCACAAGCCCGATTAAGAGAAACCAGGGTTGCTTGTAATGGATCTCGAATCACAAACAATCCAATTTATGGAAAGTTTAGTTTATGGCAAGTTGGTCATAAGTTTCCTAGTCTAATACAAGTTGGTTTGTTAGTCATATATACATATCCATAATAGAGTTTATGATTATGAGAACAGATGGTAAAAACATTGGTTTTGAGTGGTTTTCCAATTAATCAAAGAGTTATTTTACTTTTTTGTTTTGCGTTCTCATTTTGTAAACTCTTTGATTAATTGGAAAATCACTCAAAACCAATGTTTTTACCATCTGTTCTCATAATCATAAACTCGATTATGGATATGTATATATAGACTAACAAACCAACTTGTATTAGACTAGGAAACTTATGACCAACTTGCCATAATTATTGATTGCTTGGTCTCCAAGGTCCTACGTGACTTAGGATTCCAACAATCACCCCCCCCTTAAAACGAACCCGGTTCCCGCTGCGTCTGCCCCACAACGAAAGGCTACGGTATTCTTGAAACCGACTCTCAAACCGGCACCGTCTTCACCTCGCTCTGATACCAATTAAAGTTTTGAAAACAAGAATGCAAAACAAATAACCAAAATAACTCTTTGATTAATTGGAAAATCACTCAAAACCAATGTTTTTACCATCTGTTCTCATAATCATAAACTCGATTATGGATATGTATATATAGACTAACAAACCAACTTGTATTAGACTAGGAAACTTATGAACAACTTGCCATAAACTAAACTTTCCATAAATTAGATTGTTTGGTCTCCAAGTCCTCATCGACTTAGGATTCCAACAAGAATGGAATCATGTGTCCTCCAATTTCCGCATCCTTGATATACATGCTTTCAAGGAGAAGATATATGCCATAGACTCCGATAGTCGGACAGGGGAAGCAACATATTTATGTGAAATGAGACTTAATCCAAACCCGAAACTTATGTTAGTCAAAACAAAGAATTTTCCAAAGCAAGACTTATTTCTCCCAAAGTTTGTCAGTTCCGATGAAAACCTTTATCTCATAGTATCCTTTCCAAATAATCGGTGCATGGTTTTTGAACATTATTTTGGCCAAATGAAATGGATGTCATATGAAGAGACCAGAGATGAATACACATTTTTTATTAGCTACTCGAAACCTGGTGCTGGTGCTGCTGTTAAACAAGAGTTGTGGGTTGACACTAAGTCACAGTCACGATATGTGAGATATGATATTACCGATAATAGTGAAAAAGGAAGGCTCTTTATTGCAAATCAGTGGTACTTCCCTCATCAATGCTTGAATGTTGATCGCGTACATGAATGATGACTTATTGGCTCTCTTATATTTTGTTTTATACTTTCTTATGTTGAGAACCATCTTCCGTTGATTTGGATTTAGCAATTTTTTGTCTGGTTGTTACTCACCTTTTGCTTCAAGTTGCGCAACTATCAATTATATATCCCTTTATGTTATTTGCTGTCCTATGTTTTCAAATGTTTAAGTAGTGCATGATGTGTAGCATACTGGCATGTTGTTGTTTTCTGGATAAAGGATATTTTACATTGAAGAGACCAATCGCCAATAGAATAACTTGTCATAGCCATGAACCTTTCTTTTTGATTGCTCGAAGTCCACATATTAGTTGTAATGGCTATTTTACTTGTTATGTTTTTCAACCTTTTGACTAACCTTATTGTCTTTTGGATTTATGCATGTTCTGTTTGTATTTGTGCAAATTATGGATGTGAACTATCTTCTGTAACTTTAATAAAAGAGTATACATTGTCCACGTGTCCAGGGCAGATTCACTATATGAGCAATGGGGTCATAGGCAATGAAATCTTAGGACTATATCCATGTTATGTAAAATTTGGGTTTTAAAAAAAATATAATATACTAAAATCCCTGAATGACATAGACGTGCCATTTTATTTCCATTCTCTTTTTACCTTTTGATAGGTTCTAAAAATACAATATTCTAAATAGTTATTCATGTTATCTTATTTCCATTCTCTTTTTACCCTTTGATAGGTTCTAAAAATACAATATTCTAAATAGTTATTCATGTTATCTGCAATATTCTAGCATAGGTTTGCCTTGTACCTTAAAATAATTGTTCATATTATAATTCTTTTTGACAATGCATTTTCTTCTAATAAAACAAAGGACGTTAAGCTCAAAATAGGATAATTGTTTACCAATATAAAAATACTAGATTATAACCCGTGGAAACCACAGTTCACGAAGTAAAATAATGTATTGACTAAAAATAAGAATCGTTATTCATTAATTTACAAACCATTAATTTATTTACAATGTTTGATATGTTAACCATGTGATACACATGTTCGTAACTTCAAAGAAAAAAAAATGTTTTCATGTTTGATGATCCTCAAGATTTATATCGCCCCCTTTGACATTAGGTTCAACATCTTCTCCTTTTCAAAAAGTGACTCCGAAATCTGGTCTTTCAAAATGCAAATTTGTAAGATTTCGATATAAATGTAGAACTTTAATGTTCTATTATCATAAGACGTTTTGGTTTATGTAGGAAATTAGGCTTGAAAATTTTGTTTTATTTCACATTGCTTAATTCATTTGGTCTAATTATACAAAGCTCTTATCTGTTACTCGATCATAATCGGTACAAGCACCGAAGCACATCAGTATTCCCCTAACATAACAACAATTCATAAGAACCATAGAATATAAATCCATAACTAATCATTTGAGCATGATCCATGACTAAAATTTCAAAATTTTCTAAAGGTTAATTTACAGAAAACAAATAACACATATTAGGGTACATAACAAATTTGGTCCCTGTGGTCATTATATAATTTTGACAGTTAAATGTTAACTTTGACGACACTGGGACCAAAATTGATAGGAAATTAGAAAAAAAAAGGATTGGATTTCAAAAGGATGTTTGTGGATCCAACAAGATGTTTATGCAAACGTGTTATATTGATATAAAGCTCACAAATTAAAGATATTTTCAAAATTTATAAATAAATTGAAGTTTCTGTAAAAATAGAGTTCTTATCAATATCATCACCTCCAGTGGCAGTGAGTGACACCAAGCAGCAACCAAGCCTGCATTTCCCACCAACATGTGTTGACATATTGAAAAGAAAACCATGTTGTTTAAAAATAAAACGAAAACAAAATTGAAATGATGAATTAAAGTTAATGTTTTGAACCTTAGAAGTGGAAAATTTATGAAGCTTATCGAATATGCAAGTTTCAATGCCACGTCCAAACTCCAAATTTTAAGACCCCACCTAAAAGAAGATAACATTGCAACGATCAAGGATACACTTCATATGAGAAATCCGAAATGAATGGTGATGGTACACATACATTTTGGGCCTTTGGTACTCAAGTTAATGTTAAAATTTCATTTACTTTATTTTACTTACTAAAATCTTCCAACATTTTAAGTGGAAGTAACCATTCCCTCCATATCTAACATAACACACTGTATTGAATCTTGAAAGGCAAAGGGGTGTTCCTGGTTCTATTTTGACAATTTCTTAAACATTTTACATAAAAATAATAAAATACTCTGCTTATTTGTATTGGAGACAGATTTGAATTTTTAACCATTTCAAGTCAAATACTTCAGAATTATAGTACAGATAAATCACTATATATATATATATATATATATATATATATATACACACACACACACACACATACTTGTTTGTCCATAATTATGCTTGATTTCCAATTCCATACTGTTGTTGAATCCATTTTGTACTTTTTCATTTACTATCAAATCATGGAAACATCACTATAAAGTGAAAAATGCTAATTAACCAAAAATATGGTATAGTGTTATCAATTTAATATTAAAAATGTACCTTGCGTCCAATAATTATTTACTCCAAAAGCAACCCGGGATCACGTAGGGGCTGACCAATATCAAGCTGAAATGGATTGAAGTAGCCACATTAACCTGTTGCTGTAAAGCACAGCTAAAAAAAACATCTAGGAATCGACCACCCTTCTCTTCCTGCCATAAAACACAAATAAAACAAACTTAAAGACAAAAATTCACGATATTCATAAGTAAACAATCCATATCAGCAAACATACATATTTGATGGATTCCCAAGTAACTTTTTAGGGAAATTAAAAAAGAAGCTATACAATTCTGAGTATGTCAATAACCAATATCTTCATGGGAATTACTTTGATAATATATGGGCGATTAACACCTAAAATCACCCGTAAGCATAAGATAAAATAATAAATCATACATAACAATCAAATATATCTATCTTTGAAGTATAATTCTTTCCATTTTCTTTTACTAAGAAAAGGTCATATCTTGTTAAACTTCTCTCACTCAGTTTTTGAATAGTCTCTCATCTAGATATGACTTCAATCTAAGCAAAATCTCTAGCCAATCATACAATATCATCAAGTCGTGGAGACCATGATAGAAAGGCTATAAGGGAGAAACAAACAAAAAGTAATAGATTATTTCAAAATCTATCTATTAGAGAACTATTAGAAAGTTTTTTATAAAGTGTAAATCTTCATCATAATTTGAATTCAGTTCATGTAAAGGTTTGACAAACTATAATAAAAAATATTAAAGAAAAATTATGGTTTTATTACTCTCTTAATAAACATAGTAAAGAAACCAACCTTTCGGTTACGAACCACTTGCTTACACCAGACCTCATTGGCCCAAACTAAAAGACCTCGCTGCCCAAATTAAAAAGGTGAAAAGGTTTTAGCAGCTTCCTTTCATACATAGATGAAAGTAGTTGAGGATCCAGTAGTTCAAAACTCATGGCGTGACAAAAGATTGGATGATTTTTGTTTCATTTAATGAATTACAAAATTAACCTAAATCTCCACCATGAGCAAAGATCAACGATGAAGGCCTTGCATTAAGAACAAAATATAAATGAACACAACTAAAAAAATTTCAAAATGATTACAATCAACAAACAAACGATAGAGTTTATATTACCAAAACCGTGAAAGGGGTTCAATAGAATTAGTCATGAAACTGAAATTACAATGAAGTATTTGTATTAGATCTGTTTTTACCTTCGAAAATCTCCATTGAAACAAAACCAATGCAGAATAGTGAGATCTCACATATCTAATCTTCGTATTTGCACTTATCTGCGTCGAAAGCTGCTTGAAGAGGAAGGAATTGGAGGAGTATGGTGGGTAATTAGAAACGAAGAGAAGAAGCATGGATTAATTCTGACGAGATATGAAGTCGAATAAAACCTAGTCAAACAAATTCAATTTTGGAGATGATTATGTTTCGTGAGTTCTTGCGAATTAATTGTTGATTTGTTGATGATGATTTCATACTGATTTTATGGGGTGCATTTGTAATAAGAAAGGAAACTAAATGAGGAGGAAAATTAGGGGAAATAAAGAGGGTTAAAATTTTATTTTACGGCAAATAAAGCCGGCTAAAATTTTTGAGCAGGAAAAGAGAAAAGAGGCATCATCTAAGAAGGACACGTGGCATATAAAGGGCGTAGATATTCAACAAGTTGCAGTTTAGAGAGTCTTTTATTTGAAGAGAAGACTAGGTGTGAGACCCATGTATCACATGGGTTTATTTAAAAAAAATTAATATAAAATTCAAAATATTTGACAAGTTTGAATTTATAAGAAAAGTGGGAATTGAATTATAAAAATTAAAGTGTTTTTTTTGTCTTTTAAATTTTAAAAAATAATTTAGATAAATAAATAAAAGAAATTAATGAAACTTTAAATTAGTAATTTTGAAGTTAGAAGGAAAGTCCATTAATGAAATTGATATGCATTTATTATTAGATTTAAATAATATTTGACATTTAATAAAATAGAAAAACCATAAAATGACAAGTGGAATGAAAATTAATTTAAAATTACCATAAAATTACATGTGGCAAATTGAATGAGAATATGACAAGTGGCAAAAAAACCTTCATTTATTAGAGTAGATGTCCCTCATTTAAATTTAGGGAACTAACTCATGAGCAACTTGTTTTTTTAGTCCCTTTACTTGTTTTAGCAGGTTTGAGTGACACATAGATAAAACTTGGGGCCCATCTCTCCCTCTCTCTCTCTCTCAACACAATCTACCAAACACCTTCTTCCAACACCATTGATGATGAAATCTGCTGAATATGCAATCATGTCAGCAGTGAATTGGCAAGGAAAAAGTGATATTTTCGGTCCAATGGCTTCCATTTCATGTCAGAATCTTCGTACTTTGTCTTCTCTAAAGAATTTTCAATTGTTCCCCTATAAAATTCCGTTTAAAATTATGCTCAATTTGATCATTTATGGATAGAAAATTTATAGGAGAGATGCAATAAGGTTTCCATCGATGTAATTTCCAATTATAAGATCTGGTTTTCCTTCCATCAATTCAATAACTTTCGCACTTGTATCCTATTGATTTCAATTCGAATGATTAATCAACATCACACAAACTAAAAGCTAATTAACCAAAAAAGAAGCATACCAGAGTGAACTTCTCAAGGTACGGATAAATATCAAATCGAGACATCCATTTACCAAGAACACCTTTTTCGGTCCTAAATAGAGCCCTAATGATATGCAAATGTTTCGTGTTCATAACTGGTTCCATACATTTTGTCGCCTTCGCATCAGGAAGAAGGCGAGTCACTTAATTTGGACCAACATTCAATTAAATTCTCAGAATTATAAACATCGATCGAATACGTTATGATTCTAAAAAATGTAAAAAAAATTACATGGGTTGCCATGTCATTGGGATGTGGCATGTTTTGTCTATGTCTCGCTCAAACCTGCTAAAACAAATAAAGAGGACTAAAAAGACAGGTTGCCCACGATTTGGTTCCGTCATAAAACCACGGAAATAGTTTAGAGACTAAAATGATCAACCCTTGAAAGTTCGTAGGACATTTGTGTCATTTCCTGTATATAATTCTCTTTATTTTATAGGGAAAATGACAAAAAAGTCCTACAAAGTTTCTAGGGTTGTTCGATTTAGTCCCTAAAGTTTTGTCAGGCTTTATGGGTCCCTAAACTGCTCTTTTACTCCCTCTCAACCTGTAATAGTCGGTTCAGTAACCATTTAGACCAAAAAAAACTTAGGGGTCGTTTGATATGACATCTAACTGGGTCCAAAGTGGGACTGGGTCCAAAAAATACCAATTGACATGTTTGATAGGGATAGGAATGGGACCAACATGTGGACTCGGTCCAACAAAAACACAGGACTCGGTCCTTGCTTTCAATTAGATGGACCGAGAAAAATAGAACCCCAAAAAAAACGTTGCTGCCCTATTACGAGGTTTTGCTTTCTTCCTTTCCCCCCGTTAACCTCCTATCGACGAAGCCGATGAGCCAGAAGCTTTCCCTTATCGATCAAAAGCATTGTAGCGAATCATCCACATAAATAGTCTCGGTGAACAATAGCAACGCATCAACAGGTTTGTTTTTTTTTTTTTTTTATCGTTGCTTTTTTCTGTGTTCATAGTCAGGGGCATAACTGTCCATATCTTGATAAATTTTCCTGCATGTAATTTCTGTCAATACCCCATAATCAGGGGCAAATTTGTCCATAATTGTCCATATATTTTTGCGGTATTGTATCTCCTTGAGATGGCAAGGATGTAACTTGCAGTCATGAATTCTTAAAGTTTGAATGTCAAGTTTTCATGAATTCTTGAAGCTGTGTCACTGTCATCTTTTTTATATCATTTGGTAGTTTGAATGTCAAGTTTTCATGTAAGCAACAATATTGTAAAGTTTTAGCAAAATTATAAATTTGATAATTAGAAAAAAAATTCAGATTTATGGTTTCATGTAAGCAACAATATTGTAAAGTTTTAGCAAAACTAATGTGTATATGTATATATATATTTGTATATATGTGTGCAAAATTGTGTGTATATTGGTGTATATATTTGTGTAACGTCTTTTTGTATATGTACATATATTTGTGTTTATGTGTGCAAATATGTGTATATATTTGAGTAACCTGTTTGTCATTTATTCCTTAGACATGGCAGAAAAGAGAAATAGAGCTAGTTGGTTTTCGGATTTTGTCAACAAAACTTTTCTTAATGCATGTATCAAAGAACTAACAAGTAACGGTAGGGAGGGTAGTGGTCTCAAAGGTTCCTCATGGAATACAATAGCTGAAAAACTAAAAAAAGAACATGACTTTGTTGTTGAGAAAAAACAAATGAAATATCGTTATGACTACTTGAAAAGCAAGTATTCAGTTTGGTTGAAATTAAAAAACAAAACTGGGAATCTCTATAATCCTCACATGCAAGTGGAGATTCGTCTGCTCGGTCTAAAAATAAAAGAGGAAAACGAAATGAACCCACGGACACACTGGATGATGACATAAGAGAGGTTGGCAAGGAAATTATGAAGGCGGCTCAGGCGTTCGCGCAAACTAATAATCTTGACAAGGAGATGGATGAATGTATTGAAAAATTGAAAGCCTTGGAGTGGGGAAATTCTGATCCGAAGTACATCACTGCACTTATGTTGTTCGCTAAAAATCCTGGTAACAGGAAAATTTGGTTACGCCTCGAGTCTTCGACTTGTGAGTTGTGGGTGAAAAGTGGGGGAAATAATTTTGGATTACTTGGTTGACTTTAGTATGACTTTAGGATGTTTTTGTCTTTATGCTTTATGGATTTATATTATGGTACATGGTATGGATTTTTATGTGTAGGGTTGTTATGTGTTTATGTTTAGGATTTTTAAGTTTAGGTTGTTTATGTGTTATGTTTAGGATTGTTAATTGGTATTGACTTTTTTGTTATGGATTTTTATGTTATGGATTTTTATTTTATGGAGTTATATGCCATCCATTTTAATGTTATTGATTAATTTTATGGTTTATGTTATAAAACTTATGTTATTTGTATTAACATGTATCAGGTTACATATGGATAAGGAAGGTGAGTTTTTAGGTTTCCTTATACTCTCATGCTATTGGTTGATGTTGGTTCTAAAAAGAAAAAAAGAATTGAAAGAATAAAAGCTAACGAATCGGAAGAAATTGGGCATGCATATACACAAGATTTGATACATGGAGATCCTATACAATGTTTTGATATGATACGTCTTTCACAATATGCATTTGTATTATTATGCAATCATTTTACTCAAAGAAATTGGTTGCAACATAGTAGGACAATAAGCGTTGAAGAGAAGATAACTATATTTTTACATGTTGTAGGACATAATGAATGTTTTCGAGCTGTTAAAGAAAGATTTCACCACTCCATACAAACGATTCATCAATGTTTTCATGAAGTGCTAAAAGCAATGATGTGCTTCGCAAGAGAAATTATTGTACCAACATCTTCTAATACAACAAAAAATACCTCAGAATGTTATAGACGGCTAAAAAACATATTTCCTGGAGCATTAGGTGCACTAGATGGAACACTTGTACATGCAGTTGTGCCCATTGATGAACAAACTCGCTATAGGGGAAGAGGAAAAGGTGAATGTTATCAAAATGTAATCGGAATTTGTGATTTTGATATGATATTCACCTTTGTATGGGCTGGATGGGAGGGCATAGCACACAATTCTAGAGTTTTGAAAGAAGTTGCATTTAATCTGACTTCTGGATTTCCATTCCCTCCACCAGGTTTGTCATTTTTCTATAAGTTTTATTATCTATATTATTTATATGATTAAATTGTCACCCATCTACAGATAAATATTACCTTTGTGATGCCGCATACACCAACACCCGTGGATTTATGGCTCCTTACCGCAATACTAGGTATTGGTTAGCTGATTTTCGAAGAAACAGAGCTTTAACTAAGGAAGAAAGGTTAAATCATGCTCATGCACAACTTAGAAATTTCATTGAACGTGCTTATGGTGTATTGAAGGCGAGATTTCCAATTTTAAAACGTATGGCTCCTTATCCTTTTCCAGTGCAAAGAGACATAGTCATTGCCTGTGTCGCGGTCCATAATTTTATAAAGAAGTACGATATTGAAAATGACCTATTTACGAGCTTTGAACAAAACAATATGGTTACTCCTAATGTGGGAGGTGGAGGAAGTGAGGGCCAAAACATACAAGGCATAGAATGGGGTTCGGAAGCCGTTGAGTATATGACTACTTTGCGTGACCAGATTGCTAATTAGTTACTTTCAAATGGTTCACGTTAAATGATATAATTTTTTATTATGTATGACTATGTGTATTTGGATTTTGTATTACACTTCCTATTTGGATTTATAATTATGTATGTTTAATTTGGATTTAATGTGATAACTTTTATTTGTATAATTATTTTATCCGGCACAAAAGGACAACATAAGGATAATATGGTAATTTTAATCATTCAGCACAATCAGTCAGATAAATAATCAAACAACATAAATTCAGTCAGATGTGGACTCAGTCAGCATTTCTAACCCAGTCAGCTCCTAACTCAGTCAGCTCTAACCCAATCAGCAACTATCAAACGACCCCTTACGTTGTGCCCCTATAAAGCCAAATAAATAAGTTAGGGGATCAAATGCAGTCTCAACTTCGCATAAAGTGGGATTTTTTGCATGGTTGATTACTTCACTCCCATTAGAGTCCGTATTTATAGGGAGAAAATTGTAAAACTCCACCTGTTGATCTCGTTTATCTAAAGGCTAATAATCAATTAATAATAAAAAGTAATCAAAACTAAAATAATAACAAATTGATACTAATGCGCTTGATTTGTATGTTTGTTGGACTGAATTGAATGGAACTGGTAGACATGCAAATGACATCGTCCTGATCTAATCCCAACATCTAAAAACAGACAATACAAATTCTAGGTTAGTTGGTATACCTTCATTTTTCTTGAATTGATGAAACAGATTCATGGAGAGTTGTAGATGTGATGCAAGATTTCTTGAAAGCTCATAAGGGAAATAAGTGTATTGATATCTCTCCGTAAATGCATGATGACGATGAGTAGCAGCATCATTAGTTCTCTGAAGGCCATGCATCCTGGTATACTTTTCTCTAAGCCTTCGATCCATGATCACATGCCAATGGTTCTTCACAGCGTTATCCGTTCGACTAGGGAAAAGCTTGGCGATGTTAGCCCATCGTTTCCAAATTCACAATGATAAGCTAGATGTCGTTCCGCTTCCTCCTTTGTGAACGGTGTTCGGTTGCTAGTTGGTTGAACCATCATAACCTACAACTTTTCCCTGTGTGAAAATGATACATTTCATATTATTAATTAATTAATTAATTACGTACAAAGATATACAATCCATAACAAAGAAGAAAAGATCATCTAACGAAAAGTACAGCAAACGAATAAAATTATGTGATTAATTCTTCTGATTATGATTGTAAACAATGATGTTTATGCATATATCTCCTAATTTGTTAAGAAAAAGGAGAAACTCATCAAACGAAAGTATATGAAACGAATACTAACTTTAGAATTAATACGTAGCAAACAAGTTGAAATTTTCGGAAAGGATAACGGGTGAGAGGAGGATCGTAACTTAAGTAATGAAACAAGATCTGATCTGCGTTCTGCTTTGAAGCTTTTCAGCAATGGTGTTCCAGACGGATAATAAGTGCAGGCATATTACTTTCGAATATTTCAGACGAGAACAAAGCAATTAATTTGAGAATTTTGCAAATCAAAGAAGAATATGAAGCAAGTAATTAAGATGAGACTGCATTTGATCTCTGAAATTATTTTTTTTATCTTTATAGGGGCACAATGTAAGTTTTTTTGGTCTAAATGGTCACTGGCCTATTACAGGTTGACAGAGACTAAAAGAGCAGGTCGTATCCTAGTTTAGGGACTCATAAAGCCCGCCAAAAACTTTATGGACTGAATCGAACAACCCTAGAAACTTTGTAGGACATTTTTGTCATTTTCCCTATTAGTTACATTTAGTGAATCTCAAAAATAAATCGTGATGTAACATCAACAACTAATAAGTGCTACTTTAAGTTTAAGGTCTAAGTATTTGCATGAGATTATACATCTTTACTTAAGTATATTTGCTTGAGAATTATACATCTTTCAGTTTTTATTTCATGCTCAAGACTACCGGTATCTAAAACTGTTTCAACCCAACCAGAAAAAAAACGTGTGATATTTTTCTTGTGCCCCCCAACAAACACAAATTCTAGATCCGCTGCATGTGTCATAATTAGCTCAGCCCCCTGCAAAGCTTATTTTTCTGCCTACATTATATAAGTGATTTACAGAAAGTACCCTTCTATCCTTTTAAACTCGCATGGCATTACACTGCTTATTTTCCGCAAGTTTCCAATTTACACGCCACTAAACGAGCAATTACCTCACCCAGAATTCTTCAATTGATGTCTCTCGCCCGAGAGTATCCGGAGTTGGAAGGGTCGCAAATTGGGAGACGAAATCTTTGATATGTACCCAAGCAACTGTTACTATCCCAATTGATGCATGATGGAGAACTAGGGTTATGCGGATTACTTGTTAAATTACTCTCCATCGCCACAACTTTCTCACACGTTCAGGTAAATTATTTCTCAAGTAGATCTAGATTTGGTGCATGTGATTTGAGAAAATTTGGATGTTAATATGTGGGATCACATATCGGTTTTCTCGTATTAACTCGTGAACACTGACTTTCAATTTCATCAACATCAAATCCTAAAAAAATTACGCATATTGTTCATATACATATAATTGCATAATCCAATTCACTCCAACTTTGAAAATTTATTAATTTCAATAATTTTCACGTTCTTCGATTTTAAGTATCAATAAGACTTTGGTTGTGTCCTGCTAGCTTATAAACTATATATGTGGTCCATTTCAGCTTTATACGATGCTGATTTTTAGATTTTATGTCTCCATTATAGCAGCATAGTTTTTCTTTAGATATTTTCTTTTATTTTGGAGTTTCATAATTAAAATTTGAAATGTACTTTTATACAAATCTATATATGATTACCAACACAATCGTGAAATAGGATCCGGCGTTCTTTTTAATACAACAATTTTGTATTTTATTTGGGTAATTGTGTTATAACTCATAACACATAACTCATGCGATGATATGAAACTGATTATCATTATACTGATAAAGTGATTTTAATTAGTTTGTTAGATTGTTTAAATTTGGTAGTTAAGTTACATGTAAGGTTTTGATTCAAGAAGCATGCATTGTTATAGGGAAAAATGTTGAAGGTCATCACTAGCCCCAATAGAATCATGTTATTGTCTAGAAGAAGTTAGCATGTTCTAGAATGATCTGGAAGATTCTAGAACATTATGGAATACTATGGAGGAGTGTTGAAGATGCCGGAAGATTCTAGAATACTTTAGAACGAGATGGAAGACCCTGGAAGGCTATGGAACATTCTAGAACACTATGGAAGACACAAGAATGTCTATACTTATCTAGGACATTATAGAACATTCTAGAAACATATAAAAGCTTGTAATAGATATAGAATATGGTAGATAGTTCTAGAATAGCCATGAATGTATGTAGATCTAGAAACTTCCTATAAGGAGGTGGAAACACCTATAAATAGGTGTGGAGCTCATTTGCTCCAAACCATCCCAACATCCAAGTATCCAAGAAAGCCTCAAAGAGAGAAAAGTGTGTAGTAGTCTCACAAAGTGTAAGGTCTCCTTAAGTGTCTTAATAAAAGTCTTGTTGTTTCCCATATAAAAGAGTCGTGTTCAACAATCTGGTATCAGAGCAAGGTTTCTTGATAGTGAGAACGAGTGATTCTCGTTGTATCGTGAGTAGTTTGTGACTCTGCAAGTTTAGTATCGAAACTAGCTTGTTTGGTATTACCGAGGTACTGCCAACACGATGGGTGGTCTCCAAGTCGTCGGAGGAATCAAGAAACTCAACAACAACAACTACAAAACGTGGGAAACATGTATGAAGTCCTACTTACAAGGACAAGATCTATGGGAGGTCGTTGGTGGAAGCGAAACTACGCCACCAGAGGAAGACGTTAATGGTGCTTTGCGCAAATGGAAAATCAAAGCAGGCAAAGCAATGTTTGCCTTGAAGACCACAATCGAAGAAGAGATGTTGGAGCATATTCGGGATGAGAACACCCCGAAAGAAGCTTGGGACAGGTTTGTGACGCTTTTCTCAAAGAAGAATGATACGAGACTACAACTTTTGGAGAACAAGCTATTATCAATCTCACAACGTGACATGACGATTGCTCAATATTTCCACAAGGTCAAGTCGATATGTCGGGAGATTACTGAACTAGATCCGCAATCCGTCATTGCAGAAGCTCGAATGAAGAGGATCATTATCCATGGACTGAGGCCGGAATATAGAAGCTTTATTACTGTTGTACAAGGATGGCTCGTTCAACCATCACTTGTAGAGTTTGAGAATTTGTTGGCCAGCCAAGAAGCTATGGCTAAGAAAATGGGAGGCATCACGCTGAAGAGTGAAGAAGAAGCACTCTACACAAGTAAAAGTCGGAGGAATTTCAAGCCACCTTCTAAAGAAGCATACAAAAATGCTGACAAAGGAAAGAGTCAACTAGGAACCTCACAACCATGGAGATCTCAAAAGATTGACAATAAGAGTTCTTGGGGGAGGAGGTTCGAAGGCAACTGCAACAATTGTGGAAAGTGGGGCCACATGACCAAGGATTGTTGGTCAAAGAAAAAGTCTGTGGAAAGCAATGTAGTAACTTCCAAAAAGGAAGTAGAGGATGAATGGGATGCTGAGGCACTATGTGCTATAGAAGAGAATAAGACTAAAAGAGGAAGGCTAATGTTCGTGGATGCTAGGGTAAATGGAGGATACACCAAGGCATTGGTAGATACAGGTGCATCTCATAATTTCCTTGCTAAAGATGAAGCTAAGAAGTTGGGCATCAAATACACCAAAAATCCAGGCCGGTTGAAAGTCGTCAACTCTTTATCCAAGCCTATCATTGGTGTTGCATATGGAGTACCTCTTAAGATAGCAGAATGTGAAGGCACCAGAGACTTGACAGTGGTGCATATGGATGACTATCGTATGGTATTAGGAATGGATTTCCTAGACAACGTACGACCCTGGTCATTTGAGAGAGATGATACCATGCGTATCACTAAGGGTTCAATAATTCACATTGTACCCTTGAAGAGAAATATGATTGGATCCCGAATGCTATCAACTATGAAACTCAACAAAGGTCTCAAGAAGAGCGAGACAAAGTTTATGACAACCTTGGAGGAGGAAGACGTTCATTGGAAGATGGATGTTCCGAAGGAGAATAATAACATGACATCACTAGAGTTGCATAAAAAGTCTCATCTTAGACGAAAAATGGAACATGTTATGGAGAAACTGGATAAGGCGAAAAAGAAGAAAAACACATTAATTCGTAAGAGCAAAGTAGAATTTCTCAACAGAGCAACATCTAAACGAGATGAGCGGATCAATAAGGGATCACGTCATAACATGTTAATATTGTGGGAATTTTCCAAGGCTTGTAAAAGGGACAACTCACATGCTTACAAGTTTCTCAAAGGGAGGCATAAAAAACTACACAAGATAGTTCAACAAAGTCAGGAACAATATTATGCTGCAAGAAAATGCAACCACGAATGTCGTTGTCAACTACGAAAACAATATATGAAGCAACAACTACAACAACTAAGAAAAAACCAAGCATGTGGAAGAGAAAAAGTTCTCAAGGAAGAAGTCAATATGCGACAGATCAAGAATGATAAACAAATAGCGGAATTATTCACCAAAGGGCTGAGTAAAGGAAAAAATGAAGGTTTTAGATGTCAGCTCAACATGATACGGAGAATGGGGGCTAGTGCTGAGGGGGAGTGTTGAAGGTCATCACTAGCCCCAATAGAATCATGTTATTGTCTAGAAGAAGTTAGCATGTTCTAGAATGATCTGGAAGATTCTAGAACATTATGGAATACTATGGAGGAGTGTTGAAGATGCCGGAAGATTCTAGAATACTCTAGAACGAGATGGAAGACCCTGGAAGGCTATGGAACATTCTAGAACACTATGGAAGACACAAGAATGTCTATACTTATCTAGGACATTATAGAACATTCTAGAAACATATAAAAGCTTGTAATAGATATAGAATATGGTAGATAGTTCTAGAATAGCCATGAATGTATGTAGATCTAGAAACTTCCTATAAGGAGGTGGAAACACCTATAAATAGGTGTGGAGCTCATTTGCTCCAAACCATCCCAACATCCAAGTATCCAAGAAAGCCTCAAAGAGAGAAAAGTGTGTAGTAGTCTCACAAAGTGTAAGGTCTCCTTAAGTGTCTTAATAAAAGTCTTGTTGTTTCCCATATAAAAGAGTCGTGTTCAACAAAAAAGCATTCGGGCCTTGTCGAGGAAATACCTTTTAGTGTATCAAGAACATTTATACCATGTGGATCTACAGTTTCCAAGTACTATATTTTTAAGATCACTCATCTCTTCTAGAACTGCTATTTAACCTTTTGTGCTTTGTTTTCACGTTAAGATCATGTTCTGATAATGTTCATTCTTGAGATTGTTTTCTATTTATTTGCATTTTTTTCTCCGCAAAATTCAATTATTTGGAAAGGGCAGCATTTGTATATATGTGTATGCTGGTTCCCTGTATATATACAACTCTTGTTTATTTTTCTTTTACGATTGTAGCTAGGGAAGGCTATGAAAATGATTCGGAGCCAAAATCATGATAGTGTATCTAGCAATAAGAGGATCAACACTTCTGACCATGATAATTCGACACCTTGGTCAAACCCTAACCATGATGTGCTTTTCTTAGTTATGATGAAATTGGGAGTTATTGATTTTTTTGCATTCAGCCGAGTTTGCAAGTTATGGAGGTCACTCTCACTCTCTAACAAGAACATGTTTATGGCATCCAAACCACCCATGTTGATGTATATCCGTAATACTCATTATAAGAAGAAAGAGTACTGGCTAGAGGACTTTGATGGAAGAAACTTCAAAATAACACTTCCTCATTCTAGGCACACGATCTATGTTGGATTAACTTGTGGTTACTTGATCTTGTATGAATGGGGAAACAGCGACTTTTGGCTTGTGAATCCTATCACCAGGCATGAACTTCATTTCCCTTTTGTCCCCTCGAATGTCTATAGCAGTGTATCAAGACTCAGTGCTATCCTTGTCTTTTCATCTTCAATATCTAAATATGTGTTTCTTATCACAAAGAGATTCTCCCGTCAAATATGGTTTTCAATTGCGGGTAAAGGAGATTGGAATCACGTGTACTCCAATTTCCACATCCTTGATATACATGCTTTCAAGGAGAAGATATATACGTTACACTATGGTAGTCATCCATGGGACGTAAGACATATATGTGAAATGAGACTCAATCCAGAGCCCAAACTGACATTACTCAAAACCAAGGATTTTCTCAAGCAAGAACTCTATTGCTCGAAGTTTGTAAGCTCGGATGAAAAACTTTATGTGATGGAAACCATTTCCACAGATTCTTCAAAAAAGATTCACGAACTGAATTTTGGCGAAATGAGATGGGTTCCGTTTGAAGAGACCAGAGATGAATATGCATTTTTTAATTGTGACTTCGGGCCTGGTGCTGCTGTTAAACGAATATCGTTTGTTGACTCCCATTCATATGATGTTACTGATCATAAAAGTGAAAAATGCAGGTTCTTTAGGGCAAACATGTGGTACTTCCCTCATGAATGTTTGAATGTTGATATCTTTCATGAGTGATGACTTGTTGGCACACTTATTTTTGTTTTTTATGCTTTCATATGTTGGGAACCACCACGAGTGTATTTGGATTTTGCAATTTATCGTTTGGCTGTCACCCACCCTTTTGCTTCAAGTCACACAACTATCAATTATATATCTCTTTTATGTGATGTATTGCCCTTTTCTTTATAATGGATATCTGATTCATTATGTGTAGCATATTGCCATGTTGTTTGTTTGTGGATGAAGTAGTTTTTGTATTTATTTTGGTGTTAATTAATTAAAAATGTTATCAAGAAAATGGTGGTGTCACCTGATAATGACTGTGGAGGTTGTTTTTTGTTATTCTTGATTACAATTTTACTTATTGACACCTTTTTCTTTTGAAACAGCAAAGTAACCTACTCCTAAACACCACCTATGTCTTCTACTCAGACTTGAACCCATGACCTCTCATTTGAGAGAGTCACTACTACTTAGTGACACTTGATTATTATTTGTGTGTAACTTTATACCTGATAGTTTTTATTGCATTATGATTCTTTGTCAAAACATTAACAGATCAAAAAGGTGGGTTTACATTGGATGCGATTGTTTTTGACATCTTTAGAATTTAGCATAGTATATTTCCTTTTAATTTGTGACCTAAAATACCTGACAAAGCTTTTGCACAAACGGTGAGTGAGTCAATTAATACTTCATACTCATACTAATGCCACTTGGACTTTTGTAAGTTTAAAACAAAGTTTTTTTTTTATTTTTTTATTTTTTTTTTATTCTTTGGTTTCCATATACGACATGATGTTAGAATTTTAGCAGCCTTTTATGGAATGGAAAAGGAATTTCATCTGTCTAATCTTGAAACATGTGATGTGTGCGCCGGAATCGGAGCAAAAGTTGGATCAAATATGAGAATGCTCCACTTGTGATGGCAGAGGGAAAGTCATGAGGACTGAACAAACACCTTTTGGTATGTTCTCACAGGTAAAATAACACTTGAAAATTTTGAAAGTATTATTGTTAATTGCTTGTTTGATGTTTATAGTTTGTAATTTTGTTGTTTTCCATTTTGTAGGTTTCTGTATGTGCAAATTGTAATTGGAACAATGAAATGATATCGGAGTATTGTTGGAAATGCTCTGGTGAAGGGTGGATACCTGTGAAGAAAGATATTAAAATCAAGATTCCACATGGAGTCGGCAAGGGTGGCGGAGCCAGATGGGGCGTTGGGGGTACTACAGCACCCCCAAAAAATTTGCTTTATGTATATGAAAAAAATTCTTTGTAAACATGTTTTATGTTATTATACCCCCAACTAAAGAGATTATATTATGTTTTTTAATGTCCCGAATATGACAACTCTATAGAATGTTTATTGATAATTTTTGTATCACCATATAAAAATTTCTAGTTCCGCCACCGCGGGCAGCATTCTTAGGTGGTGTTTGTTTTTGAAGTGGTAAAATGTCTTTAGTCTTTTTCCGTGTCTGCGGCAGAAGATGTGGACCAAAAGTATTTTTCTATGCCTTCATACAAGAAGTCTTTATACAAAAGATTGTTTTTAATGTCTTTTTCAAATGACCCAAATTTACCAATATATATGAAGTCTTTTTTTTTTAAAACACACCCAAAATTTGTTTTTATTTTTATTGCCATTATGGGAGTTGCACCGAGGTTGTCTTTTTTGTCATTTTATCAAAGGGCATATCCGTCAAAACACCAAAACTACACTAGGGAGAAACCAAAAACCAGAAATAATACTACAACCAAGGCACCAGAAGTAGGAGCGGGCACCTATACCACAAAATGGAATCAAGGGCAAAAAGGTCAATGTTTGACATGAGGCTTTGAAAACACCAGCAAAGTAATAAGAAAAGGCATGTAATTGAGATAACATGTGATCAACCCACTCCAATCTCTTGGCAACCATCAACATGAGAGATAAACAGCAAAGTAAAATAGTACTTAACAAAAAAAAGTAAGAAACAAAGTGAGTTTGGAATCAATGATTCTGATGTTGGTATCAAAGAAGCAAGTTCTTCTGAAGAGAAAGCACAATAGACAAGGTTAAGCTTAAAGATGAGAAAAAGGTATCGAAAAATTACTAGTGTAGTAATTGATGTTTGTTTTACAATATCCTAGCTTGCCTTGAAAAATTGAATTACAGATGTAACTGGTGAAAAGAAAAATCCCCACATACAATAATAAGAAGTTCCTAAATCTTAAATCAATTACAGATGCATTAACAAACTAAACTAAATGTAATTATTCGTTATGATTCAACAGAAGGAGTAGATTCACATCTGAATTATAGAAAGGGCACTACAAATTTTTGACAACAAAACCCCTGATGGCCAGATATAGCGCCAAAAGGATTTCAAACAAGAAACAGGAAAATTACTTGTTCAAACAGGAAACAACTAATACTTTTCTGGTATAAGAGCGGTAAACAACCGGAAAATTACATCTTAAACAAAGTATAATCACTTAGATCCTGTAGAAAACAAAACAAAAACAAAAACAAAATCAAACTAATAAACAGGAAGTTCTTTGAGAAATCAACAACATTGACGTTTTTAATTTACAAAATGGTAGATGGGATTTCATCATTAATGGAGTTTAAACTAATACTCCCTTCGTCCAAAAATTATTTTTCACAAACAAGAAACACAAATTAATGAAACATTAATTACCATCAACTTTATTAAAGGAAATGACAATTGTACCTTTTTGTTGCATTTAACTCCATGATAGTTTAACTAATAATGATGGGTATTTTACTAAAAGAGATATTTATTTTTAGAGGTAGGCTATTATTTTGGGACAACCCAAAAAGAAAATGTGGACTATTAATAGTGGACAGAGATAGTAATACAAGTTGAGAGGAAGATAAGAAAAGAGAAATGAGAGAGGAGAACGAAGAGCTGACGGAACAGACTGTGATGATTCGTCGGCAGCGGCGACGTGGAGTGACGGACGCAGAGCAAGAAGCGTCGAAGGCGGATCAAGGACTTACATCCGCTGGAGGTATGCCGATGTGGAGAGATTGCCGGTGTGGGAGGATGCAATCGTGAAAGGGAAAGAGCGAATGGAGACAATGAATGTATTCTGCAATTAGAAGCGGCATTTTTTTTGTCTTTCCAAAAAAGAGATGAAAAGTCTTTTCGAGTTCTTTTGTCTTCCAGAAAACGACATTTTGGCAAACATCTATCCACCCACAGATCTAAGTGTCCAAAATGTCTTTTTGCTAAAAAAACAAACTAGCCTTTAGAGTTGCTCGAGACGGTGATGTTGGTTCAAAAGGGTATATATGATATGTTTTGAGGGAAATAAATAATAAGTAAAAGTAGATTGCAATTTTTTTCATTTAGTTGTATTTTGTTTTGTTTCTTTTTGAGAAGAGGTCTCCCGATGAAGATGACCCATTAAAGAAGATAACAAACTTTGTCGGGTATTTTTTTATTTTTTAATTTCTTTCTAGTTATACTGCAAATTCATACCATACAAAGTACAAGTACAAACACCCGAGTGTTTGTGTTGCAGGTCTTTTGTAAACGGAGTTTTGAACTGGTTCAAGAAAAATTTCTAGAAACATAGCACATATTACTTAATTAATAAATTCTTTCTTCCATCTAACTTAGTGGCCAAAGATTACAAGAATATCCTCCATATGCAAATGCTACTGCTGATCAAGAAATCGAAAAATTCTTCATTTTTTAGAAATTGTAACTTTTTTTTGTTCTTTTCCTTCAAAATTTTCATTAATTATGCATTATACTTTGGAGGTCAATCTTAGAGAAATTCGTTGTATACATGATATTTTTTTCTTGTATAATGAAATTATTGAAGGTGATTAGTTTGAATATTAGTACATTTATTGTATGAAATGGATTATATATAGGGGATAAGGAATATACATTACAGCCCCACCTAAGCTTAGGTAATAAACCTCTAAAATATGTCGCTTTAACTTAGAAAATATACATGGTTTCATTTTCACTTGGTAAATATACCATCCTCAATAATTTTTCTTTTCCCCATTATCGTTTTACTATCCCTGTTTTGTTTCCTCCATTATCGTTTTACCATCCCTGTTTTCTTTCCTCCATTATCGTTTATTACTTCACCCCAGTAAGCATTACACTACTAGAAAAAAGGCCTTTTACGACGCTCATTACGCGTTGTGAAACGCTCAGACGACGTGCAAATGCGCGTCAAGGAAGACCCCGTCATAACGAGAGACGACGCGCATTTACGACCCACATTTATGACACGCAATGCGTATCATTAAAGCCGCTGTCAAGAAAGGCCATGTCATAAATGAAGATGACACACATTTTTGCGTATCGTAATTATTTATAGATTTACTAATTTTCAAATTAAATTTGCATTTCATGTCTCATAATAGAAAATAAAATACCATATACAAAAAATACAATCCATTGCACAAAAGTTAATGTCATACAAAATACAAAATAAAATACAATAAATAAGAAAGATAATTCATTGCACTAAAATGTCAAATACAAATAATCATCGCTAACTATATAACCTAATACTACATTGCTATTAAGGGACATCATCATAACTCACTGAAGGTCTTGTTCAAGCCGAATCAAGAATATCAGGCAAGTTTGTCGCAACCATCAAAATTATGACTTGTTATAAAAATTAAGTTCACAGCTCTGAAGAAGAAGAGGGGTGATAAGTATAACAAGAAAAAAAAACAAAAAAGGACTTCACTTTTCTGTGGGTACCTCATTTTGTTCAAACCCGTCCATTTCCACAAGCAGTTGATGAAGTGTTTTCTTTGTATGACCTTCCCACTGCTTTCTAGTGTATCCAACACCATCTATCTCATCAATAAAGATGATACATGGAGCCTGAAACAACCAGCAACACATTTAGTCTAAAACATAAATAAATCTGTTCAATGTCATCATGTAAACAATTTGAAAGCATAAAATTGATAAAGTTTTTCCCACAACACAAACAATCGAGCATTATGTTTATAAAAGTGTAATAAAATTTACTTACATTTCCTCAAATTCGAAACCTGCCCAGTAGAAAAATGGAACCCCAGCTTCTCCAACAATCACCTTAAAATTTGTCATAATCAAAACATAAAAAAAAAAAGTATGGTGAGGTTGATGCCATGCCGTGGGTGGGTCAACCAAGGAATTTGGTTCCACTGCTTAGGAATAAAAATACGAGTATTCAACCCAAATATACAAACATGTCTATTATGTATACAGACACCACACCACCTTAAAACTTTTGTAAAACAAATCAAAATTACAAAAAAAATCTATTAAGGGGTAAATTTCTTCAAAAAGAAAAACAAATTAAAACACTATAGATGGGTTTTTGGAAAAATATTAGCACTAGTCTATGAAAGCTTTGACATAACCATTCTCTCTTCTCTTCTCTTCTATTATATGGAACTAACTCCTTCTTCTTCTTCTTCTTCTTCTTCTAACAATAAACCAAGCGAAAAAGGTTGTAGGGATATTACATCTCTACCCCCACCCAATTTACCTCAAAATCTGATTCTGCCCTTGGTTAAGTAGTAAAACGGTGATTAAATTAATTTTTGAAGAATAATAAAAAGGTAATTGAAAAAAATATACTCACCAATATCATAGAATCCAACTTTAATAGCTGCAGCTACATCAACTACTGCCTGAAGACCTGAAGAACATTGTCTGTAGACAGTCCTAATTGGCACAATTTCTGGAAAAAAAAGGTAAAGTCATCTTCACTGATCATTGCAGTTTGGAACTTGAGAAAATTTAACAATGGAAGTTCACTATATCAGGCAACTAGAGATCCTTCCTTCATTAACAAATTTGAAACTTGGTGCATTGTTGGTCTTTTATCTCTTGGCTAGAAAGATCATCTAAGCTAGCTTTTAGGGCTTCTGCACTTGCCTTTTCTTCTTCCACTTTCCTTTTCCAACTTAAATAGTCTTGCTATTTGAATGTCTGCAGCCATTAAGACATCGACTCTTGTTTTTCATTGAATGGGGAAAGAACTTAATTTCATAAGCTATATACGTGAGTATTTCTTTTTTACCTCATTGGTGGTAGTATTGCTAAGACAGAGGCTTGCATGATAGCCAAAGAAACCAGATAGAAGAAGAGAAACTATTGCCAAGAATACCATCACAAGTATCCGAGTGTTGTAAGAGCTCACCAACCACTGTTGAAACAAACAAAAACTTGTCACGTTAACAAATACAACACATCAATATTAAAAAAAAAAATTATCTTATAATGTGTAAATCACCACAAACAAATAAAAGATTCCAGAAGTAACCTGAACAGCATGTGGAGTTAGACTCCTGAATGAATTTTCAATGCCATAATATGCTCACTACTAGAAAAACAGCCTTTTACGGCGCTCATTGCGCGTCGTAAAACGCTCAGACGACGCGCAAATGCGCGTCAAGGAAGGTCCTGTCATAACGAGAGACGACGCGCATTTACGACGCGCATTTATGACACGCAATGCGTATCATTAAAGTCGCTGTCAAGAAAGGCCATGTTATAAATGAAGATGACACACATTTTTGCGTATCGTAAGTTTTATTTTTATTTAAAAAAATATTATTTATATATTTACTAATTTTCAATTTAAATTTGCATTTCATGTCTAATAATAGAAAATAAAATACCATACACAAAAAATACAATCCATTGCACAAAAGTTAATGTCATACAAAATACAAAATAAGATACAAAATATGAATTCATCTTGCCTAAAGACATTATCAATTGCTTGGTAAAATTGCTCTTTAACACTATCTGCTGCACCAAAGATAGTAAGAACCTGCACCAAATGAAAACAGTAAAAAAGTGCTTCAATGTTTATATTTTCTAGGCCAATAAATAATCAAAAGGTGTAAAATTAAAATATACCTTGGTTTCTGCAGCTACATAATCAAAAGGTGTAAAATTAAAATATACCTTGAATATGGACATAATTAGAAATTACATACTTGACCTTCTTTTCCTTTTTCTCCATAAAAGAATACTGGAAATCCCAAGCAGCTTCTAGAAACTCAACAAATGCATTCCAAGTATCTGCTTCTACTCTATACGAAATAATTGCTTTTGAGAGTTCATCCTCCTATGCCATGAATAATGATCATGAAATTTAGATTAGGGTTTATAACATGGAATTGTAAAATGTCATGAAATTATCCTAAGTTTTTCAAACCTTAAATTGTATCGGGACCATGTCTTGAAATTTGTTTACTATAGTTCCTATTAAATGGAAGTATGTAGGTATTTATTGAATCAACAGTAAGTATAAGACTAGAATAACTTACATCAAACAAAGGGAAGCCCCTGTATTTGTCAAGAAAGGCCTGTCACTTTCTTAAAGAGAATACTGACTCAGACATTTAGAAAACAGATGACGAATTCCAGTGTAACTTGCTAACATCAACCCACACACCTAAAATAAATAAATAAAATTCTTATATCCATAAACCCATCATTTTACTTTTCATAAATAAATAAATCCCACAATAATTTATACGAATCTTACCCTGTGGGCAGTTTGAACATATTGAGACTTTCTTGAAAGATCAACATGTCCCATAAGGCAAAAAAAATCGATATCAGAATTTAAAAAGAATATTTGGTTGTAAATTGTAATACCTTAGCAGGAAACATTACATACCTGAATGCTAGCAGGAGCCCATTCAATGAAATTAACAAGCTTTCTTTCACGTATTCGCTGCAAACTATCATGAACCTAATAATAAAAGCATCTTACAATATCATCCATGGAAGTTTTCAGATTGCAAAATGTATGTTGACTTGACTGACCTGAGTAGGGTCAACTTCTCCCTGAATGATGTTCGGTATCGAGATATATTTTGCCTGACTGGCTTCTTTTGTCCCAGCATGTGATGAAACCATGATATTCTTTGTCTGCAAAACATAAATTTTTTTGCACCCATGAGTATGACAATCAAAGCTTCACTAAACATCTTCTAACATTTTCTTGCCTGAAGAAGTCTTCTCATCACATCCAATATGGTGGTTTTTCGAATCATATTAACCCACCAATAACAAGAATTTAAAGTTCACATGGATAATAACAATAATAATAATTATAACAAATATTTGAAAATCTTATTCTTAAAGTTCCAATTGCAAGGACGATTCCAAATTATGAAAATATTGACTCTGAATCATGATTGTACAAATTTTCCATGAACATACATCATAATTGTAAGTTGTAAACATGGAGATTAACCTTGATCAACAAGGTTTAGGCTCTATGATAAAAACAAAAGAACTGGGCAGTAAACAGAAGAGAGTAAAAAAGTCAGGAATGAATTTAATTTGCATAGATATTACAATTTAAAAGTAGTTGATTAACAATCTGATAAGGCAATGAGAAAAATTATGAAAAGCTGAATCATGAATGAATTAAAATGTAAAAAACAACTAAGGTCAATTAAGATGGTATGCATTACCTTCATCAACCACAGGTTTCATATTTATTTTTATGAGAGAGAATGAGCAATCAAGTAATGTTGAGTGTTCATAAATTCACAAGATCTATCCAAAAAACTGATAGAACAAGTTAATGCAGACATAAATGTATCGATAACTCTGTCACGTGCTATAGTTAGGGGCGGTTGCACGTGGGGGTAACTAGAGCAACCGTCTCAAGAATTAGGGGTATTTTAGTAATTTTTCCCTTAAAAAAATTTTGAAAATAAAATTTTGAGGCACAGTGGTTCAGCAAGATCAAAATCCGAGAAAGTATTGGTGAAAATTCAAAAAGGATTTATGAAGTTAACTGATAGGCAACGATTTGTTATACTTAAATTATGTGTTGAACTTTGCCTGGAGGAAAACACCATAAAACCATTATCTAATGGAAAAAAAACAGACAAATCTTTAAGCATACATATGGTATATAGTATATACTACATTAATGCTTCCAATTCAAGTTAATCTCGATTAGTAGACACACAAATAAATACATACAAACATACAACAAATGTTTTATATCATAAAATTTAACTTGAAGGTTTTTGCCTACTGTTCATCTAGTGAACCAGCCTTCAATTTATACATGATTATCTGTAAATTTAAGGGAAATGGGTAATTTGCGAATATTTACCATCTTGTATGAGAAAGAAAGCGACAATCAACGATTAAGTAGGCGCTGCATACCAACTGATTCAATTGAAAGCCCCTGAAATAATAAAATGCAAGTCAAAGAAGACACAATTACAAAAATACCCCAAACAAAGAAACTAAAATCGTGTCAATCATTAAAAAAAGGGAGAATGGGATGAAATAGAAAAAAACGAAGGAAAGCAAAAACCCTAATATCAGGGTGATAAAATATGAAGTATTTAGACACATCCAAATATATATTGTTATATAAAAGGTTGAAAAAAGATAAAATCATACCATCTGCATTTAGTGGATTCAATAGAATCCACAAGTATAGCTGATATACGTCTCCATTTATGACAAGCATCACAACACACCCACGCACTCAACTTCAGTTTCTTTTCTTTCTGAACGGTGCCCTTTTGTGGTAATCCTATCAATGAACTCAACTTCAGCACAAAGTTCCATCACCAAATGATCTACAACAAAATCTTCATAAGCTCCTTAAATTGAAACCACCGGTATGAGCGTTATATTGATTGTAAGAATATTGATAATCCTTCTACACATATATAAATACTCAATAATATGAGCTACCAGATGTCTGTGTTATCCACTTCCTTTTTCACTTAAGTGGTGTGTAGGCATTTAAACAAATAGTTGGTATGCAACTACAAATCTACCAAATTAGAGAAAAAACTTACACTAATCAAACCATACGATGTTGATAGAAAACTTAAAGCAAGATACAAATTAGGGCTCACATTATCAAAAATAAAAAAAGAAGTCACCTTTAAAGGAACGTTGGTGGCATACAATGTTGATAGAAAAGATGAATGAAGGGGTATATTTGGGAAGAACTATAAGATCTCTTGTGGTAGGGAGGCGATGAACAGATGAAACGAGCCCTAAAAAATCTAGAGCACCATGTGGTAATAATGGAGCACAGTAGCCGACAACACTTATATGTTTCTCTATGTGTCAAATCAATGTAGGGTTTGGGGTTTGAGAGTGAAAAACCAGTCAATCGCTTGAAGATTGAAGAGTGAAGTCGAATTGAGGAGAAGTTGTACCAGGTTTTAGGGGAATATTCGAACCAATTGGTCTTCTTCACAACCATTACAGGTTGCATTTTTCCGATGAAGTTGTTTTTGAAGATGAACGTGAGATGATGGAGCATCAATAGAGAGAAATGTTAGGGTTTCGGGAGAAAACAAACTCATCTATAGAGGAGAGAGATGAGAGAAAACCTGGTAGAGGGAGCGAGATGAGAAGGTGGATGCATCAATTAGGGAGAAAACAAACTCTGAGAGTGAAGAGTAAACTTGGATTTAGGAGAAGCACCATTTTTAGGGAGAAATCGAACGAGTTGGTCTTCATTGTTGATATTCTTTGTCGCCATTAATGGCTCCTAAATAGAGAGAAAGGGTAGGGCTTAAGGTGATTTGAAGAGTTGTAGTCGCATGTGTGTAGAGGTGAGCCTCAGCTCGCTGACGAGGTGAGGTGAGACCGAGTTGCCGATGAGGCTGATCAGGTCGTTGACTGGAAAGCACTCGTGAGGAATGGAAAATCGTTTTGAATTATAAGGTTTGTAAACGTGGGGAGTCGTTGTAGATGGAGTAGGGTAGAGGTGAAGAGGAGTGAGCAGGGTACTTCAAAATTTTGGGGGATTTTCCCCCTTTAGCTATTACTGAAGGATCAGACTCTCGTTCTTACAACACAAAACGAAGCCAACATAAAACAATGTTTCTGGTGGTGGCGGCTGCTAGGTTTTACAGAGAAAAGGAGGGGAGAAAATGAAGGTCATCGGCAAGTGGAGAGGAATGAATGAGCGGGTCCTCCAAAATTTTGGGGATTTTTGTCGATCGATCATTTCCCGCCTAAAAGGCATGTTTCATTAAAAATTTATAAAGCGACATACTTACATGACGAACATTTTATAAAAGGCGCCCTCCGCATTTCTTTTTTTTTCTTTTCTAACACTAATTTTAGGGCACGCACAAATGCGTGTCTTCTATCCTTCAAATTTTGCAAAACTAACACTATTTTTTAGGGCACCCACAAATGCGCGCCCTCTATCGGCCAGTGTCATTGTTTGCGCGTCATTAAAGGCCAGTTTTCTAGTAGTGGTTGCAATTAGAACACATATATGGATTGAAAACATAAGATTGAAATATGAGCATGAAATGAATAAATATAGATATATTATATGGAGATAAAAGTCACCTGTTAAAATATATACAACTTCTAGTTCCTTCAATCTTCCAGCAAGAACTAAGCCAATTGCAACTGTTCCATATACAAAAAGAAAGAAATGCCTACAAATTGAAACAAATTATTTTTCTATTTTAGGTTTTAAAAAAGGCTAATGGCTGTAAGTAAACTAAAAATGTGAATTTAAGTTTTAACTCACCAGAAAAGAAACATTACGAACTACAATGTGTTTTTCTCCCCTATGCAATTATTCTGAAACAATGAAAAAAAATGATTAATTTAATATTAATTATTAAATTAATCTGTTGATACGAGTGAGGTATATATAATTGTGAGTTATAAGAGCAACAATTCCTTCTTGCTGGCCTAAGCTTCCGAAACTTCGACATTCAGCAAAACTCTGTAACAATTTCACATGTATGTATGTATGTAATACTCTTTAGTTCTAATATGCTAACCATGAGTTCATTAAATTTACACAAATTCTCACCTGAGTATTGACTGTTTAAAATAATGATAAGTTGAAACAATAATACTCTTACAACACTGCATACCATTCTCTCCTTTAGTCTGTTATAAAATTCATTCAAGAACAATAATACTAACAAGGGCTTCTTCACCTACTTTTCCATCTCAGTTAACAGATGAATTAGAATTAAGGGCTGTTTTGGAAGATATTTTAGATGTTCATCACCTTAATCTAGGAACTCCTGAACAATTACATGTTTTGGTGAATGGAAAATTTTATCAGCTTTTTAAGCTTCTTGAGAGAACTGGGATGCTCTGTTCAACCAATTTCCCAATGCTCACCTTGAGGACAAGGTGAATTTTCACATTTGGGGGGGGGGGGGTATTCTGAGGTTTACCTGCACAAGAAGAAGAAGAAGAAGAAGAAGAAGAAGAAGAAGACAATAATACTGTGTAATTAGAATCATGACTTTAGGCCGGTAGGGGTATTCTAGTCATTTAGCCCAATTAAGTAGCTTCTGATGATATAAATAGCTGATCAGTTTCTAAAGGAGTTGGTAAGGTTTTATTTTGTTTCCTTGGGAAAAAACTAATTGGTAGAAAGCTTTTAAATTCATTAGACATTCCACTATCAGCAATCATTTGATTTGAGACCTAATTCCAGTTATAGCATAACATCTTGAGCCCTAATTCCGGTTGCATTCTCAACTTTTCTACAATTTGAATCTACCAGTGTTTTGCATCTAATGACAATGCTATATGGGTAGATTTCTTCAAGTACAACGTTGTAGTAGGAGATGCGATAATAAAGAAATTAATACCTGCAGTAAAATGACACAGTTTTGCTCCAGACCAATTCGTCTGAAAGGACTCGAGAACCATCCATTCCAAACAAATTCCTCATCGGGGTCTCAAACAGAAGAATGACTCAGAAAAGGTCGTGTTATATCCCTTATTTCACAAAAGTAATGTTTTCCATCAATATCAAGTTCAACAAGTTCTTGAATATTCTTTACTTCTCCTTTCCTTTGGGGTTGGGCAAGGTTCATCATAGAGGGCAGGAAGAGTGGGAGAAGGAGTTGTGGTCAGAGGTAGGCGGTGTGAGGGTCTACCCAGCGGTGGATGGCCTTGCTCGGTCCACCAACAGTGTCTCAATCTCCAGTCGTCGAACAAGAACCGGACGTACATAGAAACTTGAGCAGAAGTTGGAGAGCAGATGTGGAGAAGTTATGGGAACAAGCGACGAAGATGCAAAGTTGTCGTAGGATCGCGCTGGAGATGCAAAGTTGGAGAGCAGATGTGGAGAAGTGAAATGGTGGAGGTTTGAGAATCGAGAGAGAAGAAAGAAAGAAAGGGGGTTTTCGGCGGGGATGAACTAGGGTTTTCAGGCGGTGGAAACAAAGCGGGCTTTTTAATTTTTGGGTTTTCATTTCCCCCCGGATGAAACTCGTGTTTCATTAAAATTTATAAAGCGACATAGATAGACAACGCACATTTTATTTAAGGTGCCCTCTGTGTTTTTTTTATTAGACACTAATTTTAGGGCACACAAAAATACGTGCCCTCTATTCTTCATATTTTGGAAAACTGACATCAATTTTTAGGGCACGTACAAATGCGTGTCTTCGATCAGCGCGTGTCATCGATTGTGCGTCGTAAAAGGCTATTTTTCTAGTAGTGTTACTTTTTCCATTGACACGAAGGTCGAAGATAATCAATATTCTTGCTTCCTTATCAAAACTATTTCATCGATCTTGAATTTACATCTTCAAGTGTTAATCATGAATACCCTAACTGCAATCTTTATATAGTAGAACAATGTATTTTGATGAGGTTTATTACATAAGCTTAGGTGGGGCCGATAACTATATTCACTTTTCCCATATATATATATATATATATATATATATATATATATATATATATATATATATATATATATATATATGAGTAGGATCAAATGAGAACACAAAAAAGGTTGAGAACGCGAGAACAAAGTATATTCATTTGTGATTCCATGTATTTATTTGTGGATGAATGATAAATTTTTACGCCTTTAATTTCAATTGAAGAAAAAAGTATATTTATGTTGATTGTGCATAAAAATTTATCATTTCTCCACAAATGAGTACATGGAATCACAAATGAATATACTTGTTCTCGCGTTCTCAACCTTGTAGGTGTTCTCATTTGATCCTTTCCCTATATATATATATATATATATATATATATATATATATATATATATATATATATATATATATATATATATATATATATATATATATATGGAAAAACTGCAATAAAGTCCCTATATATTGGTGTCATAATCGATTTAGTCTCTATATTTATTTTTTATTCAATTAATTCCCAAATACCGGTAATTGTATTCAATTTAACCCATTGACCTAGTCAACAGGTCATCCAACTTTCAAAAATTACATTTTTGGCCCTGATTTCAAAATTTATTACAAATTTGGTGCAAATTTTACACTTTTGGCCCAAATTTTAAATTTTGTTACAAATTTGGTCCAAACTTTACCCTTTTTGCCCAAATTTTAGAATTTTATTATGAATTCATCCTAACTTTAGTTTTTTTTTCTCAAAAAATTGTTTCTAATATGTTTTCTCTTTATAAAATCGTATTTATATAAAAAAACGTATTTTCACATAAAAATCTTATATTTACTATATAAAAACTTTTTTAAAAACCTTTTTTGTATATGAAGTATATAGTTAAAAAAATATATTTATTAAGTATATAAATATATACAGAACCGTTTTTATAAAAAAATATATACAAAAACGTATTTTACAAAAAAAAAAAAAAAGTATACAAACACCTATCACCTTTGTGTGTGTGTGTGTGTCTATATATATATATATATATATATATATATATATATATATATATATATATATATATATATATATATGCACACAAATAGGTGTGTATCTATTTTTTTTATAAAATCGTGTTTGTTTATATTTTTTTTTATAAAAAACGTGTTTGACTAATTTTTTTATATAAAATCATGTTTGTGTACATTTTATAAAAATGTGTTTAAATAATTTTTTTTATAATAGGTATTTGTATATATTTTATAAAATCGTGTTTGTATACATTTTATAAAAACACGTATTATAAAAAATTATAGATAAAATAGGTGTTTGTATACGTTTTTGTTATAAAATACATTTTTGTATACATTTTTTTTTATAAAAACAGATTTGTATATATTTATATACTTAGTAAATATTTATTTTTATAACTAGATATTTCATATAAAAAACTTTTTTAATAAGGTTTTTATATAGAAAATATAAGATATTTAAGTGAAAACACGTTTTTCTTGTATATAAATATGATTTTATAAAGAAAAAACATATTAGAAACAATTTTTTGAGAAAAAAAAAGTTGTTAAAAAAACTAAAGTTAGGATGAATTCATAATAAAATTATAAAACTTGGGCAAAAAGGGTAAAGTTTGGACCTAATTTGCAACAAAGTTTAAAATGTGGGCCAAAAGTGTAAATTTTGGACCAAATTTGTAATAAATTTTGAAATTTGGGCAAAAAATATAATTTTTGAAAGTTGGATGACCTGTTGACCGGGTCAAAGGGTTAAATTGAATACAATTACCGGTATTTGGGACTTAATTGAGTAAAAGTATATATAGGGCCTAAATCGATTATGAGGCCAATATGTAGGGACTTTATTGCAGTTTTCCCTATGTATATATATATATATATATATATATATATATATATATATATATATATATATATAGTATTCAAGTATTATGAAATAGATTGTCATTTAATTTGAAAGTTAGCAAATCTATAAAAATAGTTTTTTTTAAACACTTATGACACACAAATTGTGTATCGAAATGCACATCATAAATGTGTGTCGTAAATTGATCACACGCAAATGCGTTTCCAGGGGCTTTAATGAGATGCATTCTCATGTCATGTATATTTTTATGATACGTAATGCGTGTCATAAAAAACCTTTTTGTAGTAGTGTTTTCATTCACCATATATTTTGACGGTTCTTTGTTCATATGCTTTTGTTGTCAGGCATGTTGAGTAAACATGAAAATTCACAATATTTGATATTAGTTTAATGTCAATGGAAAAGCATTATTTGGATGCTTTGATCTAGTTTTTAATATATGATATTATATAATATCAATTATACTTCTCTTTGCATAAGACATGAGAGTTCACTAATATGTTATTTATATAATAATCATCAAAAGTTCTTATGTTTTTTGCCAAGCATTTTATGATTTGTTGACCAAAATCAAGAGCTTGAGATATATGTTTCTTAAAATGACTCCCAACATGTAGCTTGTACGTTTCTTTATCATACGTAGTCGGCCAATTTTCTCAATCCTAATTTTCTAGTTTCCACCACGCTGTATTACATATTCGTTATGGAGATCTTACCATTTATTGCATACGTTTGCTTGAACCCCCGAAAAGAAACAAAATTTCAAGATACAGTTTCAGTAAGTAAACAACTATATTCACTAATAATTATAATCACTAAATAACTAATCTTTTTAAACCTTTAACACATTAGTTTAAAGGCCAAAATCTAAACTACTAGACCATCACGATAATCTATTTTAGTGCATGTGTTAGCACTCCGACTAACAACAACGTATACGTTAACTTGCTAATACTCCAACTGCCACCCATGCCACCAAATCAGAGTACTAATTAATCCACTTAAGAACTATACCCTCCTAGGGCTGCCCTTGGGCTGTAGATAAGTTGGTTGATCCAGCTGATGTGGTTGCTTTCATGCGACAAGGTTTCTAGTCAAGGGCACCAAACCCAACTATCGGTATTGCTAAAGTCATGGGCAGGCTGTTCGACTCCAAAAAAAAAAGATCTTCGACCACTTAAGAACCATGGTTGTTTGAGCCCCGATTTGTATGATTTGAATTAAAAAACACATGAGACGATGAGTGACCGAGAGGGTAATTCGTGTGTTACATTACTTTGTCTTCACGGAGTAATATTGACCTCATTTCCAAGAAGGTCACTATGTGTCTATGAGTTTGATACCTATAATTATAAATGAGATGAATATTTTCAAATTTTTTGATCGTTTATGTTCATTTAGCATTTTAATGAACATAAATGAACAAACACTAACAAGGTAATTTGTTGAACGAGCCAACATGAACAAAAAAAGTTGTTCAGACGTCATCTGTTCATATTCGTTCGTTTTGTTCGTGTCCATTAAGTTGTTAGCAACTTGTTTACAACTCTATTCATGGAAATCGTATCAAACAAATCTTACATCTTAACATGCATGCTATAGTTTTTACTATAAGATGTATTATTTTAGTACCAATAAATTAGGCTAGCATGTCATAGAAAGAAATTCTTATTTCTAATTGAGTTCTAAAAGCACATAACATGTGGCTAAGGAGTGTACAAAAGGTGCAACTTATGTCTTACGCGAGAAAAAAATATCAAGTTGGGAGTAGGTTTAGAATGTGTGGCCATGCTAAAAAAGAAAACATAACATAAATTTATCTCTATATGTATAGAATCAATAATGGGCATATGTTAGACGGTCATCTTTGGAATTGCTTCTTAAAAAAAGTATTCATCGTGAAATTGTGTAAAAAAGGAATAAAAGAGAGCTAACCCTAGTTAGGCAGCTCTAATACAATGTAAGATAACACGATGTACAAATGATGTTGTAGTTGTGAACTTTTATTGAATAATGGGTACAATTTATAGCTATAGATCGACTCTAAATTAGGAAGAATTCCTCTGGCTACTCCTAGTATATACTCAGATGATGGCTAATTATGCCTATATATACCTTTAACTATAAATATCTCAATAACTGTGGCTAAGGCTCAAAAAGCACTAAGCCCAAGTGTAGAACTTACAAAAACCAGGTTGTAGGAGGAAAGAACACCTTAACTTATAAGCCATCAACTTAATTTAATTTTAATCGATGTGGGATCATAAACGAGATCAATGTATAATGTGTTGATGACATGCCATCTGGCATCCAATAGCAAGACCCAAGCAATTAGCACATTGGGCCAACAAGTTTATATTTAGACAATCCCAAAATATACTCGCAATACCTTTAAAGACTTGAAAGAGCCTTTGGACTCAAAACAACCAACAAAATGAAATAACACCCAACATATTTCATCCTTGCCCTAGAGACTTGATAGGGGATCATCTAAGTAGATCAGCAATCAGTAGTCTTCAAGCTAAATATTGCTATATTTATAAAAACTGCAAGTAATAATGTGTAAAGAAATAGAAGGATCTTTCTATAATGGGTAACAAATGTAAGTAAGGACACCAAATGGAAAAAAATGGTGTATAAATGCTAGTTGTGTTGCGTGACTCACAACCAAACAAATAAATCCAAATCAACCAATTCCTGGTTTCAAAATTTTCAAAATGTTCTAACACATGAAAAAATTAAAAAGAGAGATATGGGTGCTAACAAGTCATCATTCATGTAGGAAATCAACATTCAAACATTCATTAGAAAGTACCACACCCTAGCACTAAAGAACATGCCTCTTCCACTTTTATCATATCTACATATCAGTATTCAGTATCCTGTAACAAAAGAAAATACAATTTTATTTTTGAACTTTCAAATAAAAAAGGAAGTCGAAGAAGATAATCATTTTTATCAGTTAGTTATGTTGGAAAAATTTACTTTTATATTTTCTGCAAGGTCCTTCTCAGCTTGTGTATCCTCTTCATAACTAGCATAAATCATAAGAACATTAAGGAAATAACAAAAATACATAAGAAAGACGATATAATTGATTAAAAAAATGAAATTTAAGACTTACCTTCTCTTGCGCTGCCTTTTTTCCAAGTCCTGCAAATGTCATTTTCTTAGTTTACTTAATTAATAGACAAAGAAAAAGATGGATAAAAGAGAAGTGGATGTTATAGTGCACCTGGAGCATTTTCAAATCCTCTGTAAGTAAAAAGAAATGTTGTTAAATGTTAAACAAAGAGTAACTGAACTACATAGAGAAAAATTAATA
Source organism: Lactuca sativa (assembly GCF_002870075.4). NCBI lineage: Eukaryota > Viridiplantae > Streptophyta > Magnoliopsida > Asterales > Asteraceae > Lactuca > Lactuca sativa. Next base: position 196,912,375 of record NC_056627.2, on the reverse strand, counting down.
AGTAGAAAGATATCAATTTGGGTAAATTCTTTTCCATGTAAGAGGATAAACAAATTAAAGAAACAATGTAGCCAGTAGTTGAAAATGGCCCAATTAAAGCATATTTTTAAAGCAAACATCCATTTAACTCATTTTATTCAATAGATCATGTTATTGTGGTAATAATATTGTCTTTAATAACTTTTTGAAATTCAAGAAACTTCAAAAGAAAAAAAAATCAACGAGAATTACCAGAAATGCCATCTAGTCTACGCAGCAATATCCTGGCAACTCCACCTGAGAATTGAAGAAAACATTTATGAAGTATATGTTGATGAAACCATATTGGTAGTAATTAAAAAGTTTACCTGTAAGGATGATGCTTTTTATCGGCATATTGCTATTAGGTATTTGAAGAATATCTCGACTGCAATATAGCAAAGATCAATGCATAATAATCATAGAAACAAACCCGAAAAAAGAAAAAAATATATATATTAACTAATTAAGTTCAAGTTATAAGAAATCAAAACCATGTTTGGTTGATGTCAATTTTTTCTATCTCGTCATCATCAATTTCCAAATGTGACGCTGCCCTCCAGGCTATTCCAAGAGGAGTGTCTTTCTTCAGGATCTCACTCTTCATGTCCGCTATTCCTGTATCTGTTACATAGCAACTATATAAATCACATTTGATTATGAAATAAAGGGTTTACTAATCCATGACCATGGTACAAAGGACAAATGGCTAGGGTATCCGGTATCATTTGCACAATTTGCATCAAATACGACATATTGCAGAAACTGGTACGCAATATCAATGACAAAGAAAGATATTGGGATGTCAAATAGGGAGGAAGAATTTTGAATAAATACCAACATATAAAGTGTGAATCATAACATTGGAAAGCAAGAGGTAAAAGTCTCCAACTTAGAAGGGTTTATGCGGGACTAGATTTGAGCAATGTACTCGATTCGATAGTCATCGATTCCCCCATAACCATAGCCAACTAACTAGGAATTAAACAAGAAATATCACACCACTTAAACCAAATCGGATAAAAGGTTAGCGTACCTGGATCCAAGTGATCAGGGTCGGAAGGTACGGAAGAAGACGCCATTTACTTATCTATTTTCACGAACGAACACAACTTGATCTGCTAATTGTTTGAAGTCTCCTCGATTGTGTTTCAAGAAATACGATTAGGGTATATTCCGTCGGGAGCCCGGGAAAATCAAATCTTCTTGGGCCTGTTGGCCTAGGCAGCACGTAGAGTCCCGGACTTGTAATAATGATTTTTTTTTTTTAATATTGGATTTGAATGTTTGAAATTTGAAGTAAAATGTTTATAGTATGTGGAGAAAGAATTAGACAAACCATTTGCAATTTATATGAAAAAAAGTTTTAGCTTTTTAAATTTTCCAGGCCGTCAGACAAAAAAACTACTAATATATAAGCTTAATTTTATAAGGGATCAGGTCAACAATGGTCAATTAACTTTTCGTTTTGTTCTCTTTTGTTCACTTAACTATGTTTAGGTTATAAATGGTCATCAAACTTTCTATTTCCTTCCGAAAAGGTCACTGTGACCCCTGTGAAGTTTTTTTGTGGGGACTTCAAAACGGATAATATTGTGATACATGCCGGAGAGAGATGTTATAATTTAAAAGTCACTACTTGAAAGTTATGAAATTTAGTCGGCGAACTTCATCACTTTAGGCTATTTATACTTGTCTATGATACGTTTTGAAGCGTCGAGTAATTTGATTATCCAATCTCATAGAAACTTCTATAATCTCAATCTTCTTTATTGGCATTAAATTGAGTAGCCGATGTTAGTAATCCAGCTATGATACAAAATGTTTACTTAAATCTTCTATTTATACTCAAACTAAGGGTCACAATTCAATGCTTTCGTTCATTAAAATGCAATTGTTGCTAAGGGTTACAATTCAACTAATCATTCTTCAAATAGTTTATGCTGAGATAAATCTTATTCAAAGTTTTGTGAGGAATACAAAAGGGTTATGAACAAAAAGTTTGATGATATATTAGGTACAAAAAAAAAAAGGAAAGTGACCAAATATAAACAAACTCGACAGTTGGTTACTCTCCTAAGTCATTTTTCATGTACTCATTTTCAGAAAATCTCACGTCATCCCTTGCTCATATTAATGACTTTATGAGATTTATTTTTGCTTCTCTTCAAAACAAAACCCACAAACAACATTATTCATACAAGTACAAGTTTGTAATGCACTTGCATATTTTTTAGAGAAATCTTGATTGAGCAGGTACATTTCTTGACTATATTTACATTTCCAGTCAAATGATTTATTGTATCATGGATTCTACACAAGTCTACAAATGAATGGAATTGCAAGTGATGGAATTACAAAAGGGTTATGAACAAAAAGTTTGATGATATATTAGGTACAAAAAAGGAAAGTGACCAAATATAAACAAACTCAACAGCTCGTTACCCTCCTTAGTCATTTTTCATGTACTTATTTTCATAAAATCCCACGTCATCCCCTGCTCATATTAATGACTTTATGAGATTTATTTTTGTTTCTCTTAAAAACAAAACCCACAAACAACATTATTCATACATGTACAACTTTGTAATGCACTTGCATATTTATTAGAGAAATCTTGATTGAGCAGGTGCATTTCTTGACTATATTTACATTTCCAGTCAAATGATTTATTGAATCATGGATTCTAGACATGTCCACAAACAAATAGAATTACAAGTGATGTGATTTTTGAGTTTACTTGCATTTAAGATCGAATTCATGGGATAAGATACAACATTAATATATACAGGATCATGCAGCTTTTGCACACACAACACCATAATATATTATGAGCTAAATGTTTATGCTAATAAAAATACCTCCCATACACACTAATATCCTTTTGCTGAGAGCTGTTGACAACTAACCATAGTAGGCATAGTATAGACCATGTTTTGACCAAGCTACCCCTTCGAATCATTCTTCATATACGTCATGGCCTAAGAAGATTGTAGTATTTGATACTTTTGTAGCTTTAATTTCATTTAACTTTTTGGGGAAAATTACTCAAGAGAGAAATCAACTGTTGAGTTTATTGACATTTGGTCCCTTTCCTTTTATATGTACCCAATATACGTTGGAACTTGTTGTTTGTGTTCACCATTTTGACCGGCTATTAAATGTGATAGCGGACCAAAAGGGTTATTGTGAACATAAACCACAAGTTTGAAGGTATATTGGGTATAAAAAAGGAAAGGGACCAAACATGAACAAACTCAATAGTTTGTTACCCTCCTGAGTCATTTTCCCTAATTAAAACATACATAACTTTTCTTATATGATCAACACGTAATATTTGTTGCTTAATGTGCATTCCTCACAAACTAACACCTAAGTTTTAATTTTGACACATATTTAAAATGTAAAGAACTATTCTTGCATGATGAACACATAATATATGTTTCATACCCTCGGCCTGGTGGCGAGAAACACCGAGCGACATGACTTTCGAGATTGTTGGCTTATGGAATAGGCTTTCGTGTTGAGTTCCAACTTATTTGATAGTCTAAGGGTCGTTTGTACTCTTTGGTTAGTCTGCTATCTCTTTTAGTTGGCCTAAGAATACATGTGACTTTGAGAGGGTCAACATAATGTTGGTGAGTTCATAGGATTGGTAATTATGAAAACTCTTTGTCGATGTTCTTAGGTTAGCAATCGTTAAAATCTCAAACCATGTTAGTGTGTTAGCGTATTCTCTAGTGTATTGGTGGTAGGATTCATATAGTTTAGTGACTACATCTTAATCCTAATTTGGATACAAGAGGTATACTTTACTTGTTGCCTTATCTCAAGGTTAGTGTTTTGATAATATTCTCGTACCATTTCTATTATCGTATTATAGGAACTACTTCTCAATGCGTACCTCAAGATCAGTGGTTATTTAGTTTAATGATCATAAATCTAAATCATTTCCACAAGTTTGAGTGTACTATCACTACTTTCTTAGGTCGGTTTGTGTTTTGGAACCTTGGGGTATTTCGGTAAAGTGTCAGTTCGTGCTTTTGTGGAAATTGAATTTTTGTTTGGAAGGCCTTAAGGCATTTATGAGTTCATGGATTCTCATTACCTTTTTGTGGCTATAAGGATAGCCGGAAACAGAATTATAACGAAAAAGTGATGGCCTTTGGAAGTTTGGTGGTTTTAAGGTTTAGCTGGGAACACAGGGCGTACTGGTAAAGAAAGCAGTACACGTGGTGTACCTTGGTGTACTTTGGGCATACTAACCAAGATGCTTGCGGGTGCTCTTTGGAGTACACTGGGTGTACGATATGTACCTTGCACATTCTCCAATCAGACCCAAGCCCTGTTTTAGAGTCTTGGAACCTATTTAAGCTCCTTATCTCATAACCTAACCCTAATATCTTCAGCCTCCATCCCTCTAAACCCTAGATATCGACCCTTAGCCCCCATTTGTGTTATTTTAGAGCTTCAAAGTGTTTTATGTCTGATTTGGTACTTGAGGAGGAAGAATGAACTTCTTGAAGAGTCATTGCTTGACTTGGAGCTTTTGGATCCAGACTTTGTGCACCTAGATCTAAATTCTGGCGGTATAAAGTCTCAACCTTGAAAACTCTTTCTTGTAGATCTAGCTAGGTGGCACTTTGTTATGATTTCGGTCCTTTTATGGTGGTTCTTGTGAGTAGAATTTACTCCTGAACCTTTTAGCTTTATATTTGGCCTTTGATGGAGATACGGAGTCATAAAGTTTGGATCTTGATGAGTATTAACCTTCCATGCATGATATAGTAGTCTTTTGGTGAAGCTTGGGACTTAGGGTTTTGATTTGGGTTGCATTAAGTCATGTTAAGTCATAAAGTTAGGAATTTTATGAATTAAGTAGTCCAGTTGAATTAGATCTGGAAGTTTGGACTATGGTCTTAAGGTATTAAGAAGTTTTTAAGAAATCTTGGAGTGATTTTGACCATTGGAATTCATCTTTGGTGATTATGATTCATTAAGCCATGCAAAGGTTTAAAGCCTTCGACTTGATGGATAAAGTCACTTATATTTAGCTATTCCGAGGTTTTAGACGTCTTGGCTTAAAGTATCAAGATGCTTTCTAGGTTGGTTGTGGGCAGGTTCAGTACGCGAGATGTACCTCCTTGTACGCAGGGCGTACTGGTTCTCTTGGCCATACGCTTAGCGTACCCACTGAGTACACAGGGCGTACTCAATCAGATAAGATTCTGCATTTTGGGGCTTCAAGTTTGGGCTTTCTTTTAGGCTTGAGTGTTGAGTTATTAATAGGCCATCTGAGTACAAGTTTTTTGGACTAGGAAGAATTCTTGGGCTTTAGGGTAAGGCCCATATAAGGGGTTTGGGCCCAATTTGGAAAATTAGGCCATATTTGGGCCTTAGTTGATTAATTGGCCTTTGGGCCTTTTAGATTGTGATTTTGGGCCTTAGTCTTGGACCAAGCTAAGTTAGGGGCAAAATGGTGTTTTTACCCTAACTATGGATTTATGGTTATGGATTGGAACCCAATTGCTGATTGGGTGTTGTTTTGTTTTTGATAGTTCGGGGATCTGTCAGGCAACAGTCAGGGATTTTCTATTTGATTTGGTAGTGTGAGCTAAGTATTCTCACTATATCCAGGTCGAAGGCACCGATGTCAACCCATTACTTGTTATGTGGAATGCTAGTTGTCTCTGTGATACTTGGATGAAAGACCATGGGGGAGCCCGTGACACATGGATATCAGACCATTTAGGAAGCCCTTGGCAATCCAGGTAAAGACCATGGGGTAGCCCATGGCACTTGGATATCAGACCATGGGGGAAGCCGATGTCATTTCAGGTAAAGACCGTATGGGGAAACCCATGGCAACTATATGTATGTTGCACGATATTCTGTGGTTATATGTTATGTTATTATGTGGTTATATGTTATATGGTATTTTGAGAAACTCACTAAGCTTTGTGCTTTTGATTTTCATTTTATGTTTCAGGTACTCCGGTTTGGAAATGGAAGTGCTCAGAATGATTGTAGAGCACACACCACATGTTTCTGTATTCTATGAATTACTTTGATTTGATGACGTTGCTAAATCTTAGTTACCTTGGTTTTATGCGAAAGATATATATTAACGATTTATAAATCTAAAATAAAAAAAAAATTATGTCATGATTTTTGAGACGTTACAAGTTGGTTGTCACACCCCCGACCGAGGCGGCGGAATACGCCGGGCTGTGCGACTTAGTTCATGGATCACAAGCAAATTGAATATACATCACAAGTTACAACAATAACAGCATAACAGTTACATTCCAATTTAAAGTTCGAATACAGGGTTCATACATATAATAATAATAGATTCATAAATTTGCCTTAACGAGTAGGCCGACATAACAAAAACTAAATGAGACTAGATTGCCTGAAAATCCATGAACAAATCTTCTGTTAAAGGCTGGTTCACTGATCTCCTGAGAATACATGAGATTTGAGGGTCAACATAAAGGTTGGTGAGAGTTACAGGTTTTCTGCTAACCGCAGTAATGATACTTTATAAATCTAGAAAGTATTTATTTTGTGGTTAAAACCATGTTTGATAATGGGTTAAATCACAAGTATATCTATACTTGAAATATTTGTTAAAGAGATAAATCATAAGTAAACCATACTTAAAATGTTTGATAAAGTGATAAACCATAAGTAAACTCATACTGTAATTGCTTGATAAGTAGATGAACCATAAGTAAATCCATACTTAAAATGCTTGGTAAAAAGTTAAACCATAAGTAAATACATACTTAAAATGCTTGATAAAGGGTTAAACGATAAGTAAATTCATACTTAAAATGCTTGATAAAGAGTTAAACTATAAGTAAGTCCATACTTAAAATGCTTGATAATGAGTTAAACCATAAGTAAGTCCATACTTAAAATGCTTGATAAAGAGTTAAACCATAAGTAAGTCCATACTTAAAATGCTTGATAAAGAGTTAAACCATAATTAAGTCCATACTTAAAATTCTTGATAAAAAGTTAAACCATAAGTAAGTCCATACTTAAAATGTTTGATAAACCGAGAAACCGGATCCGTGGTTTCTAGTTAAAGAGTCTGGTTAATGCCTATAGCGAGTCCTATAACTGAGCTATGTGACCCATTATAATCCCTACACAACGCTTCATTAGACGTCATAGTTATACTAAAGATATTTATCACCCGCTTCGATTTATCAGTCGAGGTTGTAGCTAGCAACCGCAGGTGGCGGTGTCAACCGTATAGATCTATACATACGTATCTCGCTCCGAGGATTAACAGTTATAGTTAAATGGGAATACTAAGTAGTTAAACTTAGGTAATGAATACTGTCTCACTATAGAGGCCATTAACTAGGTTATACGGTAAAGTTTCACTATAAAAACCAAATAAGTTCGATAAATCTGTAAAAATGTATGTCAATTGCTTAAATGGAAAATATGTTTCTTCACATGCACGAAAGGTTTCCAAGATATAAGTGTTATAATTCGTACGTAAATAATTAAAACACATGTTTGTGCATGCTTGATATAAGTGAAAATAAATTATTCGCAAGGTTAATAATGTTTTTAAAAAGCATATCGTAAGGAATCGGTTTATAATATATTATTTTAACAATAATAAGTATTAAAACTAGATAAATTATTTTTATATGTGTATTCCATAACCGATATATAGATTTAGCATGTTTATAAACACATTTCATAACCAGTAAATATATTAATATATATTTCACATGTATTCCCCCCCCCCCAAATAATAAAACATTAAAAAGGGGCCGTAACACTCACTTTTGTAGCGTGATTTCGAGTAAGCTAAGCACAAGATTTGAGTCAAGAAATACCGCGATAACATGAACTATCGATGATCCAAAATTGGACTGTATTGCAAAAATATATTAAATAAGGGACTGTTTTGTGAACTTAATCCCAAGGGAGGGTACTTATTAAATAAATTGTAATATGGTTTTGGAAAAGGGACTCATTTTGTAATGAATTTCAAATGAGGGAAGAAATAATTATTTTGGAATGTAAGTTATGTTTTGAGTCTTTTTCTTTACTGTTTACATAAGGGTGCAAGTATGGCCCACAAAAGTAAAATGGGAGGACAGGGACTTAATATTGAAAAACTAACATAACTCCAATGTTTGTCTTAATTAAATGGAAAGAAAGTTTGAGGTTTGGGTTTTTGAGTTTAGTGTGAACTATTTTTCTTTCATGGGTTTACGATACAGAGAGTACATAGCTTCTTATTTCAAGGCAAAATGCATGAAATGTTACTAACAGAAGTAAACGAAGAGATTACATTTGTAAAACAATTTTTTTTAAAAAGGTATAAGCTATTTATTTGAAATGGGAGTTTGGTTTGACTAACGACTTTATACCTCCAAGTGGCTGCAACAACATTGAAAATCCTGGATCTAAAGCTTCTCCCTTCAACTTTGCACCACCAACTTCAAGATCCTTCAAGAAAAGCACCAAAGAATACTCTTTAAGCTCACACACACTCAAAATGAGGAAAGAGGCACGATTAGGGTTTTTTCTGGAATGAGTGGACGATGAGGGAGGCTAAAAATGAGAGTTAAGGCCTTTAAATAGGATGCAAACCCTAAAATTTAGGGTTATCATGTTCATCCTTCAACTCGTCGAGTTGGGGCCTTCCAACTCGTCGAGTAGACATTAAAAGATACGCGGGAATTAAATACTCTACACTACAAGTTGGAGCCTTCCAGCTCGTTGAGTTACCCTGAAAACACAAATATAAAGTTTTAAATTCATACCTGAAGATTGGGATGTTACAAAGACTTAGTGTTATACATTTAGGTTATTGAAGGTGCTAAGGCAAGGTTCTACCCAAATTCCAGGAATCCACTTTTATCACGTGAGTGTATAGTCACCTTCATTTTACACATAGATATGAAGTATCTAGATAATTACATGCTTTATGTGCTTCTTATCTATGTCGAAAATGTTATGTGTTAGATAAAATAATTTGAGATGCATTTAAATTAATTTAATCATATAAGTATTATACACTTATCAACGTATGTTGGGTAGTAATATGGGATGGTAGATAGGAGATGATAGATAGGTGATGGTAGATAGATAATGATAAATAGGAGATAACTAGGATATGCCATGAACTTGACTTGTGATGTTGCGATGTAGTCATCTACCAGAGTATAGATGACGACCACTGACTAATATAAACAAATCATGTGGAAACACTGGCATGCTCATAACCTGTAGGTAATGAATTATGAGTTTAGGCGATGTAACTACATATTCATGCGATGATACTCTAACCCTTACTGGACACGTAATGGGGGAGCAATCCCTAAAACAATTATGCCTATGCAATGTAGGCAATGATAGGTAAATGTGATGTAGGAGATGACCCTTAGGATAAATCCTTAGGGAAGAATAAATAATAAACGAGGATGGGTAATTGGGTTAATTGTTGATAATTAAACATATTAACTATATTATTGTGGGTTGAACACCTTATATACTCACCAGACTTTCCAACTTGACCAACTCAGTTATTTGTGAATCACAGGTATCGATGTGAAGATACATTACACTAAGAGATTAACGGAGACGTAGATCATTAGTATAAACTAATGTAAGAACTGTTTATGCTTATGTTTTGTATTAGTTATGGTATCCCAAGTTTTGAAAAGATATTAATATCAAACGTTTCTTCAGAAATGTTTAATGTTAATATTATCTCACATTGAAATAATATTTTTGGGACCAATTTCGCAATAAAAGAAATACCCTATTTTAAAATAAGCATAAATAAAACTTTTAAAATAACCATAAATTTAAGGATGTTAAATAAACCAACACGTATACTTTAATTTTGACATGTATTTAAGACGTACAAAAGTATTCTTGTATGATCAACACATAACACTTGTTTTATAATGTGTAATCCATGCACAACCTCCATTCCTTATCTTTATCGTGCATTGATTATTTATCAATTAATATACATATCTTATAAATGTATATCATTATGTAATATATATATATATATATATATATATATATATATATATATATATATATATATATATATATATATTTTAGTGTTGTAACAATCCGTATTAGGCCACGATTAATCTCTGAATAGTCCCTAGGCACTACCCTACTGATTAGAAGATGCCCAACAATTAATCCTTGTCTACACATAAAGTGAATAAATAGCAAACGATGAAATTTTAACACTTTTGAAGAACATTTATCTCTACAAAACTATTTGAAGACTAATTAGTGTTGTATTAATCATATTAACATAACACTTATACTTTACTTTTGACATGTATTTGAAACGTACATAAGTTTTATTATATGAACAATCTGTGATATTTGTTTCTTAATGTGCGTTCGTCACAAATAAAACATAGATTTTAATTTTGACACGTATTTAAAATGTAGGGAACTTTTTTTTGCATGATCAACACGTAACATTTGTTACTTAATGTGCAATACATCCACAACCTCCAATCCTTATCTTTATCGTGCATTGATCAGTTATCCATCGATATACATATCTTAAAAATGTATATCACTACGTGTGTGTATGTGTGTGTATATATATATGTATACACACACACACATATATATATATATATATATATATATATATGTTGGGCTTATAGTGTTGCGTCATGGGCTCGGTCCTTAGTCCGGTTTTGGTTGCCGGTTTGGGCCTGTCCAACCGTGTATGTTTTATTCTAGGGTTTAGTATTTAAGCTTCATGCATGCAGTCTTTATAGTTAACACTTTCATTATTTTTCTTATTGAGTTTTGTAAACCCTAGCTCGCCTCTGCAGTGGAAGTTCTTCATCGAGCTCTGCTGAGGCGTGACTATATTTGAATCATAAGCACAACGTTGATTCTATTATGTGTTCATATTATTATTGTGTTTGTCTTGTTTGATCTTCATATTTTTACCTGTGAAAGATCTAATCGATCTGAGATTTATTCTCATTAATTGGTATCAAAGCAGGAGACTGGGTAATTCATACACATCTCTTCTGTCGAAGAAGTTATTAGGGTTTTATTCCGCATTGATTGATATTAATTGAGCCGTCATTCGATATTGACGTATCTCATTAGTCTTCGATCTAACTCTAACGATAAAGTACAAGTATGATCTTAAATAGGTAATCGATCAAACGTCATCACAATGTCCATGGATGATTCGCAAACCAATCCAATCAATATCTCCAATAGCATTGGTTCCACGACAAGGATTCCAATCTTGTATACTCAAGATTATGAAGTATGGACGCATCACTTTGAAGATTATGTGATTGGATCGGAGGATAATGGGTACTTGATCTGGGAAGCTATCATTGTTGGCCCATTCGCTCACTCAAGCACCTCAAAGATTGTCAAAACTCAGAAGGAGTACAATCAGCTTGTGAATGATGTAAAGGATATTCCTCAAGACGAGAAGGAAAAGTTTCAATGCAACATCAAGGCCCTAAGGATGATTAGATTTGCTTTGCAGTCAGATACGTTTCGTTTGGTGAGTTCTTGTGCCACTGCTAAAGAGATATGGGACAGGCTAAAAGAATTGTATTCCACTAATGAAGATCTGGAACATTCGATTCAAACTCTTTTGCTTTCTGAATTTGGTGATTTCAAACAAAAGCCCGAAGAGAAACTGGTTCAGGATTTTCATCGCTATAATCATCTATTAAGTAAGATGATAAAGCATGGGATCGAAAGGAAGGTTATTGAACAGAAGGTTACATTCATGAACGGTCTAAGACCTGAATGGATAGCTGTCGTATCCACTGTTAAGCACATGAACAGTTTAAATCATATTCTCTGGCGAAACTGGTGGAAATTTTGAAATCTCATGAAAGTGCACTATCTAAGGAAATGAATGTGGTTTCTAGTTTGGGTTCGTTAGCCCTTGTTTATAAAGGGAAAAGTTCTGTTGAAGAAGAAGAGCAATTGGATCTTGCCGGATACGATTTAACCGGTAAAGAGTATGCCCTGATGGTGTCCAATCCTAGAAAGTTCATTAAAAGAATGTTCCCAGCCAACAAGAACCGAAACTGGCAGGGAAGTTACAGTGCTGAAAAGGTTAAGGAGGAACCGAAGATAGGGTCGAAGTCAGAAGAGTCCAAGAAAGAAGTGAAAATTGGTGGAGACTCAGGATTTGATTGCCATTACTTTGGAGGCAAGAATCACTTCGCCAAAGACTGTATGCTGAAAAAGAAGACAGAAAAGATAGATGAGGATGATGAGGAAGCGAGCCTCCTGAGACGACTGGAGGAAATCAAGAAAATAAAGTCAGCTACTAACAATAAAACTATGAATGCTTTGATTGTACAGGATACTGGCAACCGTGATGAATTCGGTGGTGTGGAAGTATGGTCCACGGATTTAGAGGATGAAGAAGTAAGAAAACCCACTCATGGCAAGGCGATGCTGGTAAAAGAAGAACCTACTGCAGGAAGGTGTTTCATGGAGACCGAAGGTGTATCTCAGATGAGAGGATATACAACTGATGGTGGGATAGAAGGCGAGAAGGAGCGAGAGGACATGTGTTTTACTGTGAAACCTGTTAGTGCATAGATCAACGAATGTGATGAGTTGATCAAGAAGGTACAAAATATTATTGCTTCTCTAAATATACCAGTTACTAACTATGAAAAGGAACTGGATAGCTTAAAATTTAAATTTTCAAGTATAAGTAGCAGTCTTTCCCAAACCCGTGTCACAAACTCTAACCTGACTGATCAAATTAGCAGGATATCGTCGAAGAGTGAGGAAAGGAGGATGTGGATTGAGCAGAAGGAGAAAGAGTTGATTAGGTCTAAGGATGAATCAATTTATTTGCAACGAGACAATCTTAAACTTTTAAAACAACGAAATGTGTTTTGTTTGATTACTAAAAGACTTTATTTTAATATCACTCAGTTGCATCTTGATTGTGAAATAGGAAAGAAGATACATTGCATGATTTTTGTAACGTCCCAATTTTCAAGACTAAAAATTTCTTTTATAAAACATTACTTAAAGCACATTGATCAATCCATAACATAATCAGTGTATTAATTCCAAAACATATTTTCATTATCAGAGTAAAACATTCCCAGGCTGTCTAATCTATGGTGTGTGCCATGCGATCACCCCAAGCTCTTCCCTCCGCTACCGGAAGTACCTGAAACCAAAACTAAAAACCGTAAGCATGAAGCTTAGTGAGTTCCCCCAACCTACCACATACACTGCATAAACACATACTGCACACACTGGGCCACGCTCGCTATTCCGCGCCTCGTCCGCTACTTCGGGCCTCGCCCGTTACAACGGCCCCGCCGCTCCAGGCCTCGCCTGGCTTCGAGCCCCGCTTGGATACAGATCTGTTCACTTAGGCCTCGCCTGTCATTGGGCCTCGCTTGCTAACATATACTAACACATAAACATATCACAACACATAAGCTAAACAATACTACTAAATGTTGTTTTAAGGCCTCGCCTATCCTGGGCCTCGCCCCTGCCCTGCTACTGTTGAGTCATGGAACCCTGTCCACGCTCCTACTGATAGTGAGATATGGGCCCGACCCACATTCACTCTTTTCTTAACTTGGGCCTCACCCCTGCTCTACTACAATTGAGATATGGAACCCCGTCCACACTCTGCTGTTGGTGAGATGCGGGACCTCGCCCGTACTCACCTCCCTACCAGGCTCATACAAGTATCACACAGAAAACAAGTATACTCGATCATGCAAACCATTCATGGGCACCCGCCCGCTATCAATGGACCTTGTTCCCAAATATCATACTAGCATACAGTGCCTAGGGCTAACCCCCAGGTCTTCCTACTCGTAACTACATGGGCCAGCATTGTGGCCTTAGACCCATTCACACAAAGGGAAACTCACCTGGTACTGCTAAACTTGCTGGTAATCCCTCTGGCCACTGTCTGACAACTTTCTCTGAACTGCTGCTCCACTAGCTCCCCGAGCTACCAATATCAATACATATAAAACTTAGATCCAAACAGAACTCTAGAAGCCAACTAAGTCCATTCTTGAAAAAGTCAAAGTCCTGGTCAAGTCAACCTTCCAGCTCAACCCTACTCGCCGAGTCTGCCTACTGACTCGCCAAGTTCATATGCTCAAAATCCTTTCATTCGCGACTCGACTCGCCGACTCAGCCCCTGATTCGCCGAGTCTACCGATTTTTGAGTCCTGCCCTGACCAACTCACAGAGTCCCCACTCAACTCACTGATCCGAGTCTTAACTCGAAGGGTTTGGGGTTTCGCTACTTGACTCGCCGAGTCCAAGGCAATCTTCAACAGACTCGCCGAGCTGTTCATCCAACTCGTCGAGTTCATCTCCATCTTCACACTACTCGCCGAGTCCACTCAAAGGACTCGCCGAGTCTATTCAGTCCTTCATATATTCAGAGGCTTTTGAGTCATGCATGGACTCCAAACTGTAGATCCACTGTTCTAAAGTCTATTCCTCACGTAAAGTGGCAAACTTTACGTGTAGCTAAGGAGATCTAGGATCAAAACACTATAAACTAGGGTTTAAGACAAAGAGGATTTACAATAAACACAATGACTGATGCTTTATGATTCTCTAGGCCAGGATACACTTAGATCTGAAGTAGCAACTTCAGATTTGGGCTTCTAACTCGAAATGGTTCTTCAACTTGCCCTTAAAGCCCCAAATCTCATGCTAAAGGTTGATCTATATGCAAAATAGTGAAGGTAGCGACTCAGTACCTTCAAATGCTCTATAAAATCCCACAAACTCTGGATCTACTGCCAATCCTTGAATCCCCAAAGGTTCCCTTCTACCTTCTTCCTTCAAATCACCCAAAATGGCAAGAAAGCTTGAATGTGCAACAATGAAGGCTTAGGGTTTCATATTTTGGATACGAGAGGCTATCATAAACCCTAAGGGAGAGAATGAGATGCTTCAATAGTGCACAAAGTCCCGGATTTAGGGTTTCCCTCTTCATACCGGACTCGCCGAGTCCTCTTTGCCGAATCGCCGAGTCGGTTACTTAATCGATCCCCCGGATCCCGCTTTGACTCGTCGAGTTCCTCCCTAGACTCGATAAGTTGACCCTTTGACTTAGGGTTTTCTTTCCTTTCTTGGCCTTTCTGATTTCGGGTGTTACAATTTTACCCTTTCTTGAGTTAAAGGAGGATGAAATCGATGCTGAAGCTTACAACTGTGAAAGCGTTGTATCTTCTGATGAGGTCTCACCTGCATACAAAATTGGTCTTGACAAAATTGAGTCCTACATAAAGTCCAAAGACCATAAGGACATGCTCAAAAATCTGTTAGATGAGAATGATAAATTGAAGTTAAGAACCGAAACTGTACAAAAATTTGACTCTTTGAATGCCAAATTAAGTTCAAAAAATAAAATTGATGTTGAAAATGCATCTGAACTTAATGAGGATGATGATCTGAGTGAAATCTTTGTAGAGCATTTAGTCCACTGTTCAGAATTTGTCAAAGGGGAACCTGAAACTCACAAAAATCTGATTTCTGAAAATTCTGTTGAGTTCGCTCGCTCATCAGCAGACTAGACCAAAATTCTCAAAGAAAAAGTTGTTATGTGTCAAAAGGTACAAACCACTCTAAATCAAGTCTACACAATTCCGGGTGTCACTCCATAACAAACCGCATAACTGACAGCTATGGTGGAAGAAGATAATGCAACTGGATGTGACGAGTTCTTCTGGTTAGCACCAATAAACAACGCTGATGAGACGAAAGGCCTATCTCAGAAGACCTCATGGAGAGTGAAAGGTAGATACGTGCCAGAACCACTAAATGAGCCTACAATATATGATGTGCCAAGCATAAGTGGAACCAAAATACCATTGGGTGAATCGATGCAAACTACCAGTGAAACATCCTCAACAAAGAGCGACAACTATGCTCGTGCTTCAAAGAAGAAGGCTAACATCCACAAAAATCCAAAACAGGTGGCAGATCGAAAACACCAACGAAATCTGAGATATAAGAAGACTCTCAGAAAGAAAATAGTTTTGGAGATCACAAAATCCTCACTATGTCAGGAACGAAAGGAAACATAAGTCAAAAGAGGAATCAAGGAACCGAAAGGGTAGTTTCGGTCCCACGATTGAAAGGAACCGAAAGGGTAGTTTTGGTCCCTCGACTGAAAGGAACCGAAAGGAGAGTTTCGGTCCTCAGAACAACATGAACCGAAAGGAGAGTTTCGGTCCTCATAACAACATGAACCGAAAGGAGAGTTTCGGTCCTCACTCCAACTACAACCGAAAAAGCGGTTTCGGTCCTCACTCCAACAACAACCGAAAGAGCGGTTTCGGTCCTCACTCCAATAGCAACCGAAAGAGCGGTTTCAATCCTCAACCCTACAAGTTCAATCAGACGAACAGAAGATCTAATGTCACTTCTAAACCTAATTCTTCTCATTCTAATTCCTATTCATCAAAATATTTAAAGGGGAAAGGAAAGCTCTTTCCAGAAGATGACAGATGTCCAAAGGAGATCCAAAAGAAAACAGACGTCAACACCTCAAATCCTACGCCCACTGAATCTAAGTCAAACAAAATTAAAGTTTTCACTATAAAAGAAAAGATGAAACAAATTTAATTAAATGTACTTATTTGGTTGATATCTCCCTTGCTATTCCCTGTCCTGTAAAAGGCTCACAAGGACCCAAGAAACTTTGGGTTCCTGAATCTGCTTAATATTTAGCAAGTTATCCGTGACAAGCAGTTTGACGAAGAATGGTATATTGATAGTGGTTGCTCGCGTCACATGACAGGAAGGAAGGAAGAACTGAGGGAGTTTCGGTCTCTCGAGGATGGTGGTATTGTAAATTATGGCAACAACTCATATGGGACTATTAAAGGCTATGGAATGATTACGAATGGTGATTTCTCGATAAGAAAGGTCGCATATGTTGAAGGGCTCCAACACAACCTTATCAGTGTATCACAACTGGTAGTTGGAACTGGATTGAAGGTATCGTTTGATGATGAAGGTTCAGAAATAGTCGAGAAGAAGTCCAATAACATTCTGCTGAAATCGAAGCGAAAAGAGGAAATGTATCATTTAAACCTCAACCCAATTCGAGGTAGACCAGCAGTTTGCTTACTCACGAAGGCTCACTCAGATGAAAGTTGGTTATGGCATCGAAGACTCTCTCATCTTAATTTCAAGGATATCAACAAGCTAGTTTTAGGAGATCATGTTCGAGGTCTTCCAGTTCTCAAATTCGACAAAGAACATCTATGCGCAGCCTGTGAAATGGGAAAGCTGAGTAGACAAAGTCATCCTTCTATTATCAACACAAAGGTGATAGAACCATTGGAGCTTTTACATATTGATATGTGCGGTCCCTCTTCCATTGAAAGCATTGGTGGAAAAAAGTACATTCTGGTTATAGTGGACGATTTCTCTCCATTCACATGGGTGTTCTTCATGAAGCAAAAATATGAGGCTATTCCAAAGCTCAAGCTATTCATAAAACAAGTAGAAATTTAGTTGAGGAAAATTGTTCGTAACGTAAGAAGATACAATGGCTTGGAATTCAAGAACAAAGATTTTGAAGATTTTCTTGCTGAGAAGGGAACGACTCATAATTTCTCAGCCCCATATACTCCACAGCAGAATGGGATCGTCGAAAGAAGAAACCGATCTCTATGTGAAGCAGCTCGAATGATGTTATGCTTCGCATCCTTGCCCTTATACTTCTGGGCGGATGCAATTGTTGCAGCTTGTTATACTTAGAACAGATCATATCTAAACAAGCGATTCTCTATCACTCCTTACGGAATCTTGAACAATCATAAACCAAATGTGAAATTCTTCCATGTGTTCAGTTCAAGATGCTTCGTCTTCAACTCTAAAGAGAATCGAAACAAGTTTGATGCTAAGGCTGATGAAGGAATATTCTTAGGTTACTCTCTGAATTCTAAGGCATATAGAGTTCTAAACAAGCTCTCTAAGAAAATTGAAGAAACATACTATGTCACTTTTGACGATAGCTATGTTAAGAAGATGATGTCAGCCAAAGATGCAATGCAGAAAATCTTTCCAAAGACTAGTAGGGTTACAACCTTTATTTCAAATCTTTTCGAGCAATATATGCTTCTTTTTGATGAACCTCAAACGACAATTGATTCTAAATCAACGGCGAAAGACAAAAAGGTTGATAATCTAAAACAAATCATCGATGATGCTGCTCAAAAGATGGCTGCTGACCTACCGAAAGTAACTAAGAGGCCACATGTAAGCGAACCTTCGAGTGACCGTCCTAATGTCCAGGGGGAGGGTCCAACTCTACAACACGATCAAGGCTCTTCATTCCAAGGGGAGAACTCAACGTCACAATCATCAAGCTCTACTGAAAGTCCAAACGAACGAGAAGATACTAATCCAGATTCTAAACAGGTGTCATCCTTCGAGGGGGAGAACACCAATGTCAATGATGATGACATACTATCAGAAATAGAAGAAGAAATCAATGCCGAACTAGATCCCTCTTGTGATCCAAATTACCCACTGCTTATTAAATGGACCAAAGATCATCCACAGAGTTAAATTATTAGGGAATCTTCAGAAAAGGTGTTAACTCGATCTCAGATCAAAGCGAAACAAGCTGCACTCTTTTCTCAAGTAGAGTTTTGTATGTTCAACTCCTTTCTTTCCAAAGTTGAACCGAAGACTGTTAATTCAGCACTTGATCATTATGACTGGGTGCAAGCCATGCAGGATGAGTTGAATGAGATTGAAAGAAACAAAGTATGGCTCCTTATTCCTACTCCAAAGGATGCCTCGGTTGTCGGTCTCAAATAGGTATTCAGAAACAAGATGGATAAGGAGGGGAACGTGATTCGTAACAAAGCTCGATTGGTGGTGAAAGGATACTGTCAGGAAGAAGGTATCGATTATGAAGAGACCTTCGCTCCTGTTGCAAGATTAGAATATGTTCATATCTTTCTTGCCTATGTTGCACACAAAAACTTTGAAGACTATCAGATGGATGTTAAGTGTGCTTTTCTCAATGGTGAACTTGAAGAAACTGTGTACGTTGAGTAACCGCCAGACTTCGTGAACGAGAAGTATCCAAATCACTGCTACATACTTGACAAAGCGGTATATGGTCTAAAGTAGGCTCCCAGAGCATGGTATGAAACTATAACTCGATTCTTAAAAATGTCTAAATTCAAACAAGGTTCAGTTGACCCAACCTTATTTCGAAAGAAAGAGGGTAACCACCTCATGATAGTCCAAATTTATGTTGATGACATCATCTTTGGCTCCACGAATCCTAGCTTAACAGCTGAATTCAGGAAGTTGATGGAAACTAAATTTGAGATGAGCTTAATGGGTCCAATTAACTTTTTCCTTGGCTTAAACATTAGACAGGGACCTGATGGCATATTTATCAATCAGGAGGCATACACCAAGACACTGTTAGATAAGTTTGGTATGATGGCAGACTCCAAAGTTAAAGTTCTAATGGCTTTGAGGACAAAGCTTACACCCTTTTTGGAGAAGTCAGCCGTTGACATGACGCTGTATCGTCAAATGATTGGGTCTCTAATGTATCTCACAACTAGTAGACCTGACATCATGTTTTCAGTCTGTTACTGTGCCAAATTCCAAGCTAACCCATGCGAACCTCATTTGCAAGCTATGAAAAACATTTTTCGCTATCTGAAGTGAACCTCCTCTCTCAGTCTGTGGTATCCAGCCAACTCAAGATTCTTTATCCAAGCATTCTCAGACACTGACTTAGGTGGCTATGGATTAGATCGTAAAAGCACCACTGGAGGATGCCAATTTCTCGATGGTAAATTGGTTAGCTGGCAATCAAAGAAACAAACTTGTGTTTCTCTCTCCATTGTAGAAGCTGAATACATCGCTGTAGCATCATGCACATCTCAAGTTGTATGGATACAAAGTCAGCTTAGAGATTATGGGTTGAACATGAAGAAAATCCAATTATATTGCGACTCTAAAAGTGCAATTAGGATTTGTCACAACCCAGTGCGACACTCAAAGACTAAACATACAGCACTGAGGTATCACTTCATCAAAGATCACGTGGAAGATAGCAACATGGAAATTCATTTTTTAAAGAGAACTGATCAACTGGCAGATATATTCATTAAGGCTTTACCAAAAGCAAGCTTCAACAAGATTTTTCAAGGCCTAGGAATGATGGAAGCAGAATCAGTACCAAAATCGCCTTCGCTTCAATAAAGGTAAGAAGCAAAATAGAGCGAACCAAAATGAACCAAGCGTTCGGTCTATTTCGGGTTCGGTCTATTTTGGGTTAAGCTTGACCAAGAACCGAAATGAACCGAATGTTCGGCCTATTTCGGGTTCGGTCCTTCTAAACTTAATCGCTTCTTTTTCTTATCAAGGCATTTTGATTGTATGTACACTCTTTTAAATACTTCTTTTTAAATTCATAAAATCCAAAAATATTTTTCTTTTTCGTTCAGTTTAACAATTTTCACAAAATACAAAAAAAATAAAAAAAATATATTTTTCGTTTTAATCTAACGATTTCTTTTGCATAGGTGTTACTCTCGCCGATGAAGCTCCACAAGGTATAATTTCATTTCTATACACTTTCTATGTGTCCCTAGAAGCATGCTGTTGCATGTTGACTAAAGCCTTGATAGATTTTAAGTGAAGCCTTAATAACATGATACATACAAATCATTTTTTTCCTAAGCTAGGCTGCAATATTCACTCTAATCATGAGCTACCTTACTCTACTCACATTGAGCTTAGAGTTTTCTGCTTAGTCCTTCTTTTATAGCAGAGGTACATTTGTTTCTTATACTATCTCTATCATTTTTCTTCAGTACACTTCATCTCACCAATATAACCCTTGAGACTCTCTGTCACACCCCGAAAACCCAAGGCGGAAACGTTTCCGGGGCGGACTCCACGTTGAATATCACAACCAATGTACATAGTAAGCATAGTAAAAACAAAACTTTACATTATATAGATTCATTTACATTGTCTGAAAACAAGATTTACGTGTTTTATACATATACATATCATATGAACAAAAATACAGACATGTCTTCTACGTACTCTGTCTTCGCCAAAAGGATCGCTGGGTACCCGTCTAATGTGGACCTGAGAATACAAGCATTTTGAAAATAAGCATAAAGCTGGTGAGTTCATAAGAGGTTTATTTTCTGAAAATGTACAAGTTTCCTTTGGTTTTTCCGAAAAGTTTGTTATCCAAGAAAATCCCGTATTTTCTTATAAGTATAGTTTAGTTATCTGATTATTATACGATCCGGTTATGTATAGTTTGTTATCTCAGGAAAAACCCTTATTTTCCTAAAAGTAAATTTTAGTTAAATACCACAGTGTATAATTTAATACATAAAACTATATATTGAAAAACCACTAGGAATTACCATCCAGTATAACAGTAGATATTTTTAATACATAAAAATATTGACTGAAAACCAAGGGAATACTATCCCGTACTAGATATAAATTCAAAACCATGGGATTAAGATCCCGCACTAGATATAGATTTCAAAACCATGGGATTAATATCCCGCACTAGATATAAATTCTAAACCATGGGATTAAGATCCCGCACTAGATATAGATACTATAGTTTGAAAATAGATATAAAATCAAATCCGTGAATAAACTTATATTAATACATATTGTGAGTCGGGTAACCATGCTGATGCGACACCGAGACCTCCTTGATGTTCGTCAGACGTCGGACGATATCTAGAATTTTTCACCCCAGACGTACCCGCCTAACTGTACCTAGCAGTTAAGGTGTGAGATTGTCAGTCCCGAATAGATCTATTCACAAATTCAACGCTCTCCCTCCAGGAGACTCTAGTTACACTTCCAGAGAGGATTTACTGATAACCCAAAGGGTAATGACGAATCTCACAAGCTAGTATTAAATTATTCACGGTGTTTTCAGACATTATCAAACATACACATCGTTTTGAAACATAATACAATGAAACAGCTAAATACAAAGGAATTATCTTGCAATATACTCTAAATTGAACAGTGATAAACTGAATCAGACATAGTTTATCTAAATACTTTACATAAATCTGAAATCATTGAACAAGAACTAAAGACCACAAATTATTCCCATAGTAATTTGATTGATTTAATTGTTTCCTTTACTGAAATCCATGTAGTTATAATTGATAAAACATCCCTTATGCTCAGTATAATACATAAGGGGTAAAGATATCTAAAGATTAGCCAGATATTTATAAAAATATATCAGTTTTAGGTTTTGAAAACATTTATATTTTTCTTGTATCCCCTCCCCCCTGAAAACATTGAAAAACAAGGAAAAAGGGTAGGGGTATGAACTCACCAGTCGAGGAACGTGTCGTCTAAGATGCTAAGTGTTAGTTCGGGGCTTGATAACGCGCGAGGTTCCTATGTAATATGAAATGATATACAAATGTATCTAATTAGACTTTGAATCACTAATTAGATATGATTATACACTCCAAGACGCGAAAACACTTCAAATCAAGTGTTTGGAGTTACCCGGGTGGCATCTACGGACGTATAGGGATCAAATAATGTGTATGCTTTTCAAGAGTAAACTCCTTAGGGAGTTTACGGCCCTAAGATCAACTCCACATGAGTTCACAGCCGTGAACTCATGGATGAAGGGTTTTATGGTGCTAAATGGTCAAATATCACTTGAGGACAATTGTTAGGATTTAATCTAAGACATAGGAATGGATTTAACCACCAAAGAGACCATCAATGGGAGTTTACAAATGTGAACTAGGAGTTTACGGATGTAAGCTCCTAAGTACCCTTTCTTTTCATGCTTTGATGGCTCTAGATTAATCATATGTGATTCAAACCAATTTTACAAGCCTTAGGATGAATTTAGGGCGCCATTTGGCTAAGATATACGAGTTTATGGCCCTGGAACCTATCCTTGAGGGGTTTACGGCTGTAAGCTACTATAGGAGTGGTTTTAATCAATTTTATGGCCCCTAAATCGATTGTGGTTGGTTCTGGAATTTAATTCAAGGCTATTGGTGTGTTTAAGTGGCATTTAAACACTTGGAAATGAGTTTACTCCCCATGAAGACGAGTTTACGGCCCAAGCATGTTCTTGGACAGTAAACTCATGTTTACTCCTCAAAATTTGGATTCAAGGTGTTCTAAGTCCATTCCCTTAAGTCATTTAGCCATATCTAAGCTCCATAGGTGGATTGGAAGCGTTTTAAGGCTCAAAAACCCCCTTTAAGTGTGTTCACGGCCCAAGCATGTTCCAGGGCTGTAAACACATAAATATGGTCCTTTTTCAAAGGTTAATCACGAATTTGAAGGCTAAGGATGCTAATCTATGAGTTAGGGAGTTACCTTGATGAATTGGAGCCTAAATTTGATGATTTTGGACTTTAAGTTTGGATTGAGGAGAGAGGTTAGAGAGAGAGTAGTGAGAGAGTTTAAAACTTGAAAAATGAAGTCTTTTGGGCTTTAAATATGTTCTAAGTTTTGGACACGATGGAATTCTACCCGATACTGACGCTATACAATGCTTTTGGTCGCACCCGATAAAGTTGTTGTAACTCGGCGGGATCGAACCTATTAATATTCAATTTAATAAATTGGGCCACTTTCATGAGTTTCAAAGGAGCTTGGACACTCATGAAGTTATAATAAACATATAAATTTAAATAACTTAGCCCAAAAACGAAATCGGAACGAATTGCTAAAGACGAGTTTTACAGGCGGAACGGGTTACGCCGATGGAATAACTTCGGGTTGTCACATTATCCCCCCGTTTGAGGGAATTTCGTCCCGAAATTCAGACTTTAGATACGACTCAAAGATTTGGAAAGAGATACGGTTACTTCTGTTTCATTGGATCTTCACGCTCTCAAGTGAACTCGGGTCCTTGCGTGGCATTCCAGGGAACCCTTTACTTATCGGGAATACGACTTGTTTCGTACGTTTAACCTCTCGATCTATGATTTCGATTCGTTCTTCCATAGGGTTCAGACTTTCGTTGATTTCGATCTCATCAAAGGTATTACTAGGGTTTCGTTGGGCAGGCACTTCTAAAGATTCGAGACGAGGAAGACAGGATGGATACTACTAAGTCCTTGATATAGTCGAAGTTTGTAGTTCATGGTTCTGATTCTAGCAGGGATTTCGAAAAGTCCGATGTATCACGGGTGAAGTTTTCCGTGCTTCCCAAAACATATCATGCCTTTCTGGGATAAGACCTCCAACAGGTCATAAGCTCCAACAAGAGGGTACATTTTCATGCGGCAGGATAGTTAAGGGTTTGGTGATTCTGAGAGAAATTTCTAGGTGGGTCTGTGATAATAGCCGGCGGAACCCAAGAATTGACGGGTTTCTATGGGTATCTTCGGTGCCGACTAAGTCTCTATCGCTTTGATTTTTGGAAAGGTCCACGGGTATGGCTGCTTTGCTTACTACCTGACCAGGGAAAGTGGTGTGACCGAAGGGCACCACTACTAACTCGTAGTGACCATATCGAGCCTTGACCGCTGTCTTGGACACATCATCCTCACGGAAATTTGGCTACAAGATAGTTCCAGGGATTAGGTCGATGCGAGACTTGACTAGGCGTTCGGAAGGAATTCTCGGGATATCATCGGGAAGGACATTAGGGAAAAAGTTGCAGACTTCCCGTTTCCTAATGATTCACATTGACGAGGAATGCATGGCACTCCCTTCAGGGAAACTTTTTAAGTATTGATGTACGAAGTGATGCGAAGGTTGGATTTAGGTTCGTTGCCGAAGATCATGAGAATTGGTTCAATGGAAAGATTTAGACGGACGACCTATTCGAAACCAAGAATAACAGCATGAATGAGACCCGGTCATTACATGCCAATGATAGCATCAAAGCATTTCATGAAAAGTTTGTCATTTGATCGAATGAAAAAGAATAATCATCCAGATTTAGGGATACAACCTATGGGTATGACGTTAGCGTTCTCTTTCTCACTGGTTAGCCAACTTGACGGTACACGTTTCAGTTACTAACGAAGGATTAAGTTTAGAAAGGTGTCTGAATGGATAGTTAGTAAATTTTCTTTCAGTACAAGAATCGAAAAGGATTACAAACATAAGATTTATCGAGAAGGAATATACCTGTGGCTACGGTGGGGTCGGTGGCTGCCTCATTTTCTCATATAGCTAGGACTCGCCCGATGTTGTCTGATGTTGCCAGATGTTGCTGCCTTAGGGCAGTTTCGCTTGAAGTGTCCAACTTCACCACAATTATAGTAGGCCTGACCGACACCCGCTCCTGAAGATTGATTTGTTGATTGGGCTGGTTTTCTGCAGTCTCGAGCAAGGTGGCCCTTCTTGCCACAGTTGTTGCAGAGACGTTCACGACATGGCCCGGGAGTACGGTGATGATAGCTGCACTTGCTGCACCAAGGAATGGTACCGGTATATCCGCTGGTAGGAGTTTGGGCTGTGGATCCGACGGCAAAGACAGTAGCAGGGACAGTAGCATGGTGGACTACTACCATTTGCTATTTCTTAGAGGATCCTTGTGTACTTTGGGCCTTCCGCTTGTTCCAGAATTTCTTTTTACTTCCACCACTACTCTTAACCAGTGCAGGAGTGGTGGTCTCCTCATCAGAGTTATCTTTGTGATCGATCAGGCTTTGCACTAAACATTTGGCGCTATCATAGGTGTCTGGCTTTGCAACCAAGACATTTCCTTTGGTTGGCTGGGTCAACCCCCAGATGAACCTCTCAATCTTTTTACTCTCGAGGGTAACCATTCCCGGACAAAGTAGCGCCAAGTCATCGAATCTAGAGGTATAGGCGACGATATCGGAACCTTGCATCTTTAGATTCCATAATTCATGTTCTAATTTCTGCATCTCGCCCCGAGGGCAGTACTCTGCAAGCAGAAGTTACTTCATGGCCTCCCAACCCATGGCATTGGCTACGGGTAGGGTTAAGGATTTGACTCGGCCGTTCCACCAAGTCAAGGCTTTATCGGTGAAGGTACAAGCGGCGAACTTCACTTTATCAAACTCCGAACAAGCACAAATTTCAAAGATTGATTCGATTTTCTCGAACCATTGGGTGAGGGAAATGACACCTCCAGTGCCATCAAAGGATGTGGGTTTCACGTTCATGAAATCCTTGTAGGAACCCTCTTTTCGGTGTCCCTGACTGCCTTCTTGGTTTTGGGGCTGGGGACCACCTCCTGAACCACCGGGGTTCATCTGAGACATGGCGGCTGTCACTACGGCAGAAACAGCTGCCTGAAGCGTTACAAGATCAATTTGAGGAGGAGGTGGTGGCAGAGGGTTGTTGTTGTTCTTTGAGTTGGGTCTCTTTCTTGGAGGCATCTTGATCTAAAAAGATCTGGAAAGAGAGGATCATAAGTCCTCTGAATTGAATCAAGAGATATGGAACAGGGGATATCTCATTAAGACAGATATAACATTCTTATTAAGCGATAAAACAGGAAAGAGTTATGAAAGCAGATACACTATCGATAAAGGAATGATTGAGGAGCAACGCTGGAATGAGGATTTATATAACGGATTTGACTCGAGAAATACTCCCATAGTATTTCATGATTTGCTGCAGTGACGGCTCGTTGTTTGGGTATTGGGTAAGTTTTAGGCATGCCGCATACCACAGTCACTCCTAAGCACATGTTGGTCGTGTCTCGAATGAATATAGTTGGCCAGGCTATATTGATCCTAGACACGACTACATAACTGCCAAGGTTTAACTACAGTTTACAACACCCATTTACTTATGTTTTGTTCTACTTGTAGTTACGGATTTCGACGGTTAGGTATACTTGTATACTTTTGAAAATACTTATACTTTAAGGTATACTTTTAGTTCATATCACTTAGGCCCCTTAGTGTTTATAGTCTTATACCATGTAAGGTTTGGTATACTAGTTCACTATAAACAAGGGCTCTGATACCAATCTGTCACACCCCGAAAACCATAGGCGGAAATGTTTTCGGGGCGGACTCCACGTTGAATATCACAACCAATGTACATAGTAAGCATAGTAAACACAAAACTTTACATTATATAGATTCATTTACATTGTCTGAAAACAAGATTTACATGTTTTATACATATACATATCATATGAACAAAAATACAGACGTGTCTTCTACGTACTCCGTCTTCGCCAAAAGGATCGCTAGGTACCTGTCTAATGTGGACCTGAGAATACAAGCAAATTGAAAATCAGCATTAAGCTTGTGAGTTCATAAGAGGTTTATTTTCTGAAAATGTACAAGTTTCCTTTGGTTTTTCCGAAAAGTTTTTTATCCAAGAGAATCCATATTTTCTTATAAGTATAGTTTAGTTATCTGATTATTATACGATCCGGTTATGCACAGTTTGTTATCCCAGGAAAAACCCTTATTTTCCTAAAAGTAAAGTTTAGTTAAATACCACAGTGTATAATTTAATACATAAAACTATATATTGAAAAACCACTGGGAATTACCATCCAGTATAACGGTAGATATTTTTAATACATAAAAATATTGATGAAAACCATGGGAATACTATCCCGTACTAGATATAAATTCAAAACCATGGGATAAAGATCCCGTACTAGATATAGATTTCAAAACCATGGGATTAATATCCCGCACTAGATATAAATTCAAAACCATGGGATTAAGATCCCACACTAGATATAGATACTGTAGTTTTAAAATAGATATAAAATCAAATCCGTGAATAAACTTATATTAATACGTATTGTGAGTCGGGTAACCATGCTGATGCGACACCGAGACCTCCTTGACGTTCGTCAGACGTTGGACGATATCCAAAATTTGTCACCCCAGGCGTGCCCACCTAACTGTAGCCAGCAGTTAAGGTGTGGGATTGTCAGTCCCGAATAGATCTATTCACAAATTCAACGCTCTCCCTCCAGGAGACTCTGGTTACACTTCCGGAGAGGATTTACTGATAACCCAAAGGGTAATGACGAATCTCACAAGCTAGTATTAAATTATTCATGGTGTTTTCAGACGTTATCAAACATAAAAATCGTTTTGAAACATAATACAATGAAACAGGTAAATACAAAGGAATTATCAGGCAATATACTCTAAATTGAACAGTGATAAACTGAATCAGACATAGTTTATCTAAATACTTTACATAAATCTGAACTCATTAAACAAGAACTAAAGACCACAAATTATTCCCATAATAATTTGATTGATTTAATTGTTTCCTTTACTGAAATCCATGTAGTTATAATTGATAAAACATCCCTTATGCTCAGTATAATACATAAGGGGTAAAGATATCTAAAGATTAGCCAGATATTTATAAAAATATATCAGTTTTAGGTTTTGAAAACATTTATAGTTTTCTTGTATCCCCTCCCCCCTGAAAACATTGAAAAACACGGAAAAAGGGTAGGGGTATGAACTCACCAGTCGAGGAACATGTCGTCTAGGATGCTAAGTGTCAGTTCGGGGCTTGATAACGCGCGAGGTTCCTATGTAATATGAAATGATATACAAATGTATCTAATTAGACTTTGAATCAATAATTAGATATGATTATACACTCCAAGACGCGAAAACACTTCAAATCAAGTGTTTGGAGTGACCCGGGTGGCATCTACGGACGTATAGGGCTCGGATAATGTGTTTGCTCTTCAAGAGTAAACTCCTTAGGGAGTTTACGGCCCTAAGATCAGCTCCACATGAGTTCACGGCCGTGAAATCATGGATGAAGGGTTTTATGGTGCTTAATGGTCAAAAAGTCACTTGAGGACAATTGCTAGGATTTAATCTAAGACATAAGAATGGATTTAACCACCAAAGAGACCATCAATGGGACTTTACGGCCATGAACTAGTAGTTTGGCCGTAAGCTCCTAAGTACCCTTTCTTTTCATGCTTTGATGGATCTAGATTAATCATATGTGATTCAAACCAATTTTACAAGCCTTAGGATGAATTTAGGGCACAATTTGGCTAAGATATAGGAGTTTACGGCCCGTGAACCTATCCTTGGGGGGTTTAAGGCCGTAAGCTCCTATAAGAGTGGTTTTAATCAAGTTTATGGCCCCTAAACCGATTGTGGTTGGTTCTAGAATTTAATCCAAGGCTATTGGTGTGTTTAAGTGGCATTTAAACACTTGGAAATGAGTTTACTCCCCATGAAGATGAGTATACGGCCCAAGCATGTTCTTGGACAGTTAACTTAGGTTTAATCCTCAAAAGTTGGATTCAAGGTGTTCTAAGTCCACTCCCTTAAGTCATTTAGCCATATCTAAGCTCCAAAGGTGGATTGGAAGGGTTTTAAGGCTCAAAAACCCCCTTTAAGTGTGTTCACGGCCCAAGCATGTTCCAGGTCCGTAAACACATAAATATGGTCATTTTTCAAAGATTAAAGACGAATTTGAAGGCTAAGGATGCTAATCTATGAGTTAGGGGAGTTACCTTGATGAATTGGAGCTTTAATTTGATGATTTTGGACTTTAAGTTTGGATTGATGAGAGAGGTTATAGAGAGAGTAGTGAGAGAGTGTATGTGACAACCCGATATTTCAACTCTTTGTAAATGACCAAAAAGGGACAAGTATTGTAACCACTTTTGAGTAATAAAATTTACTTTCATAATAAATGTACAAATAGTTCTATTTAATTTCCTTCTATGTTTAAATGTCTGTGAACCATGATCGTACGTGAAAAGAACGCTCAAATCCAACTTCATATAGCGAAGTTATGATTTTTCCAAGTTCGGCTTAGCAACAGGCAGCTAAAAACTCGAATCGGAGATCGAGCGACTTTTGGCCGGAATGACCTAAATGAGAATCGAAGGTCTCGACAACGGTATTCCAGCGGTAAAAAGTCTGGCAAAAACCGACATCAGATAAAGAAGTTATGAATTTTCAAAGAAATTCCTTAAACACGATGAGTTTATAATAAATAATAAAAAAAATAATTTCGGAATTTGCCGACGGAGTCTAAACGAAAGTTGTAGAGCGTAGTCTCACCTACGCGTGGATATAAAGACCATTGAAAACGGAGTTCGTATGAAGAAGATATGAAATTTTGAATTTTATTAAATAAATTAATTATTTATTTAAATCAAAATTCGGACATTATCTGAAGGGGAGTCAGCGTCCTCATCCGAGGTACGCGCTGCGTACCCCTGTACGCCCAGCGTACCCGAGAGACTTGGCCTCTGATCGTCCACGTCGCCCTATCCGACCCGTCCGACCCGTCCGAAGTATCCGACCCGTCCGACCCGCTGTCCCGTCCGACCCGCTGTCCCATCCGACCCGTCTCGCCAGCAACCCGTCCCATCCGACCCGCGTACCCAGCAACCCGTCCCATCCGAAGCCGAGGCAGTCGAGGCTTCGGTCATGCATGACGTACGCGTACGCCCCGTATACCGAGGCAGACCAGCCTTCCTATAAATAGGATGCGAGGGCTTCCGAGAAAAGGGCTCATTTCTCTCCTCTCTCTCACAATCTTGCCTCGTTTTCCGTGCCCGTTCAAACCCGAAGCTCTGGTCTTTTTGCTCAAGTCCCGAGGGTCGATTTTACTCCCGAGATTCCCGAGAATCCCGAGGAAAATCCGTTTCCCGAGACGAAACTCTGCCCAGTTTTCCATCTCGCTATCTTCAAACTTTCAAGTGAGTTTCATACCCCTTAATCAACCTTTTTAAATATTCTAAATGCTTTTATATGCTTTCAAGGGGGGGATTGCAAGTAAAATACACGAGTATTATCGTGTGTTACATAAAGAAACTCTTTTATATGCTGTTATATATCCAAATCACATGTGATTTATAAACCTTTAAGGAACTTTTATATATATATATATATATATATATATATATATATATATATATATATATATATATATATATATATATATGATATATGTTAAAATAACATTCTATCTTTTGAAATATAAATTTGTTGTAATGCATGTATAAACTAAACTTTTCTTAGATTATTCTTGTCTATCTTAGACTCTACACCAAAAATCTATGCTTTCATAAACAAGTGATTCTTTTTCTAGGTATTTCTAAACAAACAAGATACACTTTTTAGAAAACTATAATAGGTATAGTTTTACGAACAAATTTCTAACTCTTATTTTCTAGAAACATGAATTTCAAGAAGTTTACTTTCGTATACAAGAACAAACGTAACATTTTAACAAGTAGATCTGTCTTTATACCACGGTTTTGTGAGACACTAACTTCATGTACGTTCGAGTACACATTTCAAGTCTTGTATTATATACCAGAATCCCTTGTAGGGGGAGCATGGTGTTTGTGTATAGATCTATACGGGCTTGACAACCCGCGCCCTGACTGTTAGCTGCAGTCCACCGTTTGGGGTAACAAACGTCATAACATTCCAACGCCTGAAGAACGTTGTGTATAGGCATTCCGAGTCAATAGTATGGTTATAAAACTCACATGGGGTATTAAAAATGCATTGATTTACAAGGTTTTCAAACTCATTGGTTATTTTACACTTACATACATTTTGGAAACAAACATTGGTCTGGAGTGAAGGCTACTTTTATACTAGTAGAAAATATAGGATTTTCTAAACACAAACAAACAAAGATAAAACATTTCATTTCATTCAAACATTGTCACTTAAATACTTATGAAATTCACCAGCTTAAATGCTGATCTACTCTTTCAAAATTACTTGTATGTCCCAGGAAATCAGTAATTTCAGGTATTCATTACGCTTTTGATGAAGGGATGTTGCGGCGCCAGTTTAACCTTGTATTTTGACATCATATTGTAATTGAGTTTTGAACATGTAACTTTTGACAAATGTAAACTTTCAATTATATATATGATGGTTGTATTGCTTTCTTTACTATGTATTCATTTGTTACGTTACCACATGAAGTCATCCGCCCCCGAACGTTTCCGCCGTTCAGGTTTGGGGGTGTGACAGATTGGTATCAGAGCAATGTTTATAGTGAACTAAGTATATCGAACCACATCAGATATACAAACTATAAATGCTTAAGGGACTAATACTCTCTGACAAAACAAATTTTCTTTTTACGCTTAAGCAGCATTTCGTTCAACTTAAATTGATAGTTCATTTAAGTACAATTACATGCATACAACAAATTATTTTCATGATATCTAACTATACAACAAGTATTTAGACAAGTTGACACTACGATTAAGACTCGATATATGTAATCTGATTTGGGACAAATATAGCGTGATCAACTATATTTGCCCGAGATTGGACCAACGTATATCGAGGAATGATCATAGTAGGCAACAAGTCAAACCTTACCAAACCATTACAAGAATCAAACACAAAAATTAAAATACTATAGGAGTATTTGCGATCTAAACTAGTTTAACTTACATGTTTTGCATGTTTCAACTTTATTCCATTCTTATAACCCTATTTCTCGTATAGTCAAATGGCTGGATTTCACCACCCTGGCGACCCCTACTTTCCCAACCAAGGCAACGGAGGATGGATCGAAGATGATCCCGATGAGGACGAGGAACCCGTAGAAGTGGGTGATGACTCCGGTACCGACTCAGAGCCGGAAGTTATCGATCCACCACCCATTCAACCTCCCGTCTTCGTAAGAAAATTTCAAGGACCGACTCCCGTCTAGAGAAGTCACCTCCACCATTGGAGCCAACAGCAAAACCTACGCCCTGCCTACGGCATATGCCGGGACTTCTATGATGTCCGCGGCGGAGGTTCAACTGATCGAGCACTCCCGGTAATGGTGGGTAAGTTAGCCAATCAGTCCTATCAGTCTGGAGTTCAAGCTAGTCGACTCCGGGATGTCAACGTGGAAGTGCAGGTTCACACTTCTGACATCCGTAGGCTGGACAAGATACAGGACAATGCTCAACTCCAAACCGAAGCATTTCAAGCGCAAATGATTGCAGCCCTCGCTGAACTGAGGGAACAACAAGCCGCTTTTGATAGGCGTCTAATGGAGTCAAAGCAATCAGATGCGGAGTCAAGCTCCAAGCGCAACCTTCGACGCAAGTAGTGCTTGTCAAGGACTCA
This sequence comes from Lactuca sativa, assembly GCF_002870075.4. Lineage (NCBI taxonomy): Eukaryota > Viridiplantae > Streptophyta > Magnoliopsida > Asterales > Asteraceae > Lactuca > Lactuca sativa. The sequence goes on along the minus strand of NC_056627.2, from coordinate 196,879,226 downwards.
AATTTTGTTATAGCTTAGGACCTCGGCTAAAAGTCTTTAAATTTCTCGAACTTTGTAATCGGAGACCCTTATAGGGGTCAAATTTTCATGATCGTTGTAACAACTTTTATATTAATATAAGTGACACTATTACTACTATGTTGAGTATTTCGTTCAGCCTTGAATGGTCTTTGGGAAGCCAAATACTTGTTTCATACCTTCAGTCTTACAAATAACTTTCATTCTTCTATTTTAAGACTCATACTATCATCTGTTGTTGAACTATAGCGATTTAGTTCATGAGACACATACATTTTCTATTCTATGAAATTCTTATCCTTGTCTTTTCAAACTATAGTTGAAGGATGCCTCCGCGTAGAAACCCAAGGCGAAACAACAGTGAAGAAGCACCAGTACCACCACCACCTCCTCCACCTCAATTTGATGCTGTTATGTTTCAAGCAGCAGTCACCGCAGCGGTGGCAGCTGCCATGTCACAGATCAATAACACGAGTACTAATGGCTCGGGATCTGGCACACACCCATCCAACCATGGCGAGAGTCATGGACCACCGCGAGAATGTACCTATAAGGACTTCACTAATGCCAAGCCCCGGATATTTTATGGAACTGGTGGTGTGATGGCCCTGAGGCAGTGGATTGAAAGGACGGAGGCAGTCTTTGAAATCTGCTCTTGTCCCGAGCACAGCAAAGTCAAATTTGCAACTTTCACCTTTATTGATAAAGCTTTGACCTGGTGGAATGGCCACGTTAAAGTACTTACCCTAATCGTGGCAAACTCCATAAGCTGGGAGAGCCTGAAAGCCATGATGATGAGAGAATACTGCCCACGGGGAGAGATTCAAAAGCTTGAACACGAGCTATGGACTCTCGGAATGGTTGGTACCGACATCGCTACTTATACCAACAGATTCTGCGAGCTGGCAATTCTTTGTCCAGATATGATTGCTCCGAAGAGCAAGAAAATAGAAAGGTACATCTGGGGACTGACTCCCCAAATGCGATCAGGCGTGTTAGCTTCTAAACCTGACACCTTTGAAAGTGCTAAGGAACTGGCACAATCTCTGATTGATTATGGAGGTCATCAAAACTCAACCACTTCTGCACCAGCACCACAGAAAGGAAACAACAACAACAACAACAATGGCAGAAAGAGAATGTGGAATAAAGGGAAGGGTGGGTCTTCCCAAGAATCCGCAAAGAAACAACTGGTTTCAGTAAATGCTGCCACTGTACCTACTACAGCTCCTACAAATACCTACCCAACAAAGCCTTATATAGGTAACCTCCCAAAGTGCACCAAATGCAATTACCACCACCATGGACCTTGTCGAGAAATGCAGTGCGCCAATTGCAACAGGAAAGGAGACACAGCCCGTTTCTGCAAGGAACCTGCAAAGCCGATCACTCAAGTTCCCGGTGCGGGTGTGGGGCAGACTTGCTACGGTTGTGGCGAGGTTGGCCACTACAAGAGGAACTGTCCTAAGGCAGCAGGCACCAGAGGTGTGGGACGAGTTTTGGCGATAGGCCACGACGAAGCTGTAGCTGACCCATTTATAGTTGCTGGTATGTTCCTTCTCGATAATTCATACGCATGCATATTATTCGATAGTGGAGCGGAGAGAAGCTTCGTGAGTCAAAACTTTATTCATTTACTTAAACCTAAACCTAGCAAGTTAGAAAAATCATTCACTATAGAGATGGCCAATGGAAAAACCGAAAACACTAATTGCATATACATGGGCTGTATGTTAACATTAGACGGCCATTCTTTCCCAATCAATCTCATGCCGGTCCAAATTAAAAGTTTCGACGTCATAGTCGGCATGGATTGGTTGAGTCTTCTTCGCGCCGACATCATGTGCTTTGAGAAAGCAGTCCGTCTTAACCTCCCTAACAACGAAACATTAGTTATCTACGACGACAAATCTAGTACAAACCTTCGCATCATTTCATGCATCCAAGCTCGAAAGTGCTTGCGGAAGGATTGTCAAGCATTCCTAGCGCACATCGTTGATACAAGTAAAGAACTGAAGGACATCAAGAGCATCTCGGTAGTACGCGACTTTCCCGATATCTTTCCAGAAGAACTACCAGGATTACCACCGCAACGCCAAGTCGAGTTCAGAATCGACTTAATTCCAGGAGCTACCCCAGTAGCGAAGTCGCCTTACCGTCTCGCACCAGCAGAGATGCAGGAACTTTCCAATCAACTTAATGAACTCCTTCAAAAAGGATTCATAAGACCAAGTTTCTCACCTTGGGGAGCACTGGTCTTGTTTGTAAAGAAGAAAGACGGATCGTTCCGTATGTGCATCGACTACAGAGAACTGAACAAACTTACTGTCAAGAACCGCTATCCTCTACCCCGTATTGACGACCTATTCGATCAACTTCAAGGGGCGAACTACTCCTCAAAAATAGACCTACGATCCGGATACCACCAATTACGAGTTCTAGAGGGGGACATTCCAAAGACAGCTTTCTGAACTCGTTATGGACACTAGGAATTCGTAGTGATGCCGTTCAGATTAACCAATGCACCAGCAGTATTTATGGACCTAATGAATAGGGTATGCCGCCCTTACTTGGATCAGTTCGTCATCGTCTTTATCGATGATATACTTATCTACTCTCGAAGTGAGGAAGAGCATAGTCAGCACCTACGAAATGTCCTAGAAACACTGCGAACGGAGAAACTCTATGCGAAGTTCTCTAAATGCGAATTTTGGATTCGAAGAGTCGAATTTTTAGGTCACGTTGTTAGCGAGGAAGGTATACACGTGGACCCCTCCAAAATTAAGGCTATTGAGAACTGGTCGGCATCAAAGCCACCTACAGAAATTCGTCAATTTCTAGGTCTAGCTGGCTACTATCGCAGATTCATAAAGAACTTTTCGAGCATTGCGAAACCCTTTACTACATTAACCCAGAAAGGTGTGGCCTTTGACTGGGAAGCGAAACAAGAGAAGGCATTCCAGACACTAAAGCAGGCCTTGTGCACCGCACCGATACTATCCCTCCCCGAAGGGATAGAAGACTTCGTAGTGTATTGCGATGCGTCAAATCAAGGACTTGGTTGTGTTCTTATGCAGAGAGGGAAGGTTATCGCTTATGCCTCCCGACAGCTTAAGACACACGAAGTGAACTATACGACACACGATCTCGAGTTAGGAGCAGTGGTATTTGCTCTGAAGATCTGGAGGCACTACTTATACAGAACAAAGAGTACTATTTTCACCAATCACAAGAGCCTTCAACACATTTTCGATCAGAAGGAACTCAACATGCGACAACGACGATGGGTTGAGTTACTGAATGACTACGAATGCGAAATTCGTTATCATCCTGGCAAGGACAACGTAGTAGCTGACGCCCTCAGTCGAAAGGAATACACTGGTCGGAGGGTCAAATCTCTGACCATGACCATCCATTCCCACTTATCCACACAAATTAAGGAGGCACAAATGGAAGCTTTGCAACCTGAAAATGTGGCGGGTGAATCCCTGCGTGGAATGGAGAAGAACCTAGAAGTCAAGGGTGGCGGAGCCTACTATCTCATGGACCGAATCTGGACCCCGAAACATTGTGGTTTCAGAAACGTAGTCATGACCGAGGCTCACAACTCAAGATATTCCGTTCACCCGGGTTCAGATAAAATGTATTTGGATCTTAAGAAGCAGTACTGGTGGCCTAACATGAAAGCAGAAATTGCTACCTTCGTGAGTAAATGTCTTACTTGCGCTAAGGTTAAGGTCGAGTATCAGAAACCGTCAGGATTACTACAACAACCAGAGATACCAGAATGTAGATGGGAGCGGATTACTATGGACTTCATAACCAAGTTACCCAAGACGACAAGTGGACTCGATACCATATGGGTCATTGTCGACAGATTGACCAAATCCGTGCATTTCCTACCCATCAAGGAGACTGACAAAATGGAGAAGCTTACAAGAACTTACTTAAGGGAAGTAGTGCGACTGCATGGTGTTCCGATATCCATTATCTCCGATCGAGATAGTAGATTCACTTCAAGATTCTGGCAGTCACTACAAGGTTCCCTGGGAACTAGGCTAGACATGAGTACAACCTACCACCCACAAACAGACGGACAAAGTGAGAGAACAATACAAACTTTAGAAGATATGCTGAGAGCCTGTGTGATTGACTTTGGAAAGGCATGGGATATTCATTTACCCCTTGTCGAATTTTCATACAACAATAGTTATCATACAAGCATAAAGGCTGCTCCGTTTGAAGCCCTCTATGGTCGAAAGTGCAGATCCCCTCTGTGTTGTACTGAAGTTGGCGATACCCAGTTAGCTAGAGGAAGAGTTCCTAAAAGCACTCTCACCGGTCCGGAAATCATACGAGAAACGACAGAGAAGATCGTTCAGATTCGTGAACGATTGAAAGCCTCTGGAGACCGACAGAAAAGCTACGCTGACCAAAGGAGGAAACCTTTGGAATTACAGGTAGGAGACCACGTCTTATTAAAGGTCTCACCGTGGAAGGGTTTAATACGCTTTGGAAAACGTGGGAAACTAAATCCAAGATACATAGGGCCTTTCGAGATTCTTGCCAGAATCGGCCCTGTGGCTTACAAGCTTAACCTACCGCGCGAACTTAGTAACATCCATCCAACCTTCCACGTCTCAAACTTGAAAAAGTGTCTGTCCGACGAGACTCTTGTTATTCCACTCGACGAGATCGAGATCAACGAGAGCCTCAACTTTGTGGAAGAACCAGTAGAAATCATGGACCGAGAGGTCAAACAAACAAAACAAAGTCGCATACCCATCGTGAAGGTTCGCTGGAACGCCAAGCGGGGACCTGAATTCACATGGGAACGCGAAGATCAGATGAAACAAAAGTACCCTCATCTCTTTCATGTTCACTAGTATCTTTACTACTTTAAATTTCGGGACGAAATTCTCTCTAATGGGGGGATGATGTGACAACCCGATATTTCAACTCTTTGTAAATGACCAAAAAGGGTCAAGTATTGTAACCACTTTTGAGTAATAAAATTTACTTTCATAATAAATGTACAAATAGTTCTATTTAATTTCCTTCTATGTTTAAATGTCTGTGAACCATGATCGTACGTGAAAAGAACGCTCAAATCCAACTTCATATAGCGAAGTTATGATTTTTCCAAGTTCGACTTAGCAACAGGCAGCTAAAAACTCGAATCGGAGATCGAGCGACTTTTGGCCGGAATGACCTAAATGAGAATCGAAGGTCTCGACAACGGTATTCCAGCGGTAAAAAGTCTGGCAAAAACCGACATCAGATAAAGAAGTTATGAATTTTCAAAGAAATTCCTTAAACACGATGAGTTTATAATAAATAATAAAAAAAATAATTTCGGAATTTGCCGACAGAGTCTAAACGAAAGTTGTAGAGCGTAGTCTCACCTACGCGTGGATATAAAGACCATCGAAAACGGAGTTCGTATGAAGAACATATGAATTTTTGAAGTTTATTAAATAAATTAATTATTTATTTAAATCAAAATTCGGACATTATCCGAAGGGGAGTCAGCGTCCTCATCCGAGGTACGCGCTGCGTACCCCTGTACGCCCAGCGTACCCGAGAGACTTGGCCTCTGATCGTCCACGTCGCCCTATCCGACCCGTCCGACCCGTCCGAAGTATCCGACCCGTCCGACCCGCTGTCCCGTCCGACCCGCTGTCCCATCCGACCCGTCTCGCCAGCAACCCGTCCCATCCGACCCGCGTACCCAGCAACCCGTCCCATCCGAAGCCGAGGCAGTCGAGGCTTCGGTCATGCATGACGTACGCGTACGCCCCGTATACCGAGGCAGACCAGCCTTCCTATAAATAGGATGCGAGGGCTTCCGAGAAAAGGGCTCATTTCTCTCCTCTCTCTCACAATCTTGCCTCGTTTTCCGTGCCCGTTCAAACCCGAAGCTCTGGTCTTTTTGCTCAAGTCCCGAGGGTCGATTTTACTCCCGAGATTCCCGAGAATCCCGAGGAAAATCCGTTTCCCGAGACGAAACTCTGCCCAGCTTTCCATCTCGCTATCTTCAAACTTTCAAGTGAGTTTCATACCCCTTAATCAACCTTTTTAAATATTCTAAATGCTTTTATATGCTTTCAAGGGGGGGATTGCAAGTAAAATACACGAGTATTATCGTGTGTTACATAAAGAAACTCTTTTATATGCTGTTATATATCCAAATCACATGTGATTTATAAACCTTTAAGGAACTTTTATATATATATATATATATATATATATATATATATATATATATATATATATGATATATGTTAAAATAACATTCTATCTTTTGAAATATAAATTTGTTGTAATGCATGTATAAACTAAACTTTTCTTAGATTGTTCTTGTCTATCTTAGACTCTACACCAAAAATCTATGCTTTCATAAACAAGTGATTCTTTTTCTAGGTATTTCTAAACAAACAAGATACACTTTTTAGAAAACTATAATAGGTATAGTTTTACGAACAAATTTCTAACTCTTATTTTCTTGTAACATGAATTTCAAGAAGTTTACTTTCGTATACAAGAACAAACGTAACATTTTAACAAGTAGATCTGTCTTTATACCACGGTTTTGTGAGACACTAACTTCATGTACGTTCGAGTACACATTTCAAGTCTTGTATTATATACCAAAATCCCTTGTAGGGGGAGCATGGTGTTTGTGTATAGATCTATACGGGCTTGACAACCCGCGCCCTGACTGTTAGCTGCAGTCCACCGTTTGGGGTAACAAACGTCATAACATTCCAACGCCTGAAGAACGTTGTGTATAGGCATTCCGAGTCAATAGTATGGTTATAAAACTCACAAGGGGTATTAAAAATGCATTGATTTACAAGGTTTTCAAACTCATTGGTTATTTTACACTTACATACATTTTGGAAACAAACATTGGTCTTGAGTGAAGGCTACTTTTATACTAGTAGAAAATATAGGATTTTCTAAACACAAACAAACAAAGATAAAACATTTCATTTCATTCAAACATTGTCACTTAAGTATTTATGAAATTCACCAGCTTAAATGCTGATCTACTCTTTCAAAATTACTTGTATGTCCCAGGAAATCAGTAATTTCAGGTATTCATTACGCTTTTGATGAAGGGATGCTGCGGCGCCAGTTTAATCTCGTATTTTGACATCATATTGTAATTGAGTTTTGAACATGTAACTTTTGAAAAATGTAAACTTTCAATTATATATATGATGGTTGTATTGCTTTCTTTACTATGTATTCATTTGTTACGTTACCACATGAAGTAATCCGCCCCCGAACGTTTCCGCCGTTCAGGTTTGGGGGTGTGACAGTGTAAAACTTCAAAAATGAAGTCTTTTGGGGTTTAAATATGTTCTAAGTTTTGGACACGGTGGAATTCTACCCGATACTGACGCTATACGATGCTTTTGATCGCACGCGATAAAGTTGTTGTAACCCGGGGGGGATCGAACATATTAGTATTCAATTTAATAAATTGGGCCACTTTCATGAGTTTCTAAGGAGTCTGGACACTCATGAGGTTATAATAAACATATAAATTTAAATAACTTAGCCCAAAAACGAAATCGGAACGAATTGCTAAAGACGAGTTTTACGGGCGGAACGCGTTACGGCGATGGAATAACTTCGGGTTGTCACACTCTCAACATTTACCACTGGGGTTTATGGTTATACCAAATCTGTGTTAATGATCTTAGTTTCGTGCCACTATGTACTAAGTGAAACCCACCATTCAACACCATTAATGAATTGACGGTTAATGATCACTATGTTACATATTTTAGCAGAAATCTCTTTTTATTATGAGTGATTCTTCTGAAAATTTCTATTACGAAGAATTTTTCTTCCCCAAGAATCCAGTTAATTTTTTTTTAAGATTTTCACCTTTCCACAAGTCAGTAAAAATCTTCCCTACCTACATGTTCAACAGATCACATTGATCTCACAAGTACTTCGTTCAGTTTCGGTCTTATATCAAGTATCGAAATCACGAATTGAAGCGAAACCCACCCTTTATAGCCTTAATTAAAAAGATGCCTTTCAATACTTCTTAACAAGTACTTGATCATTATTTATTAGGAAGCCACACAAGCACTTTAAAGTCTCTCTTGACTTTGAAGGAAGAGATTTGTGCCCAAAATCAGTTGCTTTATGTCTTTTGAAGACATCACAAATTATCACAAAAAGTTTTCTTTATTTCTTTATCTTTTACACTCTATGCATGAAAATTTTTATTTTCCAAAATTTGGTTCTATTAATGGTGCTCTAATTGTTCCAGCTTCGTTTCTTCAAGTATTACAATGCTCGATAAAGCTAAAAGGCAATGACGGTTCATGTGAAATATGGGTTGACAATTGGGATAAAGTGAAGGCTGACTCAACAGTTATCCAATTGTTTTGACGATTTGAAAAAGCACTTTTTATGGAATGGCGTGTAAAAAGGAAACGTCCTTTCTCTTTCCTGCATCATCATCGTGTATGACAACTGTTCATCCATTAAATCAGACGCAGTTTTTCAAATAAATCCAAGATATGACGCGGTTTTTTCTCTCTCCTACTAGTACATATAAAAGGATCAAGCACGCTCCACTTTACCCTTTTATCACTTACAAAACTCTCTCGAAGAACAAAGGCGATTCTTCTTACTGTTCATCTTCCTCTCTAAGCTTCACCAATGATAGACTCATCCTCAGTCCATGACACATCTGTTCGCCAAACCCTCCTCACCATCAAGCCTCAACAAAACCTGATCATCGATATCATTCCTTTTGTCTATGAACCCTACATATTGTATGTAGTCGAGTGTCTCAAATACTCACCTGTTGTCAACGCTCTGTCAAAAGTTGAAATTGTTCCCATGTCCTGCCTCTCACTCGTCTATTCAACTGCCTACTACGACAAGGTTCATGAAAGGATTCACTTTGAAATCCACAATGAGAAGACTTCCATCTCCAAGCACCGCTTATGTGCCCTAATTGGTCTCTCTCAAGAACCAACTTTGGTAAACCCTGAGTCGATCACTACTGGTCAACTGTTCTCAATATTTTACCAAATGGGGTACACTGAAACCCTAACCACCATCACCAAGTTCAAGAAGTCCTGTCTTCCTCCTCAATGGAATGGCCTATTCACTCTACTGTTCAAAGGACTCTCTGAGCGAAGAGCCGACTCAGATGGAGCAAGCAAGTCATTTATGACTATGCTTTATGGTCTATATCATGGGATAGATTTGGATTATGGAACCATTATCTGGAAACAATTGGTTCAAAGCTTGGTTTCTTCATCAAGACACTCAGAGATCTCCTGTGGGAGGTATTGGTCCATCATCACTAAGTGGGCAATGGATCGTCTTCACGTTCCAATCATGGCAGACTCTCTTCTCTCCTCCATCGCTACTTTTCACACAACCAAGGTTATCATTATAGATCCCACTAAGTTCTCCTTCATTGGATCCATCCCTGACACCATGCTTGCCTGTGTGTCTGCTGCAAACAATGTTCTGCAACAATACAGGAAGATTCCTTCTTCGAGTCCAAGGGAGCTCACGCCAGCCATGGTTCGCTCCATTGAAGAGTCTGACAAGCCAGCCAAGAGGGGAAAGAAAGCTGAGACTCAGAAGGAGATGTAGGTTACTAAACTAACCAAGGGGAAAACCCCTAAGAAGCGAAAGTCAGATAAAGCTGCTCCGTCACAACCTCAACCGAAGAAGCAGAAAAAGCCCGCTCGGAGACTCATACTCCAATCTTCAAGCGATTCAGACTCAGAGTATGTTCCTCCCAACCACAAATCTGCTCCTCCTTCAGAATCTGACAGCGACAGCTCTGATGAAGAGGCTTCGGGTCGTGGTGATGCCCCGCCTCGCTCGCCTACCCCAGAAATTCCAGTTCGCTCCCAACCTCCTTCTCCTCCACCCGTTACCATCCCAATATCCATCCCTACAGTATTTCCTATCCCTACCTGTCAACCATCAACCACTATTCCCAACCCTACTCCAATCTTCACAGACACTACCACTACTACCACTACTACAGGAGCTCATTCTATAGCTCCCACCCCACCCGTTACAACCGAACCACCAGTAACAACCAAACCTCCTACCACTACCAAACCCTTGTATCCTACCCCATCTACTGATACCACCCCAGTTCTAAGTGGTGAGGACTTGGAATTTGATTCCACTTATTTCAGTCCTTATCGTGTATAGAGTGATGAAGACGATGATGAGCCTGTTTCCAAGCGCCATCTCAAAGCAGTCAACGACAAACTCAATCAACTGTTTTCCTCCTCTTCCTCTGGGGCTTATTCAGATGCTGCTCTCAAGGCATTGTTCTCCTCTGTGGTCCAAGAACATAATGCCTCCCTTACTGGTGCAGCTAAGGCTATAGACGCCTCCACTTCCCAACGCCAGAAAACCTCCCTTGCTGTTGAGGCTTCCACCAAGTAATGCAAAGAAGCGACCGCAAAAGTCGATAAACTAATTTCTGAGGCTCACTTATTTTTGGATTCTTTGCAGGCAACTTAGAAAAATTCTCAAACTATGAATGCTTTTGTTGATAACCTTCAACGTTCTCTTCAAGCTGAACGGTCTAACCTTGAAGCTGCTTGTCAAGCAATCGAAGCAGCCAATGCCACTCTGCATGACAATGTCAATGATCCATTGAATCAATTGGAAGCAGAGTTGGCTATGGAGAATCGCATCATGGATGAACTTGACAAAAGAACCTCTCAGCTGAAGATGCAGAACCTTAAGCTTCGAACTGCCACAACTGAACTCAACGATTTGAATTCTGAGAGGGAGGTTATACAAAGCTCAGTTGGCGACGTTCACTCCATTTTGCTTCACCTTCTGGATGCCCATAACCCAATCATCACCATTACCATCCGAAGGCACTTGGCTGAGAAACTTCGCCCTGCATTGGACATCCTTAGTCGTATCGAGGGTGTTCCGGTGACTGGTGTCCAGCCGAAACAAGGGGGAGAGAAGGTAGCGAAAACTTAACCTGCTCCTGATTCGAAACCAACTGCTGAACCGAAGGATAATGAAGCTTCGGTCAGTAAAAGAGACAACAAGAAGAAGAAAATAGTGGAGGATGACACTGATAACAAAGAGGATGTTTATGAAAAGGATCCTGCTAAGCCTTTTTAGAAGACAAAATCTTCTAATAAGAGCTTGAAGAAAAGCTTAAGAACCAAAAGGCTGAGCTGGAGCAGAAGCAAAAGGATAAGGAGCTCCTGGAAAAGAAGAAGTTCGTTTTTCCTGGGTGGACTCTTGATTCGCTCCAAAGGTGTGCTATTGATGAACCGAGTACACTTTGGCTTGATCCTGTGATGTCATTCGGGCTTGACAACTCCAAGGATGCACAGTTTGACATGTCGATCACACGAAAGGCATTCATCTTTCACTGCTTCAACTCGACTGTTGCCATCCCATCTCTAGACCCAAAGGTGGATCGGGATGAATTGGAATTCTATCTGCAGTTTGCTAAGCCTTAGTATTTGACATGGAGTTCGCAGAAAATCACAACTGTCAAAGTACTGAAGCCCTATACAGCAGGGAAGTTTGTGAACGTGAAATTCAAAGTGACTCGGGGATCTGAAGGCTCGGTTCACAACTTCGCTCTTGCTGAGCTACCGAACCTCAATCCCCACGACTGGATACTCCTCAACAACATCTTACTGTCAAACCCTCAGGAGTATCAATCGATCATTGACCATGTCAAGCGAATGCTTGTCTGCTACATTCACGAAGTAGCAAAATGGACCAAGAAATCGCCTCAGCAATTCATAAGCGAACAACTATAAAACCAATGGGAAGAGCTGGCGATGTTAACTTGATTGTCAAAGGGAAGATTGATTCGAAGTACCACACTGTGATGTTCATCAGAGGCGAAGGTCAGAAATGCCTGTTTGCTCTTGTTGACAAACACCTCTTCTCAACTGCTTGCTTGGAGCACATTTTGGAGATTATTCAGAGGTGTAATCAGAACACTGCAGCCGACAAGAAGATGTTCACTGATATGCTGAGATGGTACATTCAATTTCGGCAGACACTTCTTGCTATCATCCCTCGGCTGTTCAAGGTGGTAAAGACTGTGAAGCCAACTCAGAAGAAATAATCTCTCGCCTCATTTGACGTAAAGGGGGGAGGGGGATTGTTGGGCTTATAGTGTTGCATCATGGGCTCGGTCCTTAGCCCAGTTTTGGTTGTCGGTTTGGGCCTGTCCAACCGTGTATGTTTTATTCTAGTGTGTAGTATTTAAGTTGCATGCATGCTGTCTTTGTAGTTAACGCTTTCATTATTTTTCTTATTTAGTTTTGTAAACCCTAGCTCGCCTCTACAGTGGAAATTGTTCATCGAGCTCTGCTGAGGCGTGACTATATTTGAATCATAAGTGCAACGTTGATTCTATTTTGTGTTCATATTATTATTGTGTTTGTCTTGTTTGATCTTCGTATTTTAACCTGTGAAAGATCGAATCGATCTGATATTTATTCTCATCAATATATATATATATATATATATATATATATATATATATATATATATATATATATATCATACATACTTATAAAGCTAACATTTTTTCTTGAATCTCATGCATTTGAAACCCCCTTTTTTAACTTCCTTTCACCACATTCATTTGAAACTCCCATGACTTTTCAATTTCTTTACAATAATATTATAAATAAGTTAAATAATGTTCTATAAACAAGAAAGGGTGTTTTATTACAATGTCTTCATCCCACATCGATGGTGATAGTAAACAAGAGAATGTTTCCTCTTCTATAAATAGGAAATGCTGTGAAATGTTTCAAAGGGACCAACCCATGAGAACTTCCTCATGCCTACCTTTGTAGGATTTTGAAGGTATTATTTGGTTAGATTGTCTATATTGACAAGTGTCCAGTTAACTTTTAGAATTCCAAAAATGGTTTTGAACCGAATTTTTTCAGGTTTAAACCGTGTTTCAGTTAAAAAAAATTATGTAGTTGGCTATATTGAGTTGAACCGGAGCTGGATCAATTTGGACCAATAAAGGAATCATTTTCCTTTCACAACAAACATTTGAAACTCCCATGATTTTTCAAATTATTTCTAATAATATTATAAATAAGTTACATAGTTTTATATAAATATAAAAAAAGCATCTACCTAAACCTAAAATTATAACTGTTTGAAAAATCACTTTGATTCAAAAGCACGAAATAAATACAAACCAGGTTTCACTAGAAAAAAGAATATGTAATTTTGTATATTTAGTTGAATCGGTCCGAGTTTGATCTATTTGGACCATAAAAGAAACATTTTCCTTTCACTACATACATTTGAAACTCCCATGATTTTTCAAATTATTTCCAATGATATTTTAAAAAGGTTACATAATGTTATATAAATATAAAAAAACATTTACTTAAACATAAAATTATAATTGTTTGAAAATTCGATTTGATCAAAAGCACGAAATATATACACATATTATATTTTATAAATGAATTATTTTTATAATGAATTTTTGAATCTTGAAAATACTATAAACAAGCTTTCTATATTAAGTACCTAACTAAATTTATGATTTTAGAATTGAACAAAAAGTTATTCAATAAAAACTTACTTTTTTGGATAGCAACTTATGAGATTATAAAAAAAATGGAACTATTGAACAATAAAGAAAGGGTAAACAAGAGAAAGGAATTTTACTAAAATAAGTTGAATAATGTTTTATTAACAAGAAAGCGTGTTTTATTACAATGTCTTCATCCCACATCGGTGGTGAGTGTAAACAAGAGAACGTTTTCTCTTCTCTAAATAGGAAAGGTTGTGAAATGTTTTAAAGGGACCAAACCATGAGAACTTCCTTATGCCTACCTTTTTAGGATGTTGAGGGTATTCTTTGGTGAGATTGTCTTTATTGGCAACTATCCATTTAAGTTTAGAATCCCGAAAATGGGTTTGAACAAGATTTTTTTCGGTTCACACAGAGTTTCAGTTGAAAAACCGTTATGTAGTTTGCTATATTGAGTTGAATCGGTCTGAGTTTGATCAATTTGGATAGATAAAGGAAGCATTTTCCTTTCAGCACATACATTTGAAACTCCCATGATTTTTCAAATTGTTTCTAATAATATTATAAATAAGTTACCTAAACATAAAATTATAATTGTTTAAAAAATAAAATTGATTCAAAAACACAAAATATATACAAACCTGGTTTTAACAGAAAAAATGTTACATAGTTTGGTATATTAAGTTGAATCGGTCCGAGTTTGATCAATTTGGACCGATTAATGAAACATTTTCCTTTCACCACATACATTTGAAACTCCCATGATTATTCAAATTGTTTATAATAATATTATAAGTTACATAATGTTATATAAATATAAATTTTTTTTACCTAAACATAAAATTATAATTGTTTGAAAAATTACTTTGATTCAAAAGCACGAAGTATATACTCGATTATATTTTATAAATGAATTCATTTTATAATGACATTTTAAATCATGAAAATACATATAAACAAACTTTCTATATTAAGTACCTACCTGAATTTATGATTTTAGGATTTAACAAAAAGTTATTCAATAAAAACTTAATTTTTTATAGCAACTTACGAGATTACTAAAAAATGGAACTATTGAACAATAAATTTTCTGGATAACGTTTTATTTTTATTATTTAATATTTTATTTAACAAAATGAAATTATTGGCATAAAAAGAAATGAGTTTAATTAAAATGTATTCATCCCACATTGGCCGTGAGAGTAAACAAGAGAATGTATTCTCCTTTATAAATAGGAAAGGTTGTGAAATATTTCAAAGGGACTAAGACATGAGATCTTCCTTGCATCTAACTTTGTAGGACGTTGAGTGTATTCTTTGGTGACATTGTCTTTGTCGACAAGTGTCCAATTAAATTTCAGAATTTCGAAAATGTTTTTGGACCGTTTCTTTTAGATTTGGATCGAATTTAATAAGGATCCAAGTGTCTTCTGGCTGAGTTAGGCAAACTCGCTTCCATTGGAGGTCGAGTTTAAGTAACATGCCGAGTATTTGGTTGTGTTAGCCAAGTTTTACAACCCTGTATGTAATACAATTTAAAGTTTTAACCTTATAAAAGACATCACTAATATCATATGTTCTATATAATTATGGTAATATTTACGATACAAATCATTTTTTTTTACTATTTAAGATAAAAAGTTGTCTCTATTATCATATGTTGTACAGAATGGTAAAATTTAAGATAAATAAAAAGATGTCTCTATTATCGTATTTTCTACATAATGATAATATTTAATATAAACGTTTTAATTTAATATGAAATTATTATTTAATAGATAGCAATAACAATTTATTTATTTTTAAAAATTATTTTTTTTTCTATTTTAATCATATAACTTTGTATATACAAAACAACTTCAAGTTCCAATCTTATCTCTTTTCAAGTTTCAACCTTATCTCTTATAATATAGTTCAACATAATAACAACACTAAAAATCATTTTTTATATTTTTATGAAATTATTATTTAATTGTTAATAACAATGATTTAATATTTTTATATATAAAATATTTTTTTATATCTCACGCAACGCTTGCACATTCGCCTAGTATATATATATATATATATATATATATATATATATATATATATATATATATATATATATATATATATATTGTGTGTGTATCATTGTTGTAAAAATCCCGACTAGGACTTGATTAATCTCTAATTAGTCTCTAGATGCTACCAGACCAAATTGAAGACGCCTAGCGATTAATCACTATCTACAAAAAAACAAATCAATAGAAAACAATGAAATTGTAACACTTAAATTTTTTTTTTATCTCAATAGAAACTATTTAAAGAATGTTTAGTGTTACATTAAACATATTAACATAACACTTATACATTAATTTTGACACTTATTTAAAACGTATAGAACTTTTCGTGTAGGATCAACATGTAATATTTGTTGCTTAATATGCATTCCTAACAAACTAACATGTAGACTTTAATTTTGACACGTATTTAAAATGTACGAAATTTTTTCGCATGATCGACACGTAAGATTTGTTACTTAATGTGCAACATATGCGTAACCTTCGATCCTTATCTTTATCGTGCATTGATCGGTTATCATAAATGTGTGTGTTGAAAGAGAGGAAAGTGGGCAGCTTTTTTTGCATGATCGACACGTAAGATTTGTTACTTAATGTACGGAACTTTTTTTTGCATGATCGACACATAAGATTCGATTTACTATAAAATATTTAATAAAATATAATTTTTACCATGGTGGGCGTTGAAACGGGGAAAGTGGGCCACTACGTAGGCCCATTTTTTATTATATATTATATATAAGTATTTAGTTAAATAATAACGATAAAGACCATTTCTTATGTCGTGTATCGTGCTTTTGAGGATATTAAATTACTCAGTATCATCAGCCCTGATTTTTTTAATAATTGCTAACCAACATCGTAAACTATATTTAGTTATTATTAGCCGAAAATTACTAGTGCTACATGGCTTATGTATATATTTTAATATGGACTATTTTTGTAATTCTTCTATCACTTAGGAACCAATTTGGTAAATTATTGGGGCATTGTTTAAAAAGGATTCACCCTCGGATATATAATGATAATAATAATGATAATATTGTTCTCAATTAATATTATTATCAATTAATATTAATAGTTTTTTTTGAACGGAAAATCTATTCTATTATACTCCTACAATTCTCCTAAATCTCCACCTATGTCCCTCACTGGGATATATAATGATAATAATAATGATAATATTGTTCTCAATTAATATTATTATCAATTAATATTAATAGTTTTTTTTGAACGGAAAATCTATTCTATTATACTCCTACAATTCTCCTAAATCTCCACCTATGTCCCTCACTGGGATATATAATGATTATGATAATGATAATATTGTTCTCAATTAATATTATTATCAATTAATATTAATAGTTTTTTTAACGGCAAATCTATTCTATTCTACTCCTACAATTCTCCTAAGTCTCCACCTATGTCCCTCACGGGACTTGAACCCTCGACCTCAAGGATGGAGGGCAACACCGGATACCGCTGGGCTAGAAGCCCTTTGGTTAATATTAATAGTTTTATGTAACGTTTTAAAATTTGATTTTTCAATTAAACCAGTTTAATGATCCCTTTCTTTCTGTTTTAACCGGTTCAACTTATTCAACTATCTGTCTACATCTTGTAGTGGCGTTAGTTAGTATTCGAGTTGTGTACATTCGAAATAACTTAATCGATCACGCTATTTAATTTTCTTGGAAATTGATTGTTTTCTTAATGACTAAATGAAATTCAACTATTGAAGCTCAATAAACTGGTTCAAATGGTTTTTTTGTCGGTTCTATCACATCGGTTCAACCCGATTTTGAAGAACCGTTCGATTCAGCTTGATCTATAACTTAACATAAAACCAATTGTTGTTGAACAACTCTCATTCTTAAACTATGTTTAGCGTACTAGCTGAAAAGCTAGCTGTTAAATAAAAAAACTACCTGATAGCTAAAAAGTAGTTGATAAAAAATAACGTTTGGTAAAATTAACTAAACAGCTAGCTGAAATATATAACATGACATAAGACGGCATTTTAAATAAATGTGTTTATAATTAATTAAATGGTATGATTGGAGAATTTAAAAACCAAAAAACTCCTAAAAAGCTAGTCTAAATAGCTTTTCAGAAAACTAACTTATAATCTACTTTTTGGCTTATCATGATAACATAAAAAAGTTTAAAAAATAAATTAGCCTATTGCTTTGACGTGCCAAACGTTTACGCTAATAATAAGAATGATTTTGCACATGTATTGCTTTCGTTCAATTGACCAGAAGTTATTTTGTCGTAGTTTTGAGATATATTTATTTTTCATTTGTCATTTACTTCATTTCTCATTTCCAGTATATTATTAATTTAGTTTTCAAAAATTAAACTTACCATAATGATATTAATTTGAAATCTGAAATTTAAAATTTTAATTTCAAATAAATTTACAACTTAAACTTTTATATTTACCATTTTATTATAATTAACTAGTTTAGCACTTACACCTCGTTCCCGAGTTTAACAAAAGAAAAGAAGAGAAGAGAAAAGAAAGTCATGAGAGAAAATAAAAGAAAGGAAAGGAAAACAAAATTTTCTTTTGTGTTTCCGAGTTGGAGAGAAGTGGAATGAAAGTAAATCAATTTGTTATTTCTTTCCAAATCCTCCCAAATCGGAAAGAAAGTTAGAAGGGAAAGTGATGCTCTCATTTCCCTCCACTTCCTTTCACTTCTCTCCTTTAATGAAACTCAGGAACATCAATTTCTTTTATTTTCTTCTCATTTTCATTCTTTTCCTTTCCTTTCTTTCGTTAAGTTGAACTCGGGACGGGGTGTTAGGCCTAACAATTAAACACATAATTTTATTTATTTATTTTTCGCATCTTTTTTCTTATAATCTTCACTTATTTTAGATTTTAAACTCAAATAAATTTCCTATTTAATCATTTTTATTTAATATTTTGTTTTAATCAACCCGTATAATATATATGGCCTCCGGTCTCCTCACTAGTATCGGGTCCTCTTCATCTAGTCAATTCCAACACGTTTCAATACACCGGTTATAAATACTAAGATTTGGAAATACTATTACAAAGTGCTACCTTTCGCTGGGCCCAAAAGTTTTCTGCAGGTGAACCGATAGTACGGTAGAGTGGGAAGCATCGACGAAATCGTGGTGGACTAACGGAAACGAAATTGTGGATTGTGGGCAGCTGAAATTTCGATTAGGCGGGGAGCATATACGGAGTGGCGAGCATCGCAGATAGGGAGACGAAATCTTTGATATGTATGTAAGCCACCCTTCCGACCCCAATTGATACGTGACGGAGAATATTCAATTTTGTTCGTGTTTGTTTCTACGTGGTTTGAGAGAATTTGGATGTAAATCTGTGATTACATATCCGTTTTCTCCTATCAAACAGTGAATTTCAATTTCATCCATACAAAACCCTAATTTTTTTTATGCATATTGTTCATATACATGTTGTTTTAAGCAATTCACTGAAAATCCATTAACTTTAATGATTTTCATGTTCTTTAATTTTAAGTATCAATAAGACTTTGGTTGAGTCTTGCTCACTTATGGATTTTTCGGTTTCAGTTTTATACGATGATGATTTGTTAGATTCTATGTTACCATTACATGAGCTTAGTTTTTCTTTTGAAATTTTCTTTTATTTTTTATTTTAATAGTTAAAATTTTCATGTGTTTGTGTACAAGTCTATACACGATTACCAATGCAATCGTGAAATAGGTATCTTAGCTTGGTATCTTGACCTGGCGTTCTTTTTAATACAACACTTTTGTCTTTTAATAAAGTGATTTTAATTAGTTTGTTGGATTGATTGAATTTGTTAATTAGGTTACATGTAAGGTTTTGATTACAGCAGCATTATTATCAACAATTTTGTATCCTTGTCGAGGAAATCCTTTTTAGTTCATCAATAACATTTATATTTGTTAAGGATACTCATCTCTTCCAGAACTTGTACTTAACAATTTTGTTTTGTTTTCACATTTTCATTCTTGAGATATATTGTTCTCTTTCTTTTAATTTTTTCGTAAAATTCAATTATTTGAGAAGCCAGGGAAGCATTTATATGTTTCTGTATGTTCATCTCGTGTTTTCACCTCTTGATTATTTTTTATTTTGCAGTTGTAGAAGAGGCCACGATAAGTAGAAGCATGACTCAAAGCCAGAATGATGATGATACATCATCTAGCAGTAAGAGGATCAAGACTTGTCACAACCGTGGTGTGGCACCTTGGTCGGACCTTCACCATGATGCGCTTTTTATAGTTATGATGCAACTGGGAATTGTTGATTTTGTTGCATTCAGCAAAGTCTGCAAGTCATGGAGGTCACAGGCACTCCCTAACAGGAAAAGGTTTATGGCATCCAAACCACCGATGTTGATGTATATCTCTAGTCATGTTAATATGAAAGAGTGCTACCTACAAGACTTTGAAGGAAAAAACTTCAAGACAATACTTCCTCATTCTGGTGGCAGGATCTATGCTGGATTTACTTGTGGTTACTTGATCTTGTATGGGTGGGCAACCAGGGACTTCTGGCTTGTGAATCCTATCACAAGGCATGAACTTTATTTCCCTAATGTCCCTTCGAATGTCTATAGCGGTGAATCAAAAGTCAGTGCTATTCTTATCTTTTCATCTTTAACATCTAAATTGGTGTTTCTTGTTCTAAAGAGATTCAACCATCGAATATGGTTTTCTACAGCGGGTGAAGGAACATGGAATCACGTGTACACCACCTCCTTCATCCTTGATATACATGCTTTTAAGGGGAAGATATATACCCTAAACTACGATAGATATGATTTGACCGAACGAAATTTATGTGAATTGAGACTCAATCCAACGCCCAAACTGACGACACTCAAAACCA
Organism: Lactuca sativa; assembly: GCF_002870075.4. Taxonomy (NCBI): domain Eukaryota; kingdom Viridiplantae; phylum Streptophyta; class Magnoliopsida; order Asterales; family Asteraceae; genus Lactuca; species Lactuca sativa. The sequence goes on along the minus strand of NC_056627.2, from coordinate 196,858,681 downwards.
AGAATTCTCTGAAGCAAGAAGTCTATTACCCAATGTTTGTAAGTTCGGGTGAAAACCTGTATGTGATGGAAACCTATTCCAAAGATTCGTACAAGGTTCTTGAAATGGATTTTGGAGAAATGAAATGGGTGCCGTTTGAAAAGAACAGAGATGATTACACATTTTTTATTAGTGGCTCGAAGCCTGGTGCTGCTGTTAAACAAGATTTGTGGGTTGAGGCTCAGTCACAGTCACCATACATGAGATATGATGTTACTGATAAATGTGAAAAAGGGAGGTTCTTTACTGCAGATCTGTGGTACTTCCCTCATAAATGTTTGAATGCTGATCTTTTAAATGAGTGATGAGTTGTTAGCACTCTTCTATATATATATATATATATATATATATATATATATATATATATATATATATATATATATATATATATATATATATATATATATATATCACTTTAGGATCCTGTTTCCTTCTTGAGTTTGTTTTCTTGTTCTTGTGCAACATTTTAAAAAATTCAATTATATGAGAAGGGCAACATTTGTATGTATGTTTGTTTGTTTTTTGTTATAACTCTTATGTGAAATTTTTATTTACGAACGTTTCAAATGTCTATTATTCTTTGGCAAGTGTAGGAATGGCTAATACAAGTAGTATGAGTAGCAACCAAAAAAACTAGTGTTAGAATCTCCAAAGTCGGTTACAAAAACGTATTGAATTATGAAGTGTAGAAATGGCTAATCGGGAGTAACATGCTATGTTGATTTTTGGTACATGCTATGTTGTTTGTGTAGGTTGTGTGACTAGCATGCCTATGTTGAATTATGTTTGCTCTTCCGGGGTATAATAGAGGGAATGGGTAGTACATTGCAAATTAAATCGGTTGAATAAACTAGGGCCAAAGCGGTTGTTAGTTGCATGGTTGTTTTAGATAGTTGTATGACACACGGTTTGCATGTACCCGAATATACATGAACCAAAGTGGTGTTTGTGACATCCCTATTTTCACGGCCAAAAAAGACCGATTTTGTTTATGCTTTATAAAAATCAGAGTATCTTTTTTAATAAAAATATTGCGGAATCTGTTCCCAGAAAAAAATATGATAAATATATTATCAAAGCATTTCAGAAGAAATGTATTTTATTCCTTTTTGAAACATTAGGATGTCATCGTGAATACAGAAACATAAGCATAAACAAACCTTACATTCATTTACACTAGTAATCTACATCTCCTTAGTCTCTCAATGTAATGTAGCTTCATATCGATATCTGTGATACAAATAAGCTTAAGTGAGTCAGGTTGGAAAACCTAGTGACTACATAGGGTTTTCAGCCCATAATAATATAATTATTATGTTTAATCATCAAACAATTAACCCAATTACCCATCCCCAATATTTTCTTTATTCTTAAGGGTCTACCCTAAGAATCATTTATCCTACATTCCTTCAATCCAAAGTCCATTGCTTCCAGGGTTTATACGACAGGCACTAAGTCCATAACTGTCAATGCTCGTTCGTAAGGCACTAATTCCATAACTGCTAAAGTTCATTCATCGGGTACTAAATCTATAGCTACCAGTGTTTATCTAATAGGTACTAAGTCCATAACTACCAACGTTTATCTAACATGTACTGAGTCCATAGCTACCAATGTTTATCTAACAAGTACTAAGTCCATAACTACCAGCGTTTATCTAATAGGCACTAAGTCGATGTTATTTATTATGAACTAAGTCTATAGCTGCCAATGTTCACCTATATCATCTTTCATCTCTCATCATTCATCTACCTATGTTTTACCCAACATATTCGTAAATATAAAATACATATACAATTTAAATTATTTAAAACATGTATAAAATCGTTCATCCAACATAGATAGCAAGTATACAGGTTATATGCACATATAGCATGTAATTTATATAAAATACTTTATATCTATGTGTAAGATGAAAGTAACTATGCACTCACTTGATAACGTGGTGACTCGAAATTCGAGCAGTGCTTTGCTTCTTAGCAATATGATTTTCTTCGACGAAACCTAGTATTATTACCACTAGATTTTAGTCTAATCTTTATTGCGACTAATTATTAGTCTAGATTCATCATTAACTCAAAGTCTACTTCATGATCTATCAAGTAAGGAACAACCAGATAGGATCATATTGGAGGTAGGGTCCATTTGGTATACGGAGTATACTGTTTGGAAATCCCACTTTAAACACCTCACCAAATCACAACATAGACATCATTCCCGTAAGTAGATCAATCAATATAACGACTTTTAATCACTGATAAATCTCATCTGTAATGATATTATATTTATATATAAGCTATATTTAAAGTATGGTAGGCGTATCTCACTTACAGCGGGTTTTTATTAAAAACCGGGCTTCCCTGGAGCAGCATTTCCGAATCGAAAAGCTCTTTTCTCGGAGCCTTCGGGAGCCTCGGGGCTTCCTTCGGGTGCTAGGTGGGTTTACCTAGGCTTTAGGGGATTTTAAAGGCTAAAGAGAGAAAGTGAAGTTGGGTGGAGTAAAGAATGAGGGGAACCCGATACCTCTATTTATAGGTTGCAAATCACCAAAGCTCGTCGAGTTGGTGCCAGATGGCACCATTCTGGTGGCAAAACGTGTGTGGCCTACATTGTGCCACGTCACCCCTTTTTGCAGCAACACCATGCCGACTTCTAAACCCCGAACCTTCGCATACGAGCTTTGTTTTCGATGTTATTTATATCCACGTGTAGGTAAAAACAAGATATACAACTTTGATTTTGACTCCATTGGCTAATTCTCGACTGATCTTAAATTTAACAACAGGAGGAGATTATACTACTAAATGACCGCGAAAAATTTGTCACTCCTTCATACGGACTACGTTTTCGTCTGTATTTTTATCGTTGAGTTCCTATTAATGAGATCTTCAACTCTCATTTAGGTCATGTAGGCCAAAAGCCGCTCGAACTAAAATTCGAGTTTCAGGTCGTGCACTATTATGCCAAATCTTAGAAAATTTATAACTTTGTCATACAAAGTTAGATTTGGGCGTTCTTTTTATGGACGATCTTAGTTTAACTTATTCTACGACTTTCATTTATATTACTAAGGCTAAAAATTCATCTATCATAAATTCACTATTTACGTCTCCCAATGTCGTGTCGGTTTTGCCGTAAAACTTCGACGAGCGATAACTTCTTCGTTATAACTCAGATTTCGACGTTCTTTATATGTATGGAACCCTTGTAACATATATTAAAACTTGGTTAATATTAATCCTTCTAAATAATCTTCCATAAAAAACTCATTTTTGACGCTCATTGTCTCTAAATTGACTAGCCCGAATATGCGTGCGTTACAATTTTGGCTTTATGGTATGGCCAGATCAAACATCATGTGGGATTCCAGATAGGGATGGAAATTCCACCTAACCTGGTTGACCCGCCCCTATTAGGGATGGGTATTCCCCATGAAAACAGGTACCGGGTACGGGGCCGATGATCCCCATTATGCTAAAACCAGGGATGGGGCCGGGGTCGGGTATAACAATCCCCAACCCGCCCCGCCCCCGCTTTGATGACTATATATATATATATATATATATATATATATATATATATATATATATATATATATATATATATATATATCATTTATTGAATTTGAATTAAGTCCACTAAAATGAATTGATCTATATTAGACCATTAGAGATAGAGTTCATATACCAAATTCTGTTCCCTATTCGAAGAGTTCATCAATCGTCACTTTGTTCGTCGATCTGTATACCAAATCGACACTTTTTGTTTTAATGCTTGTTAAACTTTATCATTGATGTAAACATAATATGTTTATGACATATAGTTTTGATCACTTATTATTTTTTTTCTTTTGTTTAAGTTGAGATTATTATGTTGATAGATTAGGGATGAGTTGTGGATGGGCCAGGGATGGGCTAGGGAAAAGCCCAAAATATAAAGGGGAAGGGATTTGATTCCTTGCATCCGTCGGGGATCGGGATGGGGATGCGGACGAGGTTAGTCACTCGGGGATGGGGACATGGATGGTTAACCCCGCCCCAAACCCGCCCCATTTTCATCCCTAATTCCATTGGTGTATTGGTAGAATTGACAACATTCGTACCGATCCCCTGAACGACATCGTAGGTCCTTGTACTTTGCAGCCCGGGGAGTACCGAAGAGTGGAAGTCTTAGAGTTGGTTCTTTGGATAGAAGTAATGAGCCATATAGAGCGTTGAATGGGCTAAGCACCTGATTAATGAATAGGATAAAACCTTGGGCAAGGTAACACTAAGTAACTCTAACTTAGATAATTAATTGAATGTAGATTATATGTTAAAATTGTATATAATAATCGGTTGAAAAATAATTATATATGATAATCAATTGAATTGAAATTATATGTAATAATCGGTTGCTTTGGCATATATATAATAATCGGTTGAATTGAAATTATTTATAATAATTGGTTAATTAAAATGATATATATGATCGGTGCAATTGAACTATGTATGACACGGTAGAACGTTGTATGAATAATGGTTTAAATGAATTATGATATGAAATATTGCAATTGTATGCTGATTGCTATGTGGTAGAATATACGTGAAGTATGGTTGATATATGATCATAATTTATATGAAGGACCGATTATGATATTGTGTGTTTTCTGTTTGGTTGTGTACAACTTTATTGACGCACAAAGAATGTGTTGAGACTTGTTTCTTTGTTACGTGCCTTAAGATCGGTGTGGGTAATGTAGGACTGTGGGTTGTTGAGGTTGGTTCACTTTCTGGGTAGTTTAATTTGAAGAATGATGCAAATTGAATAAATTTTATTTACTTATGTAATTTTCTTCCGTTACATTTAAACGGTTTTGCTTTATGGACGTAACGTTGTTGTTTTATTGTGAAATGTTTTTGAAATAAACCATTTTAAGAGTTCCCTTGCAATTTTTTGTTAGGAAAAACTTCGGAGTTGAGTTTGCATCATGTTGAATTGGATGATCATATTGGACTCGACCTCAATAATCGCAATAATAAATTGGTTGAAGTTACACCATCTTTTCGTCGAATGGGTTGTGACAAGTGAAAAGGAAGGAAATAATGGGTTCTTCAAGCTCTTTAGTAAACACTGCATTTTCCAATAAAATCCAACAAATAAGTTTAGATCTTATGGGTTTGCGATCCTCAATTGGATAGATATATGGAATATTGGGTTTTAAGGGATCATGAAGCCGACTGAATCAACGATGCCGAAGAAAATCGAAAAAATATGTAATGTCCCAAAAAACTTTCATTTTTAAAACAAAAAAAGCATGCTATTGGTCATAAAAATTAACATTCATTTATTTGATAACATATATTAAAGTAACACTTTCATAAGTATGAGACATCTCAAAATCATATTAGCTAATATGATGCAATCATGTCGTGCACTTCCGTATTGCCAAAAAGATCAGCAACATTTAAACTTAAAACCGTAAGCACAAAGCTTACTGAGTTCCCAAGATAGCACATACCATATATATCCACATACATAACAATATGACATATTTCAGTCGACGAGTCTGTTTCAACCCATATGAATGTTATGGTCCTCCTACAGTCTTACAATCACTTCTGATGTTGCTGTCCTCCTGCAAACTTTTTTGCTATGGTCCTCTTATAGTCTTTTAGACAGCTGTTGTGGTCTTCTCATAGTCTTTCATATAATTGCTATGGTTCTGTCATAGTCTTTCATGCAAAAGTCACAAAGACAATCTAGCATACTACATAATATAGTGAGAATACTAGCCTAAACTACAAACTAGAATCTCAACAACAACCTCAGCAACAAAACAGCTAATTCGAACTACCTAATGACAAATCAGGACTAGTCCTTAGTCAAATACTCAATTCTACACAAGTTTGACCAAAAGTAAGTTTGTTCAAAAGTCAACGGTCAACGGTCAAAGTCAACGATTAACTCATCATCATGTGGTTAACCCCATGATCGCGTCGTGGTAGCTATACAATAGAACTGTCGTGGTAGAACTCATCATTCGTCTTGGCCAACCATCTACCACATCTTGGTGAACTTCCGAAACAACTTAATGGGTTAAGCCCTTAACCCAAAACTCTAGAGCTCAAAAAGCTCAGATCTGATCCTTTCAAAGGTTCTGATGGATAAAGTTTCCAACTTTATCCTTATGCACATCTCAACAAGCCAAGATCTACAACCCTAAATCTAAAATGGTCATTATAAATGCATGGACTTCAAGTCAAGACCATGTAACCACTATTTCTTCCTCCTTAATAGTCCAAAAGATGAACAATGTAACCAAAAGGTTCTGGATTTCACCAAACCCCAAGAACATGAAGGTTTTGGGACCAAAACGAACATAAATTCATTATAACCTGATTCAATGATAATAAACACTAATATTGAGACTCTATACCTCCCAAGAGTCTAAAAGGTGGTTTGAGATAGAAAATCTAGGCTGAAAAACTCTTTTTTGATGTGGTAACTTTATAGAAGAACAGTCGCGGTCAAACTCGTCATCGAGTCAAGTATCACAACATATGCAGTATAGTAATCAAAGTACAACAACCATTGCATTAATAGTAATAGTTTTACATAGTTTACATTGTATAGAATCATCAAAGTAATACATAAACTAGTATAGATGCAGCTTGGCACAAAACCGTCTTCAACAGAAGCTCCTGGAACGTACCTGTCTAATGCTGACCTGAGAATACAAGTTATTTGAAAAGCGAGTATCAGCATTTTTACAAATGTTGGTGAGTTCATAAGTATTTAGTGTCATTTTATTCAAATAACTTAATTAAAAGTAGTAGTTTGGAATCAACAGTGTATTAGAGTCCTTTCCAGAAAATCCTATATTTTCTTAAATAAAAGTAGTCTTCTATAAAGACCCGACAGAGTTATGTTGTAAAAAGTAATTTCCCTTAAACACTATCATTAACAAAATACGGTGTTTGATTTTAAAGGAAGTAGAAGAATATCAGGGAAAGTAACATATGCCTCAGCAGTGAAGACTGCTGACTAAGGCAGAAAGAAATCATAGACTCCATGAGAGTATCGAATGAACGGTACGCATGGCTCAGTCTAACAAAAGGAGACACAGACCCCAGACGGTATCAAATGAAAGATACGTCTAGTAAGGTCCAAAAACAGTGAACACAGACCCCAGACAGTATTAACTGAATGATACATCCAGCAAGGTCTAAAAACAGTGAATACAGACCCCAGACAGTATCAAATGAATGATATGTCTAGCAAGGTCTAAAAACAATGAACACAGACCCCAGACAATATCAAATGATTGATACGTCTAGGAAGGTCTAAAAACAGTGAGTACAGTGAATACAATGTTAAAACCCATTACCTTAAGGCCATGAATTATAAGGTAACCCCGAGATAATCGTAACCATACTGATAGACACTAGAGAACTTGACGCCCTACAAGCGTCAGTGTAAGTGTGACATTTGTCACCCCTTGGCTTGGTAGGCCATGGACTGTAGCTAGCAGTCAGGGTGTGGGGGTGTCAATCCCGTATAGATCTATACACACAATGTCCGCTCTCCCTACAAGAGACTCTGGTTACCAACTTGACAACGGAGAAGGCCGTGTATTGAAGATGTATCTCGTATAGTGAGATCTGATGTAAAATACTGGATTGATGATAGAGACTCACAACTGAACTGACTAATGTAAACTTATATGTCTATGCTTGTACACATAATATATATCTAATGATCAAACGACCTTCGGACGGGCATCCAATCCCACCAGACCACATCTCAACGAAGAAAAGGAAATAGGGCGAACTAGCCTTCCTAAGCCCTTTAAACATTACTTATATATATATATATATATATATATATATATATATATATATATATACACACGCACAGGCATACATTTAACTAAGTAGAAGCATTTAACAAAGTTTAAGTGTTTAACGAAGTAGAAGCGTATCGTGAAGTATAAGCGTATTGTGAAGTATAAGCGTATCGTGAAGTATAAGCGTATCGTGAAGTATAAGCGTATTGTGAAGTATAAGCGTATCATGAAGTATAAGCTTATCGTGAAGTATAAGCGTATTGTGAAGTATAAGCATATTGTGAAGTAGGAGCATTAACAAGTATAAGTGAAGTAGAAGCGTTAACAAGTATAAGTGAAGTAGAAGCGTTAACAAGTATAAGTGAAGTAGAAGTGTTAACAAGTATAAGCGTATCACGAAGTGAAAGCGTTATCAAGTAGGAGTTTAAACTAAGTAGAAGTATAACGAAACAGTAGTATCTAACAAGTAGGAGTATAAAAACATGAAAGAAAAACTTGATGAAAACTTTGGAAAACCTTTATAAACAAGTTTTGAATGAAACTTTGATAAAACATTTTGGGTAAAGAAATCCTTTGTTTAACATACTGCCGTAACAGGATTTTAAGTAAAAGATACAACGTGAGAAACAATTTGAGAAAAGCTTTGTACAAGTGAAGATGTTTTGGAAAACCATTGACAGTATCATACTTGGTAAAAATAGTTAACAATGTAATAAATCCTTGTGCATGCGGGTTATCAATCACATGTGATTGATATGATAACTGACATGTTTAACTTGTATTCCCCCCCATAAAAACATGTAAAAACATTTAAAAGGTTCATTCAGGGGTATGAACTCACCTGATGTAAGTGGATCCGACGAAGGTGCCGGTTGGGTGCTCGGTGTCAAGTAAAGACTTGAACACACTTAGTGACCTATTAACATATGATAACATATGTTTACATACAATTAGTGTCGGTTGGGTAAGGAATTTACTCTTCAAGAGTAAACTCTTAAGAGAGATTTCGGCCCTAAACACCTCATACCCATGAGTTTACGACCGTAAACTCATGGATGAGGTTCTTGAGTGCTAAATGGCCTTGAAACATTTGGGGATTAAATCTAGTTTGAGTCTAATGCATTGGAAAGGGTTTTAACTCACAAATGGACCATTTATTGGAGTTTACGGCAGTAAACTAGGTGTTTACGACCATAAACTCCCCCACACATATTCCTTTGGTGTTTTAAGGCTTAAATGATAGAGAATAAAATACTTTGCATTTTTCCAAGTCAAATGGGGAGTTTACGACATCATTTGGGCACTTAATGGGAGTTTACGGCCCATGGACCTTTTCCTAGGGGGTTTACGGCCATAAACTCCTATTTCCTTGGATTTATTGAAATTTAAAGCCTTTACAACAATGAAATTGCTTCTAGACATTTTTCCAAGGCCATAGGAGGTGTTTGTGGGCATTTCTAACACTAGAAATTGAGTTTACTCCCCATGAAGAGGAGTTTACGGCCCAAGCATGTTCTTGGGCAGTAAACTCGAGTTTACTCCCCAAAATGTTAGTTCAAGGTGTTCTAAGTCCGTTTCCATAAGTCATTTCGCCATATCTAAGCCTTAGGGGTAGTTTAGAGGGGTTTTCGGGCTTAAAAACCCCATTTAGGGGTGTTCACGGTCCAAGAGTGTTCTTGGGCCGTAAACACATGATGTAACCCCTATTTGATGTCTTAAAATCGAATTTGCATGCTAGGTAAGCTATACAACAAGTTAGGGTAGATTGCTTACTCGTTTGGGGCTCGAAACGGACGATTTTTGGCTCGAAAAATAAGTTGTAGAGAGAGAGTGTAGAGAGAAAGTGGAAAAGGTGGAAATGAAGTCCACTCCCCCGTATATAGGGGCTTGAGTTGAGGCTCAGTGGTAATCTACCCGATACTGCCGTTAAACGGGGCTTTTGGTCGCACCCGATTTAGTGGTCGTATTTTGACTTGGTTGAAACTAAAAATTTTAAGGGCATTTTGTGGGTGTTTCTAATTTTATTTCAATCCTTACCAAGTCATTATAAAAGTCCCAAATTAATTAACCTCTTCCAAAAGGTTAACGGACAAATAAATAAAGCGAGACTTATTAACGGAAGGAGGTTAAAAATGACGGAATAAATTTCTGGTTGTCACAATGGACTTCAAGGAAAGAACATGTAACCAATTTTTCTTCCTCCTCAGTTGTCTAAAAGCTAAACTATATAACCAAAAGGTTATGGATTTCAACAAACTCGTAGAACATGAAGGCTTTGGGATCAAAATGACCATAGATACATTATAAATTAGATCCAAGGAAAATAAACACCGAGATTGAGACTTTAGACCTCCCAAGAATCTGTAAGGTGGCTCAAGATAGAAAAGCTAGGCTGGAAGACTCTTTCTTGATGTGGTAGCATGTTAGATGTCATTTTATGCATCTTTTATAGTAGTTTTTATTAGTATTTTGTATCCCATTTTATGTTTTTTACATGCATTAGTTTAAATAATGATCAACTCATGTATTTTGCCAAATGTCCCATACTGCTCATGTTTTTATTTCTAGTTTTACATATTTCTAGTGGAGCAGTAAATTGGAATTCATTGAAGCATATCTGGAGCTTGTCTGGAGCCGAAATGCTAATGAAGGACACGTACGGGCCACGCCTCACCAAACACAGGCCGTTCTCCACTTACGAAACTTAACCAAAAGATTTCTGATTTTTTTAGCCCTTTTAAAAACTTAGGTTCTAAAGCACGGTTCATGCTCTCCCATGCATGTGTCATGCCTGCCTCTTAATCCCAGTTAGTACGTTATTTTGGATGTTTAAAGTTGCATAGTCCAAGAACGGGTCATGCTCTCTAGGAACGGGCCATGCTGAAACGCCCTAATTTTTTTTTTTTTACTTTTAAAACATTAATCGATACAACAACTTTACTCCCAACATATTCATAGTAAAAATAGTATTTAAGAATATGAGTAAAAATCATAATTAACCACTATGAAAATAAACTCTGGGGGATTATGTACAGTTACATCAGGCCCTTACCTTTCGAACTAGAATTACCTGAAACCATAACCATAAAAATGTAAGCACAAAGCTTAGTGAGTTCCCCAAAATACCACATACCATAAATATCATTGGGCCTAGCCCTAGGATATATAACGACCCAAGCATACAGTTATGAGCCCAGCTCTGGGGCTCCGTGTAACAACCCATTATTTCAAACAAATCAAACAAATCATGGCCCAAAACTCTAAATGACATAAAGCCCAAATGGCCCTAAAGACTTCTAGTGAGTACGCCCGTATGCCACCCAAGTACGCCCAACGTACTGCTGGATCGAAGAGAGGGTAACGGGTTGAGACCCACTACACAAAACGTACTAGGAGGGTACGCCCGTTGTACCATTCTGGTGCCCAAAATCAACTTCTAGCTCTTAATGCTTAAAGACCAAATCATACAAATCATAGATCTAACTCTAAGGAAATCTTAATTCATAAGGTTGATGATTTTATGACTTTATATTGCTTAATGGAGTCCAAACCAAAGCCCTATATTCATAACATCACCAAAAGACCACTAACTCTTGCATGGAGGAGATATACCCATCAAGATTCGATTAATATGACTTAATCACCTAAAAATGACTAGAAGTGATGCTCAAAGGTTCAGGAGTAACTACTACTCACAAGATCCAAACCATGGGACCAAAACATGCTCATAACATAACTTAAAACTAGATCTACATAAAAGAACCACCAAGATTGATGCTTTATACCTCCAAAAAAAAGATCAAGATGAACAAGGTCTGGATCTAAAAGCTTCAAGCCCGCCAACACTTCTCCTCCAATATGCACCAAAACACTCCAAATCACTCAAAGGGCTAAAAAATATGATAAATTGGGTTAGGGCTTCGAGGGTGCTGCTTTATGGGATGGAGGCTGAAGATAAGAAGGGTTTCCAATAATTGAAGGTCTTTAAATAGGGTCCAAGACCCAATAATTAGGATTTTCCCCTGACTTATGTATTCCCAGTTTACACTTTGTACAACCAACATACTAGATAGAAATATTGCGGTCAACTTAGCCAAGTACGCCCAACGTACTGGCCAAAAGTCATTCCATTTCTAACTCCTTTTACTTAAAACCTTCTGAACTAGAATCCTTAATTCATGAAAAGGGCTGAAGCCTCACTTTTACTATTATACATCTGGACTCTAAAGCACCAAACGAAAGCTAGGTTCACACAACCTAGATACTTCATACTTAATTGGGTCTAAAATCTGAACCCTTTGAAGAGCAAGGCCCTAACTTGAACCATTAATGCCCATAATTCTTGAAATAGGAAGCTTCTCAAAACCGGATGTTACAACCCTCCCCCACTTAAACTGGATTTCATCCTCGAAATCACTACTTGTTGTTTTCTAGGAACCTAGATGATTTGGCTAATCCTTCCTTAACCCCGCTTCGGGCTAAACATCAACTCATACATACGGTGACCCTTCAATGCTACAATCGAAATCCAAACTCAGCAGGACTCACTTACCCTGACTACAAATGAATCATTTTCCCACTCACTTAAACCACTGAAGAATAACGATTGTTACTCGACCTAAAATCTGGAAATCCAATAACTTGTCTAGCCTTCCGACTTATAAAACCATTTGAAACACAGACAATATGACTACACATTGCAACCAAACCGAATGAAGTCCTCCTGGTCCTAAATTATCTTGATGATAATCCTAGAGAACAAAATCCCTGACCATTCTTTGCTGTCGAAAAGATCTTTCATAGAAAACAAAGGTGACTCCCATCGCGAGTCTCATCCTTATGTGCCAACCTAGTGCATAACTCACAACTCACTATCCAAAGATTTACCTATTCATTCTATCCAACATCTTCTGATTCCATGGTGACCTTCTACTAAGATGGGATATAAAATCCCCAATCATCCACTACATCTAACAATCTCACGCACGGTCACACCATGAGACTCCGCTCAAGAGTCTAACTCCTACAGGCCACCTAAATCTAAGCAACACACAGATGCTATCCGTTGACCACAGAGTCACCCTACTCAAAACGTGATACAACACCTTACATCAAGCCAATTTCTATCGGGTTTCACCCATACTATCATACCAAAACGGGCCTCGCCTATAGGTCTCACCCAATCTACACAATCGAACGGACCTCACTAACGGTTCTCACTCACTCGAGGGATATACAAGGCTAAACATCACCTCAGGTCCAACAATCCAAATTCCAAACAAGGAGGGGTCAATCTAACACAACCCTCAACCTGGATTCAATCACATATCCACCATGCATCACTACTAATGTGCCACCCACTAGGTGAAAGGTTTTGAATCTTCAACCTTGTGAAACCTGTTTGATTAGTGTCCAAGTCCATAACTATGATTGGTATATACTTGACCCGACCCAGCATGGTCTATTTGGGTTGCATGGCATCATGCATTTGGGTAGACTAAAATGAGAGAAATAAGACTTAAGGTTTATTAATATATTATAAGCTCTAATATATTAATAAGATTATTTAATTAGTATTGATCAAGAATTAATCTAGAATTAATTAAGTGATAAAAAAGAAGACTAATTAAATATATGGGTTGATTGTGTAAATCATCCATACTTGTATAGTGGGCTAATGTGACAACCCGAAGTTATTCTGTTGCCGTAACCCGTTCCGCCCGTAAAACCCGTCTTTAGCAAGTCGTTCCGATTTCGCTTTTGGGCTAAATTATTTAAATTTATATGTTATTTATAATCTCATGAGTATCCAAACTCCTTAGAAACTCATGTAAACGGCCAAAATTATTAATTTGTTACGACAACTTAATCGGGTGTGACCAAAAGCCCCGTTTAACGTCGTTATCGGGTAGAATTCCACCGTGTCCCAAACCCGAACTATATATAAAGTTGATTAAACCTCATTTGATTCTTTTTCACTCTCTCACTACTCTCTCTCTAACCTCTCTCCTCAATCCAAACATAAGGTCCAAAATCGTCAAATTAAGGCTCCAATTCATCAAGGTAACTTCCCTAACTCATAGATTAGCATCCTTATCCTTCAAATTCGTGTTTAATCTATGGAAAAGGACCATATTCATGTTTCTACGGCTCTGGAACACTCTTGGGCCGTGAACGCACATAAAGGGGGGTTTTTGAGCCTTAAAACCCTTTCAATCCACCTTTGGAGCTTAGATATGGCTAAATGACATAAGGGAACGGACTTAGAACACCTTGAATCCAAATTTTTAGGAGTAAACATGAGTTTACTGCCCAAGAACATGCTTGTGCCGTAAAGTCATCTTCATGGGGAGTAAACTCAAATTTGAGTGTTAAATTGCCACTTAAACACACCAATAGCCATGGATTAAATTCTAGAACCAACCACAATCGATTTAGGGGCCATAAACATGATGAAAACACTCCCTTTAGGAGCTTACGGCCGTAAACTCCGCAAGAATGGGTTCTTGGGCTGTAAAATCACATACACAAGTCAAATGATGCCCTAAATTCATTCTAAGGCTTGTAAATTGGTTTGAATCACATGTGATTAATCTAGAGCCACAAAATCATGTAAGGAATGGTCACATAGGAGCTTACGGCCGTAAACTCCTAGTTTATAGCCGTAAACTCCATTTGGTAATGTTCTTGATGATTAGATCCATTCCTAAGCCTTAGATTAAATCCTAGCAACTTTTGCCAAGTGTTATTTGACCATTTGGCACCATAAAACATTTCATCCATGAGTTCACGGCCGTGAAATCATGTGGAGTTGGTCTTAGGGCCGTAAACTCCCTAAGGAGTTTACTCTTGAGGAGCAAACACATTATCCGAGCCCTATACGTCCGTAGATGCCACCCTGGTCACTCCATACACTTGATTTGAAGTGTTTTCGCGTCTTGGAGTGTATAATCATATCTAATTAGTGATTCAAAGTCTAATTAGATACATTTGTATATAATTTCATATTACATAGGAACCTCGCGCATTATCAAGCCCCGAACTGACACTTAGCATCCTAGACGACACACTCCTCGACTGGTGAGTTCATACCCCTACGCTTTTTCTGTGTTTTTCAATGTTTTCAGGGGGGGGGGGGGAATACAAGCAAACTATAAATGTTTTCAAAACCTAAAACTGATATATTTCTATAAATATATGGCTAACCTTTAGATATCTTTACCCCTTATGTATTATGCTGAGCATAAGGGATGTTTTATCGATTATAACTACATGGATTTCAGTAAAGGAAACAATCAAATCAATCAAATTATTATGGGAATAATTTGGGATCGTTAGTTCTTGTTTAATAAGTACAGATTCATGTAAAGCTTTTAGATAAACTATGTCTGATTCAGTTTATCTCCGTTTAGTTTAGGGTATTTTGCCAGATAATTTCATTGTACTTTAATGTTTTCACTGTATTATGTTTCTAAATGATTAGTATGTTTGTTAACGTCCGAAAACACTGTGAGTAATTTAATACTAGCTTGTGAGATTCGTCATAACCCTTTGGGTTATCAGTAAATCCTCGCCGGAAGTGTAACTAGAGTCTCCTGGAGGGAGAGTGTGGAATTTGTGAATAGATATATTCGGGACTAACAATCCCACACCTAAACTGCTAGCTATAGTTAGGCGGGCACGTCTGGGGTGACAAATTCTGGATATCGTCCGACGTCTAAAGAACGTCAAGGAGGTATCGGTGTCGCATCAGCATGGTTACCCGACTCACAATACGTATTAATATAAGTTTATTCATGGATTTGATTTTATATCTATTTTCAAACTTTTGTATCTATATCTAGTGCGAGATGTTAGTCCCATGGTTTTCAATCTATATCTAGTACGGGATGGTAGTGCCATGTCTTTTAATCTATAGTTTTTGTGTATTAAGCTATGTTATATCTAGTGTGGGATGTTAATCCCATGGTTTTGAATCTATATCTAGTGCGGGATATTACTCCCATGGTTTTGAATCTATATCTAGTGCGGGATATTAATCCCATGGTTTTGAAATCTATATCTAGTGCGGCATCTTAATCCCATGGTTTTGAATCTATATCTAGTGCGGGATATTAATCCCATGGTTTTGAAATCTATATCTAGTGCGGGATCTTAATCCCATGGTTTTGAATTTATATCTAGTACGGGATAGTATTCTTATGGTTTTCAATCAATATTTTTATGTATTAAAAATATCTATTGTTATACTGGATGGTAATTCCCATTGGTTTTTCAGTATATAGTTTTATGTATTAAACTATACATTATTGTATTTAACTAAACTTTACTTTTAGGAAAATAAGAGTTTTTCCTGGGATAACAAACTATACATAACTGGATCGTATAATAATTAGATAACTAAACTATACTTATAAGAAAATATGAGATTTTCTTGGATAAAAAACTTTTCGGAAAAACCAAAGGAAACTTCTACATTTTTAGAAAATAAACCTCTTATGAACTCACCAGCTTTATGCTGATTTTCAAACTGCTTGTATTCTCAGTTCCACATTAGAGAGGTACCAGCGATCCTTTTGGCGAAGACGGAATACGAAGAAGACACGTCTGTACTTTTGTTTATATGATATGTATATGTATAACACATGTAACTCTTGTTTTCAGACAATGTAAATGAATCTATGTAATGTAAATTTTTGTGTTTACTATGCTTACTATGTACATTGGTTGTGATATTCATGACGTCCTCCGCCCCGAAACGTTTCCGCCTTTGGTTTCGGGGTGTGACAGATTGGTATCAGAGCCCTTGTTTATAGTGAACTAGTATACCAAACCTTACATGGTATAAGACTATAAACACTAAGGGGCCTAAGTGCTATGAACTAAAAGTATACCTTAAAGTATAAGTATTTTCAAAAGTATACAAGTATACCTAACTGTCGAAATCTGTAACTACAAGTAGAACAAAACATAAGTAAATGGGTGTTGTATGCTGTAGTTAAACATGGGTAGTTATGTAGTCGTGTCTAGGATCAATATAGCCTGGCCAACTATATTCATTCGAGACACGGCCAACATGTGCTTGGGAGTGACTGTGGTATGCGACATGCCTAAAACTTACCCAATACCCAAACAACGAGCCGTCACTGCAGCGAATCATGAAATACTATCGGAGTATTTCTCGAGCCAAATCCATTATAGAAATTCTCATTCCAGCGTTGCTCCTCAATCATCCCTTTAGCGATAGTTTATCTACTTTGATAACTCTTTCTTGCTTTATCGTTTAATAGAATTCTATATCTGTCTTGATGAGATATCCCCTGTTCTATATCTCTTGATACAATTCAGAGGACTTATGATCCTCTCTTTCCTGATCTATTTAGATCAAGATGCCTCTAAGAAAGAGACCCAGCTCAAAGAACAACAACAACCCTCCGCCACCACCTCCTCCCCAAATTGATCCTGTAATGTTTCAGGCAGCTGTTACTGCCGCAGTGGCAGCCGCCATGTCTCAAATGAACCCCGGTGGTTCAGGAGGTGGTCCCCAGCCCCAAAACTAAGATGATAGCCAAGGAAACCGGAAAGAGTGTACCTATAAAGATTTTATGAACGCGAAACCCACATCCTTTGATGGCACTGGAGGTGTCATTTCCCTCACCCGATGGTTCAAGAAAATCAAATCTATCTTTGAAATATGTGCCTGTTCGGAATCTGTTAAAGTGAAGTTCGCCGCTTGTACCTTCACCGATAGAGCCTTGACTTGGTGGAATGGCCGAGTCAAGTGCCTAACCCTACCCGTAGCCAATGCAATGGGTTGGGAAGCCATGAAAGAACTTCTTCTTGCAGAGTACTGCCCTCGGGGCGAGATGTAGAAATTAGAACACGAAATTTGGAACCTGAAGATGAAGGGTTCCGATATCACCGCTTACACCTCAAGATTCGATGACTTGACACTACTCTGTCCGGGAATGGTTACCCCGGAGAGTAAAAAGATTGAGAGGTTCATCTGGGGGTTGACCCAGCCAACCAAAGGAAATGTCTTGGCTGCGAAGCCAGACACCTATGACAGCGCTAAATGTCTGGCGCAAACCCTGATTGATCACGAAGATAACCCTAATGAGGAAACCACCACTCCGGAGCTGGTTAAGAGTAGTGGTGGAAGTAAAAAGAAATTCTGGAACAAGCAGAAGGCCCAAAGTACACAAGGATCCTCTAAGAAACAGCAAACGGTAGTAGTCCATACTGCTACTGCCCCTGCTGCTGTTTCTGATGTTGGATCCACTGCTCAGACTCCTACCAGCGGATATACCGGTACCCTTCCTTGGTGCAACAAGTTCAGCTACCATCACCGTACTCCCGGGCCATGTCGTGAATGTCTCTGCAACAACTATGGTAAGAAGGGCCATCTTGCTCGAAACTGCAAAAAACCAGCCCAATCAACAAATCAATCTTCCAGAGCGGGTGTCGGTTAGGCCTACTATAAATGTGGTGAAGTTGGACACTTCAAGCGAAACTGCCTTAAGGCATCAACATCTGGCAACACCGGGCGAGTCCTAGTTATAGGACAAAATTAGGCAGCCGCCGACCCCACCATTGCCACAGGTATATTCCTCCTCAATAAATCTTATGCCTGTAATCCTTTTCGATTCTTGTACTGAAAGAAAATTTGCTAACTATCCATTCAGACACCTTTCTAAACTTAATCCTTCGTTAATAACCGAAACATGTACCGTCAAGATGGCTAACCAGTGAGAAAGAGAACGCTAATGTCATACCCATAAGTTGTATCCTTAATCCGGACGATTATTCTTTTTCATTCGATCAAATGGCAAACTTTTCATGAAATGCTTTGATGCTATCATTGGCATGTAATGACCGGGTCTCATTCATGCTGTTATTCTTGGTTTCGAAAAGGTCGTCCATCTAAAGCTTTCCTTTGACCCAATTTTCATGATCTTCGGCAACGAACCTAAATCCAACCTTCGCATCACTTCGTACATCAATACTTAAAAAGTTTCCCTGAAAGTAGTGCCATGCATTCCTCGTCCATGTGATCATCAGGAAACAGGAATTCTGCAACTCTTTCCCTGATGTGCTTCCCGATGATATCCTGAGAATTCCTTCCGAACGTCTAGTCAAGTCTCGTATCGACCTAATCCCTGGAACTACCTCGTAGCCAAACCTCTGTGAGGATGATGTGTCCAAGACAGCGGTCAAGGCTCGATATGGTCACTACGAGTTAGTAGTGGTGCCCTTCGGTCAAACCACTTTCCCTGGTCATGTAGTAAGCAAAGCAGCCATACCCTTGGACCTTTCCGAAAATCAACGCGATAGAGACTTAGTCGGCACCGAAGATACCCATAGAAACCTTTCAATTCTTGGGTCTCGCCGGCTATTATTGCAAACCCACCCAGAAATTTCTTTCAGAATCATCAAACCCTTAACTATCTTGCCACATGAAGATGTACCCTCTTGTTGGAGCTAATGACCTATTGAAGGTCTTATCCTAGAAAGGCATGATATGCTTTGGGAAGTGCGGAAAACTTCACCCGTGATACATCGGACTATTCGAAATCCCCGCCAGAATCGGAACCGTGAACTACAAACTTCGGCTATCTCAAGGACTTAGTAGTATCCATCCTGTCTTCCTCGTCTCGAATCTTTAGAAGTGCCTAACCGACGAAACCCTAGTAATCCTTTTGATGAGATCGAAATCAACGAAAGTGTGAACCCTATGGAAGAACCAATTGAGATCATGGATCGAGAGATCAAACGTACGAAACAAAGTCGTATCCCGATAAGTGAAGGATCTAAATTCACTTGAGAATGTGAAGATCCGATGAAACAAAAGTATCCGTATCTCTTTCCAAATCCTTGAGTCATATCTAGAGTTTGAATTTTAGGATGCAATTCCCTCTAACGGGGGGATAATGTGACAACCCGAAGTTATTCTGTCGCTATAACCCGTTCCGCCCGTAAAACCCGTCTTTAGCAATTCATTCTGATTTCGTTTTTGGGCTAAATAATTTAAATTTATATGTTATTTATAATCTCATGAGTGTTCAAACTCCTTAGAAACTCATGTAAACGGCCCAAATTATTAATTTGGAAATTTTTAGAATCAGTCCCGCCGGGTTACGACAACTTAATCGGGTGCGACCAAAAGCCCCATATAAAGTTGATTAAACCTCATTTGAAGCTTTTGCACTCTCTCACTACTCTCTCTCTCTAACCTCTCTCCTCAATCCAAACTTAAGGTCCAAAATCATCAAATTAAGGCTCCAATTCATCAAGGTAACTTCCCTAACTCATAGATTAGCATCCTTAGCCTTCAAATTCGTGTTTAATCTATGGAAAAGGACCATATTCATGTGTTTACGGCCCTAGAACACTCTTGAGCCGTGAACACACATAAAGGGGGGTTTTTGAGCCTTAAAACCCTTTCAATCCACCTTTGGAGCTTAGATATGGCTAAATGACTTAAGGGAACGGACTTCGAGCACCTTGAATCCAACTTTTTAGGAGTAAATATGAGTTTACTGCCCAAGAACATGCTTGGGCCGTAAACTCATCTTCATGGGGAGTAAACTCAAATTTGAGTGTTAAATTGCCACTTAAACACACCAATAGCCTTGGATGAAATTCTAGAACCAACCACAATCGATTTAGGGGCCATAAACATGATGAAAACCCTCCCTTTAGGAGCTTACGACTGTAAACCCCCCAAGAATGGGTTTCTAGGCCATAAACTCACATACACAAGTCAAATGATGCCCTAAATTCATTCTAAGGATTGTAAAATTGGTTTGAATCACATGTGATTAATCTAGAACCACAAAATCATGTAAGGAATTGTCACACAGGATATTACGGCCGTAAACTCCTAGTTTAAAGCCGTAAACTCCATTTGGTAATGTTCTTGATGATTAGATCCATTCCTAAGCCTTATATTAAATCATAGCAACTTTTCCCAAGTGTTATTTGACCATTTGGCACAATAAAACCCTTCATCCTTGAGTTCACGCCCGTGAACTCATGTGGAGTTGGTCTTAGGGCGGTAAACTCCCTAAGGAGTTTACTCTTGAAGAGCAAACACATTATTCGAGCCCTATACGTCCGTAGATGCCACCCAAGTCACTCCCAACACTTGATTTGAAGTGTCTTCGCGTCTTGGAGTTTATAATCATATCTAATTAGTGATTCAAAGTCTAATTAGATACATTTGTATATCATTTCATAATACATAGGAACCTCACGCGTTATCAAGCCCCGAACTGACACTTAGCATCCTAGACGACACATTCCTCGACTGGTGAGTTCATACCCCTACGCTTTTTCTGTGTTTTTCAATGTTTTCAGGGGGGGGGGGATACAAGCAAACTATAAATGTTTTCAAAACCTAAAACTGATATATTTCTATAAATATCTGGCTAAACTTTAGATATCTTTACCCCTTATGTATTATGTTGAGCATAAGGGATGTTTTATCGATTATAACTACATGGATTTCAGTAAAAGAAACAATCAAATCAATCAAATTATTATGGGAATAATTTGGGATCTTTAGTTCTTGTTTAATAAGTACAAATTTATGTAAAGCTTTTAGATAAACTATGTCTGATTCAATTTATCTCCGTTTAATTTAGAGTATTTTGCCAGATAATTTCATTGTACTAGAATGTTTTCACTGTATTATGTTTCTAAACGATTAGTATGTTTGTTAACATCCGAAAACACCGTGATTAATTTAATACTAGCTTGTGAGATTCTTCATTACCCTTTGCGTTATCAGTAAATCCTCCCCGGAAGTGTAACTAGAGTCTCCTGGAGGGAGAGTGTGGAATTTGTGAATAGATCTATTCGGGACTGACAATCCCACACCTAAACTGCTAGCTATAGTTAGGCGGGCATGTCTGGGGTGACAAATTCTGGATATCGTCTGACGTCTAACGAACGTCAAGATGGTATCGGTGTCGCATCAGCATGGTTACCCGACTCACAATATGTATTAATATAAGCTTATTCATGGATTTGATTTTATATCTATTTTCAAACTATAGTATCTATATCTAGTGCGAGATGTTAGTCCCATGGTTTTCAATCTATATCTAGTACGGGATGGTAGTGCCATGTCTTTTAATCTATAGTTTTTGTATATTAAACTATGTTATATCTAGTGTGGGATGTTAATCCCATGGTTTTGAATCTATATCTAGTGCGGGATATTACTCCCATGGTTTTGAATCTATATTTAGTGCGGGATATTAATCCCATGGTTTTGAAATCTATATCTAGTGCGGCATCTTAATCCCAGGGTTTTGAATCTATATCTAGTGCGGGATATTAATCCCATGGTTTTGAAATCTATATCTAGTGTGGGATCTTAATCCCATGGTTTTGTATATTTATATCTAGTACGGGATAGTATTCCCATGGTTTTCAATCAATATTTTTATGTATTAAAAATATCTACTTTTATACTGGATGGTAATTCCTAGTGGTTTTTCATTATAGAGTTTTATGTATTAAACTATACACTGTGGTATTTAACTAAACTTTACTTTTAGGAAAATAAGGGTTTTTCCTGGGATAACAAACTGTACATAACCGGATCGTATAATAATCAGATAACTAAACTATACTTGTAAGAAAATATTGGATTTTCCTTGATAACAAACTTTTCAGAAAAACCAAAGGAAACTTCTACATTTTTAGAAAATAAACCTCTTATGAACTCACCAGCTTTATGCTGATTTTCAAACTGCTTGTATTCTCAGGTCCACATTAGACAGGTACCAGCGATCCTTTTGGCGAAGACGGAATACACAGAAGACACGACCGTACTTTTGTTTATATGATATGTATATGGATAACACATGTAACTCTTGTTTTCAGACAATGTAAATGAATCTATGTAATGTAAAGTTTTGTCTTTATTATGCTTACTATGTACATTAGTTGTGATATTCATGATGTCCTCCGCCCTGGAACGTTTCCGCCTTTGGTTTTGGGGTGTGATAGCTAAGACTCCATGGATTATCAAGTTGGGCTAAAACCCATAAGATGCTCCATGGTATATTTGAACCCATGCGTCCAAGGAAATGGAAAGCCATGACAATTAGGGTTTACCCTAATTGTTACTAACTATATAAGCATCTTATTGTTGACAAAATCGGACACTATGTGTGAGAGAAAAGGGCTAGCCGATTTTCATGAAGTGTGGATTGCTCTCTAATCTATTCCTTGTGTATTTGGTGTTGTGTGAACCATTTGAGGTGTCACACTTGGGGCACTAGGCTCTTGAGCATCATGAAATCATTCTACATCTAAGAGGTATGTATCCTAACTTGTTATATTTCATGTCAATCAAAGTTTTATTATGCTAGTTAGGATGAATACCTTGGAAATTCATATTTGCATGTATAGTAGAGAAAACACAGATCTAAGGTATTTAGAGTTGCATGTACACTAAGGAGTGTTAGGATGATCAAAACCCAACAATGGTATCAGAGCCTAGGGCTATTTTCGATTATACTTGATGCAAACTGAGTTTTTGAAGCCAAGAATCTGTCAGGACCTGAAACTCGATGAGTTCTGGAGAAAAACTCGACGAGTTCATGTATTAGAGCATGAACTCAACGAGTTTGTCTCCCAAAATGCATATCTTTTTGTTTTTTGGCTGGAATTGGACTAGGAACATTACAAAAAGTTGTTTTTGGACTTGTAAACCTATTTTTGATGTGGTAATGTTCATTCTAATCCAATTTCAAAGATAATTGTCAAAAGTTTCATGTTTTGTATTAGTTTAATGCTTAGACTAATTACATGAAAATTGTTTGATTTGAAATGTCTTGTTCATATGAGTTTAATCAAGATTATGAATATTGCTAGATATGTTTGTGATAGTTGTTTTTGATCCAAATTGATCTAAAATTTATTCATAAAATGTGTTTTTGTAACTTGAAAAGTCTTTTCTCTGTAAATTGTTTTATGACCTCCATAACTTGTCCTCAAGTTATGGATTTCCAAGAGTCTATTCATTACAAGTTTTAAAAACCTATATTAAACTCATATGTTATGAAATTGAAGAGTTTTAAAAAGTTTCAAAACTTGCCCTCAAATTTTGGAATTTGTAAAGTCTCCCCCCGATGTACACTTTAATTCCAAACCCTAGAATTTTAAAAGTTAAAATTCAAACTTTATGGACTTCATTAAATTAATTAAAGTGCTTAATTAAGAGAGTTAATAATTCCATTAAGACATGGTTTAAGTTTAATTAAATTAAGAGTATAGTTTAATTAATAGATTAAACCACCAGGTATTTTAAATGTTTAAAATACAACCTTATACTATTATTATAATTTTAATTATATAGATATGCATAAGATAAAGTCAATCTTACCGTTAGTAGGCATCATTCACGAAGCCGGTCTATAAGGGGGTATAAGGTTACTGCCTATAAAATTGTTGTTTAATGGGTGTTCACTCTCACCCACCGCTTCCTTGACTGGTGGAGGGTCGTTAGCCGAACGAATAGGAAATGACTGTAATTCTCCCTTCATTAAAAGTATAATGATAAATACTAAGTAACTAAACACTTATAAATTCTCAATCTTAGTTACTTAGGAAAATGTGAAATGGTGCTAACCCATGAAATTAGAGTAAGCACCTTTGTTAAGTCGTTAGTGGAGCGTGTGTGGTTAACCGGCAGACTAACATGGGACTGACAATGTGTGGCAAATGGCAAGTTATGTTTTATCATAGATCGGTGGAGCGTGTGTGGTTAACCATCACATTGATTACCAAGTCAATTTGCATGGTTATTCACACCTTGTTTGTGATCCTCGGCATCCCAGTCACAAACTTGAGAGGGCACAATCGAGATTCAAACATGCCATTGAAAATTCAATGTATCTCAAAAAATCTAGGAGTTTCAAATCAAATTAAAACTTAATGAATAATTTCGTTTTTCATGGTGGAAATTGGTAAATCGTCATTTACCTACCTCTTCCAAGTTACGGCATCCCTCTTGCAAGTTATAAAATAGTTTGTTGGGTCCTAGCCTCAATATTTCATATTGGGTGTTATATTAAGGACTTTAAATCAACTAACTTGAATTTTGTCCCTCATAGATGTCTAGTTTAGACAACTATGGTCTTCCCAAATCTTTAGGAACAAGCTTCCTAATGAAGATGATATCCCAAAAGTCAATCAAGCTGAAAGACTAATCCTTTTATTGAGCACTAATGGGATTGGAAATCATACTTCATTTCCTCCACCTCCTTCAATAATTCTCCCTATCCCACAAGTTTCAAGATTTGAATAGTTGTCAATCACTCAATCCCTATTGGCAATCAAAATGTATATGTGCTTAAATCTTAGAGATTAAGTCACATATTGACAAGCCGGGAGAGTCGGGTGTCGAGGTAGCTGGCTGTTGACTTGGTCCTTCAGTCACTCCCTGATGACAGATCACGACCTGACGCTTTAATGATCTTATCTATTTGCTTGGTGCTGCTGAATCAGCAATGATTTGGAACACTGGTAAAGAAAATCTGGTTACAAGATCAACTTCCCAAAACTTCATGGACATCGACAATGGTGACACTGGAAATCCAGAAAAACTTTCTCTTCCTAATTGAAAGGAATCGGTCATGGTCAAGTCGTTTGAACCAATGGTAAAAAGAAAGGCTAAGTCTGTGATAGTCTCGTATATCATTTCCAAAGTTTCCATATGTTTCCTTTTGCCAATAGGAGGGGTATTGGTTGCGAAACAGCCCAGTTTACCTGAAATTTCATAAGGAAGGTAGAGTCAAAAGGTTTGACTTTGCTTCGGGTAAACTCTGTTATTTAACTCTATTAAGTCTCCTTTTGTGATTCTTAATACATGATGTAAGGTAATTACATTTTGATGTTTTGGAAGAATCAAAGGAAGTTTAAAGAAAGAGTGTGTTGATTCTAATTGCATGGTTCGATGACCAAAATTTTGAGCCACTGCATAAGAGTTATGAGATATTGCTTAGGAATAGATAACAACAAGTTTTCATATGTGTTTGCATTGTAAGGACAAGCTTTTCCGCAAGTTTTAAAATAAAAGAAAAATTTTGTTTTTATTTATTTTTAAGTATCCTTACAATGGCATTTGGTGAAGAAAAAATTGTTGTTTATATGTTTCCATTGATAAGCAATATTGGTAAATGGATTTGATTCTTTCATTTGTGGTAGTGTCATAATTTACCAAATAAGGAAAGATTCTCATCACCCAAGTTTCAGTTGGATAGATACTTGGAATTATGCAAGTTGTATTGTGTGACGAATGAGATTTTTTCATCTTTGGGAAATTAAGACTAAGTCCTTGCTCACATGTATATGTGACTCAAGTGAAGGACTAAGGGATAAAGTATACATTCTTGTGCACTAGTCAAAGTCCATCACAAAGGATCAATAAGACCATTCGTCATGATTTACTAAAGTTTAGTAAATATGGTTATGCTTACAAGTTTAAGTGTAATTCTGAAACATTGGAAAAGTTTCAATGTATGACAGAATGGATAAGAAGAATCAAATAAGGTAGGAAGATAAAAGTTTCTCCAATCTGAAGAAATAGGAGAGTGCTTGAGTATCTTTTTTTATGATTATCTTAGTGATTATGAAGCCATATCACAATTGATCCTCTAAGGACACCTTAGTTCATTTATTTGGCTAAAAAGAGGAATCATGAACTGTTGAAATGGTTAAATCAAAATATAAATCATACTTCGTTCCAAAATCAAATCTTAGAGTCATACTGCAAGATTGAGCCTCGAGTGACACAATCTTAAGAAAAGTTTTCACACTTGTCAAATGTAGAGTAAGTTGTTTCCTATTCTTGTATAATTGAGATTGCTAAGTTGTGATGTTTTGCATAAAACAAAGACCAACTAAGACCAATTGTCAGAAGTGTTTCACTTGATGAGAATCCGCACTAACTCTTGAATATTTGTTTTGTCATGGAATGGTTCTTAACAAAGAGAATCTTATGTGTCAAGAGGACAGTGGGAGTATTGAAATAGTTTCAAGAACTAATCAAGATTTTTGTTAATCACTAGCCCACGACTTGAGGTCTGTAACCTATCGTGTTGACATATTATTATTTCTGTGCCATTCCAGTAAAAGTTGACTATGCTTGTGAGTTCTATGAGTTCTCAATTGTTTTACATAACAACCCGGAAGCAATGGTGGGCATTGTGCTACCAGGTGGCAAGAAATTAAGATTGAACAAACTCAGTCCATTTGAGTTTGGATTTGTCACTAACCTTGTCTTTTGATTATGGTTATCACAAATTCACATGGATAGGAACACATACACAATAAATCTAAGTGACATAAGGTTTATCTTCAATTCATGAAAATGATGGTGAAGAAACGATTTCACTAAGTAGATTCTAAGTAGATAGCAATTGTGACATTTGCGTTCTCAAAGTCGTTAGTAGAGCATGTGTGGTTAACCGGCACACTAACATAAACTTGTGAGAAATGGAAAAGGTCTAAAAAATTGAGACTATGATTACGGCGTCCCTTTTCAAAGTTTTAAAATTGTTTAGACACACATGTAAGCTATCTAAGGAAAGGTGTACGATTTTGATAAAGTCTTATCAAAGCAATCACGTATCAGAAATCTGAACTTTGGTAAGAAAGTCAATATAGTATTGATTTCAAGAAGTCCAACTGATTTCTGGATACATGTCAGAGCTAGTGGGAGCATAAGTGTTATGCTAATAATCATCATGTTACTGGGAACATGATTATTATGTTAAGTGTTGCAAGTTAGCAATGTTAATTAGATAAAAAAAAGTTTCAATTCGGGTTTGAAAAGTTGTTTTGCTGTAATTAAGGGAGAGGATTTTATACTTTATTCCAATTCTACAAGCTTAGATTGAGATTTTAATCAACTTTAGTCAAGGATATATATGAATGTTATGTTGGAATGGTTCAATATAAGGAAATTCTATATATGTTGCGTTCTCAAAATTCGATTATAATTACGGCATACCTCTTCATAGTTCGAATTATGAGAACATGGAAAATAAAAATTTTATAGCATGAATCATGTCCCATATGCTTTGGGTATAGGTTTGACTACATGTGCTATAATATTTATCCATTCTAAATTTTCCAAATGCTTAGGGCATTAAGGGGGAAAAAGGAATAGAACTAGATATGACTAAAATGATTAACCAATTGTCGAGGACAATCTGAGGTTTACCAAAGATTGGTCACTCATGGAAAATTGGAAGTATAGAGTAAGGACCATATTGACAATTTTTGAAAAGAGCCAACTCTTGTTCAAAAAGTGATGGTCAAAATGGGAATATGGAATTGTTTCCATAGGTGGAAGTTGTTCTCTGAATTTGTGTAAGATTAAAGAAATTAATGCAAAGAAGGATGTTTAAAGAAATGTGCTTTGAATATGAGACTTCATTTCCATGGAATTGCTTTCCATTGGAATACTCTATAATGTCTGTTGCCAAATCTTTGTGACTTTGTGCATATTCATTACAAGGGGATCATTACATATAAGTTTAGAATCTAACAGATTACAGTAAATGGCAAGAGTTTGGTATTCTTTCATTTACAAAAGGGATTAGGATTGTGAAATGAGCATCATTGGAGTCATGTTCAATTGATCTATTTCACAAAAGAAAGGACCATAGGTAAACATAGTGTGGATGCTTGGTGCATGGCATGGCTATTGTTTCAATTCAAGTATTAAGTTGATAAAATCGAAACATTGAATAATGAGTAATCAATATGGTGCTTAGATAAATGAGTTTTTTCTTTACTCTCAAAGTGTTGGGGCCATATAGGATTAGTATTATTCTTGTGTTTCACTTTGCTTGTTTTGACTTCCAGAATAACTAGGTTATTCTTCCTGAATGACTAAGTTATTCAAACCATCCACAGTCGGTCATATGTTGGAAGTAGATGTGAATCAAGACTATCATGAATTTGGCTTGTAAGATTTGTCTAAGGTGCATTAGACATAGCAATGGTTTCTACAACATTCATGAGTGCTCATAAGTTCTGACTATTGGATTCAACCCCCGCTCATTTGAATCACTACATGGATTTTATCACGAGTGAATAATGAGATGATAATATCTTATATTCTTCAAACCTAGAGATATGAGTTGTTACTATGAGTCGGTTGTTCATTGATTGCAAGAAAACGCATTCGATAACTCAATGTTATAAAACGTGCCTTTGTGTATAAATCAACAAATAGTAGAACAATCCATATGAGTCGAAGTTTATCCATTCCTTTTACCTTCGGGATAAAAGCGATATCTGTGGGCCCCTCGATGATTTGGTGATGACAAATGTAAGTGTTCGGTCGGGCCTGGACTGATTTGATTTGTTCAATTGGTCAGTCATCATAAATCGGAAATCGGGAAACAACAAATGGACAGATAGAATGATTATAATCCATGTCTCAGTCCATATGATATCTAGAATGGAGGAATATATGATCACTTATCTAATGGACGCGTCATTGATTTGTTCAGAGTTCGACAACGGCTTTTGAGAGCTACGATTGCTAGTCCGGTTATGAAGTCATACTAGCAATAATATTTTTAGACTTATCCAAGTGGGAGACTGTTGGATTAGTGTCTAAGTCCATAACTATAATTGGTATATACTTGACCCGACCCGACATGGTCCATTTGGGTTGCATGGCATCATGCATTTGGATAGACTAAAATGAGAGAAATAAGACTTAAGGTTTATTAATATATTATAAGTTCTAATATATTAATAAGATTATTGAATTAGTATTGATCATGAATTAATTAAGTGATCAAAAAGAAGACTAATTAAATATATGGGTTGATTGTGTAAATCATCCATACTTGTATAGTGGGCTCAGACTCCATGGATTATCAACTTGGGCTAAAACCCATAGGATGCTCCATGGATGCTCCATGGTATATTTTAACCCATGTATCCAAGGAAATGGAAAGCCATGACAATTAGGGTTTACCCTAATTGTCACTAACTATATACGGACACTATGTGTGAGAGAAAAGGGCTAGCCGATTTTCATGAAGTGTGGATTTATCTCTAATCTATTCCTTGTGTATTTGGTGTTGTGTGAACCATTTGAGGTGTCACACTTGAGGCACTAGGCTCTCAAGCCTCATGGAATCATTCTACATCTAAGAGGTATGTATTCTAACTTGTTATATTTCATGTCAATCAATGTTTTATTATGCTAGTTAGGATGAATACCTTGGAAAGTTCATATTTGCATGTATAATAGAGAAAACATAGATCCAAGGTATTTAGGGTTTCATGTACACTTAGGAGTGTTAGGATTCTCAAAACCCAACAAAACCCTCATGCAGATTGAACTTGAAATGACTTTCCTCTTGACTAAGATGTGGAACTCCTTCTTGTTCCACCCCTAAAACTATTCGCAAAAACCCAAAAGGTTCCCCCACCCACATGGATTTAACTAAACTCTACCAACCTCGCTAAAGACATCGAATGATAAACTCCTTTACCAGAACCGACGGATCACCAACCCAACTAACCACTTTCCGAAAGATTGATGCACTTAAAATATAGTCAACAGATACAATTTAAATACATTTAACAAACCCAACGTATGAACAAACCCATGCGACCAAATATCATCACTCACTCACTACCGTTCTTACCCTAATAACGAGAACGATCGGATCAAAGTATCTATCAATAAACAGCTGACATCCATCCTGAGAAACACAAGAAACTATGAATTCTGAATTCATTGCCCCGGAAGGGACAACCAGATCCCATGAGATTCTTTCCTTAAAGTTTCTAATGCGAGGACCACACTCACAATCCTGAAAACATCAACCTAGAAACAACTCACTTGTACCCGTATTCTGACCAATCCATTACACCCCATAACTAACTTGAATTTCAATAATAAAATGAACTTGCACTTCAACTTCCTCTGACCCATTATGTTGAACTAACATGTCAGCCTGATTACCGATCCTTCGAGCAGGACCCCTAGTTTGCTACTACCAAAGGCCCGACACTAAAGATGGCTGACAACCTACTCTAGCTCGACAAGATGTGCTCCATTCATTACTCTCGGTGTGCAAAATGGCATATGAAGATCTTCAAAAATAATAATGCGACAACCATAAAGAAACTATGATTCTAAGGTGGAGACTAACTAAACCGAGCATAATATCTTACACAAACAACGTATGATCCAAAAGATAATATATATATATATATATATATATATATATATATATATATATATATATATATATATATATATATATATATAAACAAAGTATGAAAAAACCAAAAATGAAACATACCCGCAATAGTGCCTGATGGAACTTGGATCTCTTCAGCCAAAAACTCTAACGCTCCACTTATCAATCTCAGATAATCGGCCTTCTAGTGGCCTACCCGATTGCAGTGAAAACACATTGGAATCGAGCCTCGAGGATAATCCTTGCTAAAATGAACAGTCTGGCTACATTTGAAGCAAACCCTTCCCTTTTAATGACAGTTCCCCTTGTGAGTCCTCCCATACTTGGCACATCATCCCCGGCCCTAATGCCCCCCAGTCGTGAATCTTGAGTCCTAGGCCTCTTCTCCTGGCCCACTGGCTTTTGAATCTGCTCTGACTTCCTCTTCCCACGGTGCTCCAAATCAAACTGCTTCTCTCAGGCCCTAGAAAATGGGGTCCTTATCCCCAAAGATTTCCAGATCTCCACAGGCCTTGAACTCCTGAAAATTGGGAGTCCGTGCTCTAAACTATCCTGCAACAATCTTGGCCTGAAAGCCTGATTTGCTCACGTAAAAGTTCTATACTCTTAGAGCAGTATGTGTCCGGACACTCCTCTATAATCTCCATGATCCCCTCTTTGACCGTGCCGAAGAGCATAGGAGTTCGCTCCAAAATTATAACTATCAAAATTATTGGTATGTTTCCTTTAAACCCTTTATGCAAAAAAATTTCTTTTTGTTCTCTAGCTCGGTACGTGGTGCGTACTCTTTGGTTATGATGAGCGTACTCTCTCATCAATGGCTCATGGATGGACCCACGTAAGTTGGGCGCATGTGGTAGAACTTGGGATGTACTCCCGCCAGCTAGAAACCCTATTCTTTAGGGTTTTACCCCTATATAAGCTCATTATGTCCCTTGATCCTTACCTCTTATCAGCCTCCATAACTCCTAAACCATAATCTCGAACCTTAGCCACCATTTTCATGTGTTCTTGAGATGTGGAAGTAATTTAGTGTTGTTTTGTGTGAATTGAAGAAGGTCTTTCTTGGTGACAAAGATTTGGTTGGACTTCAAGTTGTAGATCCAGAATCTTCATCAAGTTTGCTAACTCCAGAATGTATAAAGTTATAACGTCCCAAAATATGGTCCAAATTTTCTTTTTCAATTTATGTAAAACAGTATTCCAAAAACATTATCCATACACCCTAGGAAAATAAGTCTATCAAACATCAAATCGATCATAGTAATATCTCAAAAGCAAAACCCATACGGTGTGTGTGATGCAGTCATCTCGAGCTCTTCCACTAGGAACCAGAAGTACCTAAAACATAAGCTGAAAACCATAAGCACAAAGCTTAGTGAGTTCACCAAACTCCCCCATACCATACATAATAAATCAGATACTAGGCCCCCGCCCTACATTGGGCCCCACCCTCCATTAGGCCCCGGCTGACATCGATCCCCGCTCGGTATACATATCTATTATTCTTAGGCCCCGCCTACTATACACATACAACACACACACACACACACACACACACACACATATATATATATATATATATATATCACATAATCATGTTAACACATACAATGATCACAAAAACAATAGCACATGTTTCAGTCATCGGGCCTCGCCCGGTATATATAGCAGCACATAGCACATACAAGGGTCATGTAGACTCTTAACATCCTAACATAAACAATAAGGGCCGACATTGGTGCCTTAGACCCACTATCCCTGGTGAAGAAACTTACTTAGACTGCTGAATCTCATTGAAAAATCTATGGTTGCCGGTACAACGAATCCCTGAGCTAATCAATACCAAAACAACACCCAATTAACATTTGGGTTCCAATGCATAACCATAATTCCAACAATCCATACTTGGGGTAAAAGACCATTTTACCCCTCACTTACTTTCGCCTAAGGCTAAGGCCCAAACTCAAAATCTAAACGGCCGAAAATCAATTAATCAAACAAGGCCTACTTATTGCCCAATTTTCCAAATTGGGCTCAAACCCCTTCACGGGCCTTACCCTAAAGACCAACAACTCTTCCTAGTCCAAAATACGTGTACTCAGATGGCCCAACAAAAACCCAAGAATCCAAGCCCAATAAAATGGTCTAAACTTGAAGCCTGAAATGCTAAGCCCAACAGACTGATTATGTATGGCCTACTCAGTTGTACACTAAGCGTACTTGCTAAATGGCATGTACGTCATGTGTACAGACTTGTACACCTAGTGTACTTACCCAATATATTTGACACTAAGCACTTAATGCTTAATACTAGAAGCCCCAACCACATAACCAAGTCCTAATAAGCATCTATAATCGTAAAGTCAGTAACTTGGTGGCTTTGCATGCCCCATAAAGCCCCGAATTCAAAATTGTGACAACCCAACTTTTTCTTCTTATAAGTCCAGCCAATCAATCGAGATTCAGACTTGTTTGTGCTATCTTTAGTGTTGTTAAGGATCGTTTTATGAGTTCTAAGCCTGCTATTCTTCAGGATTGGGTATAGGGTTATGTTATCTTAAGTGCATCGAGTTGTATTCAAGCCATACACTCCTTCAAGAGGAGTGTACGACCGTACACATGGGTGTATGGCCGTACACTCAAGGTGGCCGTAAACCCATGGGTATATATAATCTATTCCTTCATATCTTCTCACTTTTGACATTTCCATGTCTAGAAAATCGGTTCTCTCTCAAGTGTCATCGATATTCTTCATCCTAATCCTCCAAAATTGTAAGTGATTCTTCTATCCTTCTTGATATATTCCCTAGTTATGCATCATCACGTGATTCATCCATGAAAACAACTATTTATGATAGATCTTTAAATCTTCATCCATTTCACCAAGAATACGCTCTTGTTCTTAGGCCGTGAACCCCCTAAAGACCCTCAAAAGTATTCCCTTTATAATCTAGTTAGACGTGTTAAACACTTGATTAATAGCCTTAAAACATCATCAACCTCAAGATCATCAAGGGTGTACGGCCGTACACACTTGATGTGGCCGTACACACCTCAATTCCCTCCAAAACGAGAGTTTTGTTCATCTTCATGTTGTGCACTTGGCACACTACTTTCCCCAAGGATCAAACACCCTCTTTTCCATGTTTTCCATGAATGTATGGTGGTACACTCTGTGACCATACAACCCTTGGCCGTACACTCCCTTGTGTGGCCATACACCCCTTTTAGTCAATCACTTGTGATTGTAATACTTAGTCCAAGTGTTTCCTAGTCCCTTAGGTTGTTTCCTTGCATGTTACTTATTCTAAACACTAATTACATGCCTATATATATGTCGTTATATGTCATTTAGGACCCATTTCTGCATCTGGAATTCATTCGTTGAACTTCTCATCATTACACGAATCTTCAACTAAATAATCCACATAAGGTGAGTTCATACCCCTATAAGCAATCTTTTGAATGTTTTAAATGAATTAAAAGGGGCGGGAGGGGGGGGGGGAATACAAGTTGAACACAATGATAATTGTGTAAATGTTTTGTGATAAAAATCATTTTTACAGATTGCTTATATGTTTATAAGTGATCAAATCGTTGCGAAAACTCTTTTAAAGTTATGTTACTTTGTTGTTTATAAAACTTTGTTTTTGCATTACAATCATAACCCAGTAGATAAATGAATCTTTTCTTCATGTCAGTAACAGTTCCAGTAAACATACTAGTAAACTATAATAGGTATAGTTTAGGGGTCCAGTTTATACTATAGCTAGTATAGGGAGGAGCATACTATAACTAGTACATAGAGTTCATACTATAGCTAATACAGGGAGGAGCATACTATAACTAGTACAGAGAGGAGCATACGATAACTAGTATATGAGGAACATACTATAACTATAACAGAAGAACAAATCATGAATTATACAATTATACTATATATTCCTAGTATCCTAGGAAGAAATCGTATTTTTAACTCATTGTTTATAACTAAACGAGGTAATAACACATCATACCGGGTTTCACTAACAAAGGTACAAATACAACGTACCAGGGTTAGCAAACACGAGATAAGAACATATCATACTGGGTTTGCACTAACAAAGGTACAAATACAACATACCAAGGTTACCAAACATGAGGTAATAACATATCATACCGGGTTTGCACTAACAAAGGTACAAATACAACGTACTAGGGTTAGCAAACACAAGGTAATAACATATCATATCGGGTTTGCACTAAAAAAGCAACGAATACCACGTAACAGGGTTAGCAAACACGAAATAATAACACATCATACCGAGTTTGCACTAACAAAGGTACAAATACAACATACCAGGGTTAGCAAACACGAGGTAATAATATATCATACTTGAGTTATTTATAGAGGGTACACCTACAAAGTACCGGACAATAATAAATAAAACACATAAATATATACAAAACTCACAACAGTATCGACTGAGGTGTTAAGAGTATGGGATTTCATTACTTCTAGTAGTTATCCAAATATTAGTACAACACCACATAACTTACTTGTAACATGAACATTCAGTTAGAAGGGGGCTTATAATGCTAACTTTATGATTCCTCGGTAGATACATCAGGGATATATATTAATCAAGTCCAGTAGATAGTAAGATGTGTGCCTTCCGCTTCATTTCCCATTCCTTGTTTGGTTGTGGGCTTAGAGCAGATGCACCTAGTCTACTATGTATTCGATCTTAGCTATCTATCTGTATATATATATATATATATATATATATATATATATATATATATATATATATGTGTGTGTGTGTGTGTGTTCTATATACACCAAGTAATCATAACGAGTACCAGGTATGGGTCAGGTCGTAGTATACAAATTCAATACACCGTTTTCTAGTACAAAAACATACTTTTAGATAGAACATTGAGTAAACTAAACTAGAAACTTATCAGTGAAAGGTTAACGAGTATAACTTAAAGGACCTTAAGTGGTTTATTCTATAAAACCTTTGTTTATACATCAGGTCTATATATAATAAATATCCGATGGATAGTTGGATGTGTAATTTCCGCTTTACTTCCAGTTCATTATTTGGTTGTGGTCTTAGGGCAGATTCACACAATTAACTATCCATTCGAAATTAGATTATATATATAGCTTGTATAAGCTACGTGATTATAGAAGGAACTATTATGGTTACCATTTTTACTAAAAGAAATAAGGGTTATTATTAAAGAATGTTTTCTTCAAATATAAAGGAACTATTACAGTTAACTCCGTGAGTACCAAATGAATACACCAGGGTTATATACAATAAATATCTAACAAACAAATGGATGTGTGACTTCCGCCTCATTCCGTGTTCCTTGTTTGGTTGTGGGTTTAGGGCAGATTCACACAATCGATTGTTTGTTTGATCTAGATTCTATATAACTTATATCCATTTAGCATTCATAGAAAGGATTGTAGAGTCATTTTTACGAATCTTTCATCATATCAGAAGATATAGGATCTTCTGGAGGAATAGGCAAACTTTTCTAAAAGAACTTTCAACTTACTTTAAATGACTAAAATACTTAGGAACTCACCAGCTTAAATGCTTATCTACGCTTTCAAAATAACTTGTGTTCTCAGGAAACTAGTTGACAAGTACGCGTGCTCGAATTCAAAAGATGAAGTACTGGAATTTCATGTCTTGTTTTGTTATTTACTTTTGGATTCAATCTTTTGTGAATCACTACTTTGTAAACACTTTAATATTACAATGGTTTTTTGTTACTTTGATTACTATGATGCATGTTTTGTGATACTAAACATGAAGTCCTCTGCCCCTGAACGTTTCTGTCATTCCGGTTTGGGGGTGTGACAAAAATATAACGCCCTAATTTCATTAAATGGACATAAACTAATGCATGGATGGATCTAAACTCAAAATATGTGAAGTTCATGAACCTACAACCTCAGAAACACCAAGAGTGGGAACTCATAGCTCCTAGAGTGGTATCAAACCACTAGATCACATCCTTGGGGCCTAAAAGGGACCAAAACTCATATATAATAGATCTAAGCCATAAATGAACAAGTTCATAGCTTTATACCTCAAACAAGCTAAAAATGAAGCAACTAGTCAACATCCAAAACCTCATCCTTGATCCACCACCTTGAACCAAGCTTCTACTTCTTGAATATGGACTAAAGCACACCAAAATGGATACAATGAGTTCAAAACACAAAAGGAGGCTTAGGGTTTCGAATATGAAGCTTAAGGGTCAGAGGTGGCTGAGAAATAAGGGTTTCATAAGCCATAAGAATGAATATAGTGTATACTATCGAAAATAATGGTTTTCATTAAGCACACGTAAGACTTGCGTACATGGTTGTACGTGCCGCGTATGTGTCCGAAACCCTGTCTATCCCTCGCATGAGTACACTAAACGTACCATGTGGTACGCCCCGCGTACTCGCTTTGTAGTTTGTACGCCAAGCTTACCATGTGGTACGCCCCGCGTACAACATAAGGACCAAAATGAAATTTTCAAATACACAAGTGGCCATATTAGACATACCAGGATTCCAAGTGTTACAATTCTCCCCCACTTGAATCAGACTTCATCATCGAAGTCTGTTGCCCTGAAAAACTCCGGATAATGCTCTCTCATCTCATCCTCGGTTTCCCAAGTCCACTCTGATCCCTTGCGGTGTTGCCACTACACCTTCACCAACTCGACTACCTTGTTACTCATGTTTTTTGTCTTCCGATCCAAATATAATTCAGGCATTCATCCACCTGAATATCCTGTAATGGTGCCACTACGTAATCGTCCACTAAAGACTTCTACGGCTAAGATTCATGAAACATACTATGAATATTACTGAGCTCATCTGGAAGATCCATGCGATAAGTAACCCGACCCACCCTGAAAGGACCAATATACCTGGGGCCCAGCTTGCCCCATTTCTTAAATCGGATGACACCTTTCCAAAGTGACACCTTCCGGAGAACCATATCTCCCACCTAGAACTCTAAGTCTGACCGGCACCTGTCGGCATAACGCTTTTTCCGACTCTGAGCTGTCTGCAGCCTGCCCCGAACCTATTGAATCAGCTCAGTAGTCATGAGCACC
Organism: Lactuca sativa; assembly: GCF_002870075.4. Classification (NCBI taxonomy): domain Eukaryota; kingdom Viridiplantae; phylum Streptophyta; class Magnoliopsida; order Asterales; family Asteraceae; genus Lactuca; species Lactuca sativa. The sequence continues at coordinate 196,820,431 of NC_056627.2, read as the reverse complement.
ACCTCGGTACTCCCCGTAACCCACTGACCGATATTTCTCCAACAAATTGGGGTCCTGCATTTCCTTCTGTAGAGCATCTCAAAAGGAGTTCGATCAATGCTAGCGTGATAACTGTTGTTATACGAAAATTTTGCTAACGGAAGATACGTATCCCAACTCCCTCTAAAGTCTAACACACACACACACACCATATCCTCAACAGTTTGAATAGTCCTTTCACTCTGACCATCGGTCTGCGGATGGAATGTTGTATTGAAATGAAGATGAATGCCCAACTTGTCATGAAATCTCTTCCAAATTTTGGAAGTAAAATGAACATCCTTGTCAGAAACCACTAATATCTACACCCCATGACGTGCCACCACCTCCCTGATATAAACCTCGACCAACTTCTCTGCCGAAAAACTCTCTTAAACAAGAATGAAATGTGCCCTCTTGGTTAAACGATCCACGATGACCCAAATCGAATCCACTCTGTACGCAGTCCTGGGAAGCTTCATCATGAAATCCATGGTGATGTATTCCCATTTCCATACGGGAATGATCAATGGTTGCATCTTGTCGTGAGGTCACTGATGCTTGGCCTTGACTTTCCTGCAAGTCAAGCACCACTCCACGTACCAAGCCACATCCCGCTTCATGCAAGGCCACCAATAATCAGGATGAAGATCCCTATATATCTTTGTCGGCCCGGGATGAATGGAGAACCTCGACTTGTGAGCCTCCTCCATCAGAATCTGTCACACACCTCCCCAATACAGAACCCAAAATCAACAATGCAAAGTCAAAAATCCATGGCTAAAATAATCGAAAGAAGCCACCTAACCCACAATGCTCTTGCTCTTCTGGTGCTCTTCCTTCATAGCTTCAACCCGAGCCTCACAAATCCGCTCTAACAATGGGGTAATTACGGTCATCCTCAAACATATTTCTCTAATCTGAGCCGCGACTGCCTTGCGGCTGAGAGCATCGGCCACCATATTGGCCTTCCATGGGTGGTAAAGGATCTCACAATCATAATCCTTCACCACATCCAACCATCGACACTACCTCATATTCAGATTTGGTTGATCCATCAAATACTTCAAGATCTTGTGATCTATGTAAATAGTACAACAGACTCCTAAGAGGTAATGCCACCAAATCTTGAGGGTGAAGACCATGGCCCCCAACTCAAAATCTTGCGTCGGATAATTCGCCTCATGAGTCTTCAGCTAACTCAAAGCGTAAGCAATCATGCGACCCCTCTACATCAGCATTGTCCCAAAACCCATGATTGAAGCATCACAATAAACCACAAAATCATCAACACCCTCTGGCAAGGTCAAAATTGACGTCTCGTACAACCGTTGTCTCAAAGTCTCGAAAGCTTCCGGCTGCTCAGTCGCCCAGTGAAATGTAATCGTCTTCTTGGTCAGTCGGGTCAAAGGAACAACTATCTTGGAGAAGTCTTGGATGAATCAATGAGAGTAACCAACCAAACCAAGAAAACTTTGAATCTCAGATGGAAACCTCGGAACGTCCCACTACATCACGTCCTCGACCATGGACGGATTGACCAGAATACCCAACTGGTTGACAACGTGCCCCAGAAACAACACCTCACACAACCAAAACACACACTTAGAGAACTTCACAAAAATTATCTCCCTCCTCAATGTCTCCAGCACTTCCCTCAAGTTCTCTTGATGTTGCTCCTGATTCTTGGAATAAACCAAGATATCATCAATAAATACTATCACAGACTGATCTAGCATCGGTCTGCACACGCGGTTCATGAGATCCATGAACACGGCTAGAGCATTGGTGAGCCTGAAAGGCTTCACCACAAACTCGTAATGACCATAACAAGTCTGAAAAGTTGTCTTCTACACATCCTCATCCCTGACCCGCATCTGATGATAACCCGATCGAAAATCAATATGGGAGAGCCAAGATGCACACTAAAGCTGATTGAAAAGATCATCAATCCTCGCGAGTGGATAACGGTTCTTCACCGTTACCTTATTCAACTCTCGGTAGTCGATGCACATACGATGAGACCCTTCCTTCGTTTTCACAAATAGAATTGGTGCTTCCCAAGGCCAGATGCTCGGTTAAATAAATCCCTTATCTAACAACTCATGTAGTTGTGTAGACAACTCATGCATCTCAGGAGTACCCAAACGATACGGCACTTTGGCTATTGGAGCCGCACCTGGAACCAGCTCAATCCTGAACTCAACCTGCCTCTCCGTAGGCACCCCAGGAAAATCCTCCGAGAATACATCTGGGTGATCCCGCAAAATCGGCACATTTTCCAATATCGCGTTACCCTTATCCCGAGTATCCATGACATGGGCGACATAACCCGAGCAACCCTGGTGAAGATAGCGTCTGGCTCTCGTCACAGAACACAAAATCGGCCCACGTTGCATTTTCTCCCCATGAATCACGAATTCACCCCTACTTGAGGTCCGAACCCAAACTAATTGCTGCTCACAATCGATCACTGCCCCCTTACGGCCCAACCAATCCATGCCCATGACAACCTTGTTCACACGCACCGGAATGGGAACCAAAGCAACCGGATACTGATCACTGAATAACTGGAGAGTACAACCCCGATAGACCCCCGCAACCCGAATAGACTTATCATCAATAATCTTGACATCTAGAGGACAATCCAGCTCCCCTAGAACTCCAACAAATCTCTTGCTAAGAGGAAGCGATACAAACGACCGTGTGGCCCCCGAATAAAACAATACCAATGTAGAAATACCGTTCACAAGAAACGATCCTAAAATAAAACATATAAACATAAGCATGAAATTAAATATAAATAAAGAAATAAGGAGAAGACGCATAGGCCATCAACTGGAAACCCCTGCCCTTTGCCACAAGCACGTATGCCTGACCCTGGCGGCTATCAGTAATTGGAAGAGTCACAGGAGTGGGTTCTGACACTCGTCCTACTATAGCCAAACTCGGACAATGGGGCTTCTTGTGGTTTTTTTTATTGCAATGAAAGCAAATAAAATCTGATCCCTGGGTGGTGGTAGCACTACAATCCATGATATAATGACCCGTCCGGCCGCACTTGAAGTAGCCAAAACCACCACATCTGCACAGTCCCTCGTGCGCCTTGCCGCACTTACCACAGCGGCTACAAACCTAATGGCCCCTCGATCTAGAATCTGATACCTTGGGCCTCTCGCCCAAAACTCCTGATGTCTGAACCTCATCCAACTTCCTCCTCATCTCAATCTCTAGGTCAATCTCCTTCTCCCTAGCTTGAGCTATCATATCCTCCAGCGTCTTGCTGCTAGATCGGCTCACAAACTGTCGAATGTCGCTCCTTAGCATCTCATGGTATTGGCCCTTCTTCATCTCCTCATCTGCCACATACCACAGAACCAGAAGCACCCTCTCCTTAAACATAACCGTCATCTTAGCCACTATCTCCATAGTATGGTGGATATACTGAAACTCTCGTGCCAACTGTTGCACCTCAATCATCGGTGCAAAATCATCTCCGAACCAGGTCGAGAAATCATCCCATGACTTCACATCAACAACATCAGCACCCGCTGCACATCCTACCTCCTCCCACCATTCTTGTTCTCTGTCCTTCAAAAGGCAAGAAGCTAGTCTGACCTTGTCCCCCTCGGGAGAACGTCTAGTGCGAAAGACGTTAGCAACATCTGCCAAAAAACGCCTACATGCCATAGGGTCCTTCTCCGCATGATAGTCCGGAGCTCCACATGGTCAGAACTACCTGAATGTGAAAGAACATGCTCCTGCTAATGCCAACATCTCATAACGAAACGAGCTCAACCGCTCATCCAAAACCTCTAGAATACCCTCCTTGACCGAGCCGAAGATCACAAGAGTCTCATCAACAATGAAACAAGTAATCTCATACGATAGGAACTCCCTAGTCTGCTCATCCAGCTGCCCGACTCCAGATCCTGAGCCCGAACCCTCACCAGCACCAGAACTGCCAACAAGCCTACCTCTCAGTGTCACCATACTGAAAAATAGACCATATAAACCATCAAAATATGCATCGGTATATATATATATATATATATATATATATATATATATATATATATATATATATATATATATATATATATATATCGAGGAAGTATAGCTCCACAAGCTCCTTGCTTTCATCGCAGCTCTCCTTGAATCGAGTACGGATCCTCTGCTTCCTGTAGTAAAGGCCCATACTACCTTCCACATGTATCTGTACGTTCCTCAAGAATTGCCTTGATTCAGCCAGATTACTTTATATCCATAAAACTTCTCTCACAGATAAGGCTCCCAGCACTAGATCTCATCCTAGGTTTTCCTAGGGCAAACTCCATACCACTCTCTGCCATCAGCTGCAGATGGAACTCCCGCTAACTCTCACTAACTAGCTCATGAATAAAATACCATATCACTAAAACTAGATAATTCTTCGAATGAGAGGTATCACACTAAAGCGGTTGGAGTCAATCAAGAGTTGCACAATATAGTGAAAACCTAACCTTTTAAAATTATTTAGTTCCCATACCATGTAATTTAGCATATTTGTTTACTAGTATGATGAAGATAGTTAGAACTCCTAAAAGCACAAAGTAAGTAGCATTCGAGCATCAACTAAGCAGAACCAAGCATAACCTAATCAATCCATCCTATCATTGACTGATAAGCACTAGCATACAAGTCTACAAGCTCAAACAATAGGCATACAAGGCATCCCTCCTAGAAATCTATCATGCAAAAACTGAGCAGATCCTTAGCCCTAACTAGTATGCGATTCAAGGACTCACAGATTAAATCATATCAAATACAATGTATGGGTAAATTAGGAAAACTTACTTGCGCTCGACTGATTGCATGCACCACACCACTTATTCTTTTAGAAAAATACTTTTCTAAAAAAATTCTTTCTTTTTAAAAAACTTTACCAACTCCTCAGTTTGAGTTTAGACACACCCAAGGGTTCTCCCGAATCCCTCAAACCAAGGCCCTGATACGAAATTGTAACGTCCTAAAATATGGTCCAAAAATATCATTTTTAATTTAGATATAACATTATTCCAAAAACATTATCCATACAACCCAATGAAAATAAGTGTATCAAACATCATATCAATCAGAGCAATATCTCAAAAGAAGAATCCATATGGTGTGTACGATGCATTCATCCCGAGCTCTTCCCCTTGGAACCAGAAGTACCTTAAACAAAAATTGAAAACCGTAAGCATAATGCTTATTGAGTTCCCCAAACTAACCCATACCATACATAATAAATCATATATTGGGCTCCCACCTTACATCGGGCCCTCCCCTCTATCGGGCACCACCCGGCATCGAGCCCTGCTGGTATACAGATCTGTTATTCTTAGGCCGTGCCTAACATAAGACCCCGACCACTATACACATACAACACACACACATACACAGACGCACACACACACACACACACACACACACACACATATATATATATATATATATATATATATATATATATATCATATCATCATGCTAACACATAAAGTGATCATAAAACAATAGCACATGTTCAGTCATCAGGCCTCGCCCGATTTATACAGCAGCACATAGCACATACAAGGGTCATGCAGACTCCTAGCAACCTAACATAAACAATAAGGGTCGACATTGGTGCCTTAGACCCACTATCCCCGATGAGGAAAGTCACCTCGACTGCTGAATCTCATTGAAAAATCCCTGGCTGTCGGTGCAACGAATCCCCGAGCTAATCAGTACCAAAACAACGCCCAATTAACATTTAGGTTCCCATCCATAACCATATGTCCAACAATCCATACTTGGGGTAAAAGACCATTTTACCCCTCACTTACTTTCGTCTAAGGCTAAGGCCCAAACTCAAAATCTAAACGGCCGAAAATCAATTAATCAAACAAGGCCTACTTATTGCCCAATTTTCCAAATTGGGCCCAAACCCCTTCACGGGCCTGACCCTAAAGACCAACAACTCTTGCTAGTCCAAAATACTTGTACTCAGATGTCCCAACAAGAACCCCAACATCCAAGCCCAATAAAATGGTCCAAAATTGAAGCCCGAAATGTTGCGCCCAACAGACTGAGTACGTGAGGCGTAATCAGTTGTACGAGCGTACTTGCTAAATCGCTTGTACGTCGTGGGTACAAAATTGTATGCCTAACGTACTCACCCAATATACCAAATTCCACATTAAGCACTTAATGCTTAATACTAGAAGCCCCAACCACATATCCAAGTCCTAATAAGCGTCTATCATCATAAAGTCACTGACTTGGTGACTTTGCATGCCCCATAAAGAACCAAATTCAAAATTTAAAACCCTAATTTCATTAAATGGACATAAACTCCTGCATGGATGGATCTAAACCCTAATTGTGCTAAGTTTATGAGCTTAGAACCTCAGAAACATCAAGAGTGGCAACTCATAGCTCCTGGAGTGGTATCAAACCACTAGATCACGTCCTTGGGGCTTAAAAAGGGACCAAAACTCATATATAATAGATCTAAGCCATAAATGAACAAGTTCGTAGCTTTATACCTCAAATAAGCTGGAAATGAAGCAACTAGTCAAGATCCAAAACCTTATCCTTGATCCACCACCTTGAATCAAGCTTCTACTTCTTGAATGTGGACTAAAGCACACCCAAATGGACACAATGAGCTCAAAACACAAAAGGAGGCTTAGGGTTGTGAAAATGAAGCTTAAGGGTCAGAGGAGGCTGAGAAATAAGGGTTTCATAAGCCATAAGGATGAATATAGTGTATATTATCGAAAATTATGTTTTTCATTAAGCATACGTAAGCCCTCTTTACATGGTTGTACGCCCCACATACGTGTCTGAAACCCTATCTAGCCCTTGCATGAGTATGCTAAGCGTACCATATGGTAAGCCTTGCGTACAATATAAGGACTAAAATGCAAATATCAAATACACAAGGGGCCATATTAGATATACCAGAATTCTATGTGTTACAAAATTTATTATATTGGAACCTCTTTGTGTTAGATTGAGATTATGGATTATTTCTTTAGCTTATTATGGTCTTTTGAGTTCTCTTTGGGAGTTTGAGATACTCCATGAGCTAGGATGCTATATCTTAACCCCTCTGATGTTCCTTGTGTAAAAAGGTGATATCTTGATGAATCATATTGGTCCATGTATGAGTTAGAGTCCTTATTATGGGTCTTAATGGATAAAATCGAGTTTTGGGTCACATAAGGACATGCAAGATGATAAATTTGCCAACTTTATGCATTAATACCTTGAAATGAAGTAGATCTGAAGTTTGGACGTTAAGAGCTTAAGTTGTGAAGAAAAAAATGGACAAATAGGGCTCTGCTTGGTAAGTGGGGCGTAATCCTAGGTACGCTGCACATACTAGGTCAACTGCCCGTTTTTTAGTCAGCACTCACATGTCGTGTGTACAAGGATTACATCAAGTGTACTTAGTGAAGTGGGCTTTCGACATTTGGGCCTTTTTGGACTCAGCATTATTGTTAGGCCTTGGGATGCCATTTAGGAATTTGGGTCTTTTGAGTTAATGGGTTGGGCCAAGTAAAAAAAATGGTAAAATGGTCTTTACCTTAAATGATAGTCAAGTAATTAAGAATCTTGATAATGGGCCGAGATGCAATTATTAATTGGATATTATTTAATGATGTCGTGTGGGGGTTTTCTGGATCAGCACACTGAGACTTTATCTAAGAGACTCATCAGCTTGAGGTGAGTTTCCTCATTGTGTTTAGCAGGTCGAAGGCTCCAATGTAGACACATGGTTTATTATGAGTAGGATGCCAGGTGTCTGTGTGAGTCTGCATGTATGTTTTGTGATATGTTTATCGGGTGAGGCCTGATGATTATATTGTATGCTATTTATCTTTGTGAATTTTGCATGTGTTTACATGCTTGTATCTATAACGGGCGGGGCTGGATGATTGACAGATTTGTTCTGAGCGGGGCTCAAAGTCGGGCGGGTCCCATTATATTTTTTATATGTTTGGTATGTGCTATTTTGGGGAACTCTCTAAGCTTTGTGCTTATGGTTTTCAGTTTATGTTTCAGGTACATCTGGTTCAAAGGGGAAGAACCCGGGATGATTTTAGTGTGCCCAAGACATTGTTCCACATTATATATTACTCTGACGTATTGGGATGTTTATTGATACACTCTAATTTACTATGGTTTTTATGATGTTGTGTTGGATAATGGATTTATTAATTTAACAATCGACATTTTTAATCTTAATTTTTGGGACGTTACAAAAATACCCCGGGTGATCTCAGACGAGATGAACTCCTACATCCACTCATCAAACGGCTCTGTTCCAGCACCTGAGCCTGAACCAGATGCTCTTTCATGAGTGCTCATGACCATGCTGAAAAGAAACCATATAAAAAGCAAAACATACCCATGAAAATCCCTCGTCCTATTGGCTTCCTATAATCTTTGTGACCTTCCTTCAGGGTTGTCCTTACCTTTATATTAACTAAGCCATTACTTAGGGCCCGCAATTCTAAGGGCCCCACTTAACCCAATTAGGCAAATTTCGATTAGTCTCCCTTCTTAATTCGTGCACGCCACAAAAATCATCAGCAAGTGAGTGATTGTTCATCTTCCTTCTAATTCTTTGATTCTTGATTTTCGGAAATCGATTGAATTTTGATCGATTCTTGATTATTAAATTCTCAACTATGTTCTTCTTCCTCTGATTCTCCATTGTTGATTGTTTAAAACTTAAAAATCAAAACTAAAAATTTCTCAGCTGTGAAAAAAACAAGAACTGAAAGTCTAAAACGACATGTTTTTCTTCCTCTTATTTTCCATTGTTAATTCTTCTTCCACGATTAGTCTATTAGGCTTATGTTGGATATTTGAAGTGGATAAACTCTAATTTTAGGTGGAAAATTTATGGAGAGACGTATTTTGCCATCTTCCATTAATGACTCTCTTCAAAGTGACAACGTCTTGAAGGTGAGTGCGATTTTTACTCATTTTATGCTCAGAATTTGCTTCTGAAAATTAATTTTGCTTTCCATAAAGGTAATCAAGTGGATAAATGTTGAAACAAAGTGATTTCAAAGGGTTAAACTAGCTTTTCCTTTGATTAAGATTTAAATTTTTTCAAATAAGGTTTTGGATTAAAGGCTTATTCATTACTTACTAGGTGTTGTGTTAGCCAAAGCACTAAATGACACTAATAAGTTCCAAGTTCAGCTTCAGAACTTTGATTTTTGAGTAAATAGTACAGACCTGATTATTGACAACTATGTAGCATAAGATTAAATTCTGATGATCGACCTCCTGTTATATTTTTATTTTCTTTTATTGATCCAATCATACCTGATATGCATATCTTACTGTGTTGTTCGTAGCTAATGCTTCATCATTATTGACAATAGAAGTTGGAAACTGATGTTTTAAAAGCATTGTCTCATACTATTGATGCAGACTTTGGGACTGACATTCTCATGTGGGTTTGTGAAGGACTTACATGTCGATGATGCTTTAGGAGATGTGTTTTAGAATAGAATGTAATGAGTTCCATAGAGACTATACATAAAGTTGTTTTTAACCTCACTCAACATTCAATTTTCTATCTCAGGTTTCATTTTAGTTGGTGCTCACAACACCAACATGCCCAGTTAAGGATATGGTAATTGAAACACAAACACCATTCTATTGTGAAAACATAATGCATGTTAAGTTTGTGAAATATTATGTTTCTATTGACATGTAATGAAGTGAATTTGAAAACATTCTTAAGAACAAAGTTTAGATCTATTATTACCGAGGCACATTAGTTGTATTTAATATTCTAATTAAAAGTTAACTAACTCGAAATAAGCATTTAAAAAAAAAGAACATAAGTTTATGTACATAATTATTTAATTAGGTGTTATAAATGGGAAGATGCTAAATTTTAGTTTAGGGTTATAATCTGTACACTAAATATATTGATTGTGTTTAGGTTCTTTTTGAAAAGTCAATGAGCTTACAAAGTTACAACTAGGACAACTTTTATTGAAGTAAAAGGTGAGTACAAAGGCCCCCAAAATTTTTGTTCGTTTAGAGCCCCGAAATTGGTTAAGCCACCCGTACCTCCCTTAATTCGAGTATGGATCATGTGCTTTTAGTAGTACGGGCCCAATACTACCTTCCACACATATGCATACCTTCCTCAAGAATTATCCTGAATCTTCTAAATTACCTTCTCAAACTGGTGTTCCAAATACCCGCTAACAATACAACAAAACCCACTAAAGCATTTCCTAGGCTCTCCTAGGCTCCCAATCTTACCCTGTCATCACCCGCTGAAGAACTTCCACTAATTTCAGCTAACTACTTTATAAATACAATCACATGCAATGAAGCTTTGATAATCCTTCGACTAAAAGACTCAATCCTACAACAGTTAGACTCAAACGAGAGCCGTACAATAGGGCCAAATCCATCATTATGAGATTATTCATCCTTTACATCATGTGACTTAATGTATTCACTTAATAGTTAACTCACATCACTAAGGGCCCCACAAAGCATAGAGTGAGCAACCTTCGTGCAATAATACTCCAAGCCACAAAACAAATAGATGACATCTTAGCCTACTTGCTACTACCATGACCGAAACTTCTACTAACACTACATGTTGCCCTCTGCAAGCAAATTAATCACAACACGAGATCAAATAGACTGTCGAATGAATGACTATGTCTTAGGACTACAATCAGACGAGGAACAGGAAAGAAGGCTAAATCAATCATTTGAGGGCTATATGATCCAAATCGTGTACAATTTTTAAAGCATACACTTAGAAATTACTTCAACCAATATGGATTCAACCTCCAACATCGCTTCCAATTCCTCTTAGGCTACAAGGCATCACATATCAGGCCAATCTATCATGCAATTTCTAAAGGTATTCTTAGCCTTATTCTAGCATGCAAGCATTCATATCATATAACATATCAACATGTCTGGGTATTTTAGGAATTACTTACTTGAACTTGGTTAATTGCACACATCACATCCCCTTTTCTCTATAAAATCTTTTTAGAAAATTATTTTCCTTTGCAAAGATTACCAATTCCTTAGTTTGATTCCGAAAACACCTGAGAATGTGCTCGAATTGTTCAAACCAAGGCTTTGATACGAACTTGACGCGCACCAAAAAGTTTAATTTTTAAAACGTTAATCCATATGATAATTTTATTCCAAAAACATTCATAGTGAAAAATAGTATTTGAACATCAGAGTAAAAATCATAATTAGCCACTATGGAACTAAACCCTGGGGGATGTTGTGCAGTCAGGTTGGACCCTTCCCTTTCAAACTCAAAGTACCTAAACATAAAATTGTAAGCCTAAGGATTAGTGAGTTCCCTAAAATACCACTTACCATATATATATCATTGGTCCCAACCCTATGGTATATTACGACCTGAACATAAAATTATGAGGTCAACTCTAGGGCTCCAACCCTGAGGTCTATTTCAACCCAAAATACAACTATGAGTCTGGCTCTAGGGCTCCAGTCCTCGGGTCTATTTCAACCTGAACATACAACTATGAACCTAGTTCTTGGACTTCAGCCCTAGGGTCTATTTCAACCCAAACATACAAATATTAGCTAACTCTCGGGCTCTAGCATTGGGGTCTATTTCAACCTAAACATACATGCAAAAGTCACAAAGACATCTAGCATCCTACATAACACACTCCATTGGGCCAACATTGGTGCCATCGCCCCACAAGTATAGTGAGGAAACTCACCTCAATCTACAGATAATCGAATCAGACACACACTGCTACTACAGGGCTCCTCACATTGAACAAATCCAAAATCATCAGTAATCAATAAGTAGGGTAGTAATCCATTTTTGAAGGCCCGATTCTTATTCTATCATACAAGGTTAAAAGACCATTTTAAACATCCTAACTTGAGCCAACAAATCATGCCCTAAAACCCTAAATGACCCAAATCCTAAAATGGCCCATAAAGACTTCTGGTGAGTACACCCCATGTACCATCCCAGTACACCCAACGTACTACTTGATCGAAGAGAGGATAACAGGTTGAAAACCATTACGTGTAGCGTGATATCCCCAAATTCACAGTCATTTTATAAGTTTTATTTATGCTTATTTGAAAATTACGGTATTCATTTTAAAGAATAATATTACAGAATTTGTTCCCAGAAAACATGATAAATATATTATCAAAGCATTTATGAAGAAATGTATTTAGTATATTAAAAATTTGGGATGTCATCGTCAATATACAAACATAAGCATAAACAAACCTTACATTCATTTACACTAGTGATTTACATCTTCTTTAATCTCTCAGTGTAATGTTGGTTCGTATCGAGACCTGTGATACAAATAAACTGGGTGGGTCAGGTTGGGAAACCTGGTGAGTACATAGGGATTTCAATCCCATAATGTTATATATATATATATATATATATATATATATATATATATATATATATATATATATATATATATATATATATTAGAACTCACAGTATATACAATTTCACCTCATAGAAGCAAATTCACCCCACCCTGTCGATCCTCATGACGACACGATCTATACTATCAGATCCAAATTAACCTCTTTACCTAATCCATACTCCCGGATTGGGTATATCTAATCCATGCTATCGGAACAATAACTATGCCCATTCCATACTCTCAGATTCGGGACAATTGACTATGTCTAATCCATGCTCCGGGATTAATGACAAATAACTATGTCCTCTCCATAGTCTCGAACTAAGGACGAATGACTAAGTCAAATCAATGCTCTCGGATCAATGAAAGTTTTAAAGTCTTACTCTTCATGTATATCTCACTCGTACTCATAAGGAGATACTACCAAATATTCCTCTTAATTAATTTAGGTTTACTCTGTATCGTAAATCATCATATTTTACCATATATGATCTTAACACGTATTTCAAGCAATATCAAATATTTCACACACAAACATATATTTAATACTTTAATCAATACTTGTATTAAAATCATGTTCATTAAAGGGACTATGCACTCACACATAAACTCTTTAATTTTTTTTTAACTCTTTAACATATATTTAATACTTGTATTAAAATCATGTTAATGAAAGAGACTAGGCACTCACACATAAACTCTTTAACATATATTTAACTCGTTCACAGATATTTAATACTTTAATTAATACTTGTATTAAAATCATGTTCAAGAAAAGGACTACGCACTCACATATAAACTCTTTAACATATATTTAACTCTTTAACAAATATTTAAATCTTTAAAGGATATTTAATAAATTAATTAATACTTGTATTAAAATCATGTTAATGGAAGGGACTATGCACTCACTTGTTAAAGTGATGATTCCAAACTCGGGCAGCGTTTCGCTTCTAACAATTCTATTTTCGTTCGACGAAACCTAGTATCATTACCGCTATATTTTAATGTAATATTTATAGTGACTATTTACAAGTGACATTGTTTTATAAGTGTCAAACAATCTGTTACAATCACTATGTACGAACAGGGTCCATACATGAAACACCAGAGGGCAAGACCATTTTGGCATTATAACACTTCTGAAATCCAACAACCATATGCAACCCTTCAAACCAGATTTCCCATACCGCGAGTAGTTAAAAGATATTATAATAACACTTCATATTTTATAATACTTAGCACATATATTTTTTATAGGTTCATAATAACGACTTATGACTATAAATATAAGCTACACTGAAAACAGAATAGTGTTTCTTAACTTACCAGGTTTTTACCAAAAATTGGGAAATTACGCAGGCAGAACTCCGACTCTAAAACTTCTTTTGTCGGCTTTTTGACGACTCGTATTTTCACTATCGTACCTTAAACTAGGAAAACTTGAACAAGAAACAAAGAAAGAAGGATTCTAGAGAGAGTTTAGAGGAATGGTGTAAGAAAATATGAAGAATTCATCCTTTATTTATAGGGGTTTAATCATAGAGTACACCCTAAGTTTCCTATGTATCTTCCGCGTACGAGCTCTATTTTCTACTTTCTTTATATTCACGTGTTTTTATTTATGAGTACTACAATTTTTATTTACACCTCGTTGGCTAATTCCTGTTCTATCTCAGATTTACAAATGTGTATCAAATTTATTGCGCTCAAAGAGTAAGGACTAAGTTTCGCCTATATCTTTAACACACGAGCTCTATTCTCGACATTCTTTATATCCAAATGTTGGTATTTACGAGTAATACGACTTTCATTTAGGCTTCATTGGCTAATTCTCAATCTATTTCAGATTTACAAATCTGTATCGAATTCGCCGCGCTCGAAGAGTATGGACTAAGTTTCGTCCATATCTTTCGCACACAAGCTCCATTTTCAACTGCATTTTTATTGTTGAGCTCCTATTAATGAGATATTCAATTCACATTTAGATTGTTTTGGCTAAAAATTGACCGATCTAAAACTCGATTTCCGGGCTGTGTACTATTATGCTAAATCTTAGAAAAATCATAACTTCCACATACGAAGTCAGATTTGGACGTTCTTTTCATGCACGCTCTTGGTTTAACGTATGCTATAACTTTCATTTAGATCGCTCAAGCTAAAAAGTATTTCATCGTAAATTCACTTTTTATGATTCCCGGTGTCGTGCCGGTTTTGCCGCAAAACTTTGACAGGTTATAACTTCTTCGTTCTAAGGCGGATTTCAGCATTCTTTGTATGTATGAAATCCTTGTGAGATATACTATAACTTTTGTCAAGATTATTTATCCTAAATAGTTGTCTATCAAAAAGTCATTTTCTACGTTTATTGTCTCTAACTTGACTAGCCCGAATCTACGGGCGTTACATGTAGCGTACCATGAGTGTATGTATGACATACCACTCAGCTGGCCAAAATGAACTTTAAGCTCTTAATTCTTAAATATAAAATCATCCTAATCACATATCTAACTCTAAGGGATGTCTTAAGTCATAAAGTTCTCGACTTTAGGAATTTGCATGGCTTAATGGAGTTCAAACCAAAGACCTAGTTTCATAACATCACCAAAAGACCACTAACTCATGAATGGAAGAGATATACCCATGAAGATTTCATTTTTATGATTTAATGACCTCAGAAATGACTATAAATAAGGCTTAAAGATTCTGGAGTAACTTCTACTCACAAGATCCAAACCATGGGAACAAAAGATTCTCATAACATAACCAAAAATTAGATCTACGTAAAAGAACCATCAAGACTGAAGCTTTATACCTATAGAATAAAGACCAAGATGAACAAGGTCTAGATCTAAAATATTCAAGCCCACAAACACTTCTTCAATGAGCTCCTTCTCCTCCAATATGCACCAACACACTCCAAATCACTCAAAGGGATCAAGAATGTCACAAATGGGGCTAGGGTTTTGAGGGACCCGCTTTAATAGATGGAGATTGAAGATAAGAAGGGTTTCCAATAAGTTAAGGTCTTTAAATATGGTCCAACTCCCCAAAATTATGTTTTTCGCTTGACTTGAGTATGCCCAACGTACTCTTGGTACGCCCAACGTACTTGAGTAAAACATCGCAATCAACTTAGCCAAGTATGCCCAGCGTACATACCATGTACCCCAATATACTTGCCAAAACTCATCCCCATGCTAACTCCTTTAACTTGAAACCTTCTGAACTAGAATCCCTAGTTCATGAAAGGGCCCGAAGGATAAAAAGTACGTCCAAACCTTCGGAACTAGAATCCCTAGTTCATGAAAAGGTTTCATGAACTAGTATTACTAATTCCGATTTGAGCTCCTATTAATAAGTAAAAAGTATTGATGATGCGCCTCGTAGTGCGTGTTAGGAGTAGGATCTCAAGGCCGAAGGATCCTCCAGTTAGCTTAGCTAGGCCCAGCCTCGATGCCTTAACAGAGCTCCAGCGGCTGGGCGTTCCCTCAGGGTGTGACGGACACACAAGAGGTCCGGCCCCATCAAGAGCACCTCCGCTATAGGACAAATACAATGGCTCCATGCGACAAAGGGTATTCCTAGAGCATTATCGCCAGAGCCAATCATTGGCCCCGACACAGCAGGGGACACGATTTGCCAATCAGAGTAACGAATCCTGTCGGAAATACAATCCTTGTCCCCTCTATGGACCAACGGGGATCCTTAGTATAAAAGGGCCCCCATTCCGCCTTGAGAGGTAAGTGATCTCTCTCATTTATCATCACTCTCACCCAGATATCTCCAACTGACTTGACCATCGGAGCTTCTTCCCAGGACCTCCTCTTAGGAAATAGCTGACGAGCCTTCTTGTTGTGAATTTGCAGATCCCTCCAACAATAGTCAACACTCTGAGAGCCGGTGGTCGGAGCCAAGGTTGCATCAAGTATCAAATTGGTTCCATGTTCACTACAAGAAAAAGACCTTTTACGACGCGCAAACCATGACACTCATTGATTTATGTTACGCAAAATAGAGTGATATTAAAAAAGTGTCATCTCTTCAAAAAATTTAAGGATTTAGGTCACGCATTATTGCATGCCCTTAAATTATTGTCATAAGAAAAAAAATTAAAAACACGGAGGGCGATGTATCTTAAATACACGTCCTCTGTAAGTGTCTCTTTATACTTTTAATGAACGCGCATTTAGTAAATACGGGCGAAAATGAAATCCCCAAATTTTTGAAAACCCACCTTTTTCATTTCTACCTTATTTCTATCTTTCATCTTCACAATCAACGGATCTCTGCTCTAGTGTCACTCTGAAGATCAACAAATTTCAAGCCCTAGTCTCCCTCTGAGACAGAGACGAAAAGAGAAGAAACATCAAGAATGAACCTATCGTTATTACGACTTATGATGCTTCTCAAAGCTTTTGATAAGAACACCGACTCAGATGCATCTCAAAACTTTTGATAAGCACCCCACCGGCTTTGCATTCCAGGACATTGCATAATCTTCTATTTATCCACCTGTGTTTCTTGCAACAGTGTGTTTTTCATTCTCTAATCTCGATTTGTATGTTTTATAGCCCTAATTTCAATTCCTAGATTTTGCAGATGCTCGCACACCTTTTTCTAGTCATCCTTCTACCTTGGTGTTGTTTCCTTCATCGATCCTTCCAATTGGTCTTCTTCTTCATCACGATCTACGGAAGGACTCATTGATTTTACTGATTATGGCTTCTGTGATTCTCTCCTCTTCGGCTCTCCAATCTCTGATTTCACTCTCAAAACATCGATTGAACTCCTCGCTTCACATATCGTCTACCAAAAATAAATGTTCATTGCAACCACCTTCGAGCACGATGACTCTCAACTACACATCCAGAACAAGAACATATATCACTCTCAAACACCTCCCCTAGCTTCTTCATTATTATCGACGTGGTGTGATTTCTAGGGCTTGAAGCAACCTCCTCTATCTTACATTGAAAATCATTTCCCCCTCCCATCGCTGACCCTTTTGGAGCGATTCTAGGGTTTGAATCAACATTTACCCTTATTGACAATCCATCTGATGCACTCATCGCCTTTTGTTACCTTTTGAGAACTCTCTTGATGTACCAGCTGAAGCAGCTTGGCTTAATACATATGAAAGATTATCACCGTCCCGGAAATCCATTCGTCCTTCCTTTTCAAGTAATTCATTCGTCCTTCCTTCTCAGGTATTAACTATAGGTTTTGTTTAATCTGCTTTCAATTAATTCATATTTTCATGTTAATCCATACGAAAGCAATGTTCAGGTTATGAATCTGATGTCAAACTAAATAACTAAACTCATAGAGTGATCATTTGTTAAGCTGTTATAAGCAAAATCAGCTTTCAGGATTAGGAATCTCATATTGGACTAACTGATTAATCTCAGAGTGAATTAATTGAGTTGTTGGAAACAAATTTAATGTTCAAGGACCTCATATACATTCATCAACATCTTCTAGGATATTGTAACGATTACTAAGGGCAAATAGGTAATTTTGGTGCCTAAAAAGATACTTGTTTTTGTTTCAGGAATGCTCAGACGACCTGCTGAGGTGCTTGGGCAAGTACATGTAGCTACAAGGATGCGACCTACAGCCCTTCAAAAGCTTTATGGGCTTTAGCATATGGGGGTAGATATCTGTGATATTGATTGTGCTCCATAAGTTTTCTTTTATAATCTTTCTTTAATACCTTTCCGAATTTACATAATTTCTCATTTATCCTTTCCTAAATTTACATCTTTTCCCATTAACAATTATTACAAGATGTTGGTGATGATATTGTTTTGGCCCATATGTATTCTCAGTTTTGTCTTCTTAAGGATTATTTTTGGTATTTGGTTTTTAGTCAATTGTTTTTATTAAACTATGCTCCCTCCTTGTTTCCCTTTATTGTCAAAGTTGATTGAAGCATGTGTAGTCTAAACTTTCAAGCACTATCAGCTCATTTATATTGTTTGGTCATACTTCGCTTTGAAAGGACATTGAAGCTACAATTCATTGTGCATAGTGGCTTTCTATGGTAGGCGGATCTAGCACTTGAGAACAACGTAAAAGGTATACCATTCTATTCACTACAAACACACACATAATTAAAAAATAAAATACACATACACTTTTACATATTATGACTGACTATGTAATGTTGCTTCATATAATTAACTTCTCTAATATTGGTTAATTTGACATGCGTGGGGAATCATTGCCCATCTTCAAAAGAAGGCTCTTATGTGGATTGTTGGATTTTGTGGCTAGGGAGCTGCAGACATAGGTACAACTTCTACATCTTAACATTTAGACTAAATTACGGATTTGGTCATTATGCTTTACCCAAAATCACAAGTTTTGTCCAAATTTTGAAAGCGTCCCAATCTCGTCCTTAAGTTTGCATTTTGTTGCGGATATGGTCCTTTACCCATATAAAATGACTTCAGAATTTGGACTGAACTTGTGATTTTGTAAAATACAGGGACTAAGTTTGTAATTGACTCTAATATTTATATTTTCCTTCCTCCCTCATTTCCTATCCTTTTATTTTTGCTGCAGACTCAAGTGATTGTTACAGTAGCTGCTGGTGTTGCTGCTTATGGATTACCACCAGAGGTTTCTAAAGTTGAAGCAGAGAATGCTACTCAACTTTCGGTGGCTTTGGTTGCAACAACAAGCTTTTTAGTTTCTCCCTTGTTCAAGGGGGTTCTGGTTCTTCTCTTCCATTTGTGTTTCATGTTGGTAACAGTACAAATCTACCTACAATCCTAGAACCACTTGAAGCACGGGCTTCTTCTAATGACTCTAGAACTCTTCCCATTGATGTACATTTGCACTTACTTACTTCCATGCTTACCATGTTGATGTGTCATTCCTTTTTCGTTAACATGTTACCCCTTAGGAAGTGTTTGGTATGTAGTAATCAAAGAGGGAATGAAATGGAAAATGCATGTTTGTTTGCCCCTTAGGGGAAGGGTGTTTTTTTTTTATTTAGTTTTTCATTCCTTGAAGGAATGGAGTGATATATTAAATTAAATAAATAATTACTTTTATTTATATGATCTCCAATAAAAATTATATTTTTTAAAAATTTTTTCAAAACATTAATTTAGTTATTTTTGTTAAATATATATTTTTATTATCATTCTATTTTAAGATTTCATGGTATTTAATTTAGTTTTTTATTTTTGTAAACAATTTTTTAAAGTTATAATAAATAAAGTGACCATTCGATGCATATAATATATATTTCAAACGACATGAAATATGTTTATATGCGATTTATTCAGTCGTATAAAAAAATCTAACATTTTGCTTTATTTATCATTTTACTTCCATGTAGATTTTTAATTACATATAACAAACAACATGACTTATTCCATTCTTTATAGCTAACCAAACACGATAATGGAGTGTAATATTCCTTGCTTTTGTGATTCCATTCCATTATACCAGACAAACCCGTATTTCTAAATCAGTGTTGTTATTCTGAAAAGGTGCTTGTGTCTATGGCCGACACCAAGGGGCAAATTTCAGCAACAGTGATGGAATGGCATACAGCTGCAGTAGCAGCTGAACCCTATGACTCAGTTTCTTGTGCCTTTGTATCATATGGAAATTGTGTTGTAGACTTAGCAGAAGGTTGGAAATACAGAAGTAGATTATGGCATGGAGTCCTCTTCCTTCAAAAGCATCCAACTTTGGTTGTCGTGGCAGTGGGTGGGACGCCTGGAATTCTTCTTTGGATAAAGATTCAAATGGTAACCTCAATTAATAAATAAGTGTGTTTCCATGCTACAAGCTTTGTTGTTAGATGAGTCTGGACTTGGTGGTGGTCTGGGTATTGGAGGAGGCTCTCGTACATGGATGGGAGGCATGGCGGCTTTTTATCGGTTGTTGGATGAGTCTGGACTTGGTGGTGGACTTGTGTATGCTTCGGATGATACTTGTTTCCATGAGGGAAGAAGATGATGGTGAAAGTAAGATGCTTAGAAGGAATATTAGTTTTGATGAAGGGTTGTTTGAAGATAAAATTGCTCCATCATCATTAGAAAGTAGTCCATGGACATCAATGAGGCAGCCCTGCTCTGTATTATTGTGGAGGTATGCCTATTTTAATAATGGGAAAATTGTTGAGAATAGAACATTATCTAATGTTGTTCTCTAATGTTGATATGTTGTTCTGTAATGTTGTTCTCTAATACAGATATGCACATTATCTGTTTGAAAATGGGAGCTATAAGGAAGCCATGGATCATTTGTATAAGGGGTATTCTTGTGATTGTCATTGAACTTTTCTGAAAATGGGACCTATGAGGAGCTATGAGGAATTCCATGGTGTGTATATATATATATATATATATATATATATATATATATATATATATATATATATATATATATATATTGAATTAGTGGCTTAATGAAATGGTTTGGAAAATAGAAATAATGATGAATTGTCATCTAATGAACCTCAGACTCATACCAATGTCAATAATTGGGCAATTTGGTACTTTAGTTATTTATGGGCATCTAAAGTCCGGATCTCAAGCTTCTAACGATATGACATGTATAACACCCAAATTTTCAAATAATTTTTCACATTTTAAAAAAACACACTTTCAATCATAATTGTTATAAAAATATCATTGTATCACATAATCAATTCATAGCATCACATCCCAAGATCAAAATATGTAAAAGCTCCTCAAGTGTGTACTGATCTAGCCGACGCCTTCCAACGATCCTCACTGGTACCTGAAACACATAACATAACACTTTAAGCATAAATGCTTACTGTTGTTTCCATTTATACCCTTGTCCCTGGAAATTTTATTTTGTATATTTACTTCTCCTTTTGATTTCAATATCTTCTGATTTTGGCTTGCAGTAATGCTGAAAATAGAAACAGGCTCACTAAGATGGATGAATGGCCTGAATGGATCTAGGAAATTCTCATTTCCAATTACGAGGTGATGTTATATTAAATATTAACTATCATCACCTAAATTTAGTTTTTTCTTGGAATTGATACAGGTGTAGTAAGCTTGGAACTTGTTCCTATAAATGATTATGCACTTTATTTTTCATTTCATTTTAAATGATATATATGCATGCTTATTCCAACAGACATCTGGGAAGAATACTACAATATCTTGAGATTTCCTCGAGGATGATGAAAGAGTTATTCTTGAGATTTCCGCATCTATGGTCCGACCATAAAAGTTATGGCAAGGAACATTTCAGGTAAGCTTTAATTGTCATTTGACTCACTTGATAATTAATTATATATGTTAGTCATATATCGACTTTATTATTAATTTCTTGTGCGGACAGGTCATACCATTGAGAAATTGCGAGAACAAATGATGGAACCAATGATCATACATATCTATTCAGCTGCTAAAACTTTCCCATATATTTTGGAAGGTCTGCATTCTAGAAACAGCAAGACAAGAATTGATTGTACTAATCTTGTTGGATTTTTGCTTAATAATCATTGCACTTAGGTATATAACCACATATAATAGTCCTTTCAATTAATGTGTCACACTCACACCTTATAGGCTTATAGCTGAAGGTTGCTCATGCTTACCATGATTATGGTGCAGATAAGTGGACAGATAAAAAAAACCCTGCAAATTGTTGCAAATCTAACAGCAAAACGGGATGGTGAACTTAGAAAGGATGCCCTAGATTGTTTTGCCTCTGGTTATTAGATTCTCGATATGCTTAAGTTTTCTTAAGGAGCAGATTTATGTAGAAAGGAATAATAGTTCATTTTTTTTGTTGGAAATGTCGATTCTGATTACAATTTTGATTTAAGGTGTTCTTTAATAACAATGTATTATTAGGTTATATAGTTAATGAAAAACTCTTAATTACAATGTACAATCGGATCCCCTTAATACCAATGTATTACAACTTTTTGACATGATGTTATGGATGAAATTGATTGTTTTGATATATATTTGTTTCCATATTTTTGTATTATGCGTAAATGAGTATCGTAAAGACATGTCGTAAATGCATATTGTAAATGGTTGTTGAAGTTTATGACACGCAAATGTGTGTCATCTTCATTTATGACAGGGGCTTTAGTGATACGCAATACGTGTCCTAAACATGCGTCGTAAGGTTACGACACGCAAATGCGTGTCATTTTCCTTTATGACATGGGCTTCCTTGATACGCATTGCGCGTCGTAAATGCGTGTCATAAACGCGCGTCGTAAATGCGTGTTGTAAAAGCGTTTTGTCTCTCAGTGCCTTCCTTGACACGCATCTACACGTCGTCTGAGCGTTTTACGACACACATTGCACATCGTAAAAGGCTGTTTTTCTAGTAGTGGTTGAGATTTAATTATGATATTACTGATTTTCATTTTTACACTTCCGAGCTTGTGAGAAGTATTGAGTATTGCTGGTAATTTTTACACAAATCATAGTGTTTCTTTTATGATTTGATTAAGAGCTTGTTTAATTAGGTTAGTAAAAGTTATGATTAACTGAAGAGCTTGTTTTTACTAATTAACTAGGTGAAGAGAACTTACTTGAGCTTGTTAATAGATTTAAGAATCAACTTAGATAGAACACGTCTTAAATAACCATGTCTAAGTTGATTGCATGATTAGGAAAGTCATAGTAGAATTGATTTCTCCTTTTATTACTGAATTTTATTTATTTTATTTCACTGCAATTGCTTGTTGTGTCCCTAAGGATTCGACCCAGCTTCCTTGTGCTACCAATCAATGCAACAAAGTAGTGATAATATATTTGTTTAACACATCTACGACAACGTTTTAACATAGCAATACAGTAGAATAGTTGTGGTCAAACTCGTCACGCACCGTGACCAACTACCACCACGTCATAATGAACGTCCAAAATAGCTTGATAGGTTAAGCCCTTAACCAAAAATCTCCAGAGCTCAAAAACTCGGATCTAATCCTTTTAAAGGTTCTAATGGATAATGTTTCCAACTTTATGCATTTGGACATCTCAACAAGCCAATATCTACAACCGTAAATCTAAAATGGTCATTCCAAATGCATGGACTTCAAGGAAAGACCATGTAACCACTTTTTCTACCTTCTCAATGGTTCAGAAGCTAAATAATGTAACCAAAAGTTTTTGGATTTCATCAAACTCCAAGAACCTGAAGGCTTTGGGACCAAAATGACCATAATTCATTATAACTTAGATCCAAGGAAAATAAACACCAAGATTGAGACTTTATACCTCCCAAGAGTCTAGAAGAAGGTTTGAGATAGAAAATCTAGGCTAGAAAACTATTTCTTGACGTGGTAGCCATTTGACAGAACATTCATTGTCGAACTCGTCACCACGTCGTGGCCAACCACCCACCACACCATGATGAACATCCAACACAACTTAAAGGGTTAATCTGTTAACCTAAAACCTCCAGAGCTCAAAAGCTCAGATCTTATCCTTTCAAAGCCTCTAATGGATAAAGTTTCCAACATTATCCATTTGGACATCTCAATAAGCCATGATCTAAAACCTTAAATCTAAAATGCTTTCACATGTGTTCGTAATGCATTATGTGTAGAACATCGCATATTATGTTGCAAATGAAGAAGCTTGTGTTGGTCTTTTGGTTTGATTTAATTATTATATGTATGTATAGTTACCATATGTTTAGTCATTAATTAACTATCAATTTCTATTTGATTCATTTTAATGTGTGAAAATCTATTGTTGAAAGATTAATAGATAAAAAGCGTGGGATTTCCATTGTATGAAACTGTTTAGGACCTTTAGATTGAAGAATAGTTTTTCCCTTTAATATGTGTGCAAGAATAGCAATTGAAAAAATCCATATGAATACCGTGTTTTCATTAAAACAGTTGCATTCTTGACTTCTATGTGATGTGTTCTCTTTTGGCCATAATGTCATGCATACAACATATCGCGTTACTTGTACACTATGTCTCGTGTTTGGTAAAGTAGATTACAATATCTCAAATAGTATCGAACATCACCATTGTATGTCATATAGTACATATTGCGTACATCTAGATTTCGCACCGCGTAATCACACAGGTTGACCTCTTTTGCCAAAATTCCTAATTTTACCGTTTTAAACCATTTACACCATATATAATACCCTAAATTGAATCTCAATCAACTCTAAGAATCACAATAATGATTATTAACAAAATTTTCAAACTAAAATATTGAAGTGTCATAATACATATAAAATGACCAAATTGCCCTTATCATCAAAATAGCTCCATAACACAACTAATAGTGTTTTACATTCAACTTAACTTACAATTATGTTACACCTTCACATGTTTTAGAAACAGGTGTTACAAATTTGTTGTTAGACACATGTTGTTAATGTTTTGTATTGACGTCTAAGTATGGGTGGTAATAAAGACAATTTGATCTTTTAAAATATCTTTTAGTTTAGACCCCTCTTCTTTGTATACCTTCAAATAATCCCTTGTGAATGTCTCCCTTAATGGTACTTTAATGTTTAAAAAATGGTTGCAAATCCCATACTAATTCCTCAAATCTATCCTTGTTAACTATATTGAACAGTTGATTGTCTTATACACATACGAGCAACAAATTTCCTACACTTTTCTTGGCTAAAGGAATGAGCTTCCAAAGAACTAACCCCCAATTCTCCTGATTTTTTAAAACTCAATATAAATTGTTTTTTCGACTCTTGCTTTGTAGCTATATAAACAAGAAAATTTTTACAATGTTTTTTGAGTGATTTGCCATTGCACTCAGACTATTCTTTTTCGAATTTGCACACATCATATGTGGACAATATGGACAATATGGGCATTTGATTTCAGTTGGTCCACGCCCGTTACTTTTACAAAATGGTTTCATACCCCACGATCCCTTGTGACCACCACCTTTATTTTCTTCATGTTCTTCGTCAACATGAACAACCAGTGGATTTAGATTAGGCTCCTTTAGTTATGTCTACTTTCAGCTTACTCTTCCATCTACATAGAGAACAAAAAAAATTATAAAATAACAGATCAAGGAAAGTTAACAGATTAAGCAAACATAACATTTGAAAAAATAAGAACAAACCAGATTATAACATATGATATAAGCAGGTAGCTAAATTATATTATAACATATGGAAATTAACGGCAGCTAAGCACTAAGCAGGTAGCTAAATAACCTAAATGAGATTATAAGTTTACACTTTACAATAAAAATTAGAACAAAAAAAATTATGCTGTAAGTTTACACAAAAAAATATGCTATAAGTTGTAATCACATATGCAAAAATAAGAACAAACCAATCCATAAACTCATAATAAAAACATGCTATAATTCTACACTTTACAATAAAATATAGATAAGCTAAATTTAGGGGTTCAAGACAGAATTCGTATAGCATGGAAAAATGAGAAGTGATATGGACTTACATGGTATTCCTTAGGCTGTTGGGTGTGGGCTTGACGAGGCACTCGGCAGCCTCGGCGCACACCAGGCCGACCCCTCGGCTTGCCGAGCTCGGATCGACATCAAGGTTCATATTTGCCGAATATTGGTGACCAATGGGAAGAGGGAGGGGGTACTTGTCAGCGACTATTTCCATTTATTTTTTTCTTTTTTTCTTTTTAGTTTTAATAAAAAAAAAAGCCTCCTATAAATACTACAACTTCAACCCATTTTAACTCATAACATCAACCTACAACTCAAATATACTCACTCAAAATGTCTTCTTCGTCATTTTCATCAGGCTTGTATGATGCCTTGTTTGAAACGACTGTAGAGGTTATTTAGGAGGAGGAGTAGATGATCGAACGACTACAAGAAGAAAATGTTGAGAATGTACGCCAGAGGAAGAGAAGATACATACAAAGATTTCGTGAGGCGGCTAATGATTGACTCATGCAAGATTACTTTCTGGATGACGCCAACTTTATAGGATATTTTTTTCGTCACCGGTTCTGTATGCATAAATCTCTATTTTTTCGTATAGTCAACGACGTCACGACAGCGTGTCCATTTTTTCAACAACGTCGAGATGCTAGACGTACAATTGGTTTTACTCCTATAAAAAAAATGCACCGCTGCACTTTGTCAATTAGCGTATGTCACTTGCCCCGATGCACTAGAGGAGAACCTTAGGATGGCCGGACATGTTTCACGAACTAGCCTTCACAAATTTTACAAGTATGTCATGAGATTATATGGTCCACGATATATGCGCAAACCTACTTGTAGTGACATCCAGCAATTGTATGCTCATCACTCAAATGTGCACGACTTTCCTGGAATGTTAGGAAGCCTAGATTGCCTCCACTGGGCATGGGGTTGTTGCCTGAATGCTCATAAAGGGCAATATACCCGAGGCGATCATGGTTATCCAACCGTTATACTTGAAGTGGTGGCGTCACAGGATATGTGGATATGACATGCATTCTTTGGCTCAGTTGGCTCCCTTAATGACATCAATGTTCTTAACATGTCTCCGTTACTTGACAACTTGTACAACGGATCTGCACCAGACTTCTTTTTTCAAGTAGCTGGAACATCGTATAGGAACGAGTATTATCTGGTGGATGGGATCTATCTAGAGCTTGCTTGTTTTGTGAACTCATTTGTCTTGTCCAAATGATTGCAAAAGGTTAAAGTTTTAGAGAGCTGAAGAGCAGGCGAGAAAGGATGTTGAACGAGCATTTGGAGCTTTGAAAAAACATTGGTATATTCTTAAATATCCCGCGCCGTATATGGAGGAGAAAAAAATGAGCGAGGTGATGTATACTTGTATCATATTGCATAATCTGATTCTCGAAGACGAAGGAAATGGAATATATAAGTATAACGAAACTGAGATCTTTCCACCGACACAAGCTTTTGAGGTTGGAAGCGCAGAGTACATGTCAAGGAGGACACTAGTTAATGATGATGAGACGCATCATATTCTTCATCGGGACTTAGCGGGACATATTTGTAAGTTCAACCACATCGATCTTAACACGGAACCGATCAACGATTTGGAAGGTCAAATTTCCGTTGAAGATGTTCATTAGGTCTATCTAGGTTTTGTAATTTTTGTTTGTATTTTTTTAATTTTAAATTCTATTTTTTTGGTTTGTTTGTTGTTATATTGAATTTTTATGTTTTTATTTTAATTTTAATGAGTTTTTGGTTTTTAAAAATTGTTATGTTTGAAAGATCTATTTTTTGTATTAAAAAAAATTATAATAAAACAGGTAGCATGACAAGCATGGCAACCCGAGCCTACCAAATGACAACTTTTGGCAAAAATGTGCAAAGTGTGATGTGGCGCCTATGTGAACCGTGGCAATTGTGACACCACGCCCACCAGTCTTACGAAATCGATAGAAAGGCAAGCTAAATTGATACCCATGTTGATGTGAAACTGACCTTTTGAAAACCTAATCCAAACTAATATGCTAAATTTGTCGGTTTCAAAACCGTAGTTGGTACTGTGAAAACCTAATCCAAACTAATTTTTTTTGTTTTTAAAAATTGAAACCCAAAACCAAGGGTTAGGGTTCAATTATGTTTTTTCGGTTTCAGCTTTATCGGTTTTCATCGGTTTCTTGGTTTCGCTCTGCCCGTTATAAAGGTAACTAAAAATATATTTCAATTAATAGTATATATATCCTCCCTAATAAATAAAGAACTTTTTGCCACATGTCACACTCTCATTGATTTGGGCACATATCATTTTGTGGTTATTTTCAATTAATTTTTTTCCACATGACATTGTGTGGTTTTTTTTCATTCTATTAATTTCCACATAATATTTAAATATAATAATAATTACAATAAATATAATAATAAATTCATATCAACTTCATTAATTGATTTCCTTCTAATTTCAAATTATCTAAATTAAAGTTTCATTAGTGTGCATTGTTTATTTATCTACATTATTTGTTTAATTAAAAAAAACAATTTAATTTTAATAATTCAATATTTTTCTATTTTTTTTCTTATAAATTCAAATTTCTCCAATAATTGGTAAATGCCCTCAGCTGATCAAGTTCCTCACTTTTGAGTATAATCAGGTAAATTATTTCTCAAGAACATCTCAATTTTGCACTACTTTGTTTATAAGTCTTTGGGCTTTGCGAGGATTGGATGTTGATGCTAGATCATTTATCCATTAACTCCTGTCCTTTTGGTGTATAAATCCATAATTTCAATACTAAACACTAACTTTTTTTTATCAATACTAAGCACTAATTTTTTTGTTGCATATTGTTGTTATACACAATTTCAATTAGGCTATGGTTGTTAGATCAGGTCCTTTAGAAACACACACACAACACACACTACTCCGTATTATGTATGTGAGACTAATGTTGCAAGCAAAATTGGAAAAGCTTCAATAAACAATTACAGAGAGTATACAAAGTGAGATACTCAAAAAAGCTACATTTATTTATTAAACTAATGGCTATAAATAGCCTCTTCAGTGACAACCTGTGAACCAAAAGACTAGCCACAAGAATAGATCCTATTTGACTACTTCTACTAAATAATTGACTACCTCTACCTAATATCATGTGGTGTAATATGACACAGCACATACCACCAATTCAATAAACCTAATAAAAAAATGCATTTGATCTTCAAGTTCCTGCCATGCAGAATCCATTAAAGTCGTTGAAGCAAAGCTTATTCAATTTAAATCCAAAAACTAAATAAGTCTAAAATAAACCTGATTAATCCCAACAATCATCCCCTTAATCAGGTATATCATTCGATTACAGCAACGCCGGCTCATCATCCTCGTACCGGTTCAAGTTGAGTTCTTCCTTTTTCTCCCACATTGGACACTCTGATATGTAATGACCGGTCTCATTACACTTGTAACACTTCACATGGATCTTGTCCCGTTGTACTCGACCATCTCCTCGACCTTTCCCGGACCCCCGACCTCCACCTCGGCCACACCCATAGTCTTCCCGATTCGAGTTTCCACAACCACAATTCTCACACCTATGCTCTTTTTCTTTTGTTTTTTCATCAGAATTTGCAAGCAAAAGTTGATTTTGCTCGGGTTGGATGTCCTCAACTTTGATCCTTTCTTCATAAGCATTAAGTCGACCCACAAGATCATCATAACTGATGGTCTTCAAGTCTACAACCTGTTCTATAGAAGCCACCATATGAATGAAATGTTTTGGCAACCCATTAAGAAATTTCTTAACTAATTTTGTTTCTTCTATAACCGACCCAAGTGAGGCGGCTCAAGAATCATACTCGGACAACTTATTAGCAAAGTTGTCTATCACCTCTTGGTCCTTCATTTTTAGATTTTCAAACTCTCCCATTAGAGTTTGAAGTCTTGCCTCCCGGATTCGATCCGCACCTAAATGATGGGTTTTGAGAACATCCCACATCTCCTTTGCGGTTCCGAGATTTCCTATTAACAATGTTTGCTCCTCCGGTATGGCTTGAAACAAAAGTGCAATTGCTATGTTGTTCTTCTTGGCATCCCCATTAACTACCGGATCAATTGCCTCCCACACCCCATGAACATTGAAGATAGCCCACATCCTCATAGCCCATATTGTGTAATTTGTTGATGATAATACCGGACATTGAAGAGTCATGGTGTTGCTCTCCTTGACAACAGCCGCTGCTTGATCCTTTGGTGGAGCCATTCTTGCGATTTTCTACACTACCAAAGTTTGATAATCAACTAAAAAACACTGCTTGAAAGTGCTACCTGCAAACACCTTTTGGTGCCTTTCATCCGTTGTTTTTAAACCTTTGATTAACACTTTTTGTTGCTCTTGTTCCTCCTGCTTTTGTAACGCCTGTGTTTTCGGGCTTGCCATTTTTAGCAATGTAATAGTATAGGTTAACCTCTGTAACCCGTTTTGAAATAATAAAGATTGTATTATTTAAGTATTGTGTGTTTTGTGCTTAATTGCTTAATTATGTGGTTTGATTAATAAAGAATAAAAATAAGCGTCAAAATTTAAGTGTAAAATAAACTTAATATCTTTGAATAATGTTGTAGTAGTTGAAACGAGGTTTCTGAATATATATAGAACGCCCAAATCTGACTTCGTATGAGGAAGTTATGATTTATCGAAGTTTCGGCTTAGCGGTGTGCAGCCCGAAATACTCGATCTGAGATCGAGCGGTTTTTAGCCAAAGTAATCTAAACGAGGATCGAAGGTCTCGTTGTTGGTATCGAAGCGATAAAAAGTTAGGCGAGAACGGACGTCAAACGAAGAAGTTATGAATTTATAACGAAGTTTTTCTGTCGCGGCCTACTAAAGATAAATAATAAAAATAAAGTCAAAATTAGCCGACGGAGTCTAAACGAAAGTTGTAGAGCGTAGTCTCACCTTCGCGTGGATATAAAGAACGTCGAAAACGGAGTTCGTATGAAGAAGATATGAATTTCCGAAGTTTATTAAATACTTTGTATTTAAATTAAATCTTAAAATCCGGCATTATCCGAAGAGGAGTCAGCAATCCGATCCGAAGTACGCCCCGCGTACACCGAGGATGTCGACATTCGCACTCGAGTCTTCGGATGATGCATGCAGTGACGATTTCGGAAGCAGTACGCCCCGCGTACTCCGAGGCTCCAGCCTCCTATAAATAGGATCCGAAGGCAGCCGATTCTTTTGTTCATTTTCTCTCTTCTCTCTCCCGTTTTGCATCGTTTTGCGTGCCAAAAATACCCCGAAGCCCCGGTATTATTCTCGAGCCCCGAGGCAAGTCCCGAGATCCGAAGCTCTGTCCGCGAGAAGTTCGATTTTTGTGAAGATCTTCCAGATCTGCTGAGGATTACTACTTCTGCAAGTCGTAGTGCTGTCCGATCATCTTCTGATCAAGTGAGTGTGTAGTTACCTTCTTCCAACACATTATTATAAAGTATTTTATATAAAATACGTGCTATGTGTATATATTTTGTTGTTATATGTGTGAATGTATATTCACTCTCTTCTATCTCATAGATCTGAGTTATTCTCTATGAAATATGTGTTATGTGTGTGTGTGCCTCATCTGTTATGTGAAATATGTGTTGATCAAAGCATGCTATACAGGTCTTTATCTATGTATAAAAATGTATATTTTTATCTACTAATATGTTGGGTAGAACATGGGTAGATAGTTGGTGTGTAATAAACAGATGAGAGGCCTCGTTGTTGTTTGATTTAGTCATCTAGCGGAGTTTAGATGACGACCACAGGCTATTCTAGACAGTCTTGTGGAAACATTAGCAGGTTCGCCACCTGTAGGTGTTAATGAACTTGGGTGTTCATTCGCTGTACTCCATCCCCCTCATGGTTGCCTTATTTGACTTATATTGCTGAGGTACCCCCGGAGCATGTGTTGTCGCCCCGATGAAATATTCTTAGACTAGGTCCCTTATGTTAGTTGTCTTAGGGACATAAAGTGAGAATAACGGGAATGGGTAATTGGGTTATTGTTGGTTGGTGAAAATTAAATATGATTATTTATTGTGGGTTGAAAACCCTATATGCTCACCAGGCTCCCAAGCCTGACCCACTCAGTTTTATTTGTATTACAGGAAGTGGCGCGAGGGCATAAGATGGATGAACCATCAGTTGTTTTGTTTACAAGTCTGTATATGTATATATTTGTTGAATGACTTGTAATGTTATCGTTTATGCTTATTGGTCTGTATCGGAACATGACACCCCGAGTTTTGATTATATAATGAAAAATATATTTCTTTTATGAAATGCTTTGGTAAACATTGTTTTATCATGTTTTGTTTTTGGGAACAAATTCCGCAACTCTTTCAAATCAAAAGGATTTACTCTGAAATTATTTTAAAAGCATAAATAAAATCGGTCTTTTCTGGACGAGATTTTGGGGATGTCATAGTTGGTATCAGAGCATTAGTTTAAGCAAACTAGGAATTGGTAGGATTTCTAGACTTAAACTTAGAATGCTAAGTGAAGTTTTGAGATGTGTGTCTGTTATGTTTTAGACACGAGCACTGGTTTATTTTAGGAAAGTTGCCTAAAATGCTTTTATGTGCTAAATGTTATATGTTGCCATATATGATATTATTTGTTCGGATCTATGGTCTGTTGCCGACCGGATCTAGAAACCTTATGTGTGTAGGATTCTAAGCGTACGTCTACGATATTAGAACTAGCATGTAAATGTTTCGGAGTGGTAAGGAAGATTTGAATATCTATCATGATTGAGGATCTAATTTCACCTTATTCGGTGTGTAGATCAAAATGGTGAGAACCAGAAGTGGAGTTGGAAATGCTGATGAAAACAGGAATCAACCACCAGTGATTGAGCAAGTACCTGTCGTAGCAGCAGCACCTAAGCCAATAACCATGGCTGGTGTGCAAATGATGATTCAGACAATGTTGGATCGTCAGATGGATGAAACTAGACGGTTGCTTCAACAGAATCGTGAAGAACTGTCAATTCGTGTTGAGGAGCCTGAATTAAATGAAGGGCACTCGGAAGGTGGAAACTTCAGTGGGTCTATTGGTCAAGCCAACCCACCGATAGTTAAGCAAGATAACCATGATGGAAGGAATGATGGAATGGGATGCAAGTACAAGGACTTTCTAACTTGCAAACCATCGACCTTCAATGGAATGGAGGATCCGATTGGGGTTATGGATTGGATCTCCAAAATGGAATTGGCCTTTATGACTTGTGGCTGCAGAGGTAAGTTGCAGACTATCTATGTCGTGCGTCAGTTCCGAGGTGGAGCCGTTCGTTGGTGGAACACTCTAGGGAAGACCTTAAGCCCTAATGGGCCACTATAATTGTCATGGGCAGAATTCTTGGCGCAGTTCAAGCGCAAGTTCTATTCGGCTCAAAATTTGTTGGAGTTGGAGAACAAGTTCCTGACATTGACGAAAGGCAGCATGTCAGTTGACGAATACACCAATAACTTCACCGATAAGATGGAGTTTGCCTTGCGTATCGTTCCAGATGAGCTGACAAAGGTGGACCGGTATGCGAAGGGACTCCCATGGGAGTACGAGGTGCCAGTACGTCAGGTACTTACTCTAGAGGCAGTTATCTGGGCTGCCAAGTCTGTTGAGAACATGATAAAGGGAAGAACCACCGACAAGGTTGAGGTTGGTGAGAAAAGAAAGTTTGAGGGAACATCTGGTTCCGGTAAGAAAAGCAAATTTTCAAAATCTGATTCGAAAAAGTTTGGAGGAAAAGGAGGCGAAGCGAAGTGGTGTGATAAGTGTAAGAAAAATCACTTTGGGAAATGTAGCGAGGATGTAACCTGCTACAAGTGTGGAAAGGTTGGACATTTTGCCAATGAATGTCTGAACAACAAAAGGATGTGTTTTGGTTGTAATGAAGAGGGGCATATTTTGAAAGACTGTCCGAAGAAGGGGGCAGCTAGGCCCAACATTCCACCAAAGCCGAAGGCGAGAGCCTTCCAGATGACACTTGAGGCTGCTAAAGATGAAGCTGATGTCGCTTCAGGTACCTTTCTTGTTAACAAATTACCTACTCAAATTTTGTTTGATTCTGGAGCCAACTACTCCTTTATTTCCCATGAGTTTGGTAGAAAGCTAGCTTTGCCTCTTGATAGACTAGATAATGCTTTATTAGTCGAAGTTGCTAGTGGCAAGTTTGTACCTTTTAGCCATCGTATGAAAAACATTTTAATCGACCTTGACGGGAATAAGTTTCACGAGGAATTATTGCCCATCGAACTTAATGGTTTCGACATCGTGTTGGGAATGGATTGGCTTAGCGCCAATGATGCCGAAATTTTATGCAAGAAGAAGATAATTAAAGTAAACCCGCCTGGGAAAGATTCGTTTATGGTGTATGGGGACAAACGCAGAGTGAATTCTGGAATCATTTCTCTAATGAAAGCCAGAATGTGTTTGACCAAGGGATGTACATCATATTTAGCATTCGTGATCGATGCTAAGAAGGAAAAGAAGGTGATGAAGAGTATTCCAGTGGTGTGTGATTATCCGGAAGTATTTCCCGAAGATCTTCCTGGATTACCACCTGATAGACAAGTGGAGTTCAGAATAGACTTGCTACCAGCAACCACGCCAATAGCAAAAGCACCTTATCGATTAGCACCGACGGAGATGAAGGAGCTGATGATGCAACTTCGGGAGTTATTGGACAAAGGTTTCATTAGACCTAGTTCATCGCCCTGGGGAGCTCCGGTGTTATTTGTGAAGAAGAAAGATGGAAGTATGAGAATGTGCATCGATTACAGAGAGCTGAACAAGGCAACAATAAAGAATAGATATCCGTTGCCGTGGATTGATGACCTATTTGATCAATTGCAAGGTTCGAGCTATTTCTCGAAGATCGATCTAAGGTCAGGATATCATCAGCTAAAAGTAAGAGAGCAAGATATCGAGAAGACTGCATTCAGAACTAGATATGGACACTACGGGTTCTTGGTTATGTCGTTTGGACTAACCAATGCTCCGGCAGCATTCATGGATTTAATGAATAGGGTTTGTAATCCTTTCCTTGATAAATCTGTGATAGTGTTCATAGACGACATTCTGATTTACTCGAAAAGCCAGGAGGAACATGGAAGACACTTGTGAGAAGTGTTAGAAGTTTTGAAGAAGGAGAAACTGTAAGCAAAGTTCTCCAAATGTGATTTTTGGATTCGTGAAGTCCAATTCTTGGGTCACGTGGTCAACCAAGAAGGGATAATGGTTGATCCAGCGAAGATCGAAGCTGTGATGAAGTGGGAACAACCGAAGAGTCCCACGGAGATTCGAAGCTTTTTAGGATTAGCCGGATATTACCGCAGGTTTATCCAAGGCTTTTCTTCGATTGCTACTCCGTTGACAGCTTTGACCCACAAAGGAGCTACTTATGCTTGGAGTGATAAGCATAAAGAAGCATTCGAGAAGCTAAAGAAGAAGCTATGCGAGGCACCGATACTTTCTCTACCCGATGAAGTTGAAGACTTCGTTGTTTATAGCGATGCGTCTGGGGTTGGATTGGGTTGTGTTTTGACCCAAAGAGAAAATGTGATAGCATATGCGTCTCGACAGCTGAAAGAGCATGAAAAGAATTACCCGACTCATGATTTGGAGTTGGCAGCAGTAGTTTTCGCTCTGAAATTATGGAGGCATTACCTCTATGGCACGAAGTGCAAACTTTTTACTGATCATAAGAGTCTCCAATATCTCTTTAATCAGAAGGAATTGAATATGAGGCAACGACGCTGGCTAGAATTACTTAAAGACTACGACTGCGAGATACTTTACCACCCCGGTAAAGCTAATGTTGTTGCTGATGCTCTCAGTCGGAAAGTCAATCTTGAAAGGAGAAGGCCAAGAGCGTTGAGAATTGAAGTTGTCTCGACAATTGTGGAGAGTATAAAGAAAGCTCAAGAGGAAGCTTCTGAGAAAAATGACCGAAAGGAGGAACGTTTGGGTAAAACGTTGGTGTTTGGTACAAACGGTCATGGACTGAAGGTATTCCAAGATCGTATTTGGGTACCTAAGTCAGGAGGAATTAGGGATCTTCTGATGGAAGAAGCTCACAAAACCATGTACTCAATTCATCCTGGCAGCACTAAAATGTATAGGGACCTGAAACCCTACTACTGGTGGCCGACGATGAAGCTTGATGTTGCAAAGTATGTGGCTGAGTGTGTGACTTGTGCGAGAGTCAAGACACAACATCAGAAACCTTACGGGAGTTTAGAACCATTGCATGTGCCTATGGGTAAGTGGGAAGACATTGCTATGGACTTTGTCACTAAACTGCCCAGAACAAAGAATGGTCACGACATGATTTGGGTGGTCGTTGATCGATTCACTAAGAGTGCGCATTTCATAGCAGTCAAAGAGAAATGGTCTATGGAAAAGCTTGCAAATTCTTATGTGAAGGAAATTGTGAGGCTTCGAGGTGTTCCGTTAACGATTGTATCGGATCGTGATAGCCGTTTCACTTCAAGGTTTTGGAAAAGTCTACAAGAGGAAATAGGTACCAAGTTATGTTTAAGTACAGCTTACCATCTGCAGACTGATGGTCAGAGTGAAAGAACGATACAAACACTTGAAGATATGCTGAGAGCATGTACCTTGGAATTCCTAGGTAACTGGGATGAACATTTACCTTTGGTAGAATTTTCCTATAATAATAGTTTCTACTCGAGCATTAAGATGGCACTTTATCAAGCTTTGTATGGACAGAAGTGTCGTACGCCGTCTTGTTGGCTTGAGGCTGGGGAAAAGCAGTTTATGGGACCGGAGATGGTTCATCAAACTGCTGAAAAGTTGAAAATAATTAGGGAAAGAATGTTAGCAGCTCAAGATCGTCAAAAGAGCTATGCTGACAAGAAGCGAAGACCGATGACTTTTGAAATTGGAGATTCGGTTTTGCTTAAAGTCTCACCGTGGAAGGGACTTATAAGATTTGGAAAAAGGGGAAAGTTGAGTTCAAGGTTTATTGGACCATTTAAAGTTCTTCAGAGGATTGGGAACCAATCTTACAAGCTCGAATTACCCGAAGAACTGAATGGAATTCACAACACTTTTCATGTGTGTTATTTGAGGAAGTTCACTGGAGAAGTTCCTGATATAATTCCAATTTCTGAATTGAGAATTGATGAGAACAAAAGTTTGATTGAAGAACCAGAGGCAATTGTTGACCGAAAGACTAAGAAGTTGCGACGCAAAATGGTTGGGTTAGTGCTTGTCCGATGGAAACACACGAATGGGCCGAATCTCACCTGGGAGACGGAGAGTGACATGTTGAGTCGCT
Source organism: Lactuca sativa (assembly GCF_002870075.4). NCBI lineage: Eukaryota > Viridiplantae > Streptophyta > Magnoliopsida > Asterales > Asteraceae > Lactuca > Lactuca sativa. The sequence continues at coordinate 196,783,191 of NC_056627.2, read as the reverse complement.
ATCCGCATTTGTTTGTTGATGTGTGATTCCGGGGACGGAATCATTCTAAGGTGGAGAGAATTGTAACGCCTGTGTTTCCGGGCTTGCCATTTTTAGCAATGTAATAGTATAGGTTAACCTTTGTAACCCGTTTTGAAATAATAAAGATTGTATTATTTAAGTATTGTGTGTTTTGTGCTTAATTGCTTAATTATGTGGTTTGATTAATTAAGAATAAAAATAAGCGTCAAAATTTAAGTGTAAAAAATAAACTTAATATCTTTGAATAATGTTGTAGTAGTTGAAACGAGGTTTCCGAATATATATAGAACGCCCAAATCTGACTTCGTATGAGGAAGTTATGATTTATCGAAGTTTCGGCTTAGCGGTGTGCAGCCCGAAATACTCGATCTGAGATCGAGCGGTTTTTAACCGAAGTAATCTAAACGAGGATCGAAGGTCTCATTTTTGGTATCGAAGCGATAAAAAGTTAGGCGAGAATGGACGTCAAACGAAGAAGTTATGAATTTATAACGAAGTTTTTCTGTCGCGGCCTACTAAAAATAAATAATAAAAATAAAGTCAAAATTAGCCGACGGAGTCTGAACGAAAGTTGTAGAGCGTAGTCTCACCTTCGCGTGGATATAAAGAACGTCGAAAACGGAGTTCGTATGAAGAAGATATGAATTTCCGAAGTTTATTAAATATTTTGTATTTAAATTAAATCTTAAAATCCAGCATTATCCGAAGAGGAGTCAGCAATCCGATCCGAAGTACGCCCCGCGTACACCGAGGATGTCGACATTCGCACTCGAGTCTTCGGATGACGCATGCAGTGACGATTTCGGAAGCAGTACGCCCCGCGTACTCCGAGACTCCAGCCTCCTATAAATAGGATCCGAAGGCAGCCGATTCTTTTGTTCATTTTCTCTCTTCTCTCTCCCGTTTTGCATCGTTTTGCGTGCCAAAAATACCCCGAAGCCCCGATATTATTCTGGAGCCCCGAGGCAAGTCCCGAGATCCCGAAGATCCCGAGAAGTGCGGTTCCCGAGCCGAAGCTCTGTCCGCGAGAAGTTCGATTTTTTTGAAGATCTTCCAGATCTGCTGAGGATTACTACTTCTGCAAGTCGTAGTGCTGTCCGATCATCTTCTGATCAAGTGAGTGTGTAGTTACCTTCTTCCAACACATTATTATAAAGTATTTTATATAAAATACGTGCTATGTGTATATATTTTGTTGTTATATGTGTAATGTATATTCACTCTCTTCTATCTCATAGATATGAGTTATTCTCTATGAAATATGTGTTATGTGTGTGTGTGCCTTATCTGTTATGTGAAATATGTGTTGATCAAAGCATGCTATGCAGGTTTTTATCTATGTATAAAAATGTATATTTTTATCTACTAATATGTTGGGTAGAACATGGGTAGATAGTTGGTGTGTAATAAACAGATGAGAGGCCTCGTTGTTGTTTGATTTAGTCATTTAGCGGAGTTTAAATGACGACCACGGGCTATTCTAGACAGTCTTGTGGAAACATTAGCAGGTTCGCTGTAACACCGTAAATTTTCAAACAAATTTTTCATTTCGAAATAAGTTATTTTCATTCAAAACAAGGCATAAACATTTCAAGTGTCATGTCAAAATACAAATCATCTGAATCCCAAGATCACAAAACATCTATCAGTGTGTACAGATCACGCCGACGCCTTCCCACGGTCCTCGCTATTACCTGAAACACATACATAACAACTGTAAGCATAAGTGCTTAGTGAGCTCCCCAATATACAACTTACGCACATACGCCTTTCCAGGCCCTGACCTTCCGGTCCATGTGTCTCAGGGGACTTCCGTCCCTGCTGGGTAAACCTTCCGGTCCTACCCACGCCGACCTTCCGGTCCACAACACAACGCCTTCCGTCCCATAACATAATCGCCTTCCGGCCCACATAACATACATAGCACGTATGAAAATTAACTTATCACATATAGCACATATATCTCATATCATATCCGACCTTCCGGTCACACAGTCAAACCCTTCCGGGTACAGTATAGTGAGAAGACTCACCTCGTGAAAGTCGAAAGCTAGCAAATCCCGAAGTCACTCGTACTCGATCCGCCGAGCTACAATCTCCCTGTAACATCATACATCCCTTATTAACACTTTTATCTTCTAAGTTTGACTATCCCTAAGAGGTCAAACATAGGTCAATGGTCAACGGTCAACTTGACCTGACTCGGCGAGTGTTAGGGCGACTCGGCGAGTCTAGGCGTCCTCACCAATTCTCTAAGATTCCCTTTCAACTCGTCGAGTATCCTCCTTGACTCGACGAGTTTCTCCTGGAAGAATCGCGGGGCCACCCCGACTCAACTCGCCGAGTCTGAAGAACAACTCGACGAGTCCCAGTTAATCTTCAAGCTACTCGCCGAGTCTGTTCATCGGACTCGGCGAGTCCATGCCATGCAACCGCTCAAACTGCTTTCTAAGGTCAGAACTGCTCCGACCATTCATAGGTCTGGCCTTCCTAGACTGATTCATCACGTAAGGTCCTCATTTCGGTGCTCATAATACACCCCATGACTCATAATTTACATTTTGACCTAAGGCATAAGGATTCCAATCCAAAACCTCCATTGATTCACGAAATACTCAGGCATGGGACATTCTGGACTTCCAAAGATCCCAATACAGGGTTCCAATCGTTTGGGGGACTAAGGTAATACTCAATCTAGCCACAAAAGGGTTCAATAAACCCTAAATCCATATACACATCAATCATAGAAGGATGCAATTCGAAATATTACCTGAATAACGTGCTCTCTGTGTCCCCAATCCTCAGAACGTGGCTTCCCTTGTTGTTCCCTTAACCAAGCCTCCTCTTCCTTGCAAAACAACACTTCCAAAATCAACAATGGTCTTCTACCTTGCTCCAGATGCTCACAATCGAATTAGGGTTTCTCTCAGAGGACTAGGGTGAAGAATGACGGCCATAAGGTCCCTCATATACGTCCCAAACCTGAACGGTTAGGGTTTTCGCTAAACAGCACAGACTCGCCGAGTCCATATCCGGACTCATCGAGTCCAGTCTCGAACCCGCGACCAGATCCGCGATCCTACTCGGCGAGTCTAGGCTCCAACTCGCCGAGTCCCCTCTTAAAACACCCAAAATCATAAATATAACAATACCTGAAATTCCGGGCTGTTACAACTCTCCCCCACTAGGACTAGACTTCGCCCTCGAAGTCTCACTCTGAAAATAGCTCCGGATGCTGCTCCTGCATCTCACGCTCCAGCTCCCAAGTCATTTCCGATCCCTTCCGGTGTTGCCACTGAACCAACACCAGAGGTACCTCCTTGTTCCTCAGAACCTTGATCTTCCGATACCTGATGGCCACTGGTCTCTCGGCATAATTCAGGCTCGCATCCACCTGAATATCCTCTAATGGAACCACTGCCGACTCGTCGGCTATACACTTCCTCAATTGCGACACATGAAAAGTGTCGTGGATCTGCCCCAACTCTGCTGGCAACTCCAAACGATAGGCTACCCGACCTATCCTCGCAATCACACAAAATGGCCCAATATACCGGGGTCCCAACTTGCCCCTCTTCCTGAATCGAATCACTCCTTTCCAAGGAGAGACCTTCAGGAGAACGAAGTCGCCGACTTGAAACTCAAGCTCGGATCGGCGTCTGTCTACATAACTCTTCTGTCGGCTCTGGGCGGTCAATAACCTCTGTCTAACCTGCTGAATCTGCTCTGTCGTCTGAAGCACGATCTCTGTACTGCCCATCACTCTCTGACCCACCTCTCCCCAGCAAATGGGGGTCCGACACCTCCTACCATACAACAGCTCAAAGGGTGGCATACCAATGCTCGAATGATGACTATTGTTGTAGGAAAACTCCGCCAAGGGTAAATACGCATCCCAGCTACCCCCGAAATCTAACACACACGCTCGACGCATGTCCTCCAGCGTCTGAATCGTTCGCTCGCTCAGACCGTCTGTCTGGGGATGGTATGCGGTACTAAAATGCAATTTAGTACCCAGCTCCTCATGGAATTTCTTCCAGAATCTGGAAGTGAAGCGCACATCACGGTCTGAAACAATCGAGATCGGCACCCCATGCCGAGATACCACTTCTCTCACATATATCTCCGCCAACTTCTCCGCTGAAGAACTCTCACTGATGGCAAGGAAGTGAGCGCTCTTCGTCAACCTATCCACAATCACCCAAATTGCATCGACTCCTCTGACAGTTCTCAGCAATTTGGTGATGAAATCCATAGTGATTTGTTCCCACTTCCACTCGGGAACCTCCAATGGCTGCAACTTGCCATGCGGTCTCTGGTGCTCGGCCTTAACCCTACGGCAGGTCAAGCACCTCTCCACGAACCATGCGACGTCCCTCTTCATACAGGGCCACCAATACTCTTTCCTCAAATCCAAATATATCTTCGTAGCCCCGGGATGGATTGAGAATTTCGATCGATGAGCCTCTTCCATCAAAGTAATACGCGTACCACCCACAAACGGTACCCAAATCCGACCCTGAAACGTCATAAGCCCTCGTCCATCCGTAACGAACTCTGAAACCAAACCGACAACCCGCTCTCTCTTCTGCATCTCTGGTCGCACAGCCTCGGCCTGTGCCCCACGAATAGCATCCAATACTGGAGCTATTACAGTCAATCTCAAACATACATCTCGCAGTGGAGTGCTCTCCGCCCTGCGGCTCAATGCATCGGCTACCACATTAGCCTTGCCTGGGTGGTACAGGATCTCACAATCAAAATCCTTGACCACATCCAACCACCTCCTCTAACACATATTTAGGTTGGGTTGATCCATCAAATACTTCAAGCTCTTATGGTCCGTGTATATCGTACATCGAACCCCATACAAGTAGTGACGCCAGATCTTGAGAGCGAACACTACTGCCCCCAACTCTAAATCATGCGTGGGATATCTCACCTCATGAGGCTTCAGCTGCCTCGACGCATAAGCTATCACATGACCCCTCTGCATCAACACTGCACCCAGCCCCGAAATCGATGCATCGCAATATACTACAAAATCCTCCATCCCTTCCGGGAGAGCTAATACCGGAGCTTCGCACAACCTTTGGCGAAGTGTCTCAAAGGAGGTCTGCTGCTCGGGTCCCCATGAGAATGCAACCCCCTTTCGGGTCAGTCTAGTGAGTGGCACTGCAACTTTGGAGAAGTCCTTAATGAATCTCCGATAATACCCTGCCAATCCAAGGAAACTCCTGATCTCAGAAGGTGACTTCGGCACCTCCCAACTCATCACCGCCTCAACCTTGGCCGGATCGACCAATATCCCTTCCTGATTAACAACATGTCCTAGGAATTGGACCTCCCGCAACCAGAAGTCACACTTGGAGAACTTTTCATAAAGCTTCTCCGATCTCAAAACCCCAAGGACCTCCCTCAAATGTTCTTCATGCTGCTCTCTAGATCTCGAATACACTAGAATATCGTCGATAAATACAATCACTGACCGATCCAACATCGGCCTGCATACCCTGTTCATGAGATCCATGAACATAGCCGGGGCATTGGTGAGCCCGAAAGGCATCACCACAAACTCATAATGCCCATATCGCGTCCTAAACGCTGTCTTCTGGACGTCCTCATCCCGCACTCTCACCTGATGGTACCCCGACCTCAGATCGATCTTGGAAAACCAAGATGCCCCCTGCAACTGATCGAATAAATCATCGATCCTCGGTAATGGGTAACGGTTCTTGACCGTCAACTTGTTCAACTCCCGGTAATCAATGCACATCCGGTGTGAACCATCCTTTTTCTTGACGAACAAAATAGGTGCTCCCCACGGCGAGTTGCTCGGCCGGATGAATCCCTTCCCCAGCAACTCCTGAAGCTGCGAGGACAACTCTTGCATCTCTGGAGGTGCAAGACGATAAGGCACCTTAGCGATAGGCACGGCCCCCGGAACCAGATCGATACCAAACTCTACTTGCCTCACAGGAGGTACTCCCGGCAGCTCCTCAGGGAAAACATCTGGAAACTCACGCACCATTGGGACCTCCTCAACTGATCTCGGTCTCTCGGAAACCTCCCGCGTATCCATCACATACGCCACAAAACCCTTACAGCCCTGCTGTAGACACTGCCTCGCCCTAGCGGCCGAACAAAAAGCTGATCCCGAACGGGTACCCTCGCCGTACACCGAAAGAACTCCCCCACTAGGGTCTCGTATAGTCACCAGCTGACGCTCACAGTCGATGACAGCGCCGAATCGGCTCAACCAGTCCATGCCCACAATGACACATACATCACCCATCGCAATAGGAATCAGGTCAATCGGAAACTCGACCCCGAAAATCTCTAACACACATCCCCGGAGAACCTCCGTGGCACAAATCACTCTCTCGTCCGCTATAGAAACTCTCAGAGGCCGACTCAACGACTCACGACTAACGCTGATATGCTGACTAAAAGCTAAGGATACAAAGGACCTACTCGCACCCGAGTCAAATAACACTAAAGCAGGCACAGAGTTCACAAGGAAAGTACCTACGCATATCATAACATAAGCATAACATCTCGACATCAAAATAAATACATGAAATACAGCATACCTGCCACAACATCGGGCGCAGCGTGGACCTCCTCCGCAGTCAGCTGAAAGGCTCTCCCACGAGCCCTCGGGGCCTCGGCCTTCACCGGTCGAGTCGCAGTAGCTCTGGCAGTAGGTGCAGATCCCTGAAGAAGCTGAGGGCACTCGGCCTTCCGATGGCCTGTCTGGTTGCAATGAAAGCAAACCGTAAACCCCTTGGGGCACTCCCTAGCAATGTGCCCCTCCTTGCCACACTTGTAGCAAGCACCAGATCGACATGCCCCATCATGACCCTTGCCGCACTTTCCGCAAGTGCGGTCCTTCGGACCTCCCACCCTCGAATCGGCGGACTTAGTCCGCTTGGCTACCGGCTGAGACTGAGCCGGCCGCCGGTCCACCCGCTGAGACTCGGCCTCCTCCCTGGCCTGGGTCTCCAACTCAATCTCGCGCTTCCTGGTATTCGCCTGAAGCTCAGCAAAGGTATGATAGGTGGAGTTTGACACAAACTCCCGGATATCCCTCCTCAAAACACCCAAGTACCGGCTCATCCGAGCCTGCTCTGTGGACACCAGCTCGGGGCAGAACATCGCCCTCTCATGAAACTTCCGCGTGATCACCGCAACCGAATCAGTACCCTGCTTGAGGGTCAAGAACTCCTGAACCAATCGTTCCCTCTCCACCGGGGGAACGTACTCGTCTCTGGACATAGAGGTAAACCCCTCCCATGTCACTGCTGAAATCTCTGCCAAAGTGAAGTTCGCCGTCACGAACTTCCACCAATCCTTCGCTCCCAGACGGAGCTGGTTCAAAGCGAACCGTACCCTCAGATGCTCCGGACATGAACGAGTGTAGAAGCACCCCTTAATATCAGCGATCCACCTCATCGCAGCAATCGGATCCTGCGTCCCATCAAACTCAGGTGGCTTCGTGTTGCTGAACTCCTGAAACAGCAACGAGTCACCCCCCTGTGGCCTGGCAGCGGCCACAGCCGCGGTAGCTGCAGCGGCTGCAGCCTCAGTCAATGCGGCGTACCGCTCCTCAAAAGTCTCCATCAAGGTGGTCTTAATAGACCCAAACATCTCCGGAATCTCAGCCCGGATCGCTGCAGCCACCTCCTCATGAATCATCTGACGAATCTCCTCGTCACTCACACCGCTCGTACTCGCTCCGTGGCGTGGTCTAACCATGATGTCTCTAAAATACAACATAAAACTATCAGAGACTCCATCGAGTGTAATTGCACTCGATAACGCAACCCTACTCAGTCTCCGATATCCAGGGATTCTTACTTGGGTCTCCCACTGACCCGGTGTCTTCGGTAGTACGGGCCCAATACTACCGACCACACCGCATCAGCATTCATCCCAAATCTTCCTCCCCAAACCCCGGATAGTGAGTACTCTACCTCTGATATGCACTATCTAGCTGCACGCTATCAAAACATCTCATATCGGCAATTCTCCCTAGACTAAGGCATCACAAATCAGGCCACTCTATTCCTATCATGAATACCTAGTCTTCTAGCATGCATAACAATTCATATCATAACTTATCTCATAACATAACATTGTAAGGTATTTTGGGGATCTTTACCATTCGGGCGCTGACTGATCGTACACACTGCTTCTTTCTTGTTTACCACAAAATCATTTATAAAAGTTTATGCCTTTATTTTTAAAAGTTTTCCTCAAATCCTCGGTTTGAGTTCAGTTACGCCCGAAGGTGCACCCGAATCCCTCAAACCAAGGCTCTGATACCAATTTGTAACAACGTAAATTTTCAAACAAATTTTTCATTTCGAAATAAGTTATTTTCATTCAAAACAAGGCATAAACATTTCAAGTGTCATGTCAAAATACAAATCATCTGAATCCCAAGATCACAAAACATCTATCAGTGTGTACAGATCACGCCGGCGCCTTCCCACGGTCCTCGCTATTACCTGAAACACATACATAACAACTGTAAGCATAAATGCTTTGTGAGCTCCCCAATATACAACTTACGCACATATGCCTTTCCAGGCCCTGACCTTCCGGTCCATTTGTCTCAGGGGACTTCCGTCCCTGCTGGGTAAACCTTCCGGTCCTACCCACGCCGACCTTCCGGTCCACAACACAACGCCTTCCGGCCCATAACATAATCGCCTTCCGGCCCATAACATAATGCCTTCTGGCCCACATAACATACATAGCACGTATGACAATTAACTTATCACATATAGCACATATATCTCATATCATATCCGACCTTCCGGTCACACAGTCAAACCCTTCCGGGTACAGTATAGTGAGAAGACTCACCTCGTGAAAGTCGAAAGCTAGCAAATCCCGAAGTCACTCGTACTCGATCCGCCGAGCTACAATCTCCCTATAACATCATACATCTCTTATTAACACTTTTATCTTCTAAGTTTGACTATCCTTAAGAGGTCAAACATAGGTCAACTCTGGTCAACGGTCAACGGTCAACTTGACCTGACTCGGCGAGTGCTAGGGCGACTCGGCGAGTCTAGACGTCCTCACCAATTCTCTAAGATTCCCTTTCAACTCGTCGAGTATCCTCCTTGACTCGACGAGTTTCTCCTGGAAGAATCGCGGGGCCACCCCGACTCAACTTGCCGAGTCTGAAGAACAACTCGACGAGTCCCAGTTAATCTTCAAGCTACTCGCCGAGTCTGTTCATCGGACTCGGCGAGTCCATGCCATGCAACCGCTCAAACTGCTTTCTAAGGTCAGAACTGCTCCGACCATTCATAGGTCTGGCCTTCCTAGACTGATTCATCATGTAAGGTCCTCATTTTGGTGCTCATAATACACCCCATGACTCATAATTTACATTTTGACCTAAGGCATAAGGATTCCAATCCAAAACCTCCATTGATTCACGAAATGCTCAGGCATGGGACATTCTGGACTTCCAAAGATCCCAATACAGGGTTCCAATCGTTTGGGGGACTAAGGTAACACTCAATCTAGCCACAAAAGGGTTCAATAAACCCTAAATCCATATACACATCAATCATAGAAGGATGCAATTCGAAATATTACCTGAATAACGTGCTCTCTGTGTCCCCAATCCTCAGAATGTGGCTTCCCTTATTGTTCCCTTAACCAAGCCTCCTCTTCCTTGCAAAACAACACTTCCAAAATCAACAATGGTCTTCTACCTTGCTCCAGATGCTCACAATCGAATTCGGGTTTCTCTCAGAGGACTAGGGTGAACAATGACGGCCATAAGGTCCCTCATATACGTCCCAAACCTGAACGGTTAGGGTTTTCGCTAAACAGCGCAGACTCGCCGAGTCCATATCCAGACTCGTCGAGTCCAGTCGCGAACCCGCGACCAGATCCACGATCCTACTCGGCGAGTCTAGGCTCCAACTCGCCGAGTCCCCTCTTAAAACACCCAAAATCATAAATATAACAATACCTGAAATTTCGGGCTGTTACATTCGCCACCTGTAGGTGTTAATGAACTTAGGTGTTCATTCGCTGTACTCCATCCCCCTCATGGTAGCCTTATTTGACTTATATTGCTGAGGTACCCCCGAAGCATGTGTTGTCGCCCCGATGAAATATTCTTAGACTAGGTCCCTTATGTTAGTTGTCTTAGGGACATAAAGTGAGAATAACGGGAATGGGTAATTGGGTTATTGTTGGTTGGTGAAAATTAAATATGATTATTTATTGTGGGTTGAAAACCCTATATACTCACCAGGCTCCCAAGCCTGACCCACTCAGTTTTATTTGTATTACAGGAAGTGGCGCGAGGGCATAAGATGGATGAACCATCAGTTGTTTTGTTTACAAGTCTGTATATGTATATATTTGTTGAATGACTTGTAATGTTATCGTTTATGCTTATTGGTCTATATCGGAACATGACACCCCGAGTTTTGATTATATAATGAAAAATATATTTCTTTTATGAAATGCTTTGGTAAACATTGTTTTATCATGTTTTGTTTTTGGGAACAAATTTTGCAACTCTTTCAAATCAAAAGGATTTACTCTGAAATTATTTTAAAAGCATAAATGAAATCGGTCTTTTCTGACCGAGATTTTGGGGATGTCACAGCTTTGTTCTTTGATCAATCTGGGTTAACAAGCCCACTGATTTTGGCTGGAATCACGACTCGTCTCCGCTACCCTTTTGATCCCTAGAACAGAAAATCCTACTGATATGAAATCAGCCCCTTTTCAATCGATCTCTGCTCTGATACCAAATGTTAGATCAGGTCCTTTAGAAGCACACACACAGCACACACTACTCCGTATTATGAAATTAGACTAACGTTGCAAGCAAAATTGGAAAAGCTTCAATAAGCAATTACAGAGAGTATACGATGTGAGATACAAAAAAAAGCTACATTTATTTATTAAACTAATGGCTATAAATAGCCTCTTCGGTGACAACCTGTGAACCAAAAGACTAGCCACAAGAATAGGTCCTATTTGACTACTTCTACTAAATAATTGACTACTTCTACCTAATATCACGGGTAGGGGTGTTCAAAACCGGATATCCGAAAATTCGGATAGCTGATTTTTGATATCCGAATCTGTATCCGAAATTTCGGATACGGATTCGGATATTTAACCGGATACCCGAATTTCATTACTTTTAAATAAATATCCACATCTGAACATCCGATCCGTAAAATCACCGCAACTCTTAAAATTAAAAATAGCAACTATGTTAAATCTTGCGACATAGATGGATATCGATAGCAACAAATAAATATATGTAGCATTTACTTAATAGTTTTTTATTATAAGCCAACGAACTAGGATTATAACAAAGAAATATATAACGATTGTAAATGGAAAGGTGTGCAATAAAAGTTTGGAAAGAATGGTCACGAAAAAGTTGAAAATGGTGGGGAACATTAGTCCATTAAGCATGGCAATGTTTCTAATTTCTCTTTTTAAAATATTAAAAAATAAAGAAAAAATATTTTTTTCGGATATCGGATATCCGAAATATCTGAAACTTTATAAATTCACTATCCGTATCCGAATCCGAAAATCCGGATATCCGAAATTTCGGATAATTTCGGTTCGGATTTTCGGATTTTCGGATCGGATAATTCGGATGCGGATATTTTTGAACACCCCTAATCACGGGTGCAATATGACACATCACATACCACCAATTAAATAAACTACTAAATAAACCTAATAAAAAATGCATTTGATCTTCAAGTTCCTGCCATGCAAAATCCATTAAGGCCCTTGAAGCAAAGCTTATTCAATTTAAATCCAAAAACTAAACAAGTCTAAAATAAACCTGATTAATCCCAACAATGGTTGTCTCCTGCTCAATTATAAACTTGGGATTAATTGATCCGTTCCGGTACATGATTCTAATTTGTTAAATTTTGTGTTTTCTATTTTTTTTTTCCACTGTTAAGGTTTTTCATATACTTATATACAATTTCCTATATGCTTACCAATGAAATAACCATGAAATAGTAATCTAAGATTAGTTTTTTTATTTGTTTTGATTTTCTACTTAATACAATACTTTTGTTCTTTTGTTTTTTTTTATTTGGGTAATCAGGTCATAATTCCTATGACGATAAGAAACTGATTATTAATTTAATAATGTGCAGATATAGTGATTTTGATTAGCTTGCTGGATTATCTAGGGTTTCTTTGATTTGCATTTTGGTTTCATGTAAGGTTTTGATTTGCATTTTGGTTTCATGTAAGGTTTTGATATCATTGCTTGAGCCCAAGTTTGGATCCATTTCTTATACATCAAATGAGTTCTAATCTGAAAACTATTCATCACCGTTTATGTTCATCGCATAAAGTGATTCCATCATTTGAGTCGAGAAAGGCTGATTACTTTTTCACATCAGGAAATTGGGATCAATTTCATCTTTTGATTATTTTGAAGTAGATTTCGAAATCTGTTGAAATAGAGTGTCAAAGATGTTTGACTTGGATTCGACATTCAATTGATTTTGACTGAAGTCTTACGTGATTTAGAATCGAACTCCATTTCAATCGTTTTTTCTTTTCTATTCGAGTGATGAACTTGATTTGAGATTAGTTGTTCGTTTTGATCTTGATTTGGAAATCGAATGTTAAATCGATTTGAAGATTGTCGATGATTGAACGAAAAGTCAAACTCAAAGTCAAATTTCTTGTTCTTATAACTTGAACACGAGATTGAAAGTTAAACATGCTTTGAAGATTGAACGTTGATATCGATTGTGATTGATGACCTAATTTCGAAACTAGAGACTTGATTGATTTTGAAAGTCTGGTGTTGATGAATTGGGTTTACCAGTGAAGGACGAAACTATGTTGAAATCAAATGGTTGTTTTTGGAATGATGAACAAAGGATTATAAATTGATTTCGAAAGTTTGGAGTCGTTATTGGAACGGGATATCAATGGAGGTATGTTTGATATCGATTGATTTTGGGATCGTTGACGGATTGTTGTTCTTTGATTTCGAAGATTTTGGAAATTAGGAACTGGGAAGATGTTACAGGAGAACGAACCTTAGATTGTGAATGAAATGCGAATGACGACAATTTTGTGGTTGATGGTCAAACTGAATTCGCATATGAGTGTATCAAAATCGTGTTCGCATCTGATAATGTGCTTTGTTCAATTTTGGAGTCAAAAGCAGTTCGCATATAAAAGCAAAAATGTTCGCATTTGGTTAACTGGTTTGAAGGCCAAGAATGTTCGCAGGTTATGATATGGAGTTCGCATATGGGTTTCAAATATGAGTTCGCATTTGGTTAATTGGGTTAAAGATGCGAAGCATTTGTAATGAACGTGCGAAGAATTGATGATGCGAGGTTTTCACTGTATAACGTGAATTGGGGAAGAAAACAAATAGTTTCGAATTTGGCCTCTTATATTTTCACGAAATGGCAAAATTAGCCCAGTTTCGCAAGTTTGAAGAAAATGCAGAAATTTTCAAAATGAGTACGTGCAGTTTCGCATTTTTGGCAACAAATACCCAACTTCGCATATGGGTAATAAAAGCTGAGAAATTGCAGAATTTTCAGTTCTGGTCCTTGCAGTTTGTGCGAATTTACGCTTTATGCCCGGTTTCGCAAATGGGCTAGAGTTTCGCATATTTGGTTGTTTTTGGCTCAGCGGGTCCCTGTAGAATTCAGAAAGTGACAATTTCTACCCGGATTTTGAAAAATCTTGCAACTTTCACCCAAAAAGTCAAAAATTTTCATAAATTGGAAATTTTTGTGGCTTTTTCGTGATTGTTTTTCCGTGCAAGATTTTTGGTGATTCATTTTTGGTACACATTAAGGGGGATATTGTTTTGTCTATTCCTCGGGCGCTTCTCATCCTTAGTGGGTTTTGTAATCATTTTTTTATTATAAAAAGGGGGAGAATGATGGGTATTCGAAGCTTCTCGGATTTGTCGAATATTCGTTTGCGGATTTGAAGACCGATGTTACTTCGAGGGGGAGTTTGGTCTTGATCGCGCTACCTCGTTGGAGATTGAAGCCGGACATCCAATCCTAACTTTGAGGGGGAGAATGTTAGGGTGCAAAGTCATGCTTGGATGTAGTGTTTAGGCTTTCCTCTTTGTATGTGTAAATGGGTTGAGTCTTTCCTATAAATAGGAAGTGAGTGACTCCCATTATGTAAGTGAATCCATTTAGAGTGTTAGACTAGAGAGAGAAACTTTGTACAAACCCATTTGTATATTCTTTCTAGATCTAATAAGAGCTTACAAAGATTTATTTACTCCTTGTGTTCTTTATTTTACATGATGATTCACTAGATCTTTCTAATTCCGCACATGCCATCATAATCAACACCACTACATAATCTTAGAATATGGTTTTCCTTAGCGGGTAAAGGAGCATGGAATTATGTGTCCTCCCATCTCCTTGTCATAGATTTACATGTTTTCAAGGGGAAAATATATACCACAGACAACAATTGTCATCTATATGAACTCAGACTTAATCCAGAGCCAAAATTGACAGTTACTCAAAACCAAAAATTTCTCTAAGCAAGCCTTTGTTTTTCCGCAATTTATAAGTACGAGCAAAAAACTTTATGTGAGGGAATCCCCTACAAAGCCTTCGTACATGGTTCATGAACTAGATTTTGGCGAAATGAAATGGGTGTCATTTTAAGAGATAAGAGATGAATATGCATTCTTTCTTAGCACCTTGAAGTCTGGTGCTGCTGTTGAACCACAAGCATGGGTCATCCCTTGCCCACACCGCTGTAGATATTATTATAATGATAAAAGTGGAAAAGCTAAGTTCTTTCCTGCGATCATGTGGTACTTCCCTCATGAATGTTTGAATGTTAATCTATTACATGAGTGATGACCTTTTTACACTCTTTTCTTTGTTTTTATTTTTTTATATGTTGGAGAAATTTCAAGATGTTGAGAACTATGATTGAGATGGATTTTGCAATTTATTTTTGGTTGTGTCTCAAAACTATCATTTATTTATCCGCCTTATGTGATTTGTGTAATTTGCTTTTAAATGTGTGGGTAATTCATTGTGTAGCAGATCGACATGTTGTGTTGCGGATGAAGAAGCTTTTGTTGGTCTTTTGGTGTGATTTGATGATTATTTGTATCTATAGTTGCTATATGTTTATTTATCGACTATGAATTTCTACTTGATGCATTTTAATGCCTTACAATCCTTGGTTGAAAGATTAATAGATCAAAAGGGTGGGGTTTCCATTGGATGAAATTTTTTACAACTTTAGAATTGAAGAACAGTCTTTCCCTTTAATTTGTGTTAGAATAGAAGTGGTATATCTTTGATGTTTGTCATTCAACTTATGTGGTCTCCTACTTTCAAGCAATTTGTTGATATAATGGATATCTACAAGCAACAATTCTACATCTTGTTTTTCTGAAATCATATGTTAAAATTTTACGTAATCACTATGATGTTTCTTCCTTTATATATAAGATCTTGGTGTTTGGAACAATGTGTGTTTGTCATTTTTGGTTTTTGGAATTTGTGCAGCAACCACAGTTTTCTTTTTATTATTATTTTCATTTATGTTAAAAAAAAGCATTGCCATTTTTTATGAAATGATTGAGACAATATAGAGGATGAACTGCTTGTCATAGCCATGGAAGCATGCATTTCAACTCTCTAGAATGTCAAAGAAATTGTGTGTATTTATTTGCAAGAAACGATAAAACAGTGCGATGAGTAGTTGCGACATGGGCTAAGGGGGGCTTTTGATTATGAGACTTTTGTTGTAAAGTATATGCAATTCCAATTTGTATGCTCTCACTCAATCGGTCTTCTTTGAAAATGATTTATTTACATAAATCTTTATTGTCTTGGACCATTCCAAGTAATTATCACTATATCAACAATTTTCATTAGATAATCGCTACCTATTAACACTATCTTTTACACAAAATTGATAAAAAAATAATGTAAAAGACAAATATCTTTGATTGTGCCAATAATGAAGAGCGCTATTTAGAGGACTTTGAAGGAAAAAAGTTTAAAGACATACTTCGCCATTCTTGTGGCCGGATCTGTGTAGGATTAACTTGTAGTTATTTCATCTTGTATGGAAGGGAAACCAGGGACTTCCGGCTTGTGAATCTTATCACAAGGCATGAACTTCATTTCCCTTACTTCCATTATGACTATTGTGAATCAAGAGTGGTTGGTATCCTTGTCTTTTCACCTTTATTATCAAGTTGGGTTTTTGTTATGTCAAGAAGATTCGACTATTAGATATTGTTTTCTATAGCGGGTAAAGGAACATGGAATCATTTGTCCTTCCGTTTCCCCATCCTTTATATATATATATATATATATATATATATATATATATATATATATATATATATATATATATCGGGTTAGGTTATTGTGTTCTAACTATCAATTGTGTGCATGTAGGATTGATTGTGGACCTAACTCTATATATGTACAGGTAAGATATATACCCTAAAGTGTGGTAGTTATTCATTGAAAGAAAGCTATTTATGTGAAATAAGACTCAATCCAAAGCCCAAAACCGACGTTGCTTGGACCCAAGTATTTTCCAAAAAAATACTTCTTTTTCCAGATGCTTTTAAGTTCGAGTGAAAACCTTTTCAAAAGATCGGTACAAGGTTCATGAACAAGATCTTGGTGAAATGAAATGGGTGCCATTTGAAGTGACAAGAGATGAATATGCATTTGTTATTAGCTCCTTGAATCATGGAGCTGCTGTTAAACAAACTCATGGATTGGCCAGTCAGAATACAAGAGAGAAGATGATCCTGATAAAAGAAGAGAAGACAGGTTCTTTACTGCAAAGTTGTGGTACTTCCCTCATGAATGTTTGAATATTAATCTCTTGCAGGATTTATGACTTGTTAGCATTACTATCTTTCTATTTATCTTTTTATATGTTGGAACATTTTTATGTTGAGGACCAACAGCGGTGGACGTGGATTTTGCAATTTAGTGTTTGGTTGTCATTCAATCTTTACTTCAGATTGCACATTTATCAATTATACATCCCTTATATAATTAATTTACTATTCTATTAAATTACGTGTTAAAATAGTAGATAAATAAATGTGAGGCTTGTCATTCATTTAAGAGTGCGTTTGGTTCGTTGGAATAGAATGGAATCGGAGGAAAATGAATCCAATTCCATCACATTCTAGTGTTTAGTTCAACTTTGTATGATAAAATTGAAATCCTAAATGAAGAATCTTTCCATCAAATAGGGGAAAACGCTTTCCTTCAAGAAGATGATGTAATTAATTCTCTACTATGAAGGAAAATGACATTTTACATTATTACCCTTGTTTTATTTCACAACATAACCTCTACCAACATCATCCAACACTGCCACCACCACCACCACAGGATGGAGGATTTGTGGAACGGAGCTTGATGGAGAATTTGTGTATGTGCGTCGATGAGAAAAAAAGGGTGGAGGCGTACGAGAAGAAAAGAAAGAATGTGAATCAAGGCAAGTCACTTCCGTTTATTTCAGATGTGGATAAAAGTCTGATCTTTTAAGAGCCTTTTAATAGATAAACAAACAGGACCTAAATAGAATAATAAGTCCAAAAATGGTGGGACGAATGTCACGGTTTCAATGCAAATTCTAATCACCAACCTCCTAAAGAAGGTTACAAGTTTTTTTGGGACATTCCCATTTTATACCAAGAGTTTCTATAGATTTACAACTAACATATTTATTTTATTGTATGAATCATGAAACATATTATATTTTAGACAAGTAGTGTTTTTCTTCTTTTAATTGTGATAGTTTGTGGTTTATAGTCGAGAATCATATGATTTTGTAGAAGATGTTTTCTCATGTTGTTAGGGTAGCAGTTTATGACACGACACAATAAGAATAAACGACACAAAACAAAATTGAGACAAAACTGAAATTTGAATTCGTGTTCGTGTTCAAAATTCAACATGAAATTGACACGATCTAACATTTGTTTGTCACGTTTTTTTTTCATGTTTGTCGTGTTATGTATGATTAAGCATTAATTAAATAAACAAATTGTTATTCTACGTTATCTTTATTGTGTCGGGCCGTGTTTGTCGTTTTTTAATTAGTTATTTTTTGTTTTACCTAAAAAAACACGACATCGTGTCATGTTGTGTTCGTGTTGCATAAAACAATGTCGTGTCGTGTCGGACAAAAATACGACACGGTGGCCCGATTTGTCACCCCTACATGTTGGTACGTCATTAACATTGAGAAATATGCAAATATCACAGCTTAACATGCACCTATTATATATATAATTCTTTAATTAATGAGAAATCAAATATTCTCATATCTTTTATTTCTATCAATCTTCCTACTCACCAGATCAAAACATATGTTAAAATAAAAAGAAGGGATTAAGAGCAAGAACTAGTACATTCCATTATGGGTGTACAATAAACCGCACAAACCGCATAAACCGCCTGCACTGCACCAAACCGAACCGCATAACATGGTTTAAAACACTTGTGGTGCGGTTTGTATTTTTGTTAAACCGCATTATGCGGTGCGGTTTACGATTACAAAATTGTGGTTCAAACCGCACCGCGTTGATAAAATCAGTTAATATATATCTTTATTCTAATAAAAGAGTAGCTCTTTTGCCATGTGTCACCATGTTAGACATTGTAATTAATATCATGACACTTGTCAATCTATTGACACTTATAATTAATATCATAACACTTGTCAATCTATTAATTCTTCATTTCAAATTTCAAATTTCAAAATTTAAATCATATTTTAATTACATTAAATTAATAATATTAGAATTAAAATAAAATTAAATTTATACCAATTATAATAAAATAAAATTTATACAAATTATAAGATGATATATTTTACGTATTTATATGAATCAACGATAATAATATTATATATAACTAAAAAAATATATTTTATTTAATAAGTCATTCAAAATTATTAATTAATAGTTTTGAGTTTCTACCTAGAAAGTTTAATTAATTTTGTAACCCTGCGCGGCTTATAAACTTTTATATATATATATATATATATATATATATATATATATATATATATATATATATATATATATATATATATATATATATATATATATATATATATATATATATATATATATATGTTAAAGACTTCAAATTATGTCCACCTCGATGAGCTGATTCCTCCGCCAATTAGGAGTCTACTATTAGGAGTCTAATATGGCGGTGAGCACCTTGGCTGCCTGCTTCATGGAGGTGCTTGCCTGTTTCACCAAAATGCTTGCTTGCTTATTATCATAACCAGTCTTATCCAATTGGAAGTCGGTCACCGCCTTACAAACTCCTGGGACGTAAGCTTCTCGCCACCGAGATGCTTCATTGACGTCATCTGCCACTCCAGCTTTCCTTGATGAGACGTGTTTGTATCTCCTATTCATCTATCTCTTCACGTAATTGCTTTACACGCCGCTATTGGTTTTACCAAATATAAATTTTAATTTCGACCAACAAGTTGATTAATTTGAAGCCCTAGGTTTTATTTCACCATCGATTTATGAATCCCTAAATCGATTTGTGAAGTGTTTAATCAAAGTTATCCATCTGCATGTATATTGAATCCCTAGAATCTAGATCGAGCTGTGCAATCTCCAACTACAAGTCACCGACTATTTTAAGCCAATAAGAAACCAATCTCTTTCCCATGTTTATTCTTTCCAATCCTTCGTCTCCTGTTTGTCGTATTGCTCTTCTTTGCTTCGTCAATCATACAACTCGCCACCTGCTGCTTTGTTTGAAGTGCCCATATCTCCAGCTCTCCGCCTCCTGCTTATATGACTGATGAGTCATTGCTTATTAACCGACATCCTCTTTTATGAAAAATTCCTAATTTAATTGCCTGCTTAGTCACAATCCTTCTTCTCTTCTACAGCCACCTCTTGCTTAGTTTTGTGGGTTCAACTTGCCACCTCCTGTTTCTTTTATCTCTATCCTAATTTTGGTAACAACTGCCTCCCACTGCCGGTATACCATAGCTCCCCTCTCGCTCACATGGTTAAAGACGTTTACAAGATAGGATGATAAAGAGTAATGCCTTTTTCCGCCTCCGCTTCCCATGTTTAGGTTCTTTCTCTCCCTTCTTTGTTGCAGTTTATTTAGAAGCGTGTGTGAGTTATTTCGATTTTTTAAATCTTTCTTAGCCCTAAACCCACCATTGCTACCCCTATTTCGTATCACTTTCACCCTAAAATCGACGAACATCTATCAGTGCTTGCCACTGCTCCCTCTCTGTCTCTCATCATTTGCATTTGGGTGCCAGATTTTCAACGACTTCTAACTTGATGGTGTTAGAATCCAGTTTGCCATTTATTGTTTCTGGTGGGAAAAAGTTTTCTTTGGTGATAGTATTTCTACTCAAATTCTTAATATCTTAATTTTCAGCAATTAATTTTCTACTCAAATTCTTAATTTTCAGCTATTAATCAACTATTTGTTACATCTTGCTCATCATTTTCAGGAAGGTTGGATGATGAACAGCCTGCAAAACATAAAAATAGGGAATGATTTGGAAACACTTTGCGCGAGACAACAAGTCTGGGAGCTATTAACCCATTCAAAAAAAGGTATTTAGATTTGCTTGTAGTTCTTTTGATTTTAATATATCAATTTTGTAAAAATTTATTTTGATTCGAGTATGTCATGTAATTCTAATAATTTGATGACAGGGAAATGACACACAACATGAAAACAGAGCTCGGAGGTATACATTAGTTTGAAGGTATGTTCTGTGGACAAATTCTGTTAAGGCCCTTACTTGATAGTTGTTATAGATAAATTATTTTTGTTGCTAATTGGTTCATTTTCTTCCGATGATTGTAAGGATAACAAATAGTGGGATTATTTTTGTACTTTGAATTGATTTTTATCTTAAATCTCCTTAGATAATTCAAAGGCTTATAAGAGCTCAAAATTATAATTTTATCCATGTATCAAGTAAGATTTTGGAGAGGATTCTTTTCCATTATTAACTAAAATTACATGAAGTTAAAGCTGGGTCCTCTTCTTTGTACATATAATTTGGATGTTGTCAAAGTAACAATTTTGATACCCTTTTTTTGCATCTGAATGCAAGCAATACCAATGTACATCCATTGGTTTGGATTCTATAATACACAAAATTAGTTGTTGCTTTTGCATTTGTTGGCTTTTTCCATAAAAAATAATAAATGCTATTAATAACAATATGCTTTCATTGACCTGTTTATTATAGAAGCATAGTTTCATTTCTTCCTATTACAGGGTGCGGTTTTGGTTTTGTTTGTAGGCAAAATTTCAGAAATAACAACTTACTTTCATTCGTTTTGTGTGTATTATACCATTTTGCTTCGAATTATTTCTATCATAAGTCGATGGAAAGAGGCTATCTCTTAACACCTATTATAGCTTAAACAGAAGCATATGATGTGATTACTTGTTAATGTTACCATAAGAGCAAGAAGTCCTATTTATTTTCATCCTTTAATCAGCCTAAAGGACGGTGGTGTTCCTTTTGACATGTAATTTCATTTTGCAGCCTCTTAAGTGGGAGCTGAGATAAAATGATGTGATGAGTCCACCTTGTGGCTGCTTCAGACCAGATAATCCAAACCTGCATATTCTTGCAGATGGCATCTTTATAGAGGTAAGCTTACTTGGAAACGAAATTCCACAAGGAAGATACATATATGTTTCTATTTCTTGGATTTAGCTCTTATGGGTTAAATGCAAAAACTTAACCAATTATAGCATACTACTTTGATTTTTTTTTTTGGAAAACATATCACTTTTAGTTTTTTATAAAACAAACCTATTAGAGCGTTGTACTTTGAGTTTTTTTTAATTAATAAAACTAGCCAATTATAGCATTTGACTTCGAGTTCTTTTGAAAGATAACCAACTATAAAATTGCACTTTTAATTTCTTTGTCAAAAACTAACAAATTATAGCATTGTAATTTGATTTTTTTTTTTTTGAAAAACTAACCAACTATAACATTGCACATTAACTTTTTTTAAATCAACCAATTATTGCATAGCACTTTGAGTTTTTTTAAACAAACCAAATATAGCAATATACTTTGTGTTTTTTTAATAACTAACCGATTATAGCATTACACGTTTATTTTTTCTTAAAACCAACCAAATATAGCATAGAACTTTGGGATTTTTTTTTTGGAAAACTAACCACTCGGATCATTGCTCTTTCAGTTTTTTTTTTCTTTTTTTTAACCAACCAATTATAGTAATGAACTTTTGAGGTTTTTTTTTTAATTTACACATAATAGCAACTTACATTACTTTACTGATTATAGCAAAATATAACAAATCAAGTGTATTGCATATGTTGGTAGCAAAATGCAAGTATGTTGCCATTGTGGGCTATATACTGTAATATATGTACACTCAATTGTTTTAAGTGAGTATTCGTTTCATGTAATCTATGAAGTTCAACTGAGATCTGTTTATGTTGTGTTACCCTTGATGTTTTTTAATCCTAGATTTTGATGCCATCTACCGATTTCTACCGCATGGGTTGAGTTTCTACTGGCTACCAACCTGCTAATTATATAAAAGAAAATCCTAAACTTGAAACCTAATTTCTAGCCATGGCTCTGAATGAGCGGCATTTGGTTTGTGGATGTTGTTTATTTGCTAATTTTATTTCATGATATGATTATTCAAGTTGTGCTTGCCATTAATGGTGTTGTTCCCAATTTCTAGGTGTAGTGAGTCAGACTCTGAAGTAGACATTGATTCTGATTTTGTTGCTGAAACTACTTTGGAAGGAAGAGATATTTGGGGCTGTTGGTGATGAGTTTCAGTACTTTAAAGGTGGAAATTTTAGTCCAGCTTCAGCTGTGGAGACGGTCTGTGTGTTCCCCAACCCCAAGAACCCTTCAAAATGTAAGTTCACTTGGCTTATTTACTCATTACACAGTCATTAATCTTGTGGTTTTATCTTTTTGTTTCTTCATTCGTAGTAGCAGGGGAAGAGACTATGGCTATTAATTGGGATGAAAAACAAAGGTAATATTTTGTTATTTTATGTGTTTTGGCTGCCTTTTGACTTTTTACATATAAATTTCACATTTGTTCTTTCTCTATCAAATCAATGTCAGTTAGTTTCCTAACAATCTGATTATGCTGGTGAACAGGGGAACAAAGTGTAAAAGTTCTTTCCATTCATGCCAGCATTCATCTTCCTTATCTTCATATGTCGATGCATAATCTCTCAGCTGTGGTAATCACTATTCATGAGATGTCTTTTTTAGATAGATGATCAATCTTAACAGTCATTAATAAAGCTGCTAAATTCTTTTACTTTACTCATTAATAATTTGATGGCATATATTTATCTTTCTAATTTTTGTTAAGTCTTTCAACAATGCATGCACTTCTGCTTCAGTTCAACTTCAACCTACTATCCCTTACGCATTTACAGTCAACAAATACTTACGGGTACATTTAACATTTCTAAACATGTTACACACTTATTTCCTGAATTTTTTTTTTATCTTTTTATTTTGGCATGAGGATTATGTGAATCTTGCCTTATGCAGGCTAGGACTTTGGCAGTTATCCAGAAAAAGATGAAACTGCCCTTCACTTCTTTTACTCTTTTCTTTTGGTAGTTTGACAACAAAATAGTCCCACCATAATATACCCCTTTTTAGTACCTTATTTGACCATACACTTCACATAAAGTACAATCATTTTTTTTTTCATGTAATCAAAGTTAATCGTAACCACTCTAATTTAATCGAAATTACGAATTAGTTTTTAACTATATGCCATCTTGAAATATATATTTTTACTGCAAATCTTCAAAAATTATCCAATTCTCGATATGTACTTTTTATTGTGCCTTATTTTAACTTTTTTACAAGATCTTAGACTTTTTACATTGTACTATTTAAGTTACCATTTTCACTTAACCGTGATCGAACTTCGCTTCGGAATTGATTCTCTAGGGCCGTGATTATCACGGTCCTCAGCAGTTTCCTAGTATATATATATACACACACACGAAAAATACTTTGACAGAGAAATGTAATCAATATTTCTTTAAATTTAATTAATCCAAAAATTCATGCAGTGGCCAAAAATTTTCATTATGTTTTCTTAACTTATATATATTGATAAGTAGTTAAAGACTATATTTCAATGACCACGAAAATTTTTAATTACCACTTAGTGAGCCTTTAGTGACGACAATGATAGTATAGTCATTAAATTTAATGTAAATAATTAGTCAAACCGCAAAATCGCATGCAAATCGCATAAACCGCCCGCACAAAACTGCACCGTATAATTTGGTCTAGAAGGTTCATGGTCGGTTTGCAGTTTCTAAATAACTCAAACTGCATATGCGGTGCGGTTTGCGGTTTTGGCTCTAAACCGCACCGCGCACACCCCTACATTCCATATGTCATTATCTTATATAAGTACAAAGATTAATAGAAACAAAATATAAGGTAATATTTAATTTTTCTTAATTTATTATGATTTTTTATTACATTGGCATATATTATTTGTTAATTGTTATTTATACACAAAAAAGATAAGGAATATGACTTATTAAAGTAATTAACTTTTCGGTTTGTTGACATATGGGTAACTATTTTTTTCGTACACATCTAGCTAACAAACTTGTTAGAGGTTACTCAGATGTTTAATTTACTCTTATTTTCCGGATATAACTAGGTCATAATGGTCATATATGAATACTTCCAATAAGTTCGTTACCTAGATGTGTACGAAAAAAAAATACCTAGATGTTATCAAACCAAAAAATTAATTACCTTAATAACTCATATTCCCAAAAAGATAACTACAGGAAAAAAATTATAAAAAAAAAGCTTCCTAAGTTTAAAAATCAATTTATTTCACCTATTTTTGTTGGATCAGAAATCTCAAACCTAAACATCGAACCCGGGGTGGGAAGATAGCAAACAGGGAGACGAAAATTGTTGATATGTATGTAAGCATCCCTTCAGATCCGCAATTGATACATCACGAGGACTACTTCTGCTGATTTCTTGTTAAATTACTGTCCAATCTCCATCGCCGCATCTTTCTCACTCGATTAGGTAAATTATTACTGTAAGTACATATCGATTTTGTGCATGTTTGTTTATATGAGGTTTAAGAGCATCTGGATGCTAATGTGTTATATATCACAAATCTGTTTTCTCCTATAAACTCTTGAACAGTGCGAGAAAGCCATAATCATTATTGTTAGTAGATTAACTTTATTTAGTAGGCCAAGCTACCGGGTGCGGGCTGACTGTAAGTCGTAGGCACGGAGGCTCGGGAGGAACGGTAGGGTTAAGGCACTAAGCCAAGATACCCGGTGCGGGCCGACTGCAAGTTGTAGGCACGGAGGCTCGGGAGGAGTGGTAGGGTTGAGGCAGTAGGCCAAGATACCCGGTGTTGGCCTACTGTAATTCGTAGGCACGGAGGCTCCAGGGGAGAGGTAGGGTTGAGGCGGTAGGCCAACAAACCCAGAAAATTTTAACCCGATGGTTGACTGGATTCGACATTTTGATATTCCATCCGGATAATGATCAGGCTAGTCAAGGGTGTTTGTGGTTATGAGCTAGCAGTGATGTGTATATTGATTCGGGAGTTAATGGAAGCATTATCGGTCGGCACAAAAGGTTCATCCCCGAATTGTCTCCCATTGTTCATCATATGCTAGGAAATTCTGTCATCAGAATTAGATTTCTCTAGAAGGATTATCGAATCTCTTTTGTCCAGTAAAGAGTTGTCGGCAGCAGAGTATGATTTGTGGTTTCGTTTTCTGGTAGGAGCCTTAGGTTTCCAGGCTTGAGTAGTCCGTCTAGGGAATAAAGGGAATGAAATTAAGCAATGGTTCGTATGGGCGGTCTGATGGGGAGTCAAACCAAATTTAAGTTTCCAGATTGTTGATCTTCAGGTAAAGTAGGATTGGTCGTTACGTGAAATTATGGATTGGGTTTCTTTGAGGTGGAAATTTTCTTCTAGGTTTGATCTTCTTGGGAAGGTCGTTGTGAGTTCAAGTTGTGGAGGTGCCCCTCAGGATGTCAGGCATGCCAAGGACGGTAAGGGATGATTTCGAGGAAAAAAATCAAATTTAAGTGGGGAAGAGTTGTAACATCTCAATTTTGAAGAATGAATTTTAAAGCTTTATATGTATTTTCCCAGGGCAAGTCGACGAGTTGGGAGGCGCCAACTCGTCGTGTTGAGTTTTCATGGTCGGGTACTTTTTAATGTCTACTCGACAAGTTGGAAGGCCCCAACTCGACAAGTTGAAGGTTGAAAATGAAAATCCTAATTTTCAGGGTTTTTCACCCTATTTAAAGACTTTATAACCCATTGTTAGCCTCCCTCATCGTCCCCTCAGTCGAAAGAAAACCCTAATCGTGCCTCTTTCCCCATTTTGAGTGTGTGTGAGCTTAAAGAGTATTCTTTGGTGATTTTCTTGAAGGAGCTTGAAGTTGGTGGTGCAAAGTTGAAGGGAGAAGGTTTAGATCTAGTGTCTACTCTATTGTGGCAACCATTTTGAGGTATCAAGTCGATACCTTGGCCTCTTGTTGCTTAGATCTACTTCCATGGAAAGATATTGTCATTCTTGGTCCATATTGGAGTCATTCTTGGAATGATGCATCGTTTGAAGTTACCACTTCAGATCTGGATGTTTTATGGCACTCTGAGCCTAAAGTTCCAAGGTTTGTCAAGTATTGGCCCTCCTTCATGCCCTAAACCCCTTATTAAGCTATGAATGAGTGTTTAAACCCCTTTGATGTTACGCATGGACGTAAAGTTAGCAACTTTATGTGATATCTTAGTCCTACGGGGACCATATCTATAGTTTGGAGCATTAGACTCGCTTGAGAGGCGGCTGAATGAGTTAAGACAAGAAAAAACTTGACGAGTTGCTCTGCCAACTTGGTGATTAGGCTCGGGGTGTCCTCGATCTTCTGTATGAACTCGCCGGTTTGTCTTGATGACTCGACGAGTTGACTCGGGGTTTCGCGGTTTTCTGAATTCTAAAGGCACTCGACGAGTTGCTAGATGCACTCAATGAGTTGGGTCAACATGGACTGTTGACTGTTGACTTTGACTATGGTTGACCAAGTTTCAATTTAAGGATATTTTTAGTAATTTGAGGTTTTGGTGAAGTTAGTCACATGGTGGTTGTAGGCGGTTGAGTTTTGAGCTGTGGTTCGAGAGTTGGATCTTGTCAGTCACTGCTGCTTGTGAGGTGAGTTTTCCTGACTATACTAACAAGGTTGAAGGCATCAATGTCGGCCCTTTCGATTTTTATCCCGGTTATCTTATGATTGAGTATTGTAGTGATCTGTTATATCAGTATCCTGGTAAATAGGATGTTGTTATGCTTAGGGATCGGTTAGATTTGCTTTTTATATGTTCTGGCTATATGTTGTCCAGTAGCTTGTGTTAATGTAGTATTGTTGGGTTGAGACTGTACTGTTTTGTGATGACAGTCCAAAAACCCGGTAATGTTTATATCAGTACATTATATGTATGTTTATCTGTTATATGTCGACATGGATTGTGTGTGTGTGGTTGGGTTGAGGTGGGCATGGTTCGTGCTGAAGGCTAACATACCCAAGGCGGCCCGGATAAACCGAAGGCCCATCGGGGCGTACCAGTCAAACCGAAGGCCCGGAAAACGGTCTAGACAAGTTGAAGGCCCAGCAAGGCGGACCAGACATGTTGAAGGTTCTCAGAGCGGCCCAAACAGGCTAAGTCCCGGTGAGTTGGTCTAGCCATGTTAAAGGCTGAAGGCCCGGTGAGGCGGTCCAGACATCTTGAAGGCTCTAAGAGTGGTCCAGATAGGCTGAAGGCCCGGTGAGGCGGTCCAATCATGTTGAAGACTCTGTATGCATGTTGTTATTTGTATATGTGCTACTGTTGTGTGTTGGTACTTTGGGGGAGCTCACTATGCTTTGTACTTACAGTTTCAGTTTATTGTTTCAGGTGCTTCAGATGTTTTTGGCAAGGCGAAGACGTGACCATACACATCCTCGCGTTTTGGAAATAGGATTTCTGGGAAACTTTGATAATGTGAACGCTTTGAAAACTATGTTGAAAAGGATTCTAATTTTTAAATAACGTTTTGGAATTAATTGGTTTCGTAAATGCTTCTATAGAAAAAGGGTTGTTTTGAAAAGTTTAAATTTTATTGAAATTTTATGGATGTTACACACATGTTGTGGACTATTATTTGAATCCCTAATTTAGATGGAGTCCCAATGTCTCCGAGCATCCTGAGATAAAAATGCGTTTGTATAAGTGCATGGAAAGACTGGTTAGGAATCGAGACACTTATATAAAGACCGATTCTTAACTTGATGTTTATAAATACAAATGGGGATTGTTTGGATACATGGCATCCTTAACATCATACTTGACACATCCACCAAGTTGGTTGCTATTTTTGGTTACAGTTTTAGTGCAGTTTTTCTGCATTTAGTGCACTGTTTAGTGCTATTTTTTTATTGCTTTAACTAGACTTCTAATATTGTTTTATTACTGCAGTTGAATGGTGGGACAAATTCGAAGATGAGGTTCCCGAAATCAAGGCCTTTGCAACAAAAATTTTAGGCCTAACATGTTCAGCTTCGGCTTGTGAGCGAAACTGGAGTACATTTAATCAAGTACACACAAAACGAAGAAATTGGTTGACCATCGATAAAATTTACAGTTTGGTGTACATCATGTACAACAAGAAGCTGAAGAATAATTTTATCAAGAAGAAAAAAGCTATCCATTGAAGTTGATCCCCTACTTGTTGAAGAAGTGTCTTCTGATGATGAATGGGTAGCCGACCTAAATGATGATGAAGCCGACAATGGTGGTGAAGGTTAAAATGGTAGAGAAATTGGTGTTGGAGGTGAATGTTCAACATCAAGAAAGAGGAATGATGTTGAATTTCATTTGATTGATGAAGAGGACATGGAAGATGATGATGATGTTTGCATTTTTGTGATATGGATTAAGTTTTCCTGTTTAAGACTTCTATGATTATTTATGTTTGGTTTAGACTTTTATATTGTTTTTATAAGTTATATAATATTTCATAATTACTTTTATTATTCCGCCTCAAGGTTATGCCTCGTTTCGCCTCGAGGCTTACGCCTCGTGAAGTGGAGGGTAAACGCCTCAAGGCTCATTTCCGTATTTTAAAACCTTGGTTGTAGATGAAAAAGCTTTTGTTGGTCTTGTGGTGTGATTTGATCAGTATTTGTATGTATAGGTACTAGAGATGAGCTTTAGAACCGTTGGAACTATATAGGAACCGAATCGGATTTAGTCATAAGGTCCAATTATCGGTTCTCCACTTTTATAAAAATCGATCCAGGTTCTAACACATGTTCGGTTCTAAAAAACTCGGTTAAAAAACCAGAACCGGAACGAAATTAGTCCTGTATTTTAAAATGTGCATAACTTACTCATATGAAGTTGGAATTACTTGATTTTTTTCCAAAATGTAATTTGGTGTTTGTATTTCATTGTAGACTACAAAAACACATATTTTGGCTAGATATTGAATCCGATACAGGCCCAAAAGACGGAATATCTATGTTGCATTTTTTCTATTTCTAACATTTTTTTGTTTATTTTTTTTAAATATGCATAACTTACTCATATGAAGTTGAATTTTTTTTTTCTATCACTTAGTTTGGTGTTTGTACTTCCTTTTACACTATAAAAAACTTATACTTTGGTTAGATATTGAATCAAATATTGGCCATGAAAGACAAAATATCAATGTTGCATATTTTATGTTTCAACATTTTGTTTTCTTTTGAAATATATTCCGTTTTTTAAAATGCACATAACTCATCTATATAAAGTCAAAATTAGTTGAGTTTTTTACAACATGAAACTTAGTGTTTGTACTTCATTTAAGAATATATAAAGTCATATTTTTGTTAAATATTGAATCATTTACAGCCCATGAAGATATCATGTCATTTACAACATATCAACCAGTCCTAGTTTTAAAAATAACCGAAAAATTGGGGACCGTGACCGGAAGTCAGGTTCCCGATTCCTATAATATAGCAAATCTGGTCCGGTTCTGAACTTGTCTGATTCTAAAACTGATCCCTAATAGTTACTATGTAATAAATGTTTTTACTATTAGAAAAAAACACAAACTATTTACTATTATTTTCATTTTATGGAAAAAAAATAGTTTTAAGTTAAATAATAAATGTTTCAATAGTTATCATTAATAATTATAGTGTTAATGTATATATTTAATATGATAAATACCTTATATATAATAATAATAATAATAATAATAATAATAATAATAATATTTAGTAGAATTTATTAAATTTTGATTAATAAAAAAATTAAAATACCACATAATATATAATAATGACATGTTGAATTTATATAATATAAAAATCTAACATAATGATATGCCACAAAAGTCTTAAGAGAAGTATGTTAAAATGTTTTCCATTTATTAATGTAAGATTTGAAAATTAATTTATTTAAAAACCAGGTTATTTTAGTAGGGTGTGTATTTTAAAAAATAATTTTTTTTTTTTATTTCTTTTTCAAGATATCTACAAATATGGTTAAAACTTTTTACTTTTAAAAAACAAACGAGACATCCAACGCCGTAGCAAACACTACAGCAACACCATATCAAACACTAGGGAGACGAAAATCATTGATATGTATGTAAGCAACCCTTCCAATCCTTGTTGATACACGAGGAGGGTTCCGCCGATTACTTGTTAAATTACTCTCCAATCTCCATCCCCACATCTTTCTCACTCGATTAGGTAAATTATTTCTCAAGTACATCTCGATTTTGTGCATGTTTGTTTATACGAAGTTTAAGAGCGTTTGGATGTTAATGCGTTATATATCACGTATCCGTTGTTCTCCTATTAACATTTGATTTGTGCGATAGAGCCATAATCACTATTGTTAGTAGTCTGACTTTCAATTTCATCAATACTCAAACTCCAACGCTACAATTTTCACACTCGATTGGGTAAATTATTTCTCAAATACATCTCTATATGATTCTGATTACCAATAAAACCATGAAATACATATCTTAGATTAGGTTTTTGTCTAGACTTTCTTTTCAATACACTAGTCATCACTTTAGGATCCTGTTCATTAATGAGTCAGTTTTCTTTCTTTTCTTGCAACTTTTGTAAAGTTCGATTTTTTTAGAAGCCAGGGCAGCATTTTTATATGTGTATGCTCGTCCCTGTTTACAACTCTTGTATCTTACGTTGAATTTGCATCTACTAAGGTTTCAAATATTTTTCTTTTTGGCAAGTGTAGGAATGACTATTACAAGTAGTATGAGTAGAAATCAGAATCATAATAGCAGTAAGAGGATCAAAACTTGTGACAACTGTGATGTGGCACCTTGGTCAGACCTTAACCATGATGCGCTTTTTATAGTTATGATGCGACTCAGAGTTGCTGATTTTGTTGCATTTAGTGAAGTTTGCAAGTCATGGAGGTCACTCGCTCTCCCTAACAAGAAAAGGTTTATGGCATCCAAATCACCCATGTTAATGCGTATCTCTACTTGTGCTTCTAATAAGAAGTGGATCTGCCTAGAGGACTTTGAAGGAGGAAAATCCAAAACCACACTTCCCCATTCTGGTGGCAGGTTTTATCTTGGATTAACTTGTGGTTACTTTATCATGTTTGGGAGGGAAACCAAGGACTTCTGGCTTGTGAATCCTATCACAAGGCATGGACTTCATTTCACTCCTGTTCCCATTTTCTATTGTGAATCAAGAATCAGGGCTATCCTTGTCTTTTCATCTATTATATCTAAATGGGTGTTTGTTATATTATATAGATTCGACCATTTCATATGGTTTTCTATAGCGGGTGAAGGAGCATGGAATCATGTGTCTTCCACTTCCCCCATCATTGATATACATGCTTTCAAGGGGAAGATATATACCATAGACTACGACTACGACTACAATAGTGATAGAGGGGAAGCAAGACATTTATGTGAAATGAGACTCAATCCAGACCCCAAATTGACCTTACTCAAAACCAAGAATTTTCCAAAGAATGACTTATTTCTCCCAAAGTTTATTAGTTCGGATGAAAACCTTTATTTGATAGATTCCTTTCCAAATAATTTGTGGAAGGTTTATGAACTTGATTTTGGCGAAATGAAATGGGTGCCGTTTGAAGAGACAAGAGATGAATATGCATTTTTCTTTAACGGTTTTAAGCATGGTGCTGCTGTTAAAATAGAGTCAAAAGACCAGAGATATGATGATCATGATGAAAGTGGAAATGGCAGGTTCATTGCTGGAAACATGTGGTACTTCCCTCATGAATGTTTGAATGTTAATCTCTTACATGAGTGATGATTTGTTCTCACTCGTATCTTTGTTTTCTATTATTTTTCTTCATATGTTGGAACAATTTAAAGATGTTGAGAACCAGCTATGGTTGGTTTGGATTTTGCAATTTGTTGTTTAGTTGTTTGCATGACTATCATTTATATATACGCCTTATGTGATCTGTGCCCTTAGCTTTCAAATGTGTGGGTAATGCATTATGTGTTCACATGCGGTGTTGCGGATGAAGAAGCTTTTGTTGGTCTTGTGGTTTGATTTGATTATTCTTTGTATGTATAGTTACTGTATGTTTATTCATTAACTATCAATTTCTACTTGGTGCATGTTAATACGTTAGAATCCTTTGTTGAAAGAATAATAGATAAAAAGGGTGGGGTTTTCATTGTATGAAACTCTTTAACACCTTTAGAATAGAAGAATAGTCTTTCCCTTTGTGTTAGAATAGCAATTGAGGAACTCCATGTACGCATCGCGTTTTCATTAAAAAAGTTGCGTGCATGACTTCTATAAGTCTCATTCTCTTCCAACCGTAGCAATGTACTTGCAACACGTTGCATTACCTTTACACTAAGTGTCATGTTTTGTAAAATATATTACCATCTCCAAAATAGTAACGTACATCACTGTTTCATGTGAAACAGTATGTGTCGCATACATCTTGATTATGCATGCAGGCATAATCACTGCACGTCGATCACCTTTGTCAAATATTCCAATTTTAGCATTTTTACCATTTAGGCGTTTACACATCATCTACTACTCTAAACTCGATCTCAATCAACTCCAACAATCACAACAATGATTATCAACAAAATTCTCAAACTAAAATGGTGAACTATCATAATACATATAAAATGACCAAATTATCCTTATGATCAAAATAACTCCTTGACACAACTATTGGTGATTACATCAACTTAACTCACAATTATGTTACACCTTCACGTGTTTTACACAACAGGTGTTAGAAATATGTAGTTAGAAACATGTAGTGAATGTTTTGTATTGAAGTCCAGGTATCGGTGGTAATAGAGACGATTTGATCTTTTAATATAACCTTCATTTTAGACCCTCTTCTATGTATACCTTCAAACAATCCCTTGAGACGGTCCACCTGGATGACACTTTAAACAATGGTTACGAATCTCATACGAATTCCCTAAATCCCCTGTTGTCAACTACACGAAACGGTTGATTGTCTTTTATACATGTGAGCTACAAATTTCCTACACTTTTCTTGGCTCAAGGAACCAACTTCCAAAGAACTAGCCCCCGATTCTTCTGATTTTTTAAAGCTCAATATATATATATATATATATATATATATATATATATATATATATATATATATATATATATATATATATATATATATATAGTTGACTCTTGCTTTGTAGATTAATAAACAAGTACATTATTACAATGATTTTTTTATGTGATTTCCCATTGCATTAATACCATTTTTTTCGAATTTGCACACATCATCTGTGCACAAAATATGGGCATTTCATTTGGTCTACGCCTGTCACTTTTTCAAAATGTTTCCATACCTATGATCCTTTTTGGCCACCACCTTTATTTTCTTCATCAACATCAACAACTGGTGGATTTTGATTAGGCTCCTTGACTTAACTCACTTTCAGATTCTTCTTCCATCTACATGGAGAACAAAATAGATTCTAAAATAACAGATTAGGAAAAATTAACCATTTAAGCAAAAATAACTGATTAAACAAACATAACATATGGAAAAATAAAAACACACCAGATTATATCATATGGTAAGCACTAAGCAGGAAAGCAAACATAACATATGGAAAAATAAAAATAAATCAGATTATAACATATGGTATAAGCAGGTAGCTAAATCATATTATAAGATATGGAAAATAACAGCAGGTAAGCACTAAGCAGGTAAACACTAAGCAGGTAAACACTGAGCATGTAGCTAGATAACCAAAATCAGATTATTAGTTTAAACTTTACAATAACAAAAAAGAAAATATGCTATAAATTGTAATTACATATGCAAAAATAAGAACAAACCATCCATAAACTCAGAATCAAAAACATGCTATAAGTCTGCACTTTATAGAACAAATCGAATAAGCTAAATTCAGGGGTTCAAGAAAGAATTTGCATCCTGAAAAAGTGAGAAGTGAGAAGGACTTACTCCTTTGTCCTTACGCAATCAATAAAAAATATATTAGGTTAGCGATTCGCCGATTCCTTGCATCATTTTCACCTTGCATGCTCTCATTCAATGGGGAATCGTGTGTTAGATGGTCATCTTTGAAAATTAATTTTGCATTAAATTTTGTCAACAACTATCATTAGACAATCTCCACCCATTAACAATATCTTTTACATAAATAAATTGATAAACATCATGTAAAAGATATGGAAATTGAAGTAGGAAGGTGTTTTGGTAAAAAATTAATCAAGTGTAAATCAACCAAATTGTATGAGAGGTTGTGATGTTGTAATCGAAGCAAATGAGCAAATCAAAAGTGCAACATCCTGGCGATAAGGTACTTCTAATTTGAACCCTACAATTTAATTATGTTGCATATTGGTCCCTGAGTTCAAGAAAGTGTGCAAAAAGGGCCATAGTGGCATTTTCGTAATTTAGCCTTACGGAGTATGCCATGCATATATGTGTACAATGAGCATACTAAGGCGCACCCTAGTACACTGGCCGTATATCTTGTACACAGGGCGTACTTTCTAGAGATGGAAACCCTAATTTTTAGGGTTTGGCTCGTATTTAAACACCCTTATGGTCTCATTTCCCCTCACCACATCAGCCTCCATCCCTCTTGATATGTTTTCAAACTCTTGTTCATCTTGAGAAGCATTTCGAAGCCTAAGAGTGTGTGTTTTTGTGATTTCAAGAAGAAGGAAGGGAGTGAAGTTCATCTTGGAGGAGTGAAGCATTTTGGATCTGGGATTTGTACCTCTTTTGAAGTTAAAAATCTTGAAACTTTATCCCTCCATCATATAGATCTAGAAATGGGTGTTTTAATGTTGTTTTTGGTCCCAAAAGTTTGATCTTGAACATGGCATGTTCTTCACTTATTAGGTTGTATTTTAAGACGTTAGTAGAGGACTTAAGTTATAAAAATGGAGTCTCAATGGTTGGTTTTGTCCTATACATGTCATTGAGAGTCTTAAGACATTAAGATGTTGGGTTTTCATGGATTAAGCACTTATTGAGCCTGCAAGGTCGTAAAGTTGGAAACTTTATGACTCCAAATGACATTTTGACCTTGGATCTGCATTTGGATGTGTTAAGTCATTATATTAAGCATTTAATGGGAAAAAGAAAAAGATTGTGGTTACGCCGAGCGTAACTGGGTGTACGCGCAGTGTACGCAGTCAACGACCCTGTTGTGGTCAACGGAGTACGTCCAACGTACTTCTAGAGTACGCCCTGTGTACGTTTACTGAGTTGAATCGACTGGGTTGACTCAGTTGAGTTAAGGATTTTGACCAGTTTGACCTTAACTTTAACAAAGTTTGACTCAAGGGTATTTTAGGTATTTTGGATGGCGACTTAGAATTTCTCCTTTGATTGGATAGGTGACGATTTAAGCTAACATTTGGAGTTGAGGCCTCATCAGCTACTTTTCAGGCTGTGATGTGAGTTTTCCTCACTGTACATACGGGTCGAAGACACCAAGGCCGGCCCATTAGATTAGATATCCTGTTATGTGATAGTATGTTATCATGACTGGTATGCTAGTAGATAGGATGATGTTATGGTTATTGATCTATAGATCTGCCTGACTGTTTGTAGACTAATTATATGTTATATGTTATATGTGCACATATTTGGTTGTTGGTTCAGGCTTTACTGCTTTATGCGTGAGCTAATAGGTCGGGGGCATTCCAGCCCAATGGTTGAATGGGACCGAGGGTATTCCATCCCGAGGATGATATGACTCATTGTATATTGGCATTCCAACTCGATGGTTGATTGGGCATGAGGTATTCCAACCTGATGGTTGACTGGACCCATAGTATATTGGTATTGCAACTTGATGGTTGATTGGACCTGGGGAATTCGAACCCGATAGTTGATTGGACCCGACATGCTTTTTTGTTTATGTTATATGTTCGTGTGTTGGTAATTTAGAGGGGGGGGGGGACTTACTAAGTGTTGGCTTATAGTTTTGGGTTATGTTTCTGATGGGTTTTGGTCATACGACATCCTATGTGCTCATACAAACCCTAAAGCTTGGATCTAGGTTTCTCTATTGTACATACTTTGAATCCAAGACTTTGAACCCTAATTCTAGCATATGGAAATCCGAAAACACATGTAATTAGGTTTAAGAACATACCTTGATTGTTATATAGCAATAACAATCCAATTCCTCCTTGAATTGACCTTGGAAAGCTGAGAGTCACAAGTGTCACTCCTCTAATGGCTTACAAACACCATAAGCAAGTGGAGAAGGTATAAAGAGAGAGGAGGGAGGTTAGAATTCGTCCTTAGGACCTCTTGGGAAGAAGTACACGAATTCTAAGGCCTTAGGGGTCTTTATATAGGGTTGGGATTAGGTTTTCAGTCCTTATCCTTATCTAGTTGCTTGTCCACCAAGCAACCATAAAATAACTCTTAGAAACCCTTATCCTAGTCGAATTCTAAGTGATTATCACCTCAAATTCGTTCACCATATATATAAGATAATCCTTACCTTATTTTGTAACTATCACATAATTACAATTCAGCCCCTCTAGTTTAATTAATTACACTTGATCACAAAATTAATTCTTAATTAATTATTGACCAATATTAATTAAACAAATATGATTTCTCCTTTAAGATATTATTCTTAT
This sequence comes from Lactuca sativa, assembly GCF_002870075.4. Classification (NCBI taxonomy): domain Eukaryota; kingdom Viridiplantae; phylum Streptophyta; class Magnoliopsida; order Asterales; family Asteraceae; genus Lactuca; species Lactuca sativa. The sequence goes on along the minus strand of NC_056627.2, from coordinate 196,745,856 downwards.
AACATATTAATAAATCATAATAACCTCTCTCTCTTTATTTATTTCTCCAATCAAGTTGCGTTGGTGAAGGCAACCCAAAAGGACCATGCATCATCGGGTCAAGTACATACCAAAATAGTTATGGACTTAGACACTAATCCAACAGTCTCCCACTTGGATAAGTCTAATAACTATTCTGCGTATGACTTCGGATCCCGACCTGCAATCGTAGCTTTCCAAAGCCGCTGTCAACTCTGATCATATCAAATACGCGTGTCCTTAGATAAGGGATCATATATTCCTCCATTCTAGATATCATATGAGATATGATTTCAAATCATTCTCTTTGTACTATATCTCGATTCCCGATTTATGACGACTGACTAATTGAACAAATCAAATTAGCCCTAGCCCGGCCAAGCATTTACGTTTGTCATCACTAAATCATCGAGGGGCCCAAAGATATCGCTTTTATCCTACTTTGAATAAAAGGAATGGATAAACTTTGATACAATGCTCGCTTGCACTCATGCACCGAATCACACACAACAATATGTTTTATAACACCAAGTTACTAGTGCGTTTACATATTATCAATGTGCAACCAATTTGCAAGATACAACTCACACATCTCGGTTTCAAGAATATAAGATGTTATCGTCTCACCAATCACTCGCGATACAATTCATGGAGTGATCCAAGTGAGCATGGGTTTAATCCAATGCTCAAATCATATTCGTAAGCACTCATGAACATTGCAGCAAACATTTGCTTATGTCTAATACTTTATAGACAATCCACACACCAATTCATGACAGTCTTCTTTCATATCTACTTCCAACATATGAACGACTGTGGCCCGTTCGAATAATTCGATTATTCTTAATAAACTCAATTATTCTGGAAGTCAAAACATGCAAAGTGAAACACAAGAATAATACTAATCCCATATGGCCTCAAACCTTTGAGTATAAATGAAATGCCTTTTATTTATCACCATATTGATTACTCATTATTTTTCGTTTCAGGTAATCAACTTCTTACTTGAATTCCAACACTTGTTCCATGCTCCTAGCATGCACACAATGTTTACCTATGGTTCTTACTTTTGTGAAATAGACAAATTGAACACATTTCCAATCATTCTCATTTTACAACTCCAAATCCTTTTTCATAAGTGTAAGAATATCAAATTCTTGCTACTTATAGAATATGCTAGATTCTAACATTCTATGCAACTTTTCCTTTCGTAATGTCATTGCACCAAAGTCACAAAGACTATTGCCAATGATATTACAAAGTCCTCTATCGGAGATTGTTACAAGACAATTCCATAGATGTGATGTCTCCCACTCAAAGTACATTCTTTGAACATCCTTTTGCATAGAAGTTTCTAATCTAATCATAGATTTCTCAATATTCAATTCCCAATATGGACACACTTCCATATTTTCCATATGACAACTTATTCTTAATAGAATCTTATCTATTCATAATGATGTTGATATGGTCCATCCAATATGGAAACATTTCCATATTTTCTAATACTATACTTCCAACTACTCACAAGCGACCAATCCTCGTCGAACTTTGGATTGTCCTTTGATAGTTGTTTAATTGTTTTAGTCAAAACCAATTCTAGTCCCTTTTCCCTCTAAATGCGCTCGACATTTGGAAAATTTTAGAATGGTCAAACATTAAAGCATTTGCAATCGATCCTATACCCGAAGCGTATGGCACACGACGCATAATGTTTTATTTGCTATGTTCTCAAAATTCGAATTGTGAAGAGGGATGCCGTAATCATAATCAAAATTTTAAGAACACACTATGTACCTTTGACTAAATTTATTAACATTTCTCAACATAATCCTTTAGATTTGAATTGAAGCATAATATTCTCTCCCTTAATTATAGCAAAACAACTCTTCAACTATTGCGACTTTGCAAAGTATGACTCTTGTTTTCTATAATTAATATTGCTAACCTTGCAATACTTTCCTTAATAATCATACAATCATAACTTTTATGCTCCCACTATCTTGATGATTATTATAAAACATAACACTTATGCTCCCACTAGCTTCGACATGTATTCGTAAACATCTCAACTTCCAGAAAGACAATACTTATTGAATTTCTTAAGTTCATGTTTCTAATACTTAGTGCTTTGATAATCTTTTATCAAGGCTTTTTGAACTTATACACCTTTGCCTTCGATAGTTCATATGTGTGTCTAAACAATTAAGACTAATTGCCAAACCTCACAATTCAAATTATGGAAAGGGATGTCGTAACCATAATCGAATTTGAGAATGCAATTTTACAATCACTATCTTCTTAAAATCTTTCTTAGTGAAAGTATTTCTTCACAATCATTTTCATGAAGGAGGAAATCTTATGACACTTAGATTTGAGCGGTGTATGTGTTCCTATCCATGTGAATTTGTTAAAACTAAAGTTTACGACAAATTCAAACTCATATGGACCGAACTTTCTTAATCTTGATTTCTTGCCTTATGGTAGCACAGCTGCCCACCATGTCTTCCAAGTAGTTAAGCAGCTCACCTTTTCTTATCAATGTACCTTTCATTGATTAAGGTTCTTTGCCTTTTATGTGTTCAAAATGAGAACTCATAGAACTCTCATGCATAATTAACTCGATTGGATTGGCACAGAATCAAAATAATGTCATCATGATAGGTTGTAAACCTTAACTTGTGTGCTAGTGATGATCGATAAGGTTTATTTGATTTGTTCTTGAAACCTTTCAAGACCATTAAGACTCCCACTGACTCCTTGACGTATAAGATTCTCTTGTCAAAACATTTCTTGACAAACAAATATTCAAGAGTTAGTGTAGCTTTTATCAAAATGCTTCATAAATTGGTCCTAGTTGGTCTTTGTCTTATCCAAGACATCACAACTTACCATATTTAATGAATGTTGTAAACCTTCTTAATACTTTTTCACTCAATGTCACAATCTTAACTTTGAGACTTGTTTTGGAATGAAGTATGATTGACTTTTTGATTTAACCATTTCTTCAATTCTTGATTCCTCTTCTTAGACATACAATTGTACTAAGACTCACTTAGAGGATCAATTAAGATATGGTTCTTAATCATTAAGACCTATCATAAAGCATAAAAGGTACTCTCCTTTCTTCTTAGAATGGAGAAACTTTTATCTTTCTGCCTACTTGATTCTTCTTATTCGTTTAGCTATTGATCTAAGCCCTTTAATCAATTCAGAATTACACTTAATCTTGTAAGTATAATCATATTTACTAAGCCTTTAGTAAATCATGACGAATATCTTTGTTACTCTTATGGTGGACTTGATCAATACGCAACTTTGTGTACTCGATCTCCTAGTCCTTCACTTGACTCTTTGTCAACGAATTAGTCTAATTTCCAAATACGAAATTTCTCATTCATCGTGCAATCAAGTTGCATGATTCCAAATTTCTGTCCAATTGAAACTTTGGGCGATGAGAAACTCTCCCTATTTGGTAAATTCTTGACTTTAAATAACATAATAAGAACCAAATCCATTATTGCTAATAATAGAAACATTTTAACATCAATTTTTCATACATGCCATTGTAAGGAGAAATAAATAAAATTTAAAATCAAAATTTATTTTATTGCGGAAAAAATTTGTCCTTACAATGCAACTCATTGAAAAACTTATGCTAATACATCTTTCTTAGCAATCTAATTCTAACTCTAAGTAGTAGCTCAAGAATCTAATCTTCGAGAAATGCGATCGAAATCCATTCCTACACGGTTAGATTCTGCTCACTTCTTCCCTTAAGCTTCCTTTCTTTTCTTCGATCCTACAAAACATCAATTGTAATCTTATCACATTATGTATTAAGAATCTAGAATAGAAGCTTAAAAGAGTTAGTCAATGGATTTTACCTAAAGCAAAGCCATACATTTTGACTCTCCCATCTCTTAGATCTCTTAGGTAAATAGGGCATCTTTGTCTCCAATGCCCCTTCTCTTGGCAATAAAACAAATTGACTCTTTTGGAACAGGACATGGAACTACTTCAGACATCGCCTTTCTCTTATGATCAAACTTTTCGATCATAGCATGTCTTTCGTTGCCATTGTCTATATCCATAGAGGTCTCGAAGGCAGATTCACCAATCAACTTTGCTTTTCTATTGCGCCAAATCATTGCAGCTTCAGCAGCAATAAACATATAGGTGAGATCTATAAGGGTCACGTCATAGTTCATCATATAGTACTCTCTTACGAACTCACTATATGAGTTGGGAACTGACTGAAGAACCCAATCAACAGCCATTTCCTCACAGACAACGGATCCCAACATTCTTAACTTATCAATGTGTGACTTCATCCCTAGGACGTGTGCACACACGGTCTTTCCTTCTTTATGTTTACTTGCCAAAAGGGCTTGAGTGATCTTGAACTTTTCAAGCCTTTGAACTTGTGGGTTAGGGAGAATAATTGGAGGAGGAGGAGGAAGTGAAGCATGATCTCTTGTTCCTCGATCGAATCGTGGAATATCATCTTCATGTGGAATGCTTGTTCCACGGGATTTGAGAAGACCATAGTTGTCGAACTTTGACATCTACAAAACGGGAGAAAAATGAATTCAAGTTAGTTGATAGATTGAGTCCTTAGTAAATCACCCAAAAGAGATACTAAGGCTAGGACCCAACACAATATTCTACAACTCGGGAGAGGGATGCCGTAACCCTAATTGCAGAACATTTGAAGGTAAGTGAATGACGATTCACTAATTTCCACCATGAAAAACGAAAAAGAAATTTAAGTTTTAAATCTATGAAAACTCCTAGATCCTTTGAGATTCATTGAACTTTCAATGGCATGTTTAAATATTGATATGCCCCTCTTGTTTGTGACTGGGATGCCGAGGATCACAAAGCGGGTGTGAATAACCATGCAAACTTACATGGTGCCCTCACATGTTACAGTCACCTATTCGATGTGCTGGTAATCCACACACACTCCATCGAACTATGACAAACATTGAGTCACCCTTTGCTACCTTTGCTTAGAATCATTTAGTGTGCCGGTAAACCACACAAGCTCCACTAACGTCTTCGCAAGGGCACAAAGTGTAATTTCATGGAATTGCATCAATTCACTTTTGCCTAAGTAACTAAGATTGGGAATTTTATGAAACATTTAGTTACTTTAATAATTCATTATACTTATAATGGAAGGTTTCGTCCTATCCTACCCGTTCGGCTAACGACCCTCCACTAGTCAAGAGTGCGGTGGGTAAGAGTGGATACCCATTCAATCGCCATTTTATAGGCAATTTCCTTAAACACCCCTTATAGACCAGCTTCGAGAATGAGGCCTACTAACGGTAAGACTGACTTTTACTCATACATATATATAATGTTAGACTTTTAATGTTATATATAGTATAGGGTGTATTTTAAACTTTCAAAATACTAGGTGGTCTAATTTAACAATTATACTTTTAATTCAATTAAATTGTAAACCTAAACTTTTATGCATTTACTAAACCTCTTTTAATTATACACCTTAATTAATTAATAAAACCATAAGGGTGTGATGTGAACTTTTTCAAAACAATACTAGAGTTTTAGAATTTAACATTCCTAATTAAACTTTTAATCAACTTTTAAATTCCAAAACTTGAGGGCAAGTTTTGAAACATTTCAACACATTAGGGTTTAGAATTTAAATATGCATCAAAATTAAACTATTTAATCAAAATTTAAATTCCAAAACACGAGGGCAAGTTTTGAAACCTTTTTCAAAACATTAGGGTTTCAACTATTTAAATTTCAAAACAACAAAACTTCTGGGGTTCAAATTTAAACTATAAAACCTAAAGGGCCAAATATGAAACTTTTCACAACAACAAGGATCAAATAACAAATAATTCAAATTAACATTTAATCACATAATTATCCATATTTGATGATTTCTTGCAAAATAATTTATCATTTTACTTAAAATAATTAATCAATTATCTTATAAGGAAACAATTATCTTATTAATTGATAAATATCTTCAATTAGATTAAAAATATAGTCAAATATATCATATAATCGGATTAATATTAATCTAACATGATAAGGTAATTATCCCAATGCAAAAACAGCAAGAAATCCCGAGATAAGCACTATCTGACACACCGACTCGCCGAGTCACCCTCTGGAACTCGCCGAGTAGGGCTGACTCGCCGAGTCCAAGAGTGACTCGCCGAGTCAGGTCGAACAGTGAGGCCAAAACTCGATTTTCAGTTACATCAAGCATCAATACAATAGAAACCAATCATGGCTCTGATACCACTGATGGGTTTTGGTCATAAGACATCCTATGTGCTCATACAAACCCTAAAGCTTGGATCTAGGTTTCTCTATTGTACATACTTTGAATCCAAGACTTTGAACCCTAATTCTAGCATATGGAAATCAGAATACACATGTAATTAGGTTTAAGAACATACCTTGATTGTTATATAGCAACAACAATCCAATTCCTCCTTGAATTGACCTTGGAAAGCTGAGAGTCACAAGTGTCACTCCTCTAATGGCTTACAAACACCATAAGCAAGTGGAGAAGGTATAAAGAGAGAGGAGGGAGGTTAGAATTCATCCTTAGGAACTCTTGGGAAGAAGTACACGAATTCTAAGGCCTTAGGGGTCTTTATATAGGGTTGGGATTAGGTTTTCAGTCCTTATCCTTATCTATGCAGTTATCACGGTCAAAATTTCAATAGCGGTCACATGCCGCTATTTGAGATCGCAATTATCGCGGTGGTATAGCGGTGATATAGCGGTTTTTTAATATTACATATAATTTATAATTTTATATTATATTTATATAGAATTTATATATTTGAGTATTAATACTATAAGTCTATATAGAATTAATATCATCAAACCTAAAAAGTCATATAAAAACATAACATAATATTCTATTATATTAATATGGAAACTAGGTAGTGTAAAAGTGTCAAATCGAGTTTAATTGGATTGCACGGATTCAATATCATATTAGTAGGCCATGGTTGATTTAAGGAATTAAGTCCCAAGTCGTGGCCTCATAGGCGTGGGTCGATTTACAAAAAGCATTAATGGAGTGTGACCATGGCAACTCAAGTTGGCGTGAGTACAAAAAGAGATAAGTAAAAGAGTTGTCGATAGACGTAGTTGCTTTGAATGCTTTTAATTATGTTATTTGTTCGGGCTTTTTAAAATGAAAGTGTAGTGAAATCATTAAGACAAGTTTTTCATTGAAAAAAGTAACCAAATGGCCAAAAATGTGAACAAAAATGGAATAGCGCCCGTAGCGCCGCTATAGCGGTTATTGAAATAGCAGTAAATAGCGGTGAATAGCGCCGCTAATAGCGGTACCGCGAAATGAAAACGCTAAACTGAAAATAGCGGTTCTTGACCTCCGCAAAACGCTATAGCACCGCTATAGCGCGCAATTGATAGCTTAGATCCTTATCTAGTTGCTTGTCCACCAAGCAACCATAAGATAACTCTTAGAAACCCTTATCCTAGTCGAATTCTAAGTGATTATCACCTCAAATTCGTTCACCATATATATAAGATAATCCTTACCTTATTTTGTAACTATCACATAATTACAATTCAGCCCCTCTAGTTTAATTAATTACACTTGATCACAAAATTAATTCTTAATTAATTGTTGACCAATATTAATTAAACAAATATGATTTCTCCTTTAAGATATTATTCTTATAACATCTTAATAAATCATAATAACCTCTCTCTCTTTATTTATTTCTCCAATCAAGTTGCTTTGGTGAAGGCAACCCAAAAGGACCATGCACCATCGGTTCAAGTACATACCAAAATAGTTATGGACTTAGACACTAATCCAACAGTTTCATGTACTTTGGATGACCACGGGAAGGCGAAGGCGTGACCGTACACATCCTCTTATTTATGACTTATGATTTTTGGGAGACTCTGATGTTTAAAAAATGTTTTGAAAACTAAGATTTGTAAACAATTTACGAATTGGGTTGATTTTAAAAGCTTAAATTCTTGTGATTTTTATGGGTCTTACAAGTTGGTATCAGAGCCATGGTTTGAGTGAATCGGAGAAAAACTCATGTGAATCCAGTCTCAAACTAACGAAAAAGGTTTTTTAAATGATTTTCAAATTGTTTTCAAAATAATCGAAGAGTATGTGATGTGTACGATCAACCAGAGCCAGTAAATAGACCCCAAATTACCACACTGTTGTTTCCTATTGTAATATGTTAGAACAAAATGTTAGTGATAGGTTGGGATCTTCAGGAATTGCATGATAGAAATTGCTTGATTATATGATGCCTTATAGCCTCAGGTTTCCTTATATAAAGTTGACCTCATTACTATAGTTGTTTTGTGTATGCATCATGGTTGTACATAACTAAGATTTTATAGTCTGAGAATGTTTGATTCGACTTTATATCCTATTCCTTGTTTGGATGTGGGCTTAAGATAAGTTTGAATATCCGACTGTCTATAGGATCCATTGTTCTATTTGATTAGCATATATGAGTGTTGTAGGGTTGGTGGAAGTTTCATGGATGAGTTGTGTGGGGTCAGTCGACCATTTGTGTAATGCTTAGCCTTCCTGTAGGAGGTGGGGATAGATTGTATTCTAAATCTAGTATGTATTGTTAGGGTAGTTGTGATGATCCCCTAAGACAAATAAGGGTAGGTCTGGAATGTAGTATGGGCCCATACTACTAGAAGCACATGACCCGTACACATAGCAGGGAAGTCACAACCCCTAGGGTTTTGTTAGGAATTGGTCCCTGTGGTGTTGTATGTGCTTTATTTGATATCTCCATGGTTTATTTTTAGTATGGCGATTACGAGACGATCTACGAGGAGATCCGGATCAGGATCAACAGAGGTGGCCAGGATAGGCTAGCATTGAATGAGGAGTAGGTTAGGGAGATCCTTCAGGAGGAGATTGTTTCCCTCTTCTAGGCACAATTGTCAGAGATGATTGGTTCTATTAAGACAACGATGGTGGAGTACTTTGATGAGCGTTACGTTGCACTTTCTGAGGATGTTGGCAGCCACATCAACAATTATTGCTGCCGGGATTGGTGCTGGGAGAGCCATCCAGTATCGGGACTTCGATAATGTGAAGCCGTTGAAATTTAATAGAGTTCAGGATCCAATCATAGCCATGAGATGGTTGTCTGACATCGAGGGATGCTTTTTCACTTGCTCTTGCCCATCTGAACAGAAGGTCAAGTGCACTGTGAACCTTCTGTGGTCCAGAACGAAGGTTTGCTGGAGACTTGTTACTAGCTCATATTTGCCTGAGTAGAGGACTTATGTGACCTGGGAGCAAATCTATGAGATGTTTTGTTCTAGTTACGTTCTGCTGGTAGAGCGGGAGAGTTTAGCCCAGCAGTACTTGGACTGAAGACAGGGGATGGAGACAGTGACACAGATCACCAAGATCTTTACGGAGAGAGCCATGTTTTGCCTTGAGTTTGCTGTTTCTGATGAAGCTCAGATGACCCGGTACTTTAGCATGCTCAAGAAGGATATCCGAAAGTTTGTATCCACACAATGTTATATTTCATTTTTGGAGTTACAGGAGGCCACTAGGTGGCAGGAGATTCAAACGGGGCTCCAGACAAGGAGCAGAGACCGGCCCCGACGTAGTCGCAACCTACGCCGAAGTGGTTCAGGGTCGCTAATACTAGATCTAGGGGTCATAGGGGCCGTACTTGTGGAAAGTGCAACAAGGTTCATGAGGGTACTTGTCGATCTCCTTCTGGTTGCTACAAATGTGGCAACAAGGGCCACATTGCGAGGGACTTCCAGTAGCAGGCTCTAGTATCTGACATCAGGCTTTGTTATCATTATGATCAGGTGGGCCATCTAAAGGCCCAATGCCCTTGCTTGCCGCTAGGCTGGCACAGACTCCAGTACCGGCTACTCTGAGGATCACAGATGGCAGTCAGGACAGGGAGGTCCCCTGAGGCCTTGAGGTCGGGCTTTCCGGCTCATGACAGAGGAGGCTAGGGCGGTACCAGATGTCGTGACTAGTATGTTCCTAATATAATCCTCCAACTTTATTATTATTTTTTTATATTATTGTATTTCTTTATAATTTCGAAAAAAAACTAAGATTGTTTCACGATTTAATTATATGTAAAAGAATTTAAGATAAGATTTATTTATAAGTTTTGTCTTATATTATTATTTAAATAATAAGATTGTTAAAATTATTATTTCTATGAAACAATGTTCTAGTTTTTATAACAAATTTAATAGCTTAAACGAAAAAGCATGACCTAATAAATTAATATGTCAACTATATCTATTGGTCAACCTTTTTTTACTTACTAAATATTTTAAATCACAATGAATAAATATATTGTAAGTATTTACGAATAATCTAAAACTGAGTTGAATAGACATTTTGTAACACCCAGATCCCGATGTACTTTACATTTATAATTTTTGGGATTTTAGGGTTTGCCACGACATGGTGGAGGCACCAGGACATGGCAAATCTGATGGATTACGTGTCTAAGTCAATAACTGAATTAGTATATACTTGAATTATTAATAAGTCCTTTTGGGCTGCCCTCAAACCTAGTAATTGAATAGAACGACTTTTAGAGTGAAAGACTGATTTATTGATTTATTTTGTGCTTAAGAAATAGCAATAAATGAATTTATTAATATGTTATGAAAATAATATATTAATTACAAATAGCATTATTTAATTAATAATTAATCATAAATTAATTAGAATTAAATTTTGGATTAATTAAAAGTGAAAAGGTTAGAGTGTAATTGTTCAGTAGTTGAACAAGAGAGGTTTCAGAACCTTCCTTGGAAGGGAACGACGATTTTAGGGTATTCCAGGGCATCTAGAATATTCCTTACAGATAGAGAGAAAGTTGGATAATTATCAATTTGAATTAATATTATTTTAACAAATTAGGGTTATCTAAGGTTTCCAGGTTACACTATAAAAGGACCCCTTGTCCTTGTATTTTTGGCCACTCCTCGTTTACAAGAGATAGTAAAAAAATCCTTCATCCCCTCTCTTCTCTCTTCAAACCTCCTTGTTGCTAGGGTTGGGTGTGAACCATTAGAGGCACAAGATTTATGGTGCTAGTTTCCAAGCAATTACAAGAAGGATTGGTTGATTATTTACTAAAAACAATCATGAGGTATGTTTTCTTCTATGAATTTTGAAATTACCTAGAGTTATATAGTTCTTGTTTTTTAATAGAATGTTACATCAATAGTATTATGACTAGATCTAAATAGGTTGCATGTACCCTTAAGTGTACAAGGATTTATCCGCTATATTGCATGTAAAACCCATCAAAATCAAGATAAGATCACATATTTATTTAAGCCGCCACGAGATGTCAGTATATGGCCACGGTATGGTAGCTGGTAAATGAAAAACCCTATTTTCTGGGTTTTCCTCCCTATTTAAAGGAATGAGTAGGCTAGGGTTTGCTCACCCTCAACCTCCTTGAGACCTAAGAAACCCTAATCCCCTTCCTCCTTTATTTAAGCCCTTTTTTGTGTCCTTTGAAGCCATTGAGGGAAGTAAGAAGAATAAGTGAGCTAAGATTCAGCAAGGAAGCCCTCATCCTTTGTTGTAGCACTCTTCTGGACCTTTGTAAGTGTCCATGTTTGGATTTTTATCATGATAGGTTGCTAGATCTTGTGTTTTGTCCCTAAATCCTTATGTTCTTGTTGGTTTGAGTCGTGAGATCTCATAAAGTTTGCAACTTTATGAATCTTTAGGCTATTGAGGGTATTTGGTGTTTTGGATCTGTATTAGTAATGTGTTTTGGTGTCATACATGGATTTTTGGCCATAAACCTTCTTTTTGACCTAATGGGAGTTCAAGACACGTATTGAACATGCATGTATGGAAAGCATGAATTTTTATGTTATTTATGATGCTAGAAACCTTTTTGGAAGTGTTGGACTAAAGGTCTTCAAGATTAAGTGCTTATTGGTTTAAGCTAAGTTGTGTTTTGCCCAATTTTGGACCTAAGAGTAAGAGCACTATCTATTGGAGAGTCTAAAGAGATAAAGTAGGAAACGTTATCCACCTGGACCATAGAATGGACCAGATCTGAGTTTTGGATCCCTTAGAATCGAAGAAAACGACTTAATCCGTTAAGCTATTAGGAAGCGAGTGCCACGACATGGCGACAACATGGCAACCAGCTGAAGGTTGTCTTTTGACTATTAACTTTGAAGAATTTTGAATTAAGGGCATTTTGGGTAATTTATATAGTAGTTTGAGGTTGGGTCCTTGTTAATTATATACGTGATCTGTAGAGGCAGTATTTGGAGCATTAATCTATCCAACTATTTTTCAGACTCTGAGGTGAGTTTTCTTCATTGTTCTTGTGGGTCAAAGGCACCAATGCTAGCCCACTAGGTTATATATCCAGTATATAGGATGTTGCAATGTCGTTGTGATTTGTTAGATCTACATGACTATTTGTTTGTTGTTATATGTTTGATTTGTTGAAGATGTTGACATAGTGTGGTATATGTTAAGGGTTTCCTGCTATGTGCGTAAGCCAACAGACCGGGGCATTCGAGTCCAATGACTTATTGGCAGAGGCAATCCAGTCCGATGAGTATGGGCCATGGGTAATCCAGTCCGATGACTGTGGTGTAACGCTCGATAATTTTCAAGGTATTTATAGTAATTTAGGTTAATTATTTGTTATGTTTTAGTCCTTGATCCATTGGGTCCTTCCTTATTGGGCTTAGGGATGTAGTAGCCTCAGAATAGAATTATGGTGCATGTTGGGCCCTGATGGTGGAACTGACATTTTTTGGGGGAAGAAAGCGGCCCCTTTTTGCGGCAGAGCAGAGTAGGAAACATCGCTTTTGCGGGATGTACCACCCTATGTGCGTTGGACATACTAGTGAGGATTGAACGCGGGTGCCATGCACGTACGTGTTGCGTATAAAGGAGTACGCACATCGTACATGGCCAATCCCCAAAACCCTAATATTTAGGGTTTGACACTATTTAGAGAACATTATAACCTAAGGATATTCTTTAACAACCTCCCTCTTGTCCTTAAACAACCTCTAGAAAACCCTAACCCCATTGTTGAGTGTTCTTGATCTTGAAAGGTCTTTTGAGTGCATTTTGGTGTGTTTCGTCTCATTTTCAAGGAAGAGAAGGTTGGAGCAAGGTGGTGGTTCAAGGAGAAGCTTGTAGATCCAGATTTTCTACTTCATTTCTAGCTTGTGCAAGGTATAAAGTCTTGATCTTGATCTTTAGAATCTTAGATCTCCATGTTTTAGCTTTTGGACCCTTTTTGGTCCCATAGATGAGCTCTTGTGGATTACTTCCATTTCTGAAGCTTAGAGTTGCTACTCTTGGTGTTCTTTGGGTCCTAGAGTCATAAAGTTGCAACTTTTGAAGCTTTAATCCAACCAAGCATGTATAATGGACATTTTCATGGAAGTAGGTTGTAAAATTTCGAGTTTGGGCCCATTTGGGGCATGCAAAGCCACCAAGATGTTGACTTTATTAGTTAATAGGTTGTATATGATTCATATCTATGTTTAGGACTCCTGGACTTAAGTGGTTAAGGACTTAATAGAGAAAGGCTTAATGGGTGAGTACATTTGGTGTACTAGCTCGTACGTGCAACGTACAAGCCATGCAGCCTGTACGCTTAGCATACAGCCGAGTACGTCCCGCATACTATGGCAGTTGGGCTTGGCATTGTTTGGGCCTCTAGTTGGGCCATTTTCTTGGACATTGTTGCTTTGGACTTAAGTGGGCCATCTAAAATCTGGTCATTAGACTATCGATATGTTTGGGCTTTAGGGTTAGGCCCATTGGAGGGGTTTGGGCCCAATTTGGAAAATTGGGCCATAAGTGGGCCACTAGTGGGCTTTTGAGGATTATTTAGTTTAGGGCCTTAGTGGTTTGTGGTTTTGGGCCTTAGTTATGGATCAAGCTAGGACAAGGGTAAAATGGTCATTTTACCCCAAGTATGGACTTTTGGTTACAGTTTGGAACCCAAATATTGATTGGGTGTTATTTGGTACTGATAGCTCGAGGAGTCGTCAGGGTAGCAGCTAGGGATTTCTTTATGTGAGATTCAACATTTGAGGTGAGTGTCCTCACTGGGTTTAGTGGGTCTAAGGCACCAATGTTGACCCTTATTGATTATGCTAGGATGCTAGGAGTCTGTGTGACCCTCGAATGTGTTATGTGTTGTTATGTATATCGGGCGGGGCTCGATGTCGGGCGAGGCCCAAGGATTGGAACATATGTTAGTGTTTATGATCATTATATGTGTTAGCGTATTTATGTGATATATCTTATGTGTATAGTGGGCGAGGCCCAATGACAGGCGAGGACTGAGAACAACAAATCTGTAAACCGAGAGGGCCCGATGTCGGATAAGGCCCGATGTCGGGCGGGGGCCCAGTATGTGATTTATTATGTATGATGTGGCGTAGTTTCAGGAACTCATTAGGCTTTGTGCGTACTGTTTTCAGTTTATGTTTCAGGTACTTCCGGTAGCAAAGGGAAGAGCTCGGGTTGACTGCATCGCAAACACCATTGCGATTCCGCATATGATGTTTTACTCCGATTTTATATGATCTTTGATACATTGTTTATTTGAGATGTATGGATGATATTTGGAAATACTATTTTATCTATTTTAAAAATGAAATCTTTGGGACCATATTTTTGGGATGTTTCTAGTTGGTATCTGAGCCTTGGTTTGAGGGATTCGGGTACACAATCGGGTGTGTATGAACTCAAACTAAGGATGTGGTAGAATTTCCAAAAGAAAATCATTTTATAAAAAAGGATTTATAAAAAGAGATAAAAGGGTGTGGTGTATGCAATCGACCGAGATCAAGTAAGTTTTCCCAAATTACCCATACATGTTATTTGATATGCTTGACTTTGCGAATCGCATGTTAGTTAGGGATAAGGATCTTCTCATTTTTGCATAATAAAATGCTAGGAGAGATGCCTTCATATTCCTATTGTATGAGCTTGTAGACTTGCATGCTAGTACTGATCAACCAGTGATAGGATGGCCTAATTAGGTTATGCATGATTATGATACTTGATGCTCGAATGTTGCTTGTCTTCTGCTTTTAGGAATTCTAGCTAGCTTCAGCTAAGTAATAAATGAATACGCTAAGTTACATATCATGGGAACTAAATAATTTTAGAAGGTTGGGTTTTAAAACTATTGTGTAGCTTTTGTTTGAGTACAACCATTGTAGTGTGAGACCTCTCATTCGAAGCATTATCTAGTTTTAGTGATATGTAATAGTGTTCACGAGTTAGTTAGAAGGAGATAGTAGGAATACATTCTACAACTGATGATGGAGAGTGGTGTGGAGTTACCCTAGGAAAACCTAGGAGGAGATCTAGTACTGGGAGCCTTATTAGTGTGGGATGGGTAGATGGATTTAGAGTAACCCGGTTGACTCAAATCAATTCTCGAGGAAAGTATGGATAGGTGTGGAAGGTAGTATGGACTCGTACTACTAGAATCAGAGGATCCGTACACAATTTAAGGAGGGCTACGATAAAATCAGGAAGCTTGTAGGGTTGTGAAGTCCCAACTATATTTTGATGTGTATTCTGATAGTTTTTGTAGTCTATTTTCAGTATGGTGGTATTGTGAGGCAAACCAGCTGGCAGCTCTGGTGGCGATAAGGTTTAGGCTCTGGATCCAGAGTCGGGCAGTTCGATGAGCAGACTAGGGAATTTCTCTCGTTAGAGATTACTCGTTGCATTCTTGATCATAAACATGTGATCTTCGGCTCAGTCAAGGAGGGCATTTTGGAGGTTTTGGAGTAGCGATTGAGCTCATTTCGTTCTGAGATGATGGCTGCAATAGGAGCTCGATCTTTGACATTCAGGGAATTACGGTCTTGTGGAGCTCCAGACTATCATGGGAAGAAGGACCCCATTGCAAGAAGAAATTGGTTAGCATATGGTACTAACGCTTTCCGTACCAGTCGTTGCCCTGAGGGGGACAAGGTCAGACTAGCTTCCTGCCTTCTGAAGGATAGGGATCGAGACTGGTGGGAGGAGGTTGGCAGCATTGTGGGTGATGATGCGGTTTATGGGATGACCTAGGATGATTTTTCGGCCAAGTTTCAAGTTGAGTTTGCACCGATTATTGAGGTACAATAGTTGGCACGAGAGTTCTAGGATCTCCGATAGACTATTGAGACGGTGGCTAAGATCACCGCCATGTTTAGGGAGAGGGCGCTTCCGATTCTACAGTATGTGGCGGTCGAGGAGATGAAGAAGGCCCGATATCATGAGATACTGAGGAGCGACATCCGACAGTTTGTGAACCGATCCAACTGCAAGACACTAGAGGATATGATCGCTCGAGCCAGAGAGATGGAGAATGACTTGGAGATGGAGAGGAAGAGGAATCTAGAGGAGGTTCAGACCTTAGGGGGGGTTCGGGCAAAAGGCCCAAGGTATCGGATTCTAGATCGAGGGGCCATCAGGGTCATAGATGCTGTGACAAGTGTAGCAAGACGCACAAGGGTGCGTGCAGGAGTGGTAGTGGTCGTGGTTCTGGCTGCTTCAGGTATGGCCGAAATAGTTAGGATTATACTGCTACCAACACCCCGTGATCAGATATGATTTTCTTTCATTGCAATCAGAAAGGCCGCAAGAAGGCCCAATATCCGAGTTTGGCTGCAGCAGGACCGGTGGTAACACTCTCTCCTGCGACATTAAGGATTACTGATGGTCGTCAGGGCCGGGCAGATGTCATGCAGCGAAGAGCAAGGCTTTCCAGCTGACAACAAAGGAGGTTCATGCAGCTCCCGATGTCGTGACAGGTATGTATCTTCTTCTTTTCTGTTTATTTATATTGAATTTTTTCTCATGCATATGTGTTTTATTTTTAGGATCGTTCCTTATGAATGGTATCTCTTCTTTGGTATTGTTTTATTCGGGGGTTACCTGATCTTTTGTGTCGCTTGTGCTACGAAAGAGATTTGCTAGAGCTCCAGGGGAGATGATAAGGCAATTAGGGTTGCGATAGTTCATCGGGATTGTACTCTCTAGTTATTCATCGAGTGGTATCTAGTTGATCTGGTTCCCATTTCTTTGTATGGGAACGAGGTCATTGTGGGTATCGATTGATTGAGCTCTAATGGGGCAGTCATTGAATGTGATCAACAGCTAGTGCGGGTTCGGACCTCATGTAGGGGAGATTTGGTGATTCAGGGTGAGAGATCGCAACGTGGGCCGGTTATGTGTTCTGTTGCGAGGGCCAAGCGCTATCTTCATCAGGGTTGCTTAGGTTTTGTCGCCTACATCATGGATACCCGGGATGTGGGTAAGGCGACCGTGGAGGATGTGTCAATCGTGCGAGATTATCTGTATGTGTTCCCGGAGGATTTGCCAAGGGTACCTCCAGAGAGGCAGGTGGAGTTCAAGATTGATTTGGTTCTAGGTGTGGATCTGATAGCCAAGGCATCGTATCGGTTGGATCCTCCCGAGATGTAGAAGTTGTCTACACAGTTGCAGGAGCTATTAGACAAGGGATTCATTATGTCGAGCAGTTCGCCTTGGGGTGCCCCGCTTCTTTTTGAGAAGAAGAAGGACGAGTCTCATCCTATGTGTATTGCCTACCGGGAGTTCAATAAGGTAACAGTGAAGAACTGTTATCCCCTCCCGAGTATTGATGATCTTTTCGAACAACTTCAGGGTGAATCTTGGTTCTCCAAGATTGAACTGCGATCGGGTTATCTTCAGATGCGGGTCCGGGATAAGTATGCGCAGAAGACAGCTTTTCGGACTCGATATTGTCCTTATGAGTTCGTGGTGATGCCATTTGGGTTCACCAATGCTCCTGTTGCGTTCATGGATCTCATGAACCACGTGTACAGACCGATGGTGGATCGGTCTGTGATAGTCTTTACTCATGATATCTTGGTCTATTCCAAAACTCAGTAGCAACATGAGGAGCACCTGAGGGAAGTGTTGGAGACATTGAGGAGGGAGATACTTTTTGAAAAATTCTCCAAATGTGAGTTCTGGTTGCACGAGGTGCAGTTTCTGGGGCACCTTGTCAACCAAAAGGGTATTTTGGTAGATCTGGCAGAGGATGAGGCCGTGATGCAGTGGGAGGTCCGAAGGTCTCTATCTGAGATTCAGAGTTTTCTTGGTCTGGCGGGTTACTATCGGAGATTCATCCAGTATTTCTCCAAGATCGATGTTCCATTGACCCGACTAACCAAGAAGTCAGTGACATTTCGCTGGGGGTCTGAGCAGCAGACAACTTTTGAGACTCTTTGACTGCGGTTGTGTGAGGTGCCAATTCTGACCCTGCCTGAGGATTATGATGATTCTATGGTTTATTATGATGCCTCCATCACTGGTTTGGTTGCAGTGTTGATGTAGCGGGGTCGCGTGATCGCTTATGCTTCGAGGCAGCATAAGCCTCATGAGGCGAACTACTTGACGCATGATTTGGAGTTGGGGGTCGTTGTTTTCGCCCTCAATATTTGATGGCGTAACCTTTATGGGGTCCTTTGTGTTATATACACAGACCACAAGAGCCTGAGGTATTTGATGGATCAACCGAACTTGAATATGAGGCAACATCATTGGTTGGATGTGGTGAAGGATTATGATTGCGAGATCCTTTATCACCCCGGGAAGGCCAATGTGTTGGCCGATGCTCTTAGCTGCAAGGCGGTCATGGCTCCAATCAATGATATATGCTTGAGGATGATAGTGATTACTCCATTGCTGGAGCGGATCCCTGAGGCTCAGGTCAAGGCTATGAAGGAAGAGCACCGGAAGAGTGAGCGCATTATAGGTCAGGTGGCTTCCTTCGATTTTGATAGCAGTGGATTGTTGACCCTACATCGAAGGGTTTGGGTTCCTTATTGGGGGCGAAGTGCACCAGGTGCTGATGGAGGATGTAACACCCAAAATCAGGAAGGCCAAGAAAGGAAAGGAAACCCTAAGTTAAAGGGTCGACTCGTCGACTCCAAGGAGGAACTCGGCGAGTCCGAGCGGGACCCGGGTCAAGGAGTAAGTGACCGACTCAGCGAGTCGGCTAAAGAGACTCGACGAGTCTGGTATGAACAAGGAAAACCCTAAAACCAGGAGTTGTATCCTATATAAAGGGTGTTATGTCCCTTCCTCAGCCTCCATATCATCCTAGAGAGCCTGTAAATCCTAGATTTCGTGTGAGCTTCCACCATTTGAGAGAAATAGCTTTGGAGGAAGGAGACTTTGAAAGGAACTTGAAGATCAAGAAGGTTGCTTCAAAGGAGAGGTGTAGATCCGAGATCTACTTCAGTTAGTGTTCATCTTGGAGGTAATAAGCTGCAATCTCCCCTCCTTTGCATTTAGAGCTATTTTTGTTATGAGATTTGGGGGTTTTATGGTTGTTTGAGATCCAATTCGGGTTTGGGGCTTAGTTTGGTGGTTGCCACTTCAGATCTAGTGTTGGGATGGTCCATTATGTCGTAAAGCATCAGATATTGAGTAGTTGGTGAAGCCCTTTTGTCCTAAAACCTAGCCTTAGTGTGTTTTGAGCCTAGATCTCTTTAGTTATACGTAAAGTTTGCAACTTTACGTAAGGATTGAGCTTTGGAAGTATGGATCTACAGTTTGGAGCCCCTGCATGGCTCGAAAATCCACTGAATGGATTCAGAACAGGAATGACTCGGCGAGTCTCATGGGTGGACTCGACGAGTTGGTTGAAGTTGGGCAGGAACTCGACGAGTTGGAAGAACAACTCGGCGAGTATATTGAAGATTGCCTTGGACTCGACGAGTCTGTTCTTGGACTCGGCAAGTCAAGTCGCGAAACCCCAAACCCTTCGAATTGAGACTCGGATCAGTGAGTTGAGTGGGGACTCAACGAGTTAGACATGTTAGGACTCAGAAATTGGTAGACTCGGCGAGTCAGGGCTGACTCGGCGAGTCGAGTCGCGAATGGAAGGACTCTGAGCGTGTGAACTCGGCGAGTCAGTAGGCAGACTCGGCGAGTAGGTCCATTAATCCCTCAAATTTCCAAGTTTTTTTTCAATTTATTCTTTTAGCCAATTTATACGGTAAAACTGAAAATTTCCACCAAATTTAAGGACTTTAATGCACCAGAAAACCAAACATAAGGGCTTTTACGAACCAAAAAATTGGTAAAATCAAACATTTCTATCAAACTTAAGAGCTTTAATAAACCAGATGGTAACTTTTTTTTAAAAAAAAGTTCCAAACATCCGGGTTTAATGAACCTAAAATCTACAAAGGGTAAAATCGATAAAAACTAGCAAACTTAAGGGTTTTTATGTCATTATCCCTATAAATAATGAACAGTAATTCATTTATCGGCCAACCCGTTCACCGATGAATTGAAATTTTAATAACTAAAATTAACTTTTTAATATGAAAAGTAAAACTTTAAGATTGCTTCTTAGTCCTTTACTAAATAACTTCTCATTGAATTATAATCACAAGATTAATTGTGGTTAATGGTCTAAAATTGTTCTTATATTTTTACTTCCAAAAGTGAACGAAGGGCATTTTTATCATTAAATCAAAATTAAATTGGTATCCAAAGAAGGGTTGTTTTCATGCATATTATCTTGGATTTATCATTTTATGAATACTATTTAAGTCATAAAAACACAAATCTCACTTCCAAAGTAAATGAGGAACATTTTCATCACAAAATCAAAGTTAAATTGGTATTAAAAATAGGGTTGGTTTCAACCAAATTTTCTTGAATTTCCTTTTTTAAATTGCTATTTGTATTATACAAATGAAATGGTTTTTATTGTCGTGTTTTTACCCCAAAAAAGACAAAATTACAAGAATGGTCCCTATGGTATATCGAAAATTGCCACTTTGCGTCAAACAGGTTTTGACTAGCACAAATGGTCTAAAAGTTTCCATTTTGTTGCTAGTTTGGTCCATTCTGCTTTAATTTTTTATAAAATGACAATTTTGCCCTCTTTATTTTCTTTTTTCATTTTTGTATTAAAAAATAAAAGAAGAAAAGAAATAAGAAAAGAAAAAATACCCTCTCTCTCTCTCTCTCTCTCTCTCTCTTTCTCTCTCGCGCGCGCGCGCGCGCGTTTATAACTCAAGAGCACACAGTCAAGACACTCTATTTTTTAGGTTTGTTTTTCAAAATAAGCACCCACACTCATGAATCTAAAATCGTTTTAGCATTGGAAAGCCTATAAATTGAATATGAAATCATTGCTCTTCAAACCATTTCTGAAAACAAAACAAAACCATAGAAATCGAGGATGGAAGGTAGCTGAAGGTTGATGGAGTTTGATTACAGTGGAGGTAGTGATGATGAGGATGTGGTTACATATAGATCTGAGCATATATGTGATAAAGAGGGATAGAGAAGAGGCGATGGGTGTCTAGCGGTGCAGAAATGATGGGGAGGTCTTAACCACTGCTTGTTGCTACCGGAGTTCAAACTCAGAAGGGCTTAAACCCACTCCCACCGGCGGTTAAACTCCTTCTCCCTTCTTGATGTTTTTATTGTCTTATCTCCATTCCTCTCATATCTTTCTCGTTTTCTAGGTCCAAATCAACGACCCTCTCCGATGTTTTTATTGTCTTCGCTCCATTTCAGAAAACGATTTTAGGGTTTTGTATGTATGTGTGTTTAATGTGTGTGTGTATTTGTGTTGAATATGTTGAAAAATCGATGGATGTTTGTGTTGATTTGTTTTTGTGTTCTTTAGATGTCATGTGTGTGTACGTTCATCTGATTTTGTGTGTGTTTGTTCATCTTTGGGTGGTGGCGGATGGTGGTGGTGGTGGCGGATGGTGGTCGAACAGTGGTGATGGTAGATGTCCTTGAGTGTTCTTAAGGAAGAACAAGAACATGGGTAAGAAGATGTGTCTAGGATAAATAACATGAGAGAGAGAGAGAGTAAGTGAAAGTGAGTGAGTGAGTGAGAGAGAAAGGGTATTTTTTCTTTTCTTTTTTCTTTTCTTCTTTTATTTTTGTAATACAAAATTGAAAAAAGAAAATAAAGAGGTTAAAATCGTCATTTTATAAAAAATTAAAGCAAAATGGACCAAAGTAGCAACAAAATGGAAACTTTTAGACCATTTGTTATAGTCAAAACCTATTTGGTCCAAAGTGGCAATTTTCGATATACCACACGGACCATTCTTACAAAATCATACAAACCAACAATTTGGACTAAAACTTGGATCTGGTGGTTCACAAAATTTGGTGGGGCCAGGCATGTTCAAGATTTGGCATACAAAAGGGTGGATCTTTATTTAACTACTACATGGTTTGAATATTTTTACTCTTATTTTCACTACTTTATACAACAATGTTTTAAACCAATTTATGGAAGAATGTTTCGACAAGTAAAATATTGCATCTTTTGGTCATAAAATGAATATAAAAAAACACTTTTTGTTTCATAGATCGGGAAAAAAGTGAAATGTTGTTTGCATAAATGTGCATTTAATGATAACTAAAATAAAATTCTTTATTTTTTATAAACAATATCACGGGGGAGGGAATTTTGTTCGATAAGTTATTTCTGAAATTTTCTTAATGCTAATTTTGGTCCATATTTCAAGCTTAAATAGTGTTGTTGGAGAAGCGAATGGATATCTTCCAAACAGTCTTTAACTTAGTTCTAATATGTTTTATGACATTCTTTTGGACCTTGCATTTCTTTTTTAGTTTTCAGTTTACTTTTATTAATTGATGTGTTTTATATCTTTTTGTAAGAAATGTTTTTTATTATTTATCTACATAATTTTCCTAAGTTAAAAATTATAATCATTTGGTAATTTTTTGCAAGTATTATATTCAAGTTTAAATTGTCAAAAAAATAATTGTGTACTTGAATGTAAGATTTGGCGATATTTTGACTTGTCAGAGTAAATTGTTGTAATCGGAACAAATGAAAGTATAATGCTACAAAATAAAGTAAAAATTGGTTCATTTTGTTTACGTCCACATTTCAAGTAATTATTGTTTATTAGACAATATCTAATGTATCATCAATTGTATAGACAATTATATATACAAACAAATTTTTTTATTCCTTCATTTATCTGTCAACCCGTAGTGAACGGGTATGATATCAGTTATGATTAATAATATGTGAATGGAGTAGCATGCCAGTTATATCTTTGTATGTGTGTGGTCCTTAACAAGTCGATGATAATGGTAACATTCGAACACATTTAACAAGTTTGAGAGAAAATTATGTAAAAAAAAAACTTGCCTAAATATATACAAATGAAAATTTCATCACCCCCATAAGTCATTTTCTCACATAGAAAAAAGAACCAAACTTTTAACTTTGAAATTTGTTAGACTAAAAGTTATGGTACTCTTTTTGCCATTGGCAATGATGCCCCCGGCAAACACCGCTTCCTGAGTCTTTTTGTTGCCATCGACAATCTTGAGCGGCATGTATGTGCATATGAGAAATTGAACAACAAGTCAATAATTAATAACCAACAAAGAAGAGAGAATTCGACACATTTAATTGATATTTTCATTTAAGATTCTTCCTTTTATTGATAGACAACAATAGTACCTCATCCTACGCATAGCCAAATAAAGGCAATAATGAAAAATGCATATGTGGTGCCTATGTGGCACCAAATTTTGATAGGAAAAATATGACTACACTCTTTAGCCTTAAAACCATATAAAAATCACTAGGTGTAAGACCAATGTATTACATAAGTTCATTTAAAAGAAAAAGTAAATACAAAAATCTAATCATTTGTATGAATTTATAAAAAAAGTGAAAAACTATTGAATTATAAAAATTAAAGTGTTTTTTCCATTTTAAATTTAAATAAATAACTTAGACAAATAAATAAAAAAAATTAATAAATAAAGAAAACAAATAATTTAGAAAGAAAGTTCATTAATAAAATTGAAATACATTTATTGTTATATTTAAATATTATCTAGAATATAATAAAATAAAAAAAAACCAGTAGAATAAAAATTAATTTAAAATAACCACAAAAGTATATATGACAAAATAAATAAGAAAATAACATGTGGCAAAATGATTTTTATTTATTAAGAAAGATGTGAGAAATAGTTTTTAAAAATAAAATAGTATTTCATAAGCAGTTAAAAGGATGCTGATTTGTAGGCCAAAAAGTATCTTCTGCATATTTCACCCTACTTGCTAAAATTACGATTGAGCAGGAGCAAACGGAAAGACAGAACCGTGGTAGACTCACGAGAAACGAAGTCGTCGATACTGATATTGCGCGAGAACAAAGTGTTAAACCACGCTCAACGGTTTACTTACTCCTGAGCTTCAATCGGTAAATTGTTTCTTAAGTGCATCTCGACTTTGTTTATAAGTTATTTGAGAGGATTTGACGTGTGATCACGTATCCATGTCACTGTGTGCAGCATTCGACTCTCAGTTTCATCAGTACTAAACACTGATTTTTGCTGCATATTGTAAAATTTCAATCATTTTCATGTTCCCAGGTTTAAGTGTCAATAAGGATATGGTTCTATCACTTAGAAACTTGGATTGATCCATTTCAGTTATATATGATTCTGATTTGTTACATTTATGTTTCCATGAGTTTAATTTACTTGGTAATATATACATGCCTAAAGGGATCACCATGCACTGGTCCTGGGACCTGGGAAATGTTGATAGATTTTTATTTTTATTTTTCTTTTATGTTGGGTATTAATAGTTAAGTTTATGTTCTTAGCACAATAGTTTTTATTTATTTACTTATGTAGTTGGGTCATAACTCGTATGATGATATGAAACTGATTATTATTATAAAATGCGCAGATAAAGTGATATGAGTTAGTTTGTTGGATTATCTAACGTTTGTTTCAATTTGGCTTGGTTTCATGTAATGGTTTTGATTACATGAAGCATTGCCTATATTGCCTAAAGCATTAGGGTAAGGAGAGATGTTGCAATAGTTCGTACCCTTTTTGAAAAACACACTTATTAGATAGTATATTTTGTAGACATGTTATTTTTGTTTACACTTTAAGATCATGCATGTTCTTGTGTTTGTTTTCTTTTTTTCTTACAACACGTTGCAGTATTAGATCGATTATCTGGATTTTACATTGTCACCTTCTTACAACTGTTGTATCTTATGTGGAAATATCATTTACCAAGTTCTCAAATGCTTACTTTTCTTTTGAAAGTGTAGAAAGGCTAAGACAAGGAGTATGAATGGAATTCAGAATCATGATGATGCATCTTGGTCAGACCTTAACCATGATGTGCTCTTTTTAGTTATGATGCAACTCGGCACAACAAGTTTCACTACTAGAAAACTAGGGCAACAGCTACGGCACAATCCGTAGCTATTCGGTAGGTATAAGGCGATACCTACGGATTTGCTACGGAAAATGCTCTGTATCATAAATGCCCGTGGGAAATTTATACCTATGGAATTGTTACATAATAGCTACGGAAATATATAACTACGGATTACCGACGGAGCCCACTTTGACTACCATTGACTTTATTACCTACTGATTTCCTACGGCTCACATTACCTATGGATTTTCCGTAGGTAATTATTTTTAATTTAAAAAAAAAACAAATAATTATTAAAAAAAATCCAGTTTTTTATGTTCAAATTATTGAAAAACCCCATTACATTAAACTTATAACAACCACAAAACAAATAACATTATAATAAAACTAATAAACCTAAAAAAGTATCAAATACAAATACATATTAATAATGAACATTGTCTAATAATACATTAAATGTGTCTAATAATACACATTAAAAGTGTCAACTACAAATGTTTAACTAAATGCTTACAAACATAAAATTGAGAATTATTTGGTGGATTACTTGGCAAATTATTGGGTAAGTTGAATCGATAAAGGCCGACAAGTGTTCTTCAATTTGAGTTTTGAATCAAATGCCTCCAATTGATCTTGTTTCAACACACCATAATCAATGATCACAAAACAATACAAATATAACAATGCACTTTTATTTATTTGTTTATTAAAGCCATAATTGGGAACATTTTTGAAAGTACAACGCTATAAGTAAGTTGTTATAGTAATCATGTGTATCTTGCATTTAAGAGGCAAAATATACTGAATTTAAAGTAGTTCATGGTAATTGCAGAAATCATAAAATAATAGCATGGCCAAAGGCTATTGAGCAATATATTAGTGAAAACCTAACTCATAGATGCATAGTAGTTACAGAAAAGTTAACTTCATCTTACCCAAATGCAAATAGAGTCCTTGGATTATGCTTTTCTTTCCAACCACTTAAACAAATTTAGTTGCAAGTTACCCAATTGGCTATATGTGAAACGATATATATTGTACCTGTACATGGAA